>NC_086444.1:992172389-992775389 GCF_028390025.1 Pseudophryne corroboree | reverse complement strand
TTCTACCTTGTTAAGAGTGACAACGTTGTACAATAACCATCCAGCTGCTGGAGAGATTTAGACATTGGTTATTGTATATATTAAATATCACTGTCTCTATATGGAATCTATCATCAGTGTGGCTGCACAAGGACCCAGAGACTAAGAACAACACTAAACCTAACCCAGCATACAACTAAAAGAAATAACCATTAGTAACACTGACAAATGTGCATGTACGGTACATACTGTATGTGTTAATACTATGACAGACATCTTATACTTTCATTATTCTGTCAACATTTAGCTTTGATCATCAGGATCCATGACAACTTAATACATCTTTTAGGGGGAGATTCAATCTAAGCGACGGCCACAAAGTGCCTCCCGGAATAGTCGGACAAAGGAGCTTCATGAACAGTGTGACTGCTAATTTAGACTGTTAGGCTACCACATTCTACCATCATGTGCACACTATACAGGGAAAGGGATCTCCCTCTAAGGTGGGAATTCAATTCACCTGCAATGTTTGGTTGCACACATTACTACTCTTGAGCAATCAATTTATATCTTTAATCAAATAACAATGAAGCGGGGGACCATGTGCACACTCCATCCATATCACCTCCTCTCTCTCTTGTTGGCAGCTGCTATTAGACTGTAGCGCTGTGTTAAAGTCTGTTATTTGTGTGCAGAGCTCCAGGAAAATGAAGCAGTGGGCGATTCCCCCTAGTGTGCATATGCAAAATGTCGGGAAAATGGGCGATGTGCCATTTTCCTAGTGCTTTTGGAGGGCTGCCGCAGCAGATGCCGGGTTCCGGACAGGTGAGTACTGAAAAAATGGGTGCAGTGTGTGTGGTGTGGGCCCACCCTGGATCTAAGGGGCACACGTGCATCGCACACTGCACCCATTCTAGCAGTATAGTGCAGGGGATACTATAAATTGCTGCTTGGGAGGGTAGCAGAGTTGCATGGAGCAGGAGAGTCTTTTCAAAAAAAATTCTGCATGAAATACTGTAATATGCAAAATCATACTGTATAACTACCCTTAGAATAGCCCATAAAGACTCATGCATTATTATATTGCATGACTGATCACTAAAATGGCCCATTGCTCTTACGGAAACACTAGTTTCCACTTATTTTATGTAACAGGCCATTCGTCATTATGGGGCTGACTGGCCGCCTAATATTTAACAAACAGTAGATGGCGCTTGCTCTTGGAGCCCAGTTCCTTCCGAGTGGATCCCTCTATCACCTCCTCACTGTCTGACCAGCGGCTCTGAGCGTGCATGACCTCAGGTCACACATGCGCACAAGTTGGTAACGGGGAGTGGAAAGTAACGCAGTGTTACTGAATGCAGAAACGGCTGCTTTTTGGAGCAGCTATCCCAGCACCGAGGCAATGTTGAATTGCTTCGGTAATAAGCATACCCAGCTGCTCCCGATGATGAATAGGCCCCTTTTATAAGAAACTAGTAACCTTATGGTGTAATACAATTTTGTATAATAATCACCATATATCAATTAATAGGATCTATATATTAGTAGGGGCGGTGGTGCTCGCTGAAGAAGCACTCCAGCACCCTCCCTACTTTCCATAGTTAAAGGCTCTACTGCGGGTGAGAGAAGGGAGTTGCGGCCAGGGTAAGGGTAGGGCATACTTGCATACTTTTGAAAAATCATATCAGGGAGAATGTGAAAGCAACACCTATGAGCACGTTGTTAAACTGGACGTGTACCGGTCTGCCTGAGTATTTTTGCATTGTTGCTTAGTAATATTTACGGGATGGTATCAGGATCCCGGGTCTTGGGATGTCAGCGGTCAGAATACCAGTAGCGGCATCTTGACGCGCAGGTTACCAGACACCTATTAGGTGCTCTAACCCTAACCCCTTATCCCCCCAAACACTAACCTTCCCTTCCTGCATCCTGACCCTAACCCTCCTCCGCTCCTCCCACAGATTAATCCTAACCCCCCAAGGTGGTGCATAACCCTAAGGCTATGGCCGCACATAGCAGCCAAGCGGGTCCTGCTGGGCGCCTATGCAGGTGACCACATATGTGCGGCAGTCCGACCACAGCATGCTGCGGTTGGGCCGGGCGGCAGGACAACGGGATTTCAATGTGAACACATACATTTCAATGTATGTGTTCACACAGTGTGGCTGTGTTCTATTGAAATTGAAACCCGTGTGTCACTGACAGATCCTGTTCTGCGGGATCTCGGAGAACAGGATCCGTATGAACACAAAACCTCCCTCCCGGCCAAGCAGGTCCCGATCAACGGGACCCACTTGGCTGCTATGTGTGGCCAGAGCCTAACCCTGCCACCCTGAAGCCTAACCGTAACCCTCCCACCTTAGTGCCCAACCCTACCCCCTCTTCTCAGTACCTAAGCCTCCCTCCCTGCAGTCTAACCCTAACCTTTCCCCCCCACAGCCTAACCCTAATCCACCCCCCGCAACCTAAACCTAACCCCTCCCCAGTCTGAACCTACCCTGCCCCAGCAAACTTACAATCAGGATGGCCATGCCCCCTACAAATTGTGAAGAAAATGAGGCACAGAGAGGCACTACATGTTGCTCAGCCTGGGACGGATCCAAGGAGGGGAGGATCGCTCCCCCACGTATCGGTGGCGGGACCCCAGAAGAGATGTGGGCAGAATGTGATGGCCTCATGCACTATACAGTTCTGTCAATTAGAGTGTATTTATTCTACTTACCTTATAAAATGTGGGTATGTGCTGTTTAATTCATAATGAATAATTTGATGTATGTGATTACTATATATGGAAGAATCTGTTCTTTATTTGTATATTTGTTTATATTGGTAAACCCAGACATTTTACACTATATACTCTTTATGTTTATTACGGAAGTTGATATTTGTTTCATATCCTAATTATTGTTACAGAGCTCCATAGCTCCATTTTTCACTGTATGACACTCACTTTCTCTATATCCCATATAAAAAACAATGACTTTGTCCTCCTGTGCGACTTATGAAGACTGATTAGCAATTACCCCAAAAATAGGAGCAAAAATCAGACAAATATTTATGTGATGAATATTATGAGCGATTAGAAAATAAACATTAAACCTGTCGTAGCAAAAACACCAAAAAAATAGGATTTATTGAAAAATACTGAGAATATTTAGTATATCATTATCATATGCATTGTGGCTCCAAAACCTAACGTGGTCAACGGTGCTAGCTGATAAGACAAACAATATGCATGTTTACACTTAGCTTTTCCATTATCTTATTAAATAACCAGAATCTGTATTAAACAAATCAAATGGTTATTGTTGTTGTGTTTTCTAATGCCAGCAGACATACAGCACATTAGTAAAAAAGAGAAAATTATAATACTATAAAGGGGCAGCATGCAACAGGTATTATGCAGCCCGCCTTGTTCTCTGCCCATACAGTATACAGTATGGCTGACAAGTTTGAAACAAGTTTGACACATTTGAACAAATTTACTATCCATGTCACAAACTATTATCTTTAGTAACCCTGTGGCAAGCGAAGCGAGACCGCGAGGGGACGCATTTCAAAAAATTTGGTAAAAATGTTTAAAAACAGAAAATAACACAAAATTCACCATTTTGACCCTGTTGACCTATTGACTACTGAACTTTTGGCTATCGACCTTTTGACCCTGTCAACCTTTTGACTGTCGACCCTATGGTTTAGACCTAGTGACTGTAGCTCTTTATAATGTCTATCTTCTGTATCACGCCCCTCTAAATATGAAAAAGTTTGCATTGTGGGGAAATTAGAATTACAATTTTAATAGTCATGAATTTTGGCCGACTGAGTGATCAGCTGTGTGGCTGGTCTTCAGCATGCTCTCATGATGATGGGCATAATATTATGAGGAGGCCCCATTGTTAATCTGGCACTGACTGCACTCTAGAGTAATTTATATTTCGTCATAGTTTAACATCTTTTTAATGCTGATTATTGAATTAATTTTCAAATTTGTACCATGCTTTATTTTTAGTAAAGGTTCTCTCTCCTCCATTCATGTTTTGTGTGTACCATGAGTTTGATTTAGGCCGGGTTCACACTGGAGTGACGGGGATTCGTTCCAACATAGGAACAAATCCCCGTTAGCCCAAATTGCCCCTACACACTGGGGCGATTTTAATGAAGGTTGGAATGACCATGTTCCGTCCTTCATTAACATAACACAGGATGTAGCGTGCAGCACATCAAACCAAGCGTCGGTCGCATGCGACTGTGGGAGCACGCATTCCTGGGGACACACTGCGCAATGTTATATGTCGCACCCAAACGGCATTTGGGTGCAACATCGCTCCAGTGTGTACCTGTAGCCTTGGGGGGGGGGTGGACCTGTAGCCTTACGGGGGGTATCCTATTAGCCACTGTAAATTCCCATGGCTAATGGATCCCCTGGGGCTATACAATTAGCCTTGACCGCTGGCACTTATCGGGGATAATGCTTTGTGTGCCTCAGGCACGTGATGCAGAAGCCCAGATAAGCAGCCCATAGAAATCTATTTTTCCGTGATATAACACATGCGTCAGGGAACTTATTCTGGATCCCATGTAGTATCGCCCGAACATGTGGTCATTTACTGCACGGCAAAAACGGGTTATACTGTATTGAATAGCCCGATAATACCATCCAGTTAAAAAGCCAGTTTTTGCTGTGTTGTGAATTAGCGCTGGCAATAGGATACCGCAAAAAGTTGTTAAATTTACCTATTAAGATTTAGCATCCTCTCTCTAGGGAAAAAAATAATAATTAAAAAATGTGCTTTTACTATGCCATTACTTTATAAATAACATATTTGTATATGTGAAGTGAAAGTACTAACTATTCTCTCGTACAGCCTTTTAATAATCAGAATGGTTTTTTTTTTTTTTGTACTTTCCTTTTCAATTTGAGTACATTATTTTAAAAACAGTTTATCACAGGCATTCAACTCTGCAGAGACAAAATGTATGAATACTGTCAAAAATCCATTTTTCATTACCAGTGGGTAAAGAACACATGTAATTTTGCTGCAGAATTTGAAACATTGTTTACCCAGCATCGCCTGACAGAAATAGTTATTGGTGCTCCTACTGCAGTTAAGCAACATAAAATATGAAGATAAAAAGGTACACAGTATCCTCAAGTATATGTGCCAGAATAGCAATCCTTTTTTTTCTCTCAAATAACATTAAAAGTTTTGTTTTAATAGTAATAAATGTGTGTAAAAATTGTGGATGAGAGGAGGAAAAGCTGATGGCAAGCTGAAATTGGATGGACTCATAGCACCTCAGCTCCTTGGTATACACCATTGGCAAGTTACCAATATCCTGGCATCTGCTCTGTGGAATACCTGGAGCATTAAATTAGACCCCCTGGAAACTGTAGTTAGGCATGTTGAGTGAGGACCACTGGAAAAAGGACCTTGCTTGTACTGGGGTTCCTACTGCCTCCATCAGATTTCAGCAGATTTAATTGTTCATACTGCATAGGCAGGGTCTGATTAAAGGAGAGGCGACAGGTGCAGTCATCCCAGGGCCCCCACACATTAGGGGCTCCCATGCTCTATTCCCCCTGAAATGGACACGGGACCACAATGCTTGGTACTATTAAAGCCGCCGAGGTGCTGCAGCTGCACACACAGTCAATCTCGCGGGAACTCAAATCCCATGAGACACACACAGTATCCCAGGGAGCTGCAGGCAGAGCTGCTGAGTGAGGCACCATTTACTCTGTACCTCAGCAGTGCCGGCAGTGGTGGCGGCTTGATGTGGCCTGGTTCCCTCCTAGTTTTGACGAACTGCCTGCCCTTTAGTCAGTCTCACTGACACTCAGAATGTGTTGGTGCGGTGCTCACTCACACTGCAGAAATTAGTATAATTGATCATATTTCTTTTTAGTATATCTATACTTGGAGAAACAGCAATCATGTTCTAGAGGGCAGGGTGCTTGTAGTATGGGCTTCCGCCACTTGGTGAATGTTTACTGAACCCTTCTGAGCCAGTATCCTCGCTGACGTTGCGGGGGGGGGGGGGGGGGGGGGAGGTATCGTTTGACTGCAGTGATTTTTTCCCCAACTAGTTATTCACTCTTTCGCCTATTTTTAGTGCAGTCAAATGTGAAAACAATGCTCATTTAATTTCTTTGATGTGAGAGGGATTGTGAACTTAGAATTTGTACCTCAGGGTCAAACTGTCAACCAAAGTTTTTAGTTAGAAGTTTTGAAAAGGTTGCGTCATGATTTGGGGAAAAAACTTCCCGATTCGTGGTGAACAGGTGACTGGTTCTACCATCATGACAACACACCTGCTCAAATAGCGCTGAGTGTTAAGCAATTTTTAACAAAAAAAAAGACATGACACCTTTGCCTCACCTACCGTATTTACTCGATCTCACCCCGTGCAACTCTTTTTTTTTTAAATTTCCACAGCTGAAAAGAGACCTTGAAGGAAAACGTTTTACTGATATTGAAGAGGTGAAACAAAAAATGTACTAAAAGGAATCAACAGAGATGAGTTTAAAAAATGTTTTGAGCAATAGAAAAAATGTTTGGACAAATGTATCAATTCAAGTAGAGCAGGGGTGGCCAGACTTTTGTAGTTGGCGATCTACTTTGAAAGCTAAAAGTTTTCATGATCTATCTAGGTGTGGCGCATGCCCCATAAAGGGGCATGGTATAACTAAATGGGCGTGACCTACACGTTGCACAGGGTGTAGGGATTGTATCACCAGAAATCACAAATTGGCCCCCCACAGGTAAAAGCCTCAAACATTGGCCCCCACACAACAGTAAAAACACATTGGCCCCCACACAATAGTAAAAACACATTGGCCTGCGCACAATAGTAAAAATTAGTGATGAGCGGATTCGGTTTTACTCGGTTTTACTCGGTTCTCAAAACCGAATCTTATTGGCTCACTGATGTCACGTGTTTTGGATAGCCAATTAGATTCGGTTTTGAGAACCGAGTAAAACCGAGTAAAACCGAATCCGCTCATCACTAGTAAAAATAGGATTTTAATTACCTACCGGTAAATCCTTTTCTTGTAGTCTGTAGGGGATACTGGGATTCCATTTAGTACCATGGGGTATAGACGGGTCCACTAGAAGCCTTGGGCACTTTAAGAATTTGATAGTGTGCGCTGGCTCCTCCATCTATGCCCCTCCTACCAGACTCAGTCTAGGAAACTATGCCCGAGGAGACGGACATACTTTGAGAGAAGGATAGATAAAGAAAGATTCCGAACCAGCACACACAGAACAAAAGGAAAGCCATGCTAACCAAACTTGAAAACAGGAACAGCAACAGCTGAACCAAACAACATTTCTGAACCAAGTAACAGTGCAGGAAAAACGAAGCACTGAGTTGGCACCCAGTATCTCCTATGGACTACGAGAAAAGGATTTACCGGTAGGTAATTAAAATCCTATTTTCTCTTACGTCCTAGGGGATACTGGGATTCCATTTAGTACCATGGGGAAGTACCAAAGCTCCCAAACCAGGTTGGAGAGTGCTGAGGTTCCTGAAGAACTGATTGAGCAAACTGAAGGTCCTCAGAGGCCAAAGTATCGAACTTGTAAAACTTAGCAAATGTGTTCGAACCTGACCAAGGAGCTGCTCGGCAGAGATGTAAAGCCGAGACACCCCGGGCAGCCGCCCAAGAAGAACCCACCGACCTAGTAGAGTGGGCCTGTACAGATTTTGGAACTGGGAAGCCTGCCGTGGAATAAGCATGCTGGATATTGAGCCTGATCCAGCGTGCAAAGGACTGCTTTGAAGCAGGACACCCAATTTTATTGGGATCATAGAAAACAAACAGCGAGTCAGATTTCCTGTGACGAGCTGTTCTCTTTACATACACCTTCAAAGCCCTCACAACATCCAAAGACTTTGAAGTAGCAGATTTGTCCATAACACCCGCAACCACAATAGGTTGGACAGCATCTTAGGAAGAAATTGCTGACGAGTTCTGAGTAGGTACTCTTGTGAGACAATGCCCCTAGCTCCAACACACGTCTTGCTGAAGCCAAGGCCAACAGTGTGACGGTCTTCCACGTAAGATACTTTTTGTCAATCTCCTGTAATGGTTCAAACCAGTACTATTGGAGGAACTGCAGCACCAAATTGAAATCCCAAGGTGCCGCGGGAGGCACAAAGAGAGGTTGGATGTGCAGAACACTTTTCAAGACCTCCCAGATGAAATTCCACCGCAGAATATTGTCTGCTCTCACACCAAGAGACATATTCTTCCATATAAGGTGGTAATGTTTAGACGTTACCCCCTTCCTGGCTTGGATCATAGCTGGGATGACCTTGTCAGGAATCCCTATGCTGGCTAGAATCAGCCGTTCAACATGCCATTAAACGTAGCCGCGGTAAGTCTTGATAGACGAATGGGCCCTGTTGCAGAAGATCCTCACGAAGAGGTAAAGGCCATGGATCTTTGATCAGCATCTCGAGAAGATCCGCATACCAGGCCCTTCACAGCCAGTCCAGAGCAATGAGGACTGCTTGAACCTTTTCCCTTTTTATTCTCTTAGAATTCTTGGGATCAGAGGAAGTGGAGGAAACACATATACCAGCTGGTAGACCCACGTAGTTATCAGAGCGTCTACTGCCACTGCTTGTGGGTCTATTGACCTGGAACAATACCACTTGAGCTTCTTGTTGAGTCGAGAGGCCATCATGTCGATCTGTGGATATCCCCACCGACGTGTCAACCACTGGAACACCTCCGGGTGAATGCCCCACTCCCCCGGGTGCAGGTCGTGCCTGCTGAGGGAGTCTGCTTCCCAGTTGTCTACTCCTGGAATGAAGACCTCTGACAACGCCACTGCGTATTTTTCCACCCAGAGGAGAATTCTTGACACCTCTGACATTGCTGCTCTGCTTTTCGTTCGGCCCTGTCGGTTTATGTACGTTACCACCCTCATATTGTCTGATTGGACTTGAATGGCCTGATTCTGAAGTAGAGATTAGGCCTGCAGAAGGACATTGTAGATAGCCCTGAGTTCGAGGATGTTTATTGAAAGGATGACTTCCTGACTTGACCATCTTCCTTGAAACTGCACACCCTGGGTGACTGCTCCTCAACCTCTGAGGTGTCTGTGGTTAGCAGAACCCAATTCTGAATCCAGAACCTCCCACCCTCGATGAGGTGAGTAGTCTGTAGCCACCACAGAAGGGTGATCCTGGCTTTTGGTGACAGACGGATCCTCTGGTGCATGTGAACATGCGATCCGGACCATTTGTCCAATAGATCTAGCTGGAAGGGCCTCGCATGAAACCTTCCATACTGAAGCGCCTCATAAGAGGCCACCATTTTCCCCAGAAGGCAAATGCGCAGATACACCAAGATCTGGGTTGGCTTCAGGACAGCCCGAACCATCGACTGGATTACCATAGCCTTCTCCAAGGGAAGGAACACTCTCTGAGATTCTGTGTCCAGTATCATTCCCAGTAAAGGAAGCCTCTGCATTGTTTCCAGGTGAGATTTTGGTACGTTCAGAATCCACCCGTGATCCAGGAGTAGTCTGGTTGAGAGGCCAATGCTGTCCAACAACCGCTTCCTGAACGGTGCCTTTATCAGAAGATCATCCAGGTACGGAATTATGTTCACTCCCTGTTTGCGGAGTAGAAACATCATCTCTGCCATCACTTGGTGAATACCATCAGTGCCGTGGAGAGACCAAAATGCATGGCCTGGAACTGGTAGTGACCGTCCTGCAGTGCAAAACGTAGATAAGCCTGATGAGGCGGCCAGATCGGAATGTGAAGGTATGCATCCTTGATATCCAGAGACACTAGGACTCCCCCCTCCTCCAGACCTGAGATCACCGCTCCATCTTGAATTTGAACACTCGTAGATACGGGTTTAACAACTTGAGGTTCAAAATCAGTCTTACCGAACCGTCCAAACAAGTTGGAATAATACCCCTTGTTTTGCAGATGAGATGGAACTGGAACAATGACCTGAGTCTTTACCAGTTTTAGAATAGCGTCCTGTAAAGTTATACTTGCAAAACTGGTAAGCCTGATTTGAAGAATCTGTGAGGTGGGAACTCCTGGAACTCCAGTCTGTAGCCCTGGGAAATAAGATCTATGATCCAGGGATCCTGGAACGAACTTGTCCAGATATGACTGAAGAATTTTAGTCAGGCTCCCACCTGTCAGTCTTCCAGGCATCGCGGTCCACCGTCATGCTGAAGGTTTTGAGGAAGCAGAGCTTGAGCTCTGTTCCTGAGAACCGTCAGTTGCTGGTTTGCATGGTATACCTCTAACACCTCTGGCGGCGGTAGAAGAACCTCTGACTTTGCCCCTAAACTTGGCAGTCTGAAAGGACTGTAAATTGAGACCTGAGTAAGCCTTCCTGGCTGGGGGAGCTGCAGA
Organism: Pseudophryne corroboree; assembly: GCF_028390025.1. NCBI lineage: Eukaryota > Metazoa > Chordata > Amphibia > Anura > Myobatrachidae > Pseudophryne > Pseudophryne corroboree. The sequence goes on along the minus strand of NC_086444.1, from coordinate 992,765,009 downwards.
AGGAAGATATATGGACTTACCCACAGTAGCTTTGGAGATCCATTTGTCTAGTTCATCTCCAAACAAGGCCTCTGCTGTGAAGGGTAGGCCTTCCACGCCTTTCCTGGAGTCCACGTCAGCAGTCCACTGGCATAGCCATAAGCCCCTGCGTGCTGACACTGCCATAGCAGTGGTGCGTGCATTAAGCAAGCCTATTTCTTTTATGTTTTCCACCATAAAGTTCGCAGAGTCCTGTATATGTTGCAGGAGTAAAATAATCTCCCCTTGGGGCAAGGTATCTAACCTCTCAATTAGGTTATCCGACCATTTGGCAATGGCTTTAGTAATCCACCCACATGCTATAGTGGGTCTTTGGGCCACCCCAGCAGCTGTATACAAGGATTTGAGTGTGGTCTCAATATTATGATCAGCCATGTCTTTCAGGGAGGCTGCACAATTTTTCGTGACAGTCTGGATACTGATGCATCCACTATCAAAGGATTTTCACATTTTTTCCTATCCTCAGGAGGAAAGGGAAAAGATGATAGCAACCTTTTAGGGATTTGAAATTTCCTATCAGGATTAACCCACAGTTTTTCAAACAGGGTATTTAGTTCCTTTGACACAGGAAAAGTGACTGAGGATTTCTTTTTTATATTAAAATATGTTTCCTCACTCTCCTCTTTCACCTTATCAGGGATATGCAGAACTTCTCTGATAGCCTTTATGAGTGCCTCTATTCATTGTGACAGAGTAGCCTCCCCCACCACTGAATCCACCTCCCCCTCCTCCACGTCTGACACTTCATCATCAGAGTCAGACTGCATGATATGGTCCAAAGTACGTTTTTGCAGACAAATGGCAGGGGACTGAGATGCTGGTTTGGGTACTGAGTCTCTTTTCATAAACTCAGTCATAGATTGTCTTAAGTATTGCATCTCTTTCTCATTGCTGGACAATTTTGTAGAAATATTGGAAATCATTCCCCTAATGGAGTCCAGCTATGCTGGCTCTGCCCCGCTGGCCTAGGAAGGTAAACTACACTGAGTACACACTAGTGAACCCACTGTAGAAGAGGAACACTGTGCTTTATATGAAACACACTCTTTGCCTGACATACTGTAACAGTGACAGCACACACACACACACACACACACACACACACACACCCACACACGAAAAGGTTAAATGCACAATTAACCCACAAAGAGCCCTTCCAGGGAGACACAGAGAAAGTATGGAGCCAGTGTCCCTACTGCTAATGCCAAGCTTAGCCGGGTTGCAGACTAAGTACCTAGATTAGGGACTTAGTACACTAATAACTGCTCCCCCCCTGCTATGACCCCCTTGTACCGCTGAGGTAATCTTGAGTCTCTCTGGAGGAGCTACACATCCCTGTCAGTCAGCGTCTGTGTCAGCTGCAGAGGGAAAATGGTGCTGGTGAGCTGCTGGATCCACTCATAGTGAAGCCCCGCCCCTTCAATGGAGCGCGGTCTTCCCGCTCTTTTTTATACTGGCTGAGGTAATTTAGTGCCTAAAATGGAGTCAGCCCCCTTTTAAGTCTGTAATGCCAGTCTGGGTACCATGTACACATATAGTGTACTGAGACTCAGTTCGCCCCCTCAGAAGCTGTGCGTCTGCACTGTGTACTGAGTCTGGAGACACAGCCGCCCCATGTAGAAGCCGTGCGTCTCCATACCCTCTTGCCACAATAATGGCCGGTGACCCGCTAACCGGGACGCCGGCTTAGTACTCACCACTCTTCATTCTTCTGGCTCTGTTAGGGGTGGCGGCGTGCTGCGGGAATGTACGCTCGCCGTGGTGGGGCTAGCGAATAGTTCCCTCAGGAGCTAGTGTCCTGTCAGTGGGGAACGGGACCATTAACTCTTCAAGAGGTTGGGCCGTCCCCCCCCCCCCCCCCCCCCATGTCCCTCGATGCAGGCAGGCTGGTGCCATCCAGTCCTGCCTGAAAATAACAAACATATAAAATAAATGCAGAAAACTCTTCAGGAGCTTCCATAAGTGTGACCGACTCCCCCAGGCACATTTTCTAAACTGAGTCTGGTAGGAGGGACATAGAGGGAGGAGCCAGCCGACACTATCAAATTCTTTGAGTGCCCAAGGCTTCTAGTGGACCCGTCTATACCCCGTGGTACTAAATGGAATCCCAGTATCCCCTAGGACGAAAGGGAAAACACTTTGGCCCCTACCCAGTAGTAAAAACACATTGGCCCCCACCCAGTAGTAAAAATACATTGCCTCCACACAGTAGTAAAAACACACTGAACCCCACACAGGTGTAAAAATACATTGCCCTTCCCCCACACATTAGTAATAATACATTGCCCCCACACAGGAGTGGCGGCAAAGTACACTGAACCCCACACAGAAGGAAAAATACATTGCCCCCACACCAGGGATGGATTAAGCCCTCGGGGGGCTCAGGGCACCCAAGACAGGAGGGCCCCCCGCCAACCACCAGCCTTTACAGCCAAGACCCCCGCCCCCACCTCCCCGCTGCACGCGCTGCTCACCTCCCACGGTCACAGGCTACGGGAGCCACGCTGCAGCAGGGGGAGAAGAGAAGACACAAGGCTTCCGGGGCAGGAGGGATCCACGCTGCCGGGGGAGGAGTGCGGCTGTTCATGCGGCTTCCTCCCCCTTCCTCTTGGGTAGCACAGTCGGGGACTGAGTCAAGCAATCTCCAGCCTCTGCAACCAGCAGCATCTCTCCTGGCAGCAGTGAAGGCTGGAGATTGCTTGATTCAGTCCCCGACCATGCTGCCGCGAGGAGTGGGGAGGAAGCCGCATGCACAGCGTGGATCCCTCCTGCCCCGGGAACCTGTAGAGCGGTGCAGAGCTCCGGCCGGGGGTCCCCTTAAGACAGGGGGCCTGGGGTACTGACCCCCTGGGCACTCCCCTTAATCCGGCTCTGCCCCACACATTAGTAGATATACATTGCCCCCACACAGGAGTGAAAATACATTGCCCACACACATTAGTAGAAATAAATTTCCCCCACACATAAGTAGAAATACATTGCCCCACACATGAGTAAAAAATACATTGCCACATACAAATAAATAAAAAATGTCCACCACAAAAAATAAAACATATTAAATTGTCTCAGCCCCCGCTCCTCCTCCCACCGACTTCCCCATATAACACTTCAATAACACTGCCTAACACTACTTACTAAGCAGGCAGCCAGGCGGAACAGCAGCTCCACATGACAGCACGCCATGACAGGCAGGCCAGGCAGTCGAAGGAAGAGAAGCAGCGTCGGTGGGCCCCTCACAGCGCGCGGGTGACATCATGACGTCACCAGCGCGCTGCACTACTGGGAGCTGGTTAAGTTTAGTGAAATTGGTCACGCTCAAGCTACCGGTAGATCGCGATCGACCTTTTGGCCACCCCTGAAGTAGAGAGTACTTTGATGGTGACTGAATTAATCATTCATTCTTTTGGGTACCCCTCATATCTATCTATATCTATAGCAACATATCTGCCTAGTAGTAGTAGTCTCTATAACAATATAAAATAGCACCACTATATGACTTTTATTGATAGGTCCCCCACAAGTTTGTTGCCCGGGGCCCCACAGACCTTAATCTGGTCCTGTGCATAAGACATACTGTATCTAACCTCTGTCCAATTGGTATGTTTTGGTGGACGGGTATGATGCCCAGGGTGCTTTCTGGCATTTACTATGAGACTGCCCGGTGGTAGGTGCTTTTTAGGTTAAGGTAAAATAAGCATTATCTAAAACAGGTATTTCTCATTCAATTCTAACTCCAGGGTTCTGTTACTTTAGGATTATCGACCATGACTAATTAGACACCTACAGTACACGATATGCTGTAAACCTTTGTACCTTGGCTAAGGTGTGTTTGGCCCATACTTGGATTGCTAATATGGATCCAGAATTTCCAGCTTGGGTGTGCCTGGTAAATGCTATGGTACAATATGAGCGCAATTTATATATTACCTATAATTTCTAATCTAAACATGACGGGAGTTGGCATAGGTGGCTGAGTTCGAGTTAAGGCGCCATACACTGGGCTATTTGCCCAGCGTGTATGCACAGTGATGATGTGAACATCGCTTGCAGGAAAATAGCTCAGTGCATACACAGTGACCGATTTTCCTGTGCCCAGCAATGTTCACGATGGGGGGGGGGGGGGGTGAAACACTTTCCACAGAAGGAGACTGTGGAGAGTGGTTCACTTGGCTGTTTAAACAGCCCGACGGACAGCGGCGGCCAGCGATGATGCAGGAGCGCACATCAGCGTTCATCGCCCGGACATACACACTGTACACAAATGCCAAAAGTGAGCTGCTTTGAGCTCAAAAACGTCTATTGTGTATGGACCTTTCCACTTCTTCTAGACCTCTGGTTTATTTAGTATTCCATGGCTTTGGGACAGTCCTTTATTGTTAGGTATTGTTTATTCTATATCTCTTATACTTTGGGACCACGGTCTGACTGGTATAATTGTTTTGGGTTCTTGGACTCTATGCGTTTCATGCTGCTTGTATACTGTACCTATACTGTTTCTTATCTGATGTGCTGTAGAAAGTGACTATGTTTGTATTCTGTGGCTATTTCAGGCGTGACTTGGTTGCAATTCTATTCTAGTGTGTGTAATGACATTGTATTCAAGTACACATACTTTAATATGGAGTTGGTCCATCTTTTGCAGCTATAACAGCTTACACTCTTCTCGAAAGGCTTTCCACAAGAGTTTGGAGTGTTTCTGTGGGAATGTGTGCCCATTCATTCTGTAGAGCATTTATGAGGTCAGGCACTGATGATGGACGAGTAGGCCTGGCTCGCAATCTCCATTCCAGTTCATCCCAAAGGTGTTCTATGGGGTTGAGGTCAGGGCTCTGTGTGAAGATTCAACACTCCACAGAACACGATTCCACTGCTCCACAGTCCAGTGCTGGTGTGCGTTACCCCACTTTATCCGACGCTTGGCATTGGACTTGGTGATGTGAGGCTTACATGCAGCTGCTCGGCCATGAAAACCCATTCCATTAAGCTCCCGCAGCATAGTTTCATTAATGCCAGTAGAAGTTCGGAACTCTTCAGCTATGGAATCAGCAGAGAGTTGGTGACTTTTACGCACCATGCACCTTAGCAGTCATTAACCCCGCTCTGTGATTTTACGTGGTCTACCGCTTCATGGCTGAGTTGCTGTTGTTCCTAAACACTTCCACTTTCTAATAATATCACTTACAGTTGACAGTAGAATATCCAACAGGGATGAAATGACAAAATATATTCAAATATTAATTAAAAAAAATAAGACTCACATGGATATTTACTAAGCAGCGGATTTATCATTGTTTAGAAACTGAGTTTTGAAAACCACCATCAGTGCCCTTAGTGTCCAAACCCTTATCATGCCACAAAACTGCCCCAGTTTTCAAGCATGGCACAGATAGCAATATTTTTCAGAGTAAATGTTCCCGCCCTGGAGCTGCATATCTCTCTCTCCCTCACTCCCTGTCAGCATTTGGGCGCCATTAGGACAAGCTGAGCTGATCCTGGGACTGTTTGGGCAAATCCTCCTCTGTAAAGCCACCTGCATGTCAGCGCTGTGCATTTTACAGGACACTTAAGTATTCTACATGTCTGCTGACAGTGTTAGTTAAGAAAGAGTGTATTTAGTCAGGGTTATATAGTACAAGTACCCTGTGATATACATCCAGTCTTTACTGTGCGTTGTTATATCTTTTGAGTGTATAACTATACTTAGTACTACTTTGTATTGCTACCAGCGCAGTTTTATTGCATGTCATAATTTCTGCATTGTACAATGGCCCTCATTCCGAGTTGATCGCTAGCTAGCTGCTTTTAGCAGCAGTGCAAACGCTAGGCGCCGCCCTCTGGGAGTGTATCTTAGCTTAGCAGAAGTGCGACTGAAAGGTTCGCAGCATTGCTTAAAAAAAAATTGTGCAGTTTCAGAGTAGCTGCAGACCTACTCCTACCTTGCGATCACTTCAGACTGTTTCGTTCCTGTCTTGACGTCACAAACACGCCCTGCGTTCGGCCAGCCACTCCCCCATTACCCCAGCCACTCCTGCGTTTTTAACTGGCACGCCTGCGTTTTTACACATACTCCCCGAAAATGGTCAGTTTCCGCCCAGAAACACCCACTTCCTGTCAATCACTCACCGATCAGCAGTGCGACTGAAAAGCGTCGCTAGACCTTGTGTAAAACTGCAGTTTTTTGTGAAATTACGTCGCGCATGTGCACTGCGACCCATACGCATGCGCAGAAAAGCCGATTTTTAGCTTGATCGCTGCGCTGCGAACAACGGCAGCTAGCGATCAACTCGGAATGACCCCCAATGTGATTATGTGTGTGTGCATATAGCTGCTGTGTGACCTCCATTTCGTGTATCTCACTCAGATTGCTATCTCTATATTCTATAACCTGAGGGGGCTAGGTGCGTAAGGTTTATCATTTAATATAGGTATTTCACAGGATATACTCAGTGTGTATTTTTCTCTGTGATTTTTTGTCACCATATACCTCTTGAATTCCCTGTTTGTGCTGATACACTGCACAGGGGGTTCTTGTCAGGTATTGTGCTGCTGATATTGTACTGGGTTGCCCTGCATTGAGCTTTCGGATATGTCAGCTACAAAGGGCAATGGTGCTGGGGCTGATCCCACATTGTGTGGTGACGCTGCAGACACATTTGAGGAAATTATAGCAGCTGAGGGTTCACGTTCTGGGGGTTCCTTACCCCTTAGTGGGATCATAGCAATGGGGGTTCAAAATGATCCACCTTGGGCTACTTTCTCCACGCTATTGAATACGCTGGTAACTAGACTAACGCCCCCTATGGGACCTCCTGTGCCGGTACAACTGCTTATGGTCCCCGCGGTTAACCCGCCATGGGCAGATCAACTGTCTGCTCAGTTACAGCAATTGAACCAATCACTGACTACTCAGAAGTATAACCCTCACCCGCCTAAGTCCAAGGGGTTCTCTAAGCGAGCCATTACTTCCTCACAATCCACCAACGTCCCAGACACCTCGTCTGATGAGGATGGCGTTTATACTGCCCCCATAGATTCTGATCCTGACGCTTCTGATGGGGAATCTGTTTCACAGGTGGATGTTCCTGACTTGTTGGAGGCTATCAGGCTTATTCTTCAAATTACTGATGACCCAGAGCCTGATGCTGCCCCTAAGAAACCGGTCAGATGTAAACGTCAAAGTGGTTAAACAAGTTTTATCTTGTTCTGATCATTTAGTTGACATACGTCAGGAGTCCTGGGAAAATCCAGGAAAGAAATTCACGCCTCACAGGAAAATGCTGACTCGCTATCCCCTCGCTGCGGAGCTAAGTAAAAATTGGGAAACACCTCCGCCAGTGGATTTGCAGGTGGCGCGGCTGGTGGTATCCTCAGCTCTGCCAGTAACTACCGTCATGTCTCTGAAAGAACCGACGGATAAGCGTGTGGAGGGTTGTTTAAAGGCATTTACACCCTAGCAGGTCCTGCGCATCGGCCCACCATTGCAGCGACATGGGCTGCGGAGGCTATTGAAGCGTGGGCTCAGAAGTTGGAAGCTGAGATGTCTTCCAATGCTTCTGATCATGCTAGACAATGCTTATCGTATATTGTCACAGCTTCTCATTACATTAAAGAGGTTGCTTCTGATACCGGTATTCTGGCGGCCAAGGCTTCTACTACGTCCATACTGGCTCACCGGATCCTATGCTTGCGGCCCTGGTCCGTGGAGCTGCACTCTAAGAAAACCCTGGAGGTACTCCCTTTTAAGGGAGACATCCTTTTTGGAGAAGACCTCAACAAGATAGTGGCTGACTTAGCTTCTGCTAAAACAGCTTGTCTACCTAGTACTGCTCCTTCAGTACCGAAGGCTAAGAGTACTTCCTTTTGCTCCTTTCGTCCTTCAGGGAAAGCAAAGGGTCAGGCATACCCGAAACAGGGTTGCACTTTAAAACCCAATAAGCCCAAACACAAAAGGCCTGGGATGACCGTCAGCCTGCTTCCAAGACTGACAAGCCTGCCGCATGATGGGGCGGGCCTCCCTCTGGGGGATCCCAGGGTGGGGGGCCGACTTCTAGGGTATACCCAGGAATGGTTGAGGTATGGGAAGTCGTCACTCGAGGTTATGCCGTATCCTTCAAAAATCATCTCCCTCATCGATTTTGCCTGACAGACATTTCTTTGGATAAGGCGAAGGCAAAACTCTTCATTTGGTGGTACAATCCCTCCTGGACACAGGAGTGGTAGTACAGGTGCCTCTGGCTCAGAGAGGCAAGGGGTACTATTCACCGCTGTTCCTAGTCCTGAAACCGAATTTGTGAGGGTCTCCAAGTTTCGTATGGAAACTCTTCGCTCTATTGTTATGACATTGGAACCTGGGGATTATATGGTCTCCCTGGACATACAGGATGCTTACCTGCATATTCCCATTGCAATGTCGCATCAGCAATAACTGAGGTTTGCGGTTGGCAACCTCCATTACCAATTTCGGGCGTTACCTTTTGGTTTGACCATTGCTCCGCGAGTCTTCACCAAGGTCATGGCGGTAATGACGGCTGTGCTCCGCTGTCAAGGGGTCAGGATCCTACAGTACCTGGACAACTTGTTGATCCTGGCTAATAACCCAGAAATTCACCTACGCCACAGTTTCTGCAAGCCCACGCGTGTCTCATCTACTGGAAGAAATCTTCCCTGGTCCCTGTTCAGAGCATGGTGCACCCCGGGGCGTGGTTGGACACTCACAACCAGCGATTGTTCTTGTCTCAGGAGAAAGTCCTGAAGCTTCAGGACAGGATTCAATACTTCTTATCTCGTCCGCAAGTGTCGATACATTCGGCAATGCAAGTGCTAGGTCTCATGGTGCCGGCTTTCAACATCGTGGAGTACGCCCTCTGCAGAAGCTTATTCTTGCCAAGTGGGATGGCCTGCCTCACCGGATCAGGTCTTAAATGATCTCCTTGTCTCCGGAGGTCCATCTGTCACTGAGCTGGTGGCTTCAGGACCAACGATTGAACATGGGTCGTCCCTTCTGGATCTCCAACTGGGTACTTCTGATGACAGATGCCAGTTTGTGAGGTTGGGGTGCGGTGTTGGAGCAACACTCCCTTCAGGGTCGGTGGACCAAGGAGGAGTCTCTCCTCCTAATAAACATTCTGGAATTGTGGGTGGTGTTCAACTCATTGAACTTGGCCCAGCATTTAATACAGAACAGACCTGTTCAAGTACAGTCAGACAATGCCACCATGGTAGCATACATCAATCATCAAGGCGGCACTAGAAGCCGCATGGCAATGAGGGAAGTATCACGGATTCTTCAGTGGGCAGAACGCCATCTGCCAGCCATATCGGCAGTATTCATTCCGGGGGTCCTTAACTGGGAAGCAGACTTTCTCAATCATCAGGACGTACACGCCAGAGAGTGGAGCCTCCATCCAGAAGTGTTTCAACTCCTCGTGGACAGGTGGGGCCTTCCAGATGTGGACCTGATGGCGTCTTGACACAATCACAAGGTACCGGTCTGCGGAGCAAGGACAAGGGATCCTCTAGCAGCGTTCGTGAATGCACTGGCAATTCCATGGAACTCTGCCATATGTGTTTCCTCCGTGTCGTGCCTGCCCAGAGTAATAAGGAAGTTCAAGCAAGAAGGAGGACTCGCTCCTGCATGGCCCAAATGGCATTGGTTCTCAGACCTTCAGAGTCTCTCGATAGAGCGTCCCCTTCTACTTCTACAGCGCCCAGATCTCCTTGTTCAGGGCCTCTATGTATATCAGGATTTAGCCCGGTTGGCTTTGACGGCGTGGCTCTTGAAGCTTCCGTCTTGAGGGCCAGTCTTGAAGGCCCGGAAACCGGCTTCTGCTCGGATTTACCATAGGGCCTGGAATTCCTACTTTGCTTGGTGTGCATCTATCAATTATGACGCTTACTAGTTTAGTACGGCCAAACTTTTGGCCTTTCTACAACAGGGCCTGGACTTGGGCCTTCGTCTGGCCTCCATCAAGGTTCATATTTCTGTCTTGTCGGTTTGGTTCCAGAGAAAAATTGCAAATATGTTCACTTAGGGTGTGTTGTGGATTCAACCTCCCTATGTCCCGCCTCTGGCCCCTTGGGACTTGTTGGTGGCTTTGGAAGTGTTGCAAGGGTCTCCTTTTGATCCTCTTGGATCTGCAGACCTTAAATGGCATTCTCTTAAGGTAGTGTTTCTGCTGGCTATTGCCTCTGCTAGACAGGTGTCAGATTTGGGTGCCCTGTCTTGTAGGTCACCATACAGTATCTGATTTTTCACCGTGATCAGTCGGTTCTTAGAACACGTCCTGGGTATTTACCTAAGGTGGTGTCTTCTTTCCACCTTAATCAGGAGATTGCGATTCCGTATTTTGCCTCTCCTGAATTGTCTTCCAAAGAGCGGTCTTTGGATGTGGTACGGGCTCTCCGTATGTACGTGAAGAGAACTGCCTCCATCAGGAAGTCAGATTCTCTCTTTGTTCTGTTTGGTTTTCACAAACGTGGCTGGCCTGCTCACAGGCAGACCCTGGCCAGATGGATTAGAATGGTGATTGCACATGCTTATGTACAGGCTGGCCTTCCAGCTCCTGTTACCATTAAGGCCCATTCTGCTCAGTCGGTTGGACCTTCTTGGGCGGCCCGCCATGGTGCGACCCTTGTGCATTGTCCTCAGTGAACACGTTCATAAAGTTCTATGCCTTCAATACTTCCGCCTCCCAGGATGCTTCCTTTGAATGCCGGGTTCTTGTGCCCGCTACAGTGTGTGCCCTCCCATAAGGAACTGCTTTAGGATATCCCCAATGTCATTCCCTGTGGAGCCCAGTGTATCCAGCAGCAAAAAACGAGAATTATGGTAAGAACTTACCATTGTTAAATCTCTTTCTGCGAGGTACACTGGGTTCCACAGGGCGCCCACCCTGACGCACTTAGCTTCTTTGGGTTGGTAAGGCATTAGCCGCTGACACTTTCTCCTGTCGTGAGAGTGTAGTATATGTGGCTACTGACAGTTGACGTCTCTTTTGACTGCTACTGCATTGGACTGGTTAACAAAAACTGAGCTCCTGTGCACGGAGGTGGGGTCATAGAGGAGGCGGCGCTATGCATTCTGGGAAGAAGGTCAAATCTTTTAGCCTGTTGGTGCCTCTGATCAAGATCCTACTCTACACCCCAATGTCATTCCCTATGGAGCCCAGTGCACCTCGCAGAAAGATTTAACAACAGTAATGTCAGGATTCTGTAACTTTGTCTGTCCCCGGAGGGGGCACTAGTGGGTCAGTGTAGGAGTGATAGAGGAAACGGGGAGACTGACGAAAAGTTACGCGCATGTGCGCTTGATATTTATTATCACACAGGGATAACGGATGACAGGAACAATGAATAATAACTTAATCCGATAAATGAATATTTCAAAAGTCACTGGTAACAAATGAGCAATGTAGATGAACTTGTAACTTAATATAAATGATAAGGCAATAATGAAATCAGATGCAGCAAACAAAACTCCGATATATAACAAACAGCAATCAAAGCACACAGTCTCTGTAGAAGCACACGTCTTTAAGCCAAGCAAGGCCCTAGCAGGAGACAGTTCTAACACAGCAAGTTGTTAAGTGCTGAATGCAATGCACAATGCTAGATGCTGGTAATCAGGTGCACAGGCTGAGTAATGGAAGAACACCTGAAGAAAGTCTCTAACTGCAAGTTGTTGTGGCAAACTGTGGCTGGAGTTCATAGCAAACTGAATACTGAAGAATGACAACAAGGAAACAGGAACACAGGAACTTGCACACTGAATGTGACTCGCAGGAGAGCTGGAGTGGTTGCTGGTACTTGTAGTTCCACAGGAACACTGGAACAGGGAAACTTGGAGATGCCAGAAATAGGAGACTGCTGGAAACAAAGGATTGAAGACTGGAACCTGGTACTGGAAACTGGAACTGCTGGGACCTGTAGTTCCACAGGTCCAATACACAGGGGTATCTCTGCAGACAGAGGACTGCAAACAGGAGACGCCTGTTCACAGAATGTGACGTGTTGTCCAAGGCGATGAGACTGAGCCAGGAACTGGAGTTTATACCCCTTGGTCTGTGATGATTGGATGTTGCATCTGTAAGAACACACCCCGCTGGATTAGGTGTTCAGATCAGCTGTGAGTTAGCTGAAGCACTGTGTACTCCAGGCTGCAGTAGACTGAAAACTGGAACTGAACTGAACTGCTGGAACCTGTAGTTCCACAGTAGTGATGCGATGGAGAATGCAGATTCCTGACAGGTAAGTTCTTACCATAAATCTCGTTATTACTTAGTAATCCATTGGAAAAGATATTCTTTGCTCCATGTAGCCATCCTGGTTCTTGGCAAAACAAAAAAGTCTCTTAAATGATGCACATTTGTTTCCTATAGAAGCCCACTGTAAATGTCAAGCCTATTACAGACTCTGTCATAAAAATGAATAGGCACACCCTGATTGGTCAGAGCCTTGGAGCTGCCGCAATCTGACCAGAGAATATTCTAAGTAATATATGAGTAAAAATTTTAATGTGGAGAAAATTTCACATACCGTAGGGATCAGTGGCGCACGCAGGGGGGGGGGGGTGGGGGGGGGTCCGAGTACCTAGAAACCTCCCCCCCCCCCCCAATGGATAAAAAAACTTCAGAGACGGAGACAGCATTGTCTATGTCTCCGCACCAGCCGCAGACCCCCCGCGATCAGAGCTACCGGACACTTCCTGCCTGTTTGTACTGCCAGCGCTTCCACATCAGGACACTGTGGCTTTACGTAAAGTAAATGAAGCACTGGCTGCTGATCCATCATCCCACCAATTGCCGGGCAGTGCGCAAGGGAAGAAAGAGGGAGGAGACTCTTCACTAACCAGTAGCTAAGCCCGGCACCAAGAGTCACGGAGGAGACCCGCAGGTACACTGACCCTGGTGGGATAGAACGGGGAGCGGGCACGCTGACGGGATACAACACAGAGGAGGGCACAGGTATAATGGGTGCAGCGTAAGCTGGGTCTTTCAGCCAAGTGCCCTGGAGAAGACACAGCTGTGGCAGGCAGGGGATAGCATCAACAGGCATCTTGATGGCCAAGTTTACCACAAGTTTTTCAGTATTTTCCTACAGTATCTATAGAAAATATATTTTTTATAACACTGTTATGTCCAGCTTACTAATATTAATAGGGTGATACCCTGATCTGCTGGAGTGCAGATCAACTTGTCTAATATAAAAAGAAAAAGTAGTAGTGAGGTCAAGCGGTGACCTCACTACTACTTTTTTTTTAGCTGGACATGTTAACAGTGTTATAAAAAATATATGTATATATTGATTTGGAGAATGTAGAAAAGTTAATGCACTGGTTCACATAAATCATGGCCAATGGTATTGCAGTAGTATGGGGATAGGAAGAGTGCTGCTGTTGTAGTGTGGGTGGAATGTAGTATTACTGTACTGAGGGGTTTGAATGTTATGTAGTGTGTACAGGGTCAGACTGGCCCACAGGGGAACAGGGGAAACCACCGGTCGGCCCCACTGCCTGTGGGCCCACCTCCTCCTCTAGGGATTAGGTTCCAAACTGTATCCTAGTGCACTTTAATTATACATTATACATACAGTATGTTACCTTATACAGTACAGGACTATGGGCCCAGCCCATGCACTCTCTTACAGTTAGCGAGGCCTCTGTTGTGGTTGGCCACACCTCCACTTTTGCCTGGCCACACCCTTAAGCATGGGCCCCTTCCACTGCATTTCCATGGTGGGCCCTTCTTGCCCCAGTCCGACACTGAGTGTGTAATACTCATCCAAAGGTGCACAATGAACGGCACAAATGATTTGAGAGTACTGCGTGTTGTGCCGATCATTGGGGGTCATTCCGAGTTGATCGTAGCTGTGCTAAATGCAGTGGGACGCCCAGCACAGGGCTAGTCCACCCCGCATGTCAGTCCGGCCCCCCTCGCAGAAGTGCAAATGTATCACACAGCGGCGATGCCTTTGCACTTCAGGAGTAACTCCCGGCCAGCGCAGCTTTAGCGTGCTAGCCGGGAGCTACTCCTCGCTCCCTGGCCCGCAGCGGCTGCGTGACGTCGCTGCAGCCTTCGGCCATCCCGCATGCGCAGCAGGGACCCGTTCACTCTGCTGCGTTAAAACGCAGTGAGCGAACGGGTCGGAATGACCCCCATTGTACAGAGCCTTTGGATGAGTATGTCGATTTACATGTGAGAGCATCTGTCACAGATCTACAGTATCTGATTTTTGAGTGCTGGAGCCAAGCTTCATTAACACCATAATTCTGTGTGTATGTCTATCTATCTATCTACATGCCAATTACATGTGTGTATATATATACAGAAACCCCCCCATAAAAATCCTGCGTTTGCCCCTGGGGATGCCCTTTTATGCAAAAATGTATTCTTCTCTAGAATTACCCAAAGCAAGTGAAGCACAAGTCTCCACGGCAGACACAATTCTCCTTCCTGTACTTAGCACAGTACCTCTGCATTAAGCAGGTACCATAAGGACAACCGTTTAAGACATGAGAATTCCTAACAACAAGCTCCACTAGAGTTAGAAGGGATGGCAAGGAGGGAAATGTACTAAAGGCCTAATTCAGAGTTGATCGCAGCAGCAAATTTGTTAGCAGATGGGCAAAACCATGGGGGTCATTCCGAGTTGATCGCTCGCTAGCAACTTTTTGCAGCGCTGCAATCAGGTTAAATCACGGCAAAACTGCGCATGCGTATGCACCGCAATGCGCAGGTGCATCGTACGGGTACAAAGAGGATCGGTGCTGGGCAATGGATTTAACGAAGAATCCATTCGCACAGCCGATCACAAGGTAATTGACAGAAAGATTGCTTTGTGGGTGTCAACTGACCGTTTTCTGGGAGTGTTTGGAAAAACGCAGGCATATCCAAGCGTTTGCAGGGCAGGTGTCTGACGTCAATTCCGGGACCAAAAAGACTGACGTGATCGCAGTGGCTGAGTAAGTCCAGAGCTACTCAGAAACTACAAAAAACTTTTTTGTGCCGTCGGCTGCAAAAGCGTTCGCATACCTGCAAAGCGAAAATACACTCCTCCATAGGCGGCGACTATCTGATTGCAGCACAGCAAAAAGTTGCTAGCGAGCAATCAACTCGGAATGACCCCCAATGTGCACTGCAGGAGAGGCAGATATAACATGTGCAGAGAGAGTTAGATTTGGGTGGGGTGTGTTCAAACTGAAATCTAAATTGCAGTGTAAAAATAAAGCAGTCAGTATTTACCCTGCACAGAAACAAAATAACCCACCCAAATCTAATGGTGTGTACACACGGTGAGATCCTTACTATGCCCGATTTTCACTTTGCGATTTCCCCTGAACTCCCCGGAGCCCAGCACCACTGATTTTGACTAACTTTTCTTGAGATATGGACTATGGGTGTCATGCTGACCCGTTCGCTCACTGCTTTTTATTGCAGCCGAGCGAACGGGTCCCCACTGCGCATGCGCCGGCGCATGCCAGACGGCCGAAGGCCATAGCAGGGCTGCAATGGCCTCTGCCTGATTGACAGACAGAGGCGGTCGCTGGGCGGAAGGGGGCGGAACAGCGGCATCTGGCCGCCGTTTCGCGGGCGCGGTCCGGCCAACATAGGCGTGGCTGGGCCATGCGGGGGGCGGGCAGCTGCGGCTGCGTGACGTTACACACAGCCGCTGCGAGCCAGGGAGCGACGAGTAGCTCCCGGCCAGCACGCTAAAGCTGCACTGGTCGGGAGCTACTCTTGAAGTGCAAAGGCATCACCGCTGTGCAATGCCTTTGCACTTCTGTGGGGGGGGGGGGCCGGCACTGACATGTGGGGCGGGATAGCCCTGTGCTGGGTGTCCCCCCGCATGTCAGTGTGAATGATCATAGCTGTGCTAAATTTAGCACAGCTACGATCATCTCGGAATGACCCCCTATGTGTGCTTACGATTTTGGCTTATGTGAGATCTTGGCTTATGTGAGATTTAATTGACATGTGAGATGAACTAGATAGTACACCGATCTAGCAAGGATTGACTTACCTGCATAGTCTATCTTTTCTTGCGATACCGTCCTGGCGGGACCGCGCATTGGGATTGAATCGGGATCGCAAGTGGCATAACACCTTGCGATTTGCACTAACTTTTCTTACGATTTTGACTATACAGTCAAAATCGAAAGAAAAAATCTCACCGTGTGTATACACCATAACTCTCTCTGCAAATGTTATATCTGCCACACCTGCAGTGCACATGGGGGGTCATTCCAAGTTGATCGCAAGCTGCCGTTGTTCGCAGCGCAGTGATCAGGCTAAAAATCTGCGTTTCTGCGCAAGCATATGCACCGTAATGCGCATGCGCGACATACGGGTAACAAAGTCCTTTTTTGTTTTGCACAGGTTCTAGCGAAGTTTTCAGTCGCACTAATGCCCGCAAGAAGATTGACAGGAAGGGGGCGTTTCTGGGTGTCAACTGACCGTTTTCAGGGAGTGTTTGCAAAAACGCAGGCGTGTCTGAAAAAACGCAGGCGTGGCTGGGCGTTCGCTGGGCGGGTGTATGACGTCAAATCAGGACACGAATAGGCTGAAGTGATCGCAAGCGCTGAGTAGGTTCAGAGCTACTCAGAAACTGCACAGACTCGACTGCACATGCGTTCGCACTTCTTCTAAGCTAAAATACACACCCCAGTGGGCAGCGGCATAGCGTTTGCATGGCTGCTAAAACTAGCTAGCGAGCGAACAACTCGAAATGACCCCCAAGGTTTTGCCCAACTGCTAAAAAATTTGCTGCTGCGATCAACTCTAAATTATCCCCTTAGTGTTGGAGAGTGATAAAGTGGAGATAGAAACAGTCAGCTGCTTACTGCCATGTTATAGGCTGTGTTTGATAAATGACAGGAGCTGATTGGTTGGTATTTTATCTCTCTCCAAGGCTTAGTAAAAAGACCCCTCAATTCTATAAGCATAAACACGTTGACACTAGACTTAAAATTTACTTACCTGGACCGCCGGAATCCCGACAACCGGCAAATTGAATGGATCCCGTACCCATAGCCAGATTAAGGGGGGGATGCAGGGCATACTGTACCCCAGGCCCCCCTTTGTCTGGGGGCCCCCCGGCCAGAGCACACTGACATCACTAGCTTTAACTCTGAAGCAACCACAGAACCAGTAGCCAGAATGAGGACAGGAGAGTGTGAAGTGCAGGTAGAGACACAGGAATATCATGTTTCATGAGCTACCAACAGAGCTTTCCGACCAGAGGAGAGATAGGACGGTCTAGAGAGCTGTAAGTGACACAGGGATCCCAGCTTCTCCTCCTCCCCGCCTGGGTGACTGAGTCTTGTGTAAACTGTTATGCAACTAAACAATTTGGGTCTAGAGATAAAGACACACACAGAGAGTCCTCCTGAGTCCTGTCCCAGTTTGTAAGTAGTACAGAGGCTGCTGCCAATCTTGCATGTGACAAGATAAATGATTGTATCTTTCTATGTGTATTTTAAAAATTAAGTTGTCTTTGTTCCACTACAAGAAAACTTTATAGAATAGTTGTCTTTCAATTAGTTGGTGCTATAAACAGTACCCAGGCATTATTAAACTATTAGTTTAAAACTAATGTACACCACTGGTTTCAATTTAATATACACAATCTATACCTCCCACCATGACCCATTCCAGGAGGGACAAAATGCTCTCTACCTGGACTTCCTTCTTAATTTATGATTGCAATCACCTGTGTTGAAATACCTTTCTTATCAATTAAATAGTTCAACACAGGCAACGCCAATCATATGTTAAGTGGGAAGTCCAGGTAGAGAGCAATTTGTTCCTCCTGGAATGGGACATGTAGGAAAGTATGCACAATTTAATATACATCTGCCACCTTTCATCGGGGCCCCCCTTTCTTAAGTGCCCCGGGCACCCCCAAGGCTTAATCCGGCCCTGCCCGTACCCATAGATGATCATGCTGGCCACTACAATATTAAGATGCACATCACAGAATGTGAGAATAGTTTAAAAGTATACAGCACTTTATTAATGGCTTTCTCCTTGAAATGATGCTTTTACCAAAATGCTATCATGCCTGTATAACATATTAAAGTTATTGGTTATAATTTTTTTGATAGACTGGTCACAAGTATGTTGATGCTGTTTCATAAATCATTAGAGTTAATTTTTAGGTATCTACAAAACATAAAATGGATTTGAGTAGATTACTCCTCTGATTAACTATAGTAATATTACTTGAGCTCCTTTAAACTCGGCAGGACCAGAAATTGCAATGTAAAGCAGTGTGGTTTATTAGGGTGATTGTCAAAAAGGAAACATAAATTATGTAAAACATAACATCGTAATAGAATTTTAAAATGGTCCATCAAAAGTAAAGTATCTTGCAAATTAACTTATCGAAAATAAATCTGCGGACGTGTAACACTCAGCCATTAAAGTCTCTTTAAGAGTCTTCACTTATATGTGATTCACTCTTGTGGCTGTTAACAAAAGGCTATAAATATTACCTAGGTTTTTAAACTTAATCATAAAGTTTTATTTACCTGTTCATTGAGGGTTTTGAATGACATTAATGTAACCACTTGAAAAAGAAAGCAATTTCCCCTTACTTTTGCAATATTTATAAGAAATTTGACAAAGGCCATGTGTGTGATCTTTAATGTTTGAGGAAAAGATATTAGCCCAGAAATTGTGTGAGTTAGAAAGAGATATGAACTCTATCATTCCACTTTATGACCTTTCATTTAAAGGCAACTGCGATAGTCTGACATCTCAAGGCCGGGCACACAGCAGATGTGGGGAATCTCAAGTGCTTCAGACATAAACTTTTATTACTAAATTATAAATAATTTCTATTACTTAAAATGTTCACCTTGCAAGTTCATCTTGATTATAACACAAGGGCAGCTTCCTGCTCATATCGCTGATCTATAAAGATGAAAAAGGATTATTACACCCTGCTGTGCAAGAAGTACTTAAAGAATGCAGGGGACATTAAAGTAACAGAGTGTCATCCTGTGGTATGTGTCTCACACAGAGCTGTGCCATCTTTGTCATGATACATCTGAGGTCATCTTCAGTCAGAGCAGGGTTCCAAGCTTGACAGAGAACTTTATGAGGATCTAAAAGTTAATGTGTTATATCATATAGTATACATAATACATTCAGGCGCCACTCCTTAGGTTAATTTGTACAGGTAACTGGACCACCATAATTGCTACCGCTCGGAACAAGGCACATAAATAAAGAACTAGCAAACACAAGTTCCTGTGTTACAGTACACCTGTTTTATTATTTATTTATGAATTAACAGTTTCTTATTTAGCGCAGCAAATTCCGTTGCATTTTGTGTACATTTAAAACCTTGATATAGCAATATTAAGGACCTTATGCGAAGTAGTATGCAAATGTGAATTGAAGCTGCAATTTTTTTAAGAATGTTGCTACCGTAAGATGCAACCAACTTTCCATAAGTTGCAAATGTTCCTCCCTTCCCATGCAAATAACAGAAGCAGATGTGGCATGAAGCGATAGGAGGTGTACTGTAGCTTGCCGGTAAGTACAAAAGATGATAAAACACACAGTCAATTTCATACACATTATAGTATAGGAAATAATAAACATTTTAAAAGCACATATT
Source organism: Pseudophryne corroboree (assembly GCF_028390025.1). Taxonomy (NCBI): domain Eukaryota; kingdom Metazoa; phylum Chordata; class Amphibia; order Anura; family Myobatrachidae; genus Pseudophryne; species Pseudophryne corroboree. The sequence continues at coordinate 992,745,347 of NC_086444.1, read as the reverse complement.
CATAAATAAATCAGTAGCCTTCCCCTTAAAACATGGAAACATAAATTTGACGGCAGATAAAAACCACTTGGCCCACCTAGTCTGCACCTTTTTTAACCATATTGTTACCTCAAACCCTATTTTATTCTTATGTCTATCACATGAATGTTTAAACTGCTCTACTGTCTTAGCCTCTACCACCTCTGACAGGAAGATATTCCACTTGTCCACTACCCTTTCTGCAAACTTACCTACTCTCCCGAATTCTGCGGGAGACACGCGGTTTTTCGAGTAATCCCCCGCAGCCCCGGAAGAGTGGGCACACCTCCCGCATTCTGCCCACATCCTAGTGAAGTGGGCAGAATGTGGAGAAAGACACAGCAAAATCGCGAACTGGTGGAGGGGCCGGAGCCTAATGACGTGATTATATGCTAATCGCGTCATTTAGCTCCACCCCCTATGCAAATATTAACCAACTGTGGGCTTTTCCTGGTGAGTAGGCGGGGCTTAATGATGTAATTATCTCAGCCCCGCCCTCGTTGCAGCCCACCTGCTTCTCCTCTCCGGGCATCTCCCGGAGAGGAGATTTGAAATGTCGGTAAGTATGCCTTTCTGTGAAGTAAGTTTTCCTCAAATTTCCCCTGAACCTCCCCCCCTCCAGTCTCAGTGCATGTCCTCGTGTTCTAATACTTCTCTTTCTTTGAAGAATGTTTCCCCGAGCCTGTACCTAATTTAAAACCCTTGACGTATTTGAAAGTTTCTATCATTTCCCCCCTTTCCCTTCTCTGTTACAAACTATACATGTTACAATCTTTTAGTCTTTCCGGGTAAGTTTTGTGATGTTGACCATGTACCATTTTAGTTGCCCTTCATTGTACAGTCTCTAATGTATTAATATCCTTCTGGAGATATGGCCTCCAGAACTGAACACAGTATTTTAGATGAGGCCGTACCAATTACCTATACAATGGCATTATGACTTCTCCAAAAGGGTAAGAAACAAAATTTTTTTTTTTTTTAAAAATAGCAGTTTAATACTGCTATCAGGCCGTAGGAGAACACATCTGCATTATTAGACGGTTTCATACACATCTGACAGCCTGCATCATCATCCGCTCACAATTTGCACCAGGGTTTGAGTACCCACTGTCACAACTGAGGGCTGGTGCTCACTACTGGAAGCCTCAGTTGTAGGGGCTGAGGTATACTTAAATGTGAGAGGCCAGATAGGACTCCTTGACATGCGTGAACCTGCAGTACCTAAAGCCCGAAAGCGTGACCACGACAACAGAGGATATGTTCAACAGGTTTATTAAATGAACTCAGCTCACAAATGATAGCGACAGTTAGCAGTATGGTAACAGGATGAGAAGTCACAGCTCTCAGAGATGCACATAGGAAGTCTCTAGGTGTGGTACAACAGAACAGTCTTAAAGGACCTGGAGATGGTGAGTCCTTTACCACACCAATGCACTGAAGAGCTGTGTTAATAATGTTGGAATGCAAACTGTAGCTTGAGAGCGAGGAGTTATGTAGGTGATGCTTAGACGCATATACCGGTTATGCTTGTGAGCGCAGATACAGGAGATGCTTAAGAGCATATACAGGAGATGCTTGAGAGCATATACAGGAGATGCTTGTGAGCGCATATACAGGAGATGCTTGTGAGCGCAGATACAGGAGATGCTTGTGAGCGCAGATACAGGAGATGCTTGTGAGCGCAGATACAGGAGATGCTTGTGAGCGCAGATACAGGAGATGCTTGTGAGCGCAGATACAGGAGATGCTTGAGAGCACATACAGGAGATGCTTGTGAGCGCAGATAAAGGAGATGCTTGAGAGCACATACAGGAGATGCTTGAGAGCACATACAGGAGATGCTTGAGAGCACATACAGGAGATGCTTGAGAGCACATACAGGAGATGCTTGAGAGCATGTGCAGGAGATGCTTGTGAGCGCAGATACAGGAGATGCTTGTGAGCGCAGATACAGGAGATGCTTGTGAGCATATACAGGAGATGCTTGAGAGCATATACAGGAAAGGCTTGAGAGCGCAGATTACCGGAATACAGGAACAGGGCACCGCTGGAAGCTGGAATGCTGGAAGCCGGTGTTACAGTAATCTGCCAGACGCAGGGTGCAATGATGAGACACTGCAGAGTCAGGCTGCACCATGGAGAGTGGAACTGGTGTGAGTCTCTAGTGGAGTTTGCAGGCAGGAACGACCACAATAGGAAGAGACTGGTTTCACTAGGATGACAACTGAAGCACTGACAACTTTCCAGCCCAGGAACAGGATATTTATACCAGCTGGGAAACAGGGATTGGCTGCCTGATTAAGCAGAGTCTAGAGTGCAGCTGCTGGATAATTAGGCAGAAACCAGAGTGCAGCTGATAGGCTGAAAAGTAACATGTGATGAAAACAAACATGGCTGCACCCATGTTTGAACTTGGAGGGAAAGACTGTTTGTAACTTGCATGTGAGTTTTAACCATGAAGCTGCCAGAATCACAGTGAAGAGACTTGAGACAATGAGATGCAGTGTGCTGCATGCAGACAGTGCAGATGGAATCCAGGCTTGGGATGCTGGGACAGTCTCAGGAGGCATTTGGAAGGTAAATACTGATAAGGAATTACCTGGATCGTGACACCCACAAGTCATGTCACTCAAAATAAGTGCACTTACTGTATGTTGGCAGTGTCTACATGCCCCCTCCAATCCCCGTCCCAACCCCCTTAGCACAGGTGTGCATCACAAAAAGACGTGCATGGGAAAGTTACGGAGGAAACAGTATATCACTGACCTGGTTTGGGATTGTTGTGGACTCTGGGTATCTTCCGAAGATCGGGAAGAGGAACCGCAACTGGGCCGCAACAGAGATGGCCGAATGTAGGTTTTCCTCATACAGGATTCGGACAGCAGACAGGAGGCACGTGTTGGATATTGAAGATCTCCTGAAAAACAAGAACTTGAAAGGGTTGATGAATCCTCTGCAGACAGACGATAATGAACGTGGCTGGAGAACAGGAAGATTGAGAGTAGTAACCGTGGCTGGAATGCACGGTGCGGAAGCCTGTGTTTGCTGGACGCACGGTAAATTAGAGGTACAGGATGCAGAAAGCACTGACTGTGCTAGGAGATACAGAAGTGCTTGGCGGCACTGAGGTGCTTGGAGGCACGGAGGTGCTTGAGGCACGGAGGTGCTCGGAGGCACGGAGGTGCTGGAGGCTCGGAGGTGCTTGGAGGCACGAAGGTGCTCGGAGGCACGGAGGTGCTGGAGGCTCGGAAGTGCTTGGAGGCACGGAGGTGCTTGGAGGCATGGAGACTATCACTGACCTGGTTTGGGATTGTTGTGGACTCGGGGTATCTTCCGAAGATTGGGAAGGGGAACCGCAACTGGGCCGCAACAGAGATGGCCGAATGTAGGTTTTCCTCATACAGGATTCGGACAGCAGGCAGGAGGCACGGAGGTGCTTGAGGCAGGGAGGTGCTCGGAGGCACAGAGGTGCTGGAGGCACGGAGCACTGGTGATCACCACTCTGGGGAACTGATGATACTCAGGCACTGATGCAGGGCCTGGCACCTGAATTTATACTTCCCACCACCGTCTGGTTGGTGGGAAGTGCCTGATGACGTCACCCGCCCAGACGCCGGACCGAGCGCCGGGAGCCACCAGCGAGGATGGCCGCAGAGAGGACTAGCGCGCCCGGAGAGGTAAGTAAGGCAGACGGGACGGCGGCGTGACACAGTAGCCATGCATTTATGTATAACTCTGAATGTGGTTCAAAAGGTTCTTGTCGGATGGGCAATTTGTCTAGGGCCACTGGGCAGGTCTGGTTACAACTGAAGTGAAATGGTGAATGAATGATGTCTTTCCACAATCAGTATGACCTTCTGGATATTTAGCAGGAAGGTCTAAAGTAATACTAGGCTGAGGAGGATGTATGCTACCTGACAATGGTAGCAATACTACTGATGCCTAGGACACGAAGGCTAAACTAACAGGGGACGTGTCAGCAACACGACAAGAAATATGAATATACACTAGATGTATGTGCAATCTGCAATGAGTGCAGACTGCTGGTAGAGACATGCACTACACACAGGTAACTGCGGATAGTAGTGTGGATAGCACACTAATGTATGAGAGCAGTAATAGGCACAGATGATGGTATGCAGATTGTAATGATTACTGCACAATAGTAAGCAGTTTGAAGCTATCAGCACACAATAGTGAATGTAGATGGTAGCTCACAATGAAAATGCACGCTGGAAGCAGAGAGCACACTGCTTGTAATACAGTAATACCCCTTTTACACTCGCACTCCCGGGTCACTCCCGGGATGCTTCCCGGGATGCGTCCCAGGATGCCTTCCCGGGACTGACCCCTTTCACACTGCACTAAGACCTGGGATCGACCCGGGACAGCCCCATTTACACTGATCCCGGGATATCCCTGCAAATGCATATGCATGTCATTAGAAATGGCCTTTTCTGGCTCACATAGATGAGGTCACACTAGTCAACAAAGGGAGGGGTGGTGCCTGCTCACACCATTGCTGCAGTCATGGCCGACGGAGTACCAGTGTGTATGCCTGAGCTCATGATTCTTTCTGCTTTGCAGATGTTTCATACAGCCACTGACAGCATGATGCAGCTTGTCACACAGTGCAGTATACTGCACATATATTTTATGAGGAGGAGGAGGGCGCAATTTATGCTGGATAGGGCTGCTAGTCGCCGCCAACATTTGCGCAGGAGGAGAGCCCTCATATCATCCAGGATGAGTACCATCCTGAGCGTGAGTATGGGCCCTAACCGCTCATTTTGGTCCAGAGATCGCCGGCACGGAGAAGCCTTTATGAGGACCGTGGAAGCTTACCAGGATGAGGAGTGGATGGCTAACTTCCGTGTGTCTCGTGCAACCTTTAACTACATCCTGGAATTACTTACCCCAGCACTTGACATGCAGACCACCAGGCTTAGGAGACCCATCGAGGCACGCAGGAGATTAGCTATTGCATTGTGGTGGTATGCTACCCCAGTAAGAGTACCGCTCAGTCTCATGCTTGTTCGGTGTTGCGATCTCCACCTGCTGTGTCATAGTCCACCAGGTGACTAAAGCAATTGTATCTACCTTATACAAGCGCTTCATATCTCTACCACAAGGACAGCGCTTACAGGATACCATCAAAGGATTTGTGAAGCGAGGCTATCCACAGTGTGGAGGAGCGATTGATGGGACACACATCCCCATTATTGCCCCACATGACAACCATGCTGACTATTTTAATAGGAAGGGCTGGCACTCCATCATATTACAGGCTGTCGTGGACCACAAATATTGGTAAGTGTTTATTTTTGGGGTGGTGGGATGAGTTGCATGTGTGAGTTTTATATTCTAACTTTTTTACATTTTACTGTTCTTTAGTTTCCTAGATGTGTTTATTGGCTGGCCAGGCCGATCTCATGACTCCCGAGTTCTTGCCAATTCTGACCTGTACAACATCGTAGAGGAGAACCAGGGAGGCTGGCTGTACCCCAAAGAGTGTGCAAAGATTGTGAATGGGGTGGAGATCCCTGTCCACATCGGGGATGCTGCATACCCTTTACGCCCCTGGATTATGAAAGGCTACACCCAACAGGTCCAGTTAACCCCAGAGCAACAAACCTATACTCACACCCTGAGTTCAGCAAGGATGGTGGTTGAGAACGCCTTTGGCAGGTTAAAAGGAAGATGGCGTTGTTTGATGAAGCGCAATGATGTGGACCTAAAGAATATGCCTAATGTAGTAGCTGCGTGCTGTATACTGCACAACATCTGTGAACTGAAAAATGAGCTATTCCTTCCTGAGTGGACTGTGCAGGACCCTGAGGTTATAAACCCACATGTGGAAGGTGCTTTGTTTGGGACTGCCTCAAACTCCGCTGCAGAACAAATACGCCACACTATTACGTCCAACCTTGCAGCACTGGTACAATAGTGTTTAAGAATCAGCACAACATGTTTGGTGAATTACGTTTTTTTTATTTTGTATTCCACCTTTGATCTTTGGTTTCAATATTTATGATTTTCCAAAAAAACCACATTGCCACAAACTTTGTATATATGCAGAAACAATGTAGAAAACACTGAAAACATGGTCTACTGTTACGCACAAATGGGAATGTTATGCATAGATTTGCAAACAAGTTTTGATTGGCATAAAAATAAAAAAAAACACTGGTAGGCTTGTAGACACAACACCATAAACCACAGTGTCCCTGCAGTATATTATTACTGTGTAAAAAATAAATAAAAAGTGCTTTAATGTAGACACTATACAAAACAGAACATAGAAAAAAAATTAAAGAAGGCACAAACAGTTGTGCATAAACAATGACCACACTGTGGTTATTTAACAACAAATAACAACAATAAGAAATTCACTGTGTTTCACGGCAAATTGCGCAATACAGTAAACTCTGTGCTTTGCGCACTAGATGGTGCAGTATTTGGGGCATAGTATGGGCCAGGATTAAATGATGAAAAACCCTGCTCAGGGTATTGTGAGTTGTGGTGTTGGATTGGTGCTCTTGAGGTATTGGTCATACGCTCATAGAACGCCATGTTCATTTGGTGCAATTCCCTGTGGCGTTCATACTGCTCTCTACTCATGCGTTCCTGCATTGTCATGACTTGGGAAAGAAATGCATCATGCATTTGGCGTTCTGCCTCTAGAAACCTGTCGAGCCTTGCATCCTCCTGTGCGGACATTGTAGCGTCCATCTCTCGGAGTTGGTCGACAAGGACATTTGACATGGCTTTAGCCACTTGCTCCGCTCTGTTCAGTTTCTTCCTTCTAGGCGGTACGGTGTAAACTGTGAAGAGAAGAAATACAAAATGAGCGTATATAAAAATAGCAGCGTTAGCAAACATGTGTTTGTGGCATTAATTCACCTACACACTAGCTACTCTGCAACATTGAACTATTTATTAAAATGCAAAGCCCCCCTGGGTGGGGGCAGAAATTGCAAAGCGTGCCACCGTGCCAGCAGCGTGCTGAGCGCAGTGATCCTGCAAGGGGCTCATTTGCGCTCGCCACGCTGCTGCCACACTGGCCACTCATACTACACACATAACCGGATGATTAACAATTGTGGATTTGTGCTATGAGTGTTATTTTCTAAACATGTACTTACTGTTTTTCTGTAAAGTTGGGGTGACGGTACTTTGTACAGTCCCACTGTCACTGGTCTGAGCTTCCACGACGTCTTCAATGGTTGCAGTTAAGCTGTCGTCGTTTCTGGATGTGTTTATGGACGGCTGGGAGGATGTGTCGCTGTCCTCAGGTGTGTCGTCAATTAACGGGGATGACGGACAGACGTCACTGCTTGTCTGTGTCTCTTCTGGAGTGCCTTCTGTAGCAGTGTACTGTGAACTGGAAGACAGACTCACCGGACTGCATATAGCTGTGTTTCCAAAGATATTGGCGCAGATGTCATAGTACTGCCAGTCAATACGGCCAACCCCGCCCTTTTTCCTGTTGTTGTCATGCACCTTCAGAAACTGCTTTTTAAGAGTTTTCATTTTGTTTAACACTTGCTGCTGTGTGCGGATGATTCCCCTGGCTTCCAGCATCTTGGAGATGTTTTTATAAATGACTGCATCTTTAACTGTGCCTGTGATCTGCCTCATTATTTCCTCCTCTCCCCTAATGCTCAGCAACTCTCTAACCTCCTGGTCTGTCCAGGTCGCCATGCTGCCTTCCTCACACGCATCAAGGACGCTCCCCAGGGCTCTGAAAGATGACATCATCTTTTCTGAGCCCATGAAAGCTCCAATCGGAGGCCTTTTAACAGTCCCGGGTAGTGAATCCCGGGACGGGCCCTTTCACACTACCCAGCTTCCCGGGACGGTCCCGGGACCAACCCTGGTCGAGACCAGGGTTGAAATCCCGGGATGCTCGACCCGGGAAATTGTCCCTGTACCCTTTCACACTGACAAAAATCTTGGGATGATGCGCGTTCACGTGCAATATCCCGGGATTTTCATGCGAGTGTAAAAGGGGTATAATAGGTACTAAAGGCTGGTAATGATGTGCACTAGGTAGGCTGTAGGCTGGTAAATATGTGCATCCATACTTGCCCACTCTCCCGGAATGGCCGGGAGGCTCCGGAAAACTGGTGCTGTCAAGTCTCAAGGTCTGTGCCACCCGTCCGCAGAGGATGCAAAAAATGTAGGTAAGTATTGAGGTAGATTCAGAGGATATTTTGAGTTTAGAGAATTTTCACCTTCAAGTGCCTTTATGCACCTCAAACTGAAGTTACAAAAAAGAAGAATGGGTTCAAATGCATGTATAGTCTACTGTACCCTAAACCAGAGTACCATTTTTATATTTCATTACCAGAATAGAAGATACTCTTAACTGTTGAGGGATAAAAAATGTTTTTTGTATAGTCTTGACAAAATACAGTAGCTCAACATTAGTTATGTAAATGTGAGAGTATGTTATCAGGAAATCTGTACTTTCCAGCACTTAATGGACAAGACAATGGGAGACATACATTTTTGGAAATCCTGGACTATCATCATCCATGGAAAAATGAAGTTATTGAAACTGATAAAGGTCGCAGAAAGACTGGAGAAAAAAGTTCTGAATTTATCAGTTGAGGAGTGTAAGTTCTCTCAGCGGGATGCGGTTATGTGACCGGCGGTCTCCCGACACAATACTGATGCCGGGATCCCGAACACTCAATACATCAGTCGTTATGCAAGCAACAGGGACTATTCCCACTCTTGGGTGACCAAGCCTGCTGTCTGGCGAGCGCAGTGAGCCCGCAAGGGGCTTCGTTGTGCTCGCCCCCCCTTGCTGGCCATCTCACAGCCAGGAACCCAACCTTTCTCAGCCACTAATAAGGGCTTTTTCTGATAAAGTGTCAACTTACTGACCACAAAACACTTAAGACAGTAACATCCTGGCTCAAAACAGAACAATTAAAGAATTCTAAAAGTAGCCAATAGTTGACTAATTCCATGATACCACTATGGTTCAAAGTCCAGATGAATTATAACCCCCTCATCTACATTCAACATGACTTTTATGTTGGATGCTATGGTTTACCAGTCAGTGACCGCACCTACCAATTATAATTTCATCTAGAAATATCAACCTGGATGCAAGAATGGGGCGTACAGTTTGTCTAATATTAAACATTCCTGGAACTGAGTTGCAAGGTATGTGCCAATTCGCAGCTTGAGAGAAGCAAAGTGAAAGCAAGGCTAAAAATTTTGTCTGTTCCCAGCTGCATTTAATCACAGCAATTTACAAGCGCCAACTCTGTTATCAGCAACAATGATCTTTGAAGAGATCTAGGCAAAATGCTTTTCAGTTGCCGGCTGAAACCATAATAAAATAGGGTGCCTATATTGTGTGTAGATACTCATGCTTTCATAACTTTTGGCTATAGAGTGGCGCAGACTACAGCTGTTTGGAGAAATATATTTTTTACAAAGGACAAGCAACAACAATAATGAGAAATAGTGGCTGATGTTTCCACAGAACAACAAGTTGGGCAGAATTAGATTGGCCATAAACCTTAAAGGGATTTTTCCCAGTATGCCTATGTCTCAATGTGACTGCCTAGGGCATAGGCAGGATTTGTGTGCACAGCATGGTGGAGCAGGATCTGTTAGGGATAGACATTGGAATGCAATTTTGTCAAACCATCAATGTTATGTTTTCGATGGTAAAGTTTTCTTTTTACCATTCGATGCTGCCATCAAAAGGTAATCATTTAATGGTGTTACAATGGTTGCCACAGTCCCGCCACTGATCCCATCCCCGGTGTGGCAGTGCTGCAGGGGTATTGCACATATGCAAAGAGGATTGAAGGTTTCAAGGTATTTGGATGCAGTTTGAAATTAATTCTGCGAGGGACAGGGAGCCAGTAGTGAAATTGGCAAAAGTGGCAACAGAGGTGTAGCATCACAACAGAGGTGGAGTATCACAAGAGGTAATTAGTGAGTAGCAGAATCAATCATAGACTGAAGGTAAGCAAGGTGCTAGATACCTAGGCCAGAGAGGAGTAGGCTACAGTAATCAGGGTGAGAAAAGATTATGGCATGTATAAGTGTTTTACGGGCTTCTATGGTGAGAAACTGGCAGATCCAGGAAATATAATGGAGATGTCAAGAGTAGGGAAGGAGCTAGATGTTGGGGTACAAAGAGAAAGCAGAGCTGAGAATGACCCCTATGCATCAGACTCGGGAAACAAAGAAAATGGAAGTACTGTTGACAGTGATGGAGAAGGTCTCAGGGGGATGATGATTTCATTTTTAGGGGTGTATTCAATTATTGTTGGAAACTGCCGTCTTGTCAGTAAGATGCAGTTTCCGACAATAATTTAATACACCCCTAAAACTGAAATCATCATCCCCCTGAGACCTTCTACATCCCCCTCTGACCTATTCAATGTGACCCCTTTTTTCGGAAGCGCGGCCAAACCCGACAGGTTTTAGCCCTGTTTCCGACAATGTCAATCCGACTTTAAAAAAAGTCGGATTGCTATTGTCAGGAACAGGCCAAACCTGTCGGGTTTAGCCGGCCATTGAATACACTCATGTCGGATCCTTTCCGTTGGAATACACTCCATTGACTTCAACAATCTCCTTAACAATATTTTAATTTTGAGCTGAATTATCCTATCCTTAGATTTCTGCAGCAGCTCCAAACGTAAAATATACTACGATTCCTTAGGGATTAATACTATACAAAAATGGCATACATAAAATGTTATTTACGTCTCAGTAGCAGTTATAGATGACCGACAATATAAATGTAGAATCGCTTTTTCTTGTGCCTTCCATTGTTGGAAAGTTAAGAATTGTTAATAAAAGTCATTTTGAAGTAGAACTGTTTGAAACTGAAGTGTTACACAAATATGCCATTAATGTGCTTGCTTCCAATCTGCATGAAAAGTTATTTTCATAGAGCTTAGGGCCTGATTCAGAGATGTACGTAAATCCGATATTTTCGTATTGTGCATTTTCGGTTGCAGTGCAGCTGAATGTGAGTGATAGGAAGCAGTGGCTCGGGCAGCGCCGGATGAAGCCTTGGAGGTGCCCAGGCACATTAGAAAGGGGGGCTCTGGTGGAAGGGGAGGGGGGGGGGCTGAATGTTGGATTGTGCATACCTCCCAACATGACCAATTCCAGGAGGGACAAAATGCTCTTTACATGGACTTTACATCCACTATTTAATTGATAAGAAAGGTGTTGCAACACAGGTGACTGCAATCATAACTTAAGAAGGAAGTCCAGGTAGAGAGCATTTTGTCCCTCCTGGAATGGGTCATGGTGGGAGGTATGGATTGTGTATATTAAATTTAGCCCAATGGTGTATATTAGATTTAAACTAAACACCTAATTGAAAGACAACTATTTTATTAAATGTTCTTGTAGTGGAACAAAGACAACTTAACTAACCTTAAAATACACATAGAAAAATAAAATGTATAATTTATCTTGTCACATGCAAAAATAGCAACAGTCTCTGTACGACTTACAAAGTGGTTTTCTTTTTGTAAAACTTGTGTGGTTTTAGGGCCAACCATGCTACCACGTTAATAATATAAGCTCTGTGAGATTTGCAGTGTGACATCATTTGTTAAAAAACAGAAAAAAGTATTTTCTTTTATTGTAAATCCTGTGTATGTTTAGGGTCAAGCCGTGCCATCGCATTACTAATATAAGCGCTGTGAGAGTCGTAGTGTGAAGTCATTTGTTAAAAAACAAAAAAAAGTATTTTCTTTTTGTGTAAAACTTGTGTGTGTTCAAGGCCAAGCCATGTCACCATCAACATGTGCCTGTGCTGAAGGGCATAGAGGGTTTAATAAAGGGCACCTGAAATTAAAACAATATGTCACAATACAGGGAAAGTTTACTGCCAAAACACATATAATTGCCAACATGCCATTCACCACACGCAGTGGCAAGGAAAGGCTCAGGCCTTGGCCTTTATTTACGATTGGTGGTTCTGGAACTGCTGTCAGTCAGGCATCTTCTTCTATAACCTCACATAATGATGCAACATCTTCTCACTCCGGGTCTAGAAGAGTTCTCAAATGTAAACCAGGCAAATCAGTACAGAAAAAAACACTAAGGTAGAACAAACTGTGTGTTCAGAAACGTCACAAATCCCTGAGGAGAGTCTAAGGGCATCCATGTTAGCTATGTGTGAGTCTAACATTTCTGATACTTTACTCATGGAGAAGACAAATTTCACCACTTCTGCACCCTCTACAAATATGGGGATGAGCAGCACAAGTATGGATAGTAACATAGAGATTGGGGATGCCACTGTGTAAGTGCTACAGTATCAGGGGGATATTTGTGTAGCTGATGCCATTAATGAGAATGCTGTTTGTGTAATTCAGGCACCAAAGGCAGCAGTTCTTGTCAATGATAAGAAGGCCATTGTCATGCCTGGGCATAAAAACAAAAAATCCACCTCATATGTGTGGAATTATTTTTGCCCAAATCCTGAGAGCAATTGTCAAGCCATCTGTAATGTTTGTCATACTCTAACGAGATTCTTGGCCAATAATAAACTATCATTAGAGGACGATTGTCTTCTGGATACATCTTTTGTTGTGAAATAATTTTTTTACTATTTGTGCATATAATGTGTATGGAATTTAAATTGTGTCATTTTTTGTATATTTCTGATTAATAAAACAAATTTTAGTTCGACTTTAAAAGTGCTCCCTTGATATCATATATCATCTGCTTTTATCTCTAAGTTAAATACCTGGCACGGCTAGAGCCCTGACAGCCCAAGTGAATGAAAGCTAACGCAGGCTCACCTGTTATCCAACACAAAGGGGATCTAAATTAATTTTGGAGAAAATGGAAAGTGGGATATAAATTGGGTAAACATGGAAGATATTAGGTAGTTTCAGATGGACAATTATCTTACTCAGGGTCACCCTGCCTGTGGCAGACAGAGGAAGACTGTGCCGGGTATGAGACTTAAGAAGGTTGATGGTGGAAATTAAGAGCCACATAGACAGCAGCAACATTAGTGATCTGTATACCCAAGTACTGTATTTAAACTGAGTGGTACATTTCAGGGGAAATCACAGTTTGGTGGAATGGAAATTGTGGTATGAATTGGAGAAATGAGGATTTGTCTCAGTTAATGTTAGCCTCACAGAAGGAACCAAAAGTATTGACCATTGCCAACAGAACAGGCAGAAAAACATCATAATCTGACAAGAAGTACACAAATCAAAGGAGAAACCCTGATAGCACAGGCCGGGATCAGTATGATATCCCGGCTGTCGGGATCCCAGCAGTCAGGAGACCAACGCCAGGATCCAGAAAGCCGGAATACCGGTGGTGAGTGCAGCGTGTCCCCTTGCTGCCTCGCTGCGCTTTGGCCCGCTGTGCTCGCCATGCTTCCGGCCCGGTGGCATCACAGGGTTATATTCCCCTTTGGGTGATGGCAAGGACCACCACCCGAGTGGGGATTTCGTCCGGCAGTCAGGATTCCGGCTACCGGTATTTCACTGGGTGTTGGGATTCCGACGTCGGTCTCCTGACAGCCGGGATCCTGACAACCAGCAAATTGACTGCCGTCCCACAGGCCAGCTGCTTAATGGAAATGGCTAAAATGTAGGATACAGAGGACAGCGTTGCTGAGAACTTTTAAGTTCACTGCCATAATACCTTTTTTGTTATCACCATCTCATGATATTCTACACATCAATCCAATCATGGTGATAAAAATGCAACAAAATTTATATAAACAATTAATGCATACCTCCCAACTGTCCCAATTTCGCGGAACAGTTCTGTTTTTTTAGGACTGTCCCGCTGTCCCATCCACAGGCCGCAGTGTCTCGCTGTCACTCGCTGCTTTGCTTAGCTTAGCAAGCAGCAGTGAATAGATGAAAACGGGAAGCGTGGCTTGGGGCCATGCCACTAATGCAAAATTATGTCCCTTTCCAATAGGTTATGCCCCTTTTCGGTCGCGTGCGGCTTTACCGTGCCTGGATATCCCTCTCTCAATATTCCACAGCAACTCACTTGAGCAGAAAATAAGATTTTACTCACCGGTAAATCTATTTCTCGTAGTCCGTAGTGGATGCTGGGAACTCCGTAAGGACCATGGGGAATAGCAGCTCCGCAGGAGACTGGGCACAACTAAAAGAAAGCTTTTAGACTACCTGGTGTGCACTGGCTCCTCCCACTATGACCCTCCTCCAAGCCTCAGTTAGGATACTGTGCCCGGAAGAGCGTACACAATGAGGAAAGGATTTTGAATCCCGGGTAAGACTCATACCAGCCACACTAATCACACCGTATAACTTGTGATACTATACCCAATTAACAGTATGAAATATAACTGAGCCTCTCAACAGATGGCTCAACAATAACCCTTAGTTAGGCAATAACTATGTACAAGTATTGCAGACAATCCGCACTTGGGATGGGCGCCCAGCATCCACTACGGACTACGAGAAATAGATTTACCGTTGAGTAAAATCCTATTTTCTCTGACGTCCTAGTGGATGCTGGGAACTCCGTAAGGACCATGGGGATTATACCAAAGCTCCCAAACGGGCGGGAGAGTGCGGATGACTCTGCAGCACCGAATGAGAGAACTCAAGGTCCTCCTCAGCCAGGGTATCAAATTTGTAGAATTTTGCAAATGTGTTTGCCCCTGACCAAGTTGCAGCTCGGCAAAGTTGTAAAGCCGAGACCCCTCGGGCAGCCGCCCAAGATGAGCCCACTTTCCTCGTGGAATGGGCTTTTACTGATTTAGGATGCGGCAATCCAGCCGCAGAATGCTCCAGCTGAATTGTGCTACAAATTCAGCGAGCAATAGTCTGCTTAGAAGCAGGAGCACCTATTTTGTTGGGTGCCTACAGGATAAAAAGCAAGTCAATTTTACTGACTCCAGCCGTCCTGGAAATATAAATTTTTAAGGCCCTGACTACGTCCAGTAACTTGGAATCTTCCAAGTCCCTAGTAGCAGCAGGCACTGCAATAGGTTGGTTCAAGTGAAAAGCTGATACCACCTTAGGGAGAAACTGGGGACGAGTCCTCAATTCTGCCCTATCCATATGGAAAATCAGATAAGGGCTTTTACATGACAAAGCTGCCAATTCTGACACACGCCTGGCCGAAGCCAAGGCCAATAACATGACCACTTTCCACGTGAGATATTTCAAATCCACAGTTTTAAGTGGCTCAAACCAATGTGATTTTAGGAAACTCAACACCACGTTGAGATCCCAAGGTGCCACAGGAGGCACAAAAGGGGGCTGAATATGTAGCACTCCCTTTACAAATGTCTGAACTCCAGGCAGTGAAGCCAGTTCTTTCTGGAAGAAAATCGACAGAGCCGAAATCTGGACCTTAATGGAACCCAAGTTTAGGCCCATAGTCACTCCTGACTGTAGGAAGTGCAGAAAACGACCCAGCTGAAATTCCTCTGTTGGGGCCTTCCTGGCCTCACACCACGCAACATATTTTCGCCAAATACGGTGATAATGGTTTGCGGTTACGTCTTTCCTGGCTTTTATCAGCGTAGGAATGACTTCCTCCTGAATGCCCTTTTCCTTTAGGATCCGGAATTCAACCGCCATGCCGTCAAACGCAGCCGCGGTAAGTCTTGGAACAGACAGGGCCCCTGCTGTAGCAGATCCTGTCTGAGCGGTAGAGGCCATGGGTCCTCTGATATCATTTCTTGAAGTTCTGGGTACCAAGCTCTTCTTGGCCCATCCGGAACCACGAGTATCGTTCTTACTCCTCGTCTTCTTATTATTCTCAGTACCTTTGGTATGAGAGGCAGAGGAGGGAATACATAAACCGACTGGTACACCCACGGTGTCACTAGAGCGTCCACAGCAATCGCCTGAGGGTCCCTTGACCTGGCGCAATATCTAGTTTTTTGTTTAGGCGGGACGCCATCATGTCCACCTGTGGTCTTTCCCAACAGTTTACCAACAGTTGGAAGACTTCTGGATGAAGTCCCCACTCTCCCGGGTGTAGGTCGTGTCTGCTGAGGAAGTCTGCTTCCCAGTTGACCACTCCCGGAATGAACACTGCTGACAGTGCTAAGACGTGATTTTCCGCCCATTGGAGAATCCTTGTGGCTTCTGCCATCGCCATCCTGCTTCTTGTGCTGCCCTGTCGGTTTACATGGGCGACTGCCGTGATGTTGTCTGATTGGATCAGTACCGGCTGGTTTTGAAGCAGAGGCCTTGCCAGACTTAGGGCATTGTAAATGGCCCTTAGTTCCAGAATATTTATGTGTAGGGACGACTCCTGACTTGACCAAAGTCCTTGGAAATTTCTTCCCTGTGTGACTGCCCCCCAGCCTCGAAGGCTGGCATCCGTGGTTACCAGGACCCAGTCCTGTATGCCGAATCTGCGGCCCTCTTGAAGATGAGCACTCTGCAGCCACCACAGTAGAGATACCATGGTCCTTGGAGACAGGGTTATCAGCCGATGCATCTGAAGATGCGATCCCGACCACTTGTCCAAGAGGTCCCACTGAAAGGTTCTTGCATGGAACCTGCCGAATGGAATTCTGCTTCGTAAGAAGCTATCATTTTTCCCAGGACTCGTGTGCAGTGATGCACCGATACCTGTTTTGGTTTTAGGAGGTCTCTGACTAGAGATGACAGCTCCTTGGCTTTCTCCTGCGGGAGAAATACTTTTTTCTGTTCTGTGTCCAGAACCATCCCCAGGAACAGTAGGCGTGTGGTAGGAACCAGCTGTGACTTTGGAATGTATAGAATCCATCCGTGCTGTTTTAGCACTTCCCGAGATAGTGCTACTCCGACCAACAACTGCTCCTTGGACCTCGCCTTTATAAGGAGATCGTCCAAGTACGGGATAATTAAAACTCCCTTTTTTCGAAGGAGTATCATCATTTCTGCCATTACCTTGGTAAAGACCCTCGGTGCCGTGGACAGTCCAAACGGCAGTGTTTGGAATTGGTAATGGCAATCCTGTACCACAAATCTGAGGTACTCCTGGTGAGGATGGTAAATGGGGACATGTAGGTAAGCATCCTTGATGTCCAGGGATACCATATAATCCCCCTCCTCCAGGCTTGCAATAACCGCCCTGAGCGATTCCATCTTGAACTTGAATTTTTTTATGTATGTGTTCAAGGATTTTAAATATAAAATGGGTCACACCGAACCGTGCGGTTTCGGTACCCCAAACAGTGTGGAATAGTAACCCCGTCCTTGTTGAAGTAGGGGCACCTTGACTATCACCTGCTGGGAATACAGCTTGTGAATTGCCTCTAGCACAGCCTCCCTGCCTGAGGGAGTTGTCGGCAAGGCAGATTTGAGGAAACGGCGGGGGGGAGACGCCTCGAATTCCAGCTTGTACCCCTGAGATACTACTTGAAGGATCCAGGGATCCACCTGTGAGCGAGCCCACTGATCGCTGAAATTTTTGAGGCGGCCCCCCACCGTAACTGGCTACGCCTGTGGAGCCCCCGCGTCAAGCGGTGGACTCAGAGGAAGCGGGGGAAGAATTTTGATTCTGGGAACTGGCTGACTGGTGCAGCTTTTTCCCTCTTCACTCGTCTCTGTGCAGAAAGGAAGCGCCTTTGACCCGCTTGCTTTTCTGAAGCCGAAAGGACCGTACCTGATAATACAGTGCTTTCTTAGGCTGTGAGGAAACCTGAGGTAAAAAATTTCTTCCCAGCTGTTGCTGTGGATACGAGGTCCCAGAGACCATCCCCAAACAATTCCTCACCCTTATAAGGCTCTATGTGCCTTTTAAAGTCAGCATCACCTGTCCAGTGTCGGGTCTCTAATACCCTCCTGACAGAATGGACATTGCATTAATTCTGGATGCTAGCCGGCAAAATATCCCTCTGTGCATCCCTCATATATAAAACGACGTCTTTAATATGCTCTTATGTTCGCAAAATAGTATCCCTGTTTGACAGGGTCACAGACCACGCTGCAGCAGCACTATCTGCAGGTCTCAGTCTAGTACCTGAGTGTGTAAATACAGACTTCAGGATAGCCTCCTGCTTTTTATCAGCAGGTACCTTCAAAGTGGCCGTATCCTAAGACGGCAGTGCCACCTTTTTTGACAAACGTGTGAGCGCCTTATCCACCCTAGGGGATAACTCCCAGTGTAACTTATCCTCTGGCGGGAAAGGGTACGCCATCAGTAACTTTTTAGAAATTACCAGTTTCTTATCGGGGGAACCCACGCTTTTTCACACTTCATTCACTCATTTGATGGGGGAACAAAACACTGCCTGCTTTTTCTCCCCACACATAAAACCCTTTTTTAGTGGTACTTGGGTTAATGTCAGAAATGTGTAACACATTTTTTATTGCCGGGATCATGTAACGGATGTTCCTAGTGGATTGTGTATATGTCTCAACCTCGTCGACACTGGAGTCAGACTCCGTGTCGATATCTGTGTCTGCCATCTGAGGGAGCGGGCGTTTTTGAGCCCCTGAGGGCCTTTGAGACGCCTGGGCAGGCGCGGCTGAGAAGCCGGCTGTCCCACAGCTGTTACGTCATCCAGCCTTTTATGTAAGGAGTTGACACTGTCGGTTTATACCTTCCACCTATCCATCCACTCTGGTGTCGGCCCCACAGGGGGCGACATCACATTTATCGGCATCTGCTCTGCCACCACATAAGCCTCCTCATCAAACGTGTCGACACAGCCGTACCGACACACCGCACACACACAGGGAATGCTCTGACTGAGGACAGGACCCTACACAGCCCTTTGGGGAGACAGAGAGAGAGTATGCCAGCACACACCAGAGCGCTATATAATTTAGGGATTAACACTATATTGAGTGAATTTTTCCCAATAGCTGCTTATATACAATATTGCGCCTAAATTTAGTGCCCCCCCTCTCTTTTTAACCCTTTGAGCCTGCAAACTACAGGGGAGAGCCTGGGGAGCTGTCTTCCAGCTGCACTGTGAAGAGAAAATGGCGCCAGTGTGCTGAGGGAGATAGCTCCGCCCCTTTTTTGCGGACTTTTCTCCCGCTTTTTTATGGATTCTGGCAGGGGTATTTATCACATATATAGCCTCTGGAGCTATATATTGTGATATATTTGCCAGCCAAGGTGTTTTTATTGCTGCTCAGGGCGCCCCCCCCCCAGCGCCCTGCACCCTCAGTGACCGGAGTGACATGAGGAGCAATGGCGCACAGCTGCAGTGCTGTGCGCTACCTTGGTGAAGACTGATGTCTTCTGCCGCCGATTTTCCGGACCTCTTCTTGCTTCTGGCTCTGTAAGGGGGACGGCGGCGCGGCTCCGGGAACGAACACCAAGGCCAGTTCCATGCGGTCGATCCCTCTGGAGCTAATGGTGTCCAGTAGCCTAAGAAGCCCAAGCTAGCTGCAAGCAGGTAGGTTCGCTTCTTCTCCCCTTAGTCCCTCGATGCAGTGAGCCTGTTGCCAGCAGGTCTCACTGTAAAATAAAAAGCCTAAAATAAACTTTCTTTCTAGGAGCTCAGGAGAGCCCCTAGTGTGCATCCAGCTCGGCCGGGCACAGAAATCTAACTGAGGCTTGGAGGAGGGTCATAGTGGGAGGAGCCAGTGCACACCAGGTAGTCTAAAAGCTTTCTTTTAGTTGTGCCCAGTCTCCTGCGGAGCCGCTATTCCCCATGGTCCTTACGGAGTTCCCAGCATCCACTAGGACGTCAGAGAAATGGGGACAATGATTTGCAAGAGAAATTACCCCAGGCTATCAGGGCTGAGTGCTGCAGTAATTTGCTCCAAAGATTAATGGGGCTGACCACTATCAGCATACTGCACCTACACAGCTGCTGATAGTATGGTCTGATTCAAATGCGGGGGTAGAGGGGAGATGGTACTGGGTGTTATGGGCAACTGGAAACCCCTACATGCACCCCTGAGGCACTATGAGGTCAGGCTGATCTGGACTAAGCAGGCCTGGTGGAAAGATCATTGCCCAAATATAAACAAATGACTGATAGATTCAACATAAGGCACCTAGCTAGTCTAATAGGTCGCTGAATCTGAATGGTATCCTGGGTGGCCACTGTATATTGGGGTGGACCGACAGTACAAGATACCATAAATTAACCTACAACAAACATATTAAGGTCTGCTGCAGTGGTTTTGGAGTTCATTACAAATAGTCAAAAACAGGTAAAATTATGGAATTTTTGGCGTATTTTGTTCCTACAGTACATTAATATTTATATAATTAACTATAATATACAGTCACGGTTTAATGATCAATATTTTCACAAATATTGGCCAAAGGTTGCAGCAAGCTGTCTGGCTAAAAATGTGACAACACAATGGAACAAGAGATACAACAGATGTGAAACATAGTAGAACAGCAGTGGAAGATGAGAGGGCCATTTTAGAAAAGAAAGTATACCACAGGGTCGGACTGGCCCACAGGAGTACAGGGGAAACCACCGGTGGGCCCCACTGCCTGAGGGCCCACTCCTTCCCCTAGGGATCAGGTTCCAGACTGTGCACTTGTATTATACATGATAAATATGTTGCATTACACTGCACAAGACTATTGTGCATTTCAAGCCTCTGTGGAGGCTGGACACACACCCTTTTTAGACTGGCCACACCCAGGCCCGGCGCTTTCCGCTCAGCAAAGGGATGCAAAGCAGGTAGGCGCCGGACCAGAGAGGCGCTCTCCCTGCTTTGCATCCCCGTGCTGCACCTGGCCTCCCTGCTGCTGCTGCCGGCTGCTGTGCCCGTCACACTGACAGGCAGCGGCGCCGGCAGCTTGTAGCCTCCTCCTCCTCCTCCCTTTCCTGTGACAGCGGCAGTCCCCGGCTGAAAAGGGAGCGGGGATTCATGTCACAGAGGGGTGGAGCTACACGGGCCATAAGGGGACGGAGCTACACTGGACAAGGTTACAGATCCTGATGTCTGCAAGCCAGCCATCAATAAGAGTAAGAGAAAGTGTATGTGTATGTATGTATGTATGTATGTATGTATGTATGTATGTATGTATGTATGTGTAGTGTGTGTGTGTGTGTGTGTGGTGCCGGCAGCTTGAAGAGCGGGACCCGACCCGCTCTTCAAGCTGCCGGCACCACACACACAATCTTGGGCAGCTTCTTTTCTGAAATGATTTGCTACTGCCCAGGGCCGGTGCTAGGGTGTTCGGTGCCCCCCTGCAAACTATAAATTTGCGCCTTCCCATACTTTACAAAGGGACAGCGCGTGTCAAAAAGGGGTGTGGTCTCACAAAAGTACCCCCATTTAAAACGTCCCCAGTAGTGGCGCTGCTTACACATAACGCCCCAGTTGTAGCACAGCTTACACATAACGCCCCAGTTGTAGCACAGCTTACACGTAACGCCCCTAATAGTAGCGTCGCTTACACATAAGGCCCCAGTAGTAACGCCGCTTACACATAACGACCCCAGTAGTAGGGCCACTTACACATAACGACCCCAGTAGTAGCGCCGCTTACACATAACGACCCCAGTAGTAGCGCCGCTTACACATAACGACCCCAGTAGTAGTGCTGCTTACACATAATGACCCCAGTAGTAGCGCCGCTTACACATAACGACCCCAGTAATATCGCCGCTTACACATAACGACCCCTGTAGAAGCGCCACTTACACATAGCGCCCCAGTAGTAGCGCCGCTTAAACATAACGCCCCAGTAGTAGCGCCGCTTTCACATAACACCCCAGTAGTAGCGCTGCTTAAACATAACACCCCCAGTAGTTACGCCACTTACACATAACGACTCAGCAGTAGCGCCACTTAAACATAACGCCCCAGTAGTAGCGCCGCTTACACATAATGCCCCTAGAAGTGGTTTATTCACAATTTGCCCCCCCCCCGCACACATACATAAATACACACACACATACATACACACAGACTTTCTCACTCACTCTCCCTTCACTTATCACAGACTGGATGGCAGGATCTGAAGCAGGATGTTCTCCTCTGTGGCACTGCAGTCTACTGGTCCAGTGTAGCTCCGCCCCATCTATGTAGCTCCACCCACTTTTCAGTGCTTGCCTGACGCAGTCAACAGGAGGGAAAGAGGCTTCTTCATGCTGCTGGCGCCGCTGCCTGTCATACAATGTGACATGCACAGCAGCCGGCAGCATCAGGAGGGGGTACAGGGTGGCGCAGCAGCAGGGATGGAGAGTGCCTCTCCTGCCTGGAACCTACCTGCTCTGCATCCTTTTCTGAGTGGGTAGCACCGGGCCTGGTACTGCCTATGCCCTAAGATATCCCTCTGCATGTCAAAAATGATACTTTATAAAAGTATTTAATCAAATAAGTACATAGCCAAAATGGTTGTGGTATATAGACATCCAGCATATTGATATTGACCATGTGGACATTGTGTCGACACTGAAGAAATGTCTGTCACAAAATGGGGACTTAGGGGTCTATGAGGTGACTGCATTATACCCACATAATGCTTCCTGTTTCGCCTCTTCACCAATGCGAAGCAGAAAGCAGCAGCGCCAAGATGTATGAACATCTCAGATGCCAAAGTGGGAAAACTCGCCCCTCTAGCGATCCCCGCTAGAGCACACAGCGCATCATCCTAGTGCTGGTGTGCTGTGTCTCTTCCCCGCCCGGCTCCAGTGAGCACATGTGAGATCTCACTAGTCTTGCGAGATCTCACATGCAGCCCGGAGCTGGCAGTCACCACAGCCAGGAACAGCGCTGTCCTTGGTGTGGTGAATTAGCAACAACACCTGCAGCTGTCAATAGCTGCAGGTGTTGGAATGATTAGTGCCACTGACCATTCATATATTGCCCTGCATTTCGGCGTTCACATCTGTCAAATTTGCAGCTTGTGTTCTCCAGTCCGGTTCTAGTCCGGTCCAGGCTGCACATCATAAACTATTGTCATCCATTCCTGTTTGGTCTGCATATTTAGTCTGTGTTCCTATCGCAGTATCTGGCATCCTGTTTATAGCATTGAGTGTTATAGTGTTTCCAAGTGTCAGGATCCGGCCTGGAGCCAGCCGTTACTCACCGATGCACAGGCTTCCGCAGGTCAGGGGTGCTGTCGGACGTCAGCAGCGGCTGCAATACATGCTTCTGTTCCATCACAGGGTACACTGTAATGGAGTGCCTAGAGTTTACAGGACGCTGGGCTGCCATGTTACAGAGTCATATGGCTATAAGAATGAGCGCTGGAATAACTAAGTGGCACCTGTAAAGAAAAAAATTTGTTAAACATATGTTTACAGCTCTTTTTTGAGCTCTCTTTGCGGTATCCAGACCAGTCCTTAGGAGATCTAGCTATCCCTACCTCACTCAAAGTTCACGGGATTCCTCAGCCTGATGTTGTCAAGGGCTGTCCGTGGCTCGTTCTCTCTCACCACCGCTGCGTCCAACGGGGGAAGCGGAGTGCAGGAGGGTTTGGAGGGTGACGTCACTCGGCAGCGTCCGGTCTCCTAGGCGGCAGTGTGTCTTCTCTGTAATACCGCTATCCACCAACGCATTTCGTGCTGCATCTAGCACTTTGTCAAGGTTGGATGTAGGTTAAAAAATTAGTCTATTTATACCTAAAACTTTATTAGTCCCAAACGGACAAAACGGCACTTCCGGACCGGAAGTGATGTAAAAATTGCGGGAACCACATGGTTTAAAATAGCACATTGATTTCAATGTACAAAATAAAACATTTATTTAAAAATATTAAAAATACATATACAGGTGCCACTATTGTACACTGCTCAAAAAAAATCAAGGGAACACTAAATTAACACATCCTAGATCTGAATGAATGAAATATTCTTATTAAATACTTTGTTCTTTACATAGTTGAATGTGCTGACAACAAAATCACACACAAATTATCAATGGAAATCAAATTTATTAACCCATGAGGTCTGGATTTGGAGTCACACTCAAAATTAAAGTGAAAAAACACACTACAGGCTGATCCAACTTTGATGTAATGTCCTTAAAACAAGTCAAAATGAGGCTCAGTAGTGTGTGTGGCCTCTACGTGCCTGTATGACCTCCCTACAATGCCTGGGCATGCTCCTGATGAGGTGGCGGATGGTCTCCTGAGGGATCTCCTCCCAGACCTGTACTAAAGCATCCGCCAACTCCTGGACAGTCTGTGGTGCAACGTGGCGTTGGTGGATGGAGCGAGACATGATGTCCCAGATGTGCTCAATTGGATTCAGGTCTGGGGAACGGGCGGGCCAGTCCATAGCATCAATGCCTTCGTCTTGCAGGAACTGCTGACACACTCCAGCCACATGAGGTCTAGCATTGTCTTGCATTAGGAGGAACCCAGGGCCAACCGCACCAGCATATGGTCTCACAAGGGGTCTGAGGATCTCATCTCGGTACCTAATGGCAGTCAGGCTACCTCTGGCGAGCACATGGAGGGCTGTGCGGCCCCCCAAAGAAATGCCACCCCACACCATTACTGACCCACTGCCAAACTGGTCATGCTGGAGGATGTTGCAGGCAGCAGAACATTCTCCTTGGCGTCTCCAGACTATGTCACGTCTGTCACACGTGTTCAGTGAGAACCTGCTTTCATCTGTGAAGAGCACAGGGCGCCAGTGGCGAATTTGTCAATCTTGGTGTTCTCTGGCAAATGCCAAACATCCTGCACGGTGTTGGGCTGTAAGCACAACCCCCACCTGTGGACGTCGGGCCCTCATACCACCCTCATGGAGTCTGTTTTTGATCGTTTGAGTACACACATGCACATTTGTGGCTTGCTGGAGGTCATTTTGCAAGGTTCTGGCAGTGCTCATCCTGTTCCTCCTTGCAGAAAGGCGGAGGTAGCGGTCCTGCTGCTGGGTTGTTGCCCTCCTACGGCCTCCTCCACGTCTCCTGCTCTGGACACTACGCTGACAGACACAGCAAACCTTCTTGCCACAGCTCGCATTGATGTGCCATCCTGGATGAGCTGCACTACCTGAGCCACTTGTGTGGGTTGTAGACTCCGTCTCATGCTACCACTAGAGTGAAAGCACCGCCAGCTTTCAAAAGTGACCAAAACATCAGCCAGAAAGCATAGGAGCTGAGAAGTGGTCTGTGGTCACCACCTGCAGAACAACTCCTTTATTGGGAGTGTCTTGCTAATTGCCTATAATTTCCACCTGTTGTCTATTCCATTTGCACAACAGCATGTGAAATTGATTGTCAATCAGTGTTGCTTCCTAAGTGAACAGTTTGATTTCACAGAAGTGTGATTGACTTGGAGTTACATTGTGTTGTTTAAGTGTTCCCTTTATTTTTTTGAGCAGTGTATATAAGTAGTCAGTTTATGTAAAACACGAAATTATGTATGTACTTATAAAAAAAACATTCAGCTCAATGTCTATATTGTGTCCTTTCGGATGCAGTGCTTTTAGCTCAAATATCCATCTGCTTTAATTTTTCGTCAGTGCTGTAACTGTGTCTCCACCTCTCCAATTCTCTTATTTTTTGAATTGGTAGAAATGTTAGCCCCATCGGATCCTTATTATGTTTTTTCAAAAAATGATTTGATAAACTGTGTGTTTTTAACCCTTTCATTACGTTATAAATATGTTCGGCAAATCTGCCTTTCTTTTTGTCTGTCCTACATATTGATACCCACAGGGGCAAGTTGCTATGTAGATTACACCTTCTGTTTCGCATGTAAGGTGATCCTTGATTGTATATTTTTTTCTTGTGGTATATGATGTAAACTCAGTCACCGGTTTAGTAGATTTCTCTTTTCCATTTTTGCATGCTTTGCAGTGAAGGCATCTGAAATATCCTTTTGTGTTTGTCATATTTTGTGAATTTTCATTCTTCAAAAAACTAGAAACCGTTAGCTGTTTAATGTTCTTTGCCTTTCGATATATTACTTGAGGTTTTTCGGGAAGTATCGACCGCAGTGTTTAATCTAGTAACAGAATATGCCAATGTGATTTTACCATATTTTCGGTCAAATTGGTGTTGCTGGTGAATTGTGTGATCAATGGGATGGAAAATGTTGGATTTTTATTCTTTTCTTTATATCTCAAAAGTTCTTTCCTCTCCATTCGTTCTGTTCTTGCTATTTCCATCGGTCACCATCGATTGCTTCTTCAAGTGTCTTCTGGGTCTTCAGTGTCTTCAGTACAGAGTGCCAGAGGTTACCATCGATTGCTACTTCAAATGTATTCTCGTTCTTTAGAGTCTCAAGTATCGAGTGCTATCGGTTACCATCAATTGCTTCTTTAGATACTGAGTGCCATTGGTCACCATTGATTGTTTCTTCAGATACCGAGTGCCATCAGTCACCATCGATTGTTTCTTCAAGTGAATCCTCTCATTCTCCAGTGTATCAAACACCGTGTGCCATAGGTTACCATTGTTTGTTTCTTCAAGTAACTTCCAGTACTTCAGAGCTTCAAGTATCTTCAGTCATTCTTTGTATTGTCTTTTGCTCTCTGGTCTCCCCAGCAATTAGTACTCAGCGTTTAGTTTTTGATTCACCAAAGACTTACTCATATACCACAGACTACCATTAGTTATCTATCCTCTGACTCCTCAGGTCTTACCGGGTACCTGTCCAGAGGGCCACGACCTGCTCATTGGAAGCCGTGAAACCCAAATCCCCATTGGAGGGGGTCACTGGTGAAAACCTTCTGGTGGGTAAAACTCTGTACCTCTGGTCAGGTCTTGTCAACATCCGGTATTAGCAGTACATGAGGAGATCCTACATTTTGTCCCCTTCATTTGTTGTGGCATTCCAACCCAGTAACCCCCCCTCTCACAAATCATCAGCTGAGTTCACATGGACCCAGGATGTGACACTATGTCTTAAGTCCAATATCTTCAGTGACTTCAAATGGACTTTTGCTATTATTGATACTTTAGACTGTATTACAGCTCAGTAAATTCTTAAACATTTACTGCATTCTCAGCACCACAGCTCCAAGACTATTTCATGGACACTCTGTTGATTATACATCAGTATCACCATCTATTGTGGCTATTTGCTAAGTGTCCTCTCTCTGAGTGTCGAAGTTTGTGCTGAGTCTTCAGTTGTTTGGTCTGTTTCGGGTCCTGGGGAATGGGTAATGGATCTATGTCCCTCTATGAGGGTTTAGGTTCCAGGCATACACAGCTCAAGTATTTGGGTTGACTCATTCTCCATGGAATCCAGACTGGCCATTGATTATCCCTTTACCATCTGCTTTCTTCCTGAGTTTTCAAGCACTGGTTCCAGCCCCACACATACTGAGGTATAGGTCTGGGGTTTCCTCTTAATTGGTTCCATGAGCAGGCTAATTCATGAATAAAGACTTGATTCTTTCATCCTGTTTCAAGTATGTACAGTATTGTCAGTCCAGTCCACGGGTCTCGAACCAGATCTGAACCCCAAAGCTGTGACATAGTCAACATGATAGAGTCTCAGCATATTGTCCCCGGTGGCTCAGCGATGACTTACCTGAATCTAACGGTATCAATGGTGTCTTGCGGGTCCCGGCGGTCATATGACTGTTAGTAACCTTTCCTCCCACGGACAGCCACTCCATCCCGTGGTGCCTAATTCTCCTGTACTGCAGCCTAATTCTAATGTGAACATTCTGAGACTGTTGGCATTCACTGTTGATGGAATAACTGTTACTATTGTTGATGTCAACCTAATGACTACATCCCATTAACAAAGTACCGAATAAGAATCTAAATGAAAATGATTTCATTTCTAGACCATTTCATTTCTAGAATTTGCCAGGCAAACTTGACGTATCTGCTTATTTATTTATTTTTTCACATGGGCATGCTTATAATGTAGTTATATTCTAGGGTGCACCATCCTCTGAATTATACTCAGCAATTAATGTTTTTATATAGTTATATTAAGGAGCTGACTTTTTATGTGATGCAGATACATTTTGTAATGTAATGTAAAGTACACAGAGTGGGCCAGCTACAGGAAGGGGGTGTGTGCTACTTTGATCAATCCCTTATTAATCCAAATCCCCACATATAGTAAACAAGGCCATACTCTCCCCATTACCATAGAAACACTATTGCCTAGATTTGAGAGCCGGCTCTCATCGCTGGTGGGCTTTGTCTATCTGTAACACTTAAACTGGAAACTTGTCCAAAGTGCTGCATTGATGCAATATGGACTGCTTGCCTTGCGCTCTTTTACTTCAATACAGAACATGGGTTGCAGTTCTTTATTTTCTATATCTAGAGGCCAGGACTAAGTGTTGTCCAAAGGTAGAAACACTCTTTAAGGCATTGAGTAACTCAGGTCGAGGGATATACTGTACATAGCCTCCAATATTTGTAATCCCCAAATCAAGACACATGGGTGGAGGGATGGCCATCTCTGGGTTAATGGTGGGATACCATAGATGGTTTCGCCAACCAATGGTCATCAGTTATCTATTACTCACCAAGTAGCAGTTTAAACAGAGGTGGTGGCAGGGCTTTGCTGGTTACATCGGAGGCTGAGCTAGGTTCCAGGTCCCAGCGTCAGGGAGAGGAAGAAAAAAAAAACGTCAGGGCTCTGTGCCATCAATGGTGGAGAACAAATGGATATCCACCATCGAAGAAAACCATCGGCCATTGGTAGTTATCCATCGATGATTGGTAACTATCGATAGATGTTGGCCATCCCTACATGTGTGGCTGTAGCTTGCTGTAGATGCACTGCATCATAGTGGGAGGTACCTGCTTATGAAAGCTAGGCCTCCCTCCCATCCTACAGATACATTTCATTAGCACATGAATTGAAGGCACCTGTATCCGCAGCATGTAGCAGAGGAATACCTCTTAATCTCCAACATATTGGGACATACATGCCGATGGCTGGATCCCACTACATTATAACAGGACTCTTCCAAAGAAATTAGGGAGGTATGGAATATCACACTGCCATTACTGTATGTGTTCGACTACCTTTGTCTTGGGTTTTATTATTAACTGTTATTTGTAACTTAAAACTACCTCTGATTGTGGAAAAATTTAGATATTTTACAGTGAAAAAGATGTTATAAAACTGCAACTAGATTAAAAGCCACCACACTTCACTAATAATCTAAAAATAAAAAGTGACTACGTTACAGCAGAAACCCTGTTCCCACACACATCTCTGACCAGTAGATGCAATCGTAGCTGGTCATCATGGCATTACAGTCAGGGATCATTTGTGCACCATTCATCTTTGATTCCCAAACAGGTTGCCTCGGAGCACTTGCAAGGGTAACTGGGGTTGTTGGTCCAGAAACAACTCGAATTATTTATAGTCAATCTAATAGGCATAACCAGTAAATCTTTCCTTCACCATATAACTAAACCTAAGGATGACATAATAAGAGTTATGATGACTTAACATGGTTAACTCTATTTCTTCGAGGGCCATAGGTGTTACGATTCCTGTACTCCAGACTGGAGAAGATCTTATGGCAGAGATCTGAGTACAGGAATGAAATACAGGTTGTGGGAGCTGGAAAGCCTAGTAACCCCTGGCACCCTAACTCCGTTGTCTCGCCCGTGTTATCAGAAATCCCCTGCGAGACTATGGTTGCTTGAGCCCATGGCAGCCGCGTTCGAAGGGCGGATTATGTCTGCCCAACCCCGATGCCCCCGCAGGTCTTAATGGGAGACAAGGGGAAGTCCGAGACAGGGTGATAACAAGGGGCCCTCTGACTAAGCAACCAAGCCAGGGGTTACAAGCTAACTTAACTAAATCAAAAGGTATGTGCGGACTAGCCGCCAGGGAAAAGGACAACCAAAGATCCACTGATCCGACACTCCTATCCGGCACCGCTGGACACCAGAGTGGATCTTGTGGAAGCGGAATCCTCTGCAAAGCTCCAGAACACAATATAAACAAAATAATAAATAATAGCGGACAAGCCGCAACACACGGCTGCGCCGCGACTCACGAACACCACCAGATGTTAAAGGTGCTCGATCAGACTCCAGGAACAGATGGTAACTTCCGAGTACAGGATCACTGAGAACAGGAACAAACGAACAGACCGGGACTGGGAACTCTCTCAGCAGCAGAATCAGACAAACAGGAAGCTATCACCGGCGTCTGTGAGGAGTCCTGGGAGTGCTTTTAACAGAGAGTCCTAATTAAACAATCCAGAGCAGCTGGCCCACTGCATGATTCCAACTGACAAAATGCAATCAGCAGCCAGGTGAGGCTGAACACATGGAACAAGCTGCAATTACACAGACTAACCAGCGGCAGCAGACAAGAGCATACTAAAACAGAGCAACAGGAAATCCTGGCATGCAAGACAACTAATAAACATGAAATACCTAACAAAAATGCAAAACAGGAATGAGCCACAGCCGTGGCTCATAACATTACCCCCCCCTTGAGGAGGGGTCAAAAGACCCCAAAATTCAGACTATCCAGAACAAGGGATACAAAAAAAAAAACCTGACACATTGGTCTAACAGACCAGAAAACAAAAAACAAGCTGTAGCAACAACTTGTAACAGTGCCCTCCCCTTGATGGTGGCCACTGGACACAAGACAAGGAGAAAAAAAAAAATCTCTCTTTTTTTTTTTTATCAAGGCAAGAGTCAAAAATTATTTCTTTTTCTTCTTCTTCTTTTTACAAAGCTCTTTAGGTCTGACCAAGGTAATTCCCCAAACATTGTCTGAACTGATGGTACCACCCAGCAAGGCTGCGTTCAAATCAGAGACAGGTCTCTTACCCTTGGGAGCTGAACTTTCTGGTAAAGTACTATTATTAGAAGAAGAAGTCAGAAAAGCACATCCTGCAGTCAAAGCAACGGGCTGGGACTCTTGTGCCGAGTTTACAGTATTTGGTGGACTCTCAGCAGACAAGACGGGTGACTTAGAGGAACCTGAACCAATTTCTTTGAAACCGTATCTTTTAACAATTGCATCACAGAATGCTTGGGGATCCTGAAGAATGGGATCTTCAGCTTTCATTAGGCTGGTTGCCCACTCAGAAGGCTCTCCTCTAAAAGAATAAATCAGATAGAGCCCAAGGTTTTCTGAAGTGATGCCCAGAAATGGTCTAGACAACATAATAGTGTAATAGTGTTTGAAAAGCGCCATAAATTGGGCGAAGTCCCCATCAAAGGTTATGGATGTTGAAATATCAGAGTCAGGATCTGTTTCCTTTTCATCTGACTGACTGGAGTGCTTTGCTAGGACCTGGTCACTATTGACCTTACTCGAGGCTGAGACTCTCTGAACCCCACCCGGGGCTGAGACTTTCTGAACCCCACCCGGGGCAGTGACTTTCTGAACCCCACCCGGGGCAGTGACTTTCTGAACCCCACCCGGGGCAGTGACTTTCTGAACCCCACCCGGGGCAGTGACTTTCTGAACCCCACCCGGGGCAGTGACTTTCTGAACCCCACCCGGGGCAGTGACTTTCTGAACCCCACCCGGGGCAGTGACTTTCTGAACCCCACCCGGGGCAGTGACTTCCTGAACCCCACCCGGGGCAGTGGCCTCCTGAACCCCACCCGGGGCAGTGGCCTCCGGGAACCCCGCTGGGGCAGTGGCCTCCGGGAACCCCGCTAGGGCAGTGGCCTCCGGGAACCCCGCTGGGGCAGTGGCCTCCGGGAACCCCGCTGGGGTCAGCACCTCGGATTCTTTTACTGGGACCGGGCCGTTGGCCTCCCTGACTGGGATCGGGCCACCGGCCTCCCTCTCTGAGTCGATAATTATCGAAAGTTCTTCCGTGACTATGACTTCCGGGACTTTTGCTGAAGCAATAACGTTCAGATCCTCCACTAATGCTATGCTTCTTAAGTTCTTTCCTGGGGAAGCGACTTCTAGACCCTTCTTTGGGGCTGCGTCTCTCGAGACCCCACTTGGGGATATTACTTCAAAGATCCCTTCTGGGGTTTTGCTTCTCGAGTTCCCTTCAAGAACTATGGTTTTAGATACCCTTTCTGGGGTTGCGCTCCTCAAGTCCCTACCTGGGGTAACAGCTTCTGAGACCCCTTCTGGTATGGAAACCTGAGCTACAATATTTGATTTCCCTCTATAAGCTTGGGTATCGGGTACCGCTCCAGCACTCTGGGCATCGGGTACCGCTCCAGCACTCTGGGCATCGGGTACCGCTCCAGCACTCTGGGCATCGGGTACCGCTCCAGCACTCTGGGCATCGGGTACCGCTCCAGCACTCTGGGCATCGGGTACCGCTCCAGCACTCTGGGCATCGGGTACCGCTCCAGCACTCTGGGCATCGGGTACCGCTCCAGCACTCTGGGCATCGGGTACCGCTCCAGCACTCTGGGCATCGGGTACCGCTCCAGCACTCTGGGCATCGGGTACCGCTCCAGCACTCTGGGCATCGGGTACCGCTCCAGCACTCTGGGCATCGGGTACCGCTCCAGCACTCTGGGCATCGGGTACCGCTCCAGCACTCTGGGCATCGGGTACCGCTCCAGCACTCTGGGCATCGGGTACCGCTCCAGCACCCTGGGCTACGGGTACCGCTCCAGCACCCTGGGCTACGGGCACCGCTCCAGGACCCTGGGCTACGGGCACCACTCCAGGACCCTGGGCTACGGGCACCACTCCAGGACCCTGGGCTACGGGCACCACTCCAGGACCCTGGGCTACGGGCACCACTCCAGGACCCTGGGCTACGGGCACCACTCCAGGACCCTGGGCTACGGGCACCACTCCAGGACCCTGGGCTACGGGCACCACTCCAGGACCCTGGGCTACGGGCACCACTCCAGGACCCTGGGCTACGGGCACCACTCCAGGAACTTGCAACTCCGCTTCCACAGGAACCTCAAGAGAGGAGAGAAACATTCTCTTTTGATTCCTGAATCTATAATGGGGCTCCCTTGCCCAAGGACCCCAATTATAGGACAGAGAGCTTTTTTGTGTGGGTTGTGTGACAAGTACCTCTGCCACAGTAGAGACAGGAGTAGGTCTTGTATCATGACTCAACTTGGACAGAGGGCAAGACTCGTCACCACACTTTGGCTTGCGCAACTCACAGGTCTGCAGATAATGGCCTAAACCCCCACAATATAGGCATAAGTTTAAGTTTCTGCGACGCAGACGCTCCTCTTCTGAGAGCCTGGGCCGCAGAAAACTTTTAAACTTTTTCTCTTCAATTAAACCAGAGGATTCTCTTGTCACCATACTGTGAACAAGAGTCTCTTTAGAGATAGATGTACTCTCAACGACTTCTGGCAAAATAAGCAAGATTTTAGTCAGAAGGTTTTGCAGTTGCTTTAGGGATTGCTGAAAAGCTTCTAGTCGCTCTGGTCTCAAAGCACTGAATACAGAGTTCAGGGCTGCGAGAGATGCCTGCAGGGCTTGCATAGTAGACATAGGAGGATTTAAAACTAGACAAGACAAGACAAGGCAAGACAAGGCTAGGCAAGGCTAGGCAAGGCTAGGCAAGGCAAGGCAAGGCAAGGCAAGGCAAGACTAAATTTTGCTAAACAAATCAAGACTTTTTTTTTTGTATTTTTTTTTTTTTTTTTAAAACACCGGACTGGATTCTAAACACCGGACTGGATTCTAAACACCGGACTGGATTCTAAACTCCGGACTGGATTCTAAACTCCGGACTGGATTCTAAACACCGGACTGGATTCTAAACACCGGACTGGATTCTAAACACCGGACTGGAGTCTGCACACTGAATTCTATACAGGACTGGATTCTAAACACCGGATTGGATTCTGCACACTGAATTCTAGACAGGACTGGATTCTAGACTAGACACTGGACTGGGCCAAAAAAGAAAAAAAAGTTTTATTTCTTTTTTGTGGTAGGGCCGGTGATAATGTTACGATTCCTGTACTCCAGACTGGAGAAGATCTTATGGCAGAGATCTGAGTACAGGAATGAAATACAGGTTGTGGGAGCTGGAAAGCCTAGTAACCCCTGGCACCCTAACTCCGTTGTCTCGCCCGTGTTATCAGAAATCCCCTGCGAGACTATGGTTGCTTGAGCCCATGGCAGCCGCGTTCGAAGGGCGGATTATGTCTGCCCAACCCCGATGCCCCCGCAGGTCTTAATGGGAGACAAGGGGAAGTCCGAGACAGGGTGATAACAAGGGGCCCTCTGACTAAGCAACCAAGCCAGGGGTTACAAGCTAACTTAACTAAATCAAAAGGTATGTGCGGACTAGCCGCCAGGGAAAAGGACAACCAAAGATCCACTGATCCGACACTCCTATCCGGCACCGCTGGACACCAGAGTGGATCTTGTGGAAGCGGAATCCTCCGCAAAGCTCCAGAACACAATATAAACAAAATAATAAATAATAGCGGACAAGCCGCAACACACGGCTGCGCCGCGACTCACGAACACCACCAGATGTTAAAGGTGCTCGATCAGACTCCAGGAACAGATGGTAACTTCCGAGTACAGGATCACTGAGAACAGGAACAAACGAACAGACCGGGACTGGGAACTCTCTCAGCAGCAGAATCAGACAAACAGGAAGCTATCACCGGCGTCTGTGAGGAGTCCTGGGAGTGCTTTTAACAGAGAGTCCTAATTAAACAATCCAGAGCAGCTGGCCCACTGCATGATTCCAACTGACAAAATGCAATCAGCAGCCAGGTGAGGCTGAACACATGGAACAAGCTGCAATTACACAGACTAACCAGCGGCAGCAGACAAGAGCATACTAAAACAGAGCAACAGGAAATCCTGGCATGCAAGACAACTAATAAACATGAAATACCTAACAAAAATGCAAAACAGGAATGAGCCACAGCCGTGGCTCATAACAATAGGCTCCACAGGATTATCATGGTGTTTAGGCGGTTTGGAACGAACCGGGAACCAAATAGTTAAAGCTTTTCAGTCCCTGAATGCACTGGGTCCTCCTCACCTATAGCCCCTCCTAAGCCACAGGTCATTCAGTTTAGTCAACAAGCCCAAAGAGGAGTCGGAGAGATTAGAAGGAAGAATTGAGCACTCAAGAAACACACTCCTATTAGAAGAGTGACCATATAATAATAGTAATAACCACAAGCCAGGTTCTCAGGGTGGGAGCTCTGTGGAGCCTATGGACCTCGAAGAAATAAAGTTAACCATGGTAAGTCTACAATAACTCTTAGGGGGAGATTCAAATGTTTGAAAAGTCGGTTGGGAGTCTGATTTTTTCCTGTCTATTAGATAGGAAAAAACAGACACCCAACTAATTTTTCAAACATTTGAATCTACCCCTTTGTTTCTTCTTCAGGGTCCATAAACTTCACAGGATTACCATGGAGATGTTCTAAAGCAGTATTACCTAAGGCGACACTCCCGAGCAGAAGGAGAACCCGTCACTCAAATGCAGCATCCTGGGAGGCAAATGTATCGAATGAATAGAAACGGAGGAAAGTATGGACGGAAGACCACGTGGCTGCTCTGCACAACTGTTTGGCAGATGCTCCACGACTAGCCGCCCACGAAGGCCCCACAGACCAAGTGGAATGAGCCTTTAGCACCGTAGGAAAAGGTAGATTCGCTTCCATATATGCCTGAACAATGGTCATTCAAAGCCATCAAGCCAAGGTCTGCTTGTTAGCAGGCTATCCTCTTTTGTAAAAACAATACAAAACAAAAAGAGCATCAGATTTATGAATAGATTTGGTTCACTCCACATAAATCTGATCGTACCACATCCAACAATACATCACTTGTAAAAGGGTTTGGAGATTGAAAGGCTGGAACCACAATTTCTTCATTGATATGAAATTTAGAGACCACCTTAGGAAGGTATCCAGACCTAGTCCTGAGGACAGCTCTGTCTGGATAAAAAAAAAAATCAAAAAAGGAGAGCGACACAAAAGTGCGGCTAAATCAGACACTCTGCGAGCAGTGGCAATAGCCAGGAGAAACTTTTCTGTCAGCCACTTTAAATCCACAGAGTCCAATGGTTCAAATGGAGCTGCTTGTAACGCCTGTAGAGCCAAAGACCAAAGGAGCCACCGGAGGGACAAATGGAGGCTGAATACGGAGGATCCCCTGAAAGAAAGTTCTGATATCTGGCAGAGAAGCAATCTTTCTCTGTAACCACATGGACAGGGCAGATACCTGTACGTTGAGGGATGCTAGTTGGAGACCTAAGTCCAATCCTGCTTGAAGGAAAGCAAGTACTGTTGACACTCAGAAAGTAGAAGGATTGTAGTTCCTCGGTGAACACCTGTGGAAATAAGTGTGCCAAATCCTGTAATAAATCCTAGCTGAAGCAGGCTTGCATGCTTTAAGCATTGTCTGGACAGCCGAGCTCGAGAAGCCTTTAGATTTTAAAAGGGATGTTTCAAGAGCCACGCCATCAAAGACAGCCGAGCCAGGTCCTGGTGAATACGGACCCTGTGCAATCAGCTCCTGCCTTAAAGGCAGTCTGAGAGGAGTGTCTACTGACAGACCCTGCAGATCTGCAAACGAAGGATGCCTTGCAAGTCTGGAGCTATAAGCATTGTGCCTCCCTCCTGCTTGAACTTGCGAAGCACCCTCAGAAGAAGTGAAAGTGGAGGGAAGATATATACCAGACTGAAGTTCAACTGCACTGCCAGAGCGTCTATGAAGGTGGATGCAGGATCCCTGGTCCTGGACCCGTATACTGACCGTTTGTGGTTGTGGTGTGATCCCATGAGATCTACCTCTGGACTACCCCACTTGTCCACTAGATCATGGATGTAGAGGCCACTCTCCTGAGTATACAGTATATCCTGTCGGTTTAGGTAATCCGCTTCCCAGTTGAGAATTCCTGGGATGAAAACTGACGATATTGCTGGAAGATGACGCTCTGCCCAAGTGAGGATGCGTGTCACCTCTCTCATGGCGGCTAAACTTCACGTGCATCCCTGAGGGTTGAAGTAAGCTACTGTAGTCGCATTGTCGGATTGGACCTGAAGAAGGTCTTGCACCAGACTGAGTGCTTTGAACACTGCCCTGAGCTCCAGTATGTTGATAGGATGGCGACCCTTGGGGACTGTCATACGTCCCTTCAAGATTGTGGGCTGATCACTGCTCCCCACCCCTGGAGACTGGCATCCAGGGTGAGTAGAACCGAATCCAAATTCCAAAATGGACAGCCCTTGTCCAGGTGGGACGTTTGAAGCCACCACGAGAGTGACAGCCGAACCATTGTCTAGGCTCTAAGAAGATGATGCTTGTCCATTCCAATGTGACATTATTAGACGTTACAAAGGTCTGGAGTGAAATTGGGCGTATTCCACCATGTCAAAGGTGGAGGCCATGGACCCCAGGACCTGCATGGCTGAGTGTATGGACACCCACTAGCTGGCAGAGCAATAAACTCTGGGCACTAGGGTCACTAGGAATCCCTAGCGTGACCCAGAGTATAGTGCACATACGCAGGTCTCCAGGAAAATGGTGTGGTGACCATTTTCCCTGTGCTTTTCCTACTGCGCATGCGCGAAACACCGGGAAAATGGTCGCTGCACCATGTTCCCTGTGGTTTCTACAGCACTGCTACAGTCGACACAGGACTCCAGAGGGTAAGTATTGAAAAAATGGGTGTGGGGTGGGCCCCCCATTATAGATACACCACTGTTAATTTCTTCAGGGTCCATAGGTTCCACAGTATTACTATGGGTTTTAGGCAGTTTGGTTCTTCTCAGCTGTAACACCCCCTCCCCCCCCCCCCCCCCTAGCCCTAGACCATTCAGTTTTGTTTTGGTGCCAGCAGCAGCTGGATGCACTTTTTTTACAGGAGATTTTTGTTGCAGCCTCAAGCTTTTTTATATACCAGAGCTGACAGCACCAGGTGGCCGATGGGCAACGGTGCTGCAGCTCCATGACATATGCGCGCTATCGCTTTCCCGGGCCCAGGACTACAGACAGACAACGGGGGAAGGTAAGTGGCGGTTCAAGGCTTCCAGAGATGGAAACGCCCTGGAGGCACAGATTGCGGAGACTGGGTTGCTTCCTTCTTCCGCTAGACCACCAAGGCTATGACTCAATTAGAAGAATGCTTGCCTGTGCCTACTCTGACTACAACAGGGGCTGCCTCAACAGTCTCAGACTTCGTTGTTGGCTCCCCCTGTGCAACCTCTTTGGATGGACATGTTTTCACAGTCTGTCCAGACATCAGTCGCCTTTAAAGATATATACAGAGCAACAGGCCGGGGGCCGTTAAAGTGTCCAGTCGAGTAACACCCTCATCTCAGTCTGCACAAGCCTCAGATTCTGAGGTAGATTCTGATCAGGAGGAAGATGATGCCTCAGGCTTTGGTTCTTGTCCAGAATAGCGTACTAAGGTGGATATTCCTGCCTTAGTCAGGGCAGTCAAAAATAGGATTTTGATAACCTACTGGTAAATTCTTTTCTCCTAGTTCGTAGAGGACGCTGGGGACGACATCAAGACCATGTGGTATAGACGGGATCCGCAGGAGACATGGGCACTCTAAAGACTTTTCATTGGGTGTGAACTGGCTCCTCACTCTATGCCCCTCCCCCAGACCTCAGTTGTAGGAACTGTGCCCAGAGAGACTGACATTTTGAGGAAAGGAATTACTTAACTAGTGGTGAGATATCTACCAACTCACACCCTCAACCATGCCACACACATGGCATTCAACATAACACACGCCAACAGGCATGAACTATTTGCAGCAACATGCTGAAATCAAGATAATACAACTTGTGTAACTCTAATGACTAAACTGCAGGTAAAGTATGCACTGGGACGGGCGCCCAGCATCCTCTACGGACTAGGAGAAAAGGATTTACCGGTAGGTTATTAAACTCCTATTTTCTCATACGTCCTAGAGGATGCTGGGGATGACATCAAGACCATGGGGTCTATACCAAAGCTCCAGTATGGGCGGGAGAGTGCGGATGACCCTGCAGCACTGATTGGCCAAACTTTAGGTCCTCATCGGCCAAGGTGTCAAACTTGTAGAACTTAGCAAATGTGTTTGACCCTGACCAAGTAGCTGCTCGGCAAAGTTATAATGCCGAGACCCCCCCGGGCAGCCGCCCAGGATGAGCCCACCTTCTTAGTGGAGTGGGCCTTTACCGACGTCGGTAACGGCAATCCAGCAGTAGTATGAGCTTGCTGAATCATATTTCTAATCCAACGCACAATAGTCTGCTTGGAAGCAGGACACCCAATCTTGTTGTGATCATACAGGACAAACAGAGCCTCTGTTTTCCGTATACGAGCTGTTCTAGCAACATAGATTTTCAAAGCTCTAACCACATATAGAGACTTTGAATCAGTGAATGTGTCAGTAACTACTGGTACCACAATAGGTTGGTTTATGTGAAAAGCAGAAACCACCTTTGGAAGAAAATGTTGGCAAGTTCACAACTCTGCCCTATCTTCATGGAAAATCAGGTAAGGGCTCTTGTGAGACAAGACCCCCAATTCAGACACCCGCCTTGCGGATGCCAATGCCAAAAGCATCACCACTTTCCAAGTGAGAAACTTCAACTATATCTTTTGTAGAGGCTCAAACCAATCCGATTGAAGGAACTGCAATACCACGTTAAGGTCCCATGGTGCCACTGGAGGCACGAATGGAGGCTGGATGTGCAGAACCCCTTTCACGAAGGTCTGAACCTCTGGAAGGGAGGCCAATTGTTTCTGGAAGAACACTGACAAGGCCGAAATCTGGACCTTGATTGATCCCAATCGTAGGCCCGTCTCCACACCATCCTGCAAAAAATGGAGACAACGCCCTAAGTGAAACTCTTCCGTAGGAGCTTTCCTGGATTCACACCAAGACACATATTTTCTCCAAATACAGTGGTAATGTTTTGACGTTACTCCCTTTCTGGCCAGAATAAGTGTGGGGATGACCTCCTTAGGAATACCCTTCCTGGCTAGGATACGGCGCTCAACAGCCATGCCGTCAAATGTAGCCGCGGTAAGTCTTGGTACACACACGGCCCCTGCTGCAGCAGGTCCTCCCGAGGAGGAAGAGGCCGAGGATCTCCTATGAGTAACTGCTAAAGATCTGGGTACAAAGCCCTCCTTGGCCAATCTGGGGCAATGAAGATTGCTCGAACCCTTGTCTTTCTTATGATCCTGAGTACTTTTGGGATCAGCGGAAGTGGAGGGAAAACATACACTGATGGAAACACCCACTGGGTCACCAGTGCATCCACTGCTACTGCTTGAGGGTCTCTCGACCTGGAACAGTATCTTTGAAGCTTCTTGTTGAGATGAGACACCATCATGTCTATTTATAGGACTCCCCAAAGACTTGTCACCTCTGTGTAGACTTCTTGGTGGGGGCACCACTCTCCTGGATGGAGATCGTGTCTGCTGAGGAAGTCTGCTTCCCAGTTGTCTACTCCCGGAATGAATATTGCCGACAGAGCTTGTAGATGTTTTTCTGCCCAGCGGAGGATTTTTGTTGCCTCTGCCATTGCCGCTCTGCTTTTCGTTCCGCCCTGCCTGTTTATGTATGCGACTGCTGTTACATTGTCCGCCTGGATCTGCACGGGACGGTCTTGAAGAAGATGTACCGCTTGTTGAAGGCCGTTGTAAATGGCTCTTAGCTCCAGAACGTTTATGTGAAGGCAGGCTTCCTGTTGTGACCAATGTCCCTGGACGTTTTCTCCCTGAGAGACTGCTCCCCAGCCTCGGAGACTTGCATCCGTGGTTATTAGGACCCAGTCCTGAATCCCGAACCTGCGTCCCAGGTCTAGCAGGTGAGAGCTGTGCAACCACCACAGGAGCGAAATCCTGTTTTTTGACGACAGGATTATCTTTCTGTGCATGTGTAGGTGTGACCCCGACCACTTGTCCAACAGGTCCCACTGGAATACTCTGGCATGGAACCTGCCAAACTGTATGGCCTCGTAGGCCGCCACCATCTTCCCCAACAACCGAATGCACTGATGGATCGACACACTTGATGGTTTCAATATCTGTTTTACCATTTTCTGGATTTCCAGAACCTTTTCCAGCGGAAGAAATACTCTCTGAACTTCTGTGTCCAGAATCTTCTCGAGGAAAGACAACCTTGTCGTCGGTTCCAACTGTGACTTTGGGTAATTTATGATCCACCCGTGTTGTTGGAGCATTGACAGGGAGAGGGATATGTTTTGTAATAACTGCTCCCTGGATCTCGCCTTTATCAGGAGGTCGTCCAGATAAGGGATTATATTGACTCCTTTCTGACGAAGGAGGACCATCATCTCCGCCATCACCCTCGGCGCCGTGGAGAGACCGAAAGATAACGTCTGGAATTGGTAATGGCAATCCGGAATCGCGAATCTCAGATAAGCCTGGTGAGGAGGATAAATGGGAACATGCAGGTAAGCATCCTTTATGTCCACCGACACTAAGTAGTCCCCCTCCTCCAGACTGGCAATCACCACCCGAAGTGATTCCATCTTGAACTTGAACCTTTTCAGGAAGACATTCAGATCTTTTAGATTTAGGATCGGTCTGACCGAGCCGACCGGCTTCGGAACAACAAAGAGGCTTGAATAAAAACCCCGCCCTTGTTGTGACAACGGTACCAGGACTATAACCTGGTCTTGACATAATTTTTGGATTGCCGCTGTTACTGCTTCTCTCTCTGGCGGAGAAGCTGGCAAGGTCAATTTGAAAAATCGGCATGGGGCAATGTCTTGAAACTCTAGTTTGTATCCTTGGGATACTATTTGCAACACCTAGGGATCCGGGCCAGACAGAATCCAATTCTGGCTGAAGAGTTTGAGACGTGCCCCCACCCGAGAGGCCTCCCGCAAGGGAGTTCCAGGGTCATGCTTAAATCAAACTTACAGGATCCAAAACAGCATGGATTTACTGGTGGGAGATCATGCCAAACAAATCTTATTGACTTTTTTGACTCTGTGACGAAAATAATAGATCAAGGGGGAGCTGTAGATGTAGCATATCTAGACTTTAGTAAGGCATTTGACACTGTCCCACATCGCAGACTGCTATATAAACTTGAAAGCGTGGGGGTGGATTATAAAATGGTTAAATGGATAAGAACCTGGTTGCAGGATAGGAAACAGACAGTTGTAGTGAATGGAGTTCAATCTATGGAGGGAAATGTTACCAGTGGAGTACCCCAAGGATCTGTACTTGGTCCAGTTCTCTTTAATATCTTTGTTGGTGACATTGCAGATGGTATTGAAGGGAGGGTATGCCTTTTTGCTGATGATACAAAGATATGCAACAGGGTAGACACATCGGGAGGTGTAAAACAAATGACTGATGACCTAGGTAGGCTTGAGAAATGGTCAAGAACGTGGCAACTACAGTTTAATGCTAAAAAAATGCAAAATCATGCACTTCGGTCTCAAAAACCCAAAGGCTAAATATAGTATCAAGGGTACTATAATGGAAACTACTGAGGAGGAAAGGGATTTAGGAGTCACTATTTCAAGTGACTTGAAGGCAGGAAAGCAATCCAACAAAGCAATGAGGAAGGCAAGTCAGATGCTTGGTTACATAGGGAGAGGAATCAGTAGCAGGAAAAAAGAAGTGATAATGCCACTGTATAGGTCATTGGTGCATCCCCATCTGGAATACTGTGTTCAGTTCTGGAGACCATATCTCCAGAAAGATATAAATATATTAGAGAGTGTACAAAGAAGGGCAACTAAAATGGTGCATGGCCTACATCACAAAACTTACCCGGAAAGGCTGAAAGATCTTAACATGTATAGTTTGGAGGAGAGAAGGAAAAGGGGGAACATGATAGAAACTTTCAAATATATCAAGGGTCTTAACAAAGTTCAGGAGGGAAACATTCTTCAAAGGAAGAGAAGTATTAGAACTCGAGGACATACACTGAGACTGGAGGGGGGGGAGTTTCAGGGGAAATTTAAGGAAAAATGACTTCACAGAAAGGGTAGTGGATAAGTGGAATAGCCTCCCATCAGAGGTGGTAGAGGCTAAGACTGTAGAGCAATTTAAACATGCTTGGGATAGGCATATGAA
Source organism: Pseudophryne corroboree (assembly GCF_028390025.1). Taxonomy (NCBI): domain Eukaryota; kingdom Metazoa; phylum Chordata; class Amphibia; order Anura; family Myobatrachidae; genus Pseudophryne; species Pseudophryne corroboree. Next base: position 992,702,515 of record NC_086444.1, on the reverse strand, counting down.
TATCCTTACAAAGAATTAAGGTTCAAAAAGGGTTGAGATTGCCTAAAGGATAAAAAAAAAAAGGGGCAGACTAGATGGGCCAAGTGGTTCTTATCTGCCGTCAAATTCTATGTTTCTATATGCTGGGGATTTGGCAGAATTAGTGGTAGATTTCTGCTCTTGGGAACCTGGAGACGGTGTGGGCTTCTTTCCCCTTCCCCTACCTGCAAAGTAGGGGGAACCTCTCGCCTTTTTGTATTTATTGGGCCGGAAGGACTGCACTTGCGGGTGATAGGTCTTTTTTGCCAGTGCAGGCGCAGAGGGCAAAAATGTTGACTTACCTGCGGTAGCCGCCGAGACTAACGCATCCAGGCTATCGCCAAATAAGGCCTCACCTTTATATGGGAGAGCCTCCATGTTTCTTTTGGAATCTGCATCCGCGTTCACAGGCCAAAAGCGCTTTTAAATAGCAATATACACTATCAAATGCACCACAATCGCTTTGTGCCCCCCCTTTATAGCACCCTGTACTTGTCAGAAGTGGAGGAGAGGACCAGCGTGTTCTCTGCAGCCTGAGGAGAGAAAATGGCGCTGAGTAGTGTGCTGGCTGCCTGAGATAGAAGCTCCGCCCCCACAATGGCGCGTCCTTACACTCAGTATATGACCTATTATTTATACTGGCGGGGTTAGGGCTGTGCCAGCGGCATCTTATGCCCCCTTTTAGCCAGTTTGGGGCATTTTTCTTGCTGCCCAGGGCGCCCCCCCCCTGCACCCTGCAGTGCCTGTTCATGTAAGCAGCAATGGCGCGCTGCGCTCCCGCCAGCCGCGACGCACCTCAGCCATCACTTACTTGATTGAAGATCATTCTTCTCATACTCACCTGTCTTCTGACTTCTGGCTCTGCGAGGGGGGTGACGGCGTGCTGTGGGAGTGAGCATCTAGTCATGGCTAGCGTTCAGTTCCCTTCAGGAGCTAATGGTGTCCTATCAGCCAGAAGCAGAGCCATGAAACTCTGAGGAAGTTGGTTCTGCTTCTGCCCCCTCAGTCCCACGAAGCAGGGAGTCTGATGTCAGCAGATCTCCCTGAAAATAAAAAACCTAACATAAGTCTTTTCAGAGAAACTCAGTAGAGCTCCTCAGAGTGCATCCAGTCGACCTGGGCACATTTCTAAAACTGAGGTTTGGGGGAGGGGCATAGAGGGAGGAGCCAGTTCACACCCAATGAAAAGTCTTTAGAGTGCCCATGTCTCCTGCGGATCCCGTCTATACCCCATGGTCTTGATGTCGTCCCCAGCATCCTCTAGGACGTATGAGAAACTATACTTGACGCTTTGACGTATGGAGAAGGAACCAGCTTCTAGGCCTAAGGGTCCTATCTTTAAGCGACAGAAAGTCATTAAGGCAGAGGTCCTTCAGTCAGCTCACTGAGCTCATGCGTGATGCCTGGAGTACTCCTAACTGGAAGTTTCAGTTACCAAAAAAGCTGACTTCTATATATCCTCTCCCAGAGGGAGAATGTATGATGTTCCCCCCTCTGTAGACGGTCATATAGCTCAGCAAGTGAAAATCTCTACAATAGCCCATACCTTCTACATCCTCTCTTAAGAATGCAGCAGATAGGAAAATAGAGATTTTCCTCAGAACCATTTTTTCTCAGTCAGGTGCTATTACTCGCCCAGCCATGGCTACTTCTTGGGTAGCAAAAGCCAATGAGGACTGGGCAGACGCACTGGAGGGCAGTCTTTCTGCGGAGGCTACCTGGGAGCAGCTCTCCTATATTTATCTTATTAAAAAGGCACGTTCATATATTGGGGAAGCAGCCCTGGATACAGGAATATTTACTTCCAAGGTATCAGCAACTTCTGTAGTTGCTAGAAGGGTTGTCATAGTCAGAAAAATATCACGATGCACACTGCCATATTTGCACCTCATACAGGTCCGCGCTGCGCATGCGTGCGCTCTCCCGTGCGTGCGCATACTCGCTGTTGCGGGCACCCGCAGGCGCACGGTATGTGCATTTACGGTAGAGTTTATGTGTTCGTAGCGTGCGACTCAATCGTTACATATTTTCACTATATAATGTATTTTGTAGATCATGGTCCCTTTGATAGATTCTGAAAGTTTAGTTAATATAGCATGTTCATGGACGGAGAGATCCCTCTTTGTTTGATACGAAGGGTCAGACAGGGGTCATACAGTGGTGTTTAGTATCCATCGGAAGAGTATTTAATTAGCAATATTCCGGTGTTCGTTTGAAGCGAATTAATCGCTCGTGCGAATAGTTATGGACATAAGAAGTTTATGTCCATTTACTATTATTTGCACTTACTTATCCATGCGGCGGGACACCTAGTTTCCTACCCACCTGAGCAGTTGGAAATGGTCTCAGCCCACCTGTATGAATCAACCTATGACCTTTTGTTATAGTGCGAAGACGAATTCCTGTGTCCAATGAACAATGAGATTGTAGGGACCATTGAATTGTATTGTGCGTGGGGCATAAATAGACAAGCCGATCACATCCAGCTCACTCTTCAACGGTTCTCATTGCTGATAATCGGGAGCTGGATGTCCAGAGGCGCATGCGATCGTTCCCCTTTGTGCGTAAGTTTTCTCCGCAATCATATTGTCTTTCTTGTTATTGTGAGCCATATATCTCTCTCTCTCATATCTCTCTCTCTCTCTCTCTCCTCCTCTTTCTCTCGTATTCCCTTAAACGTAATAGTATTGTATTGTATTTCCTGCGTAGTTATCTGGTTAGTTAGTCTATGTTATATTGTAGTGTATGACTTGTACTGTATTATTCATTTTCAAGTATAACATTCATATAAGGCGTTAGACCCTAAGCCCGGTAGTTGTGTATTTATTATAGTGTTAAGTATTCTCAGAGCGTCGGTGACGCTCGAACAGCTTTAAAGTTAATAAGGTTACACTGTGTTGCATCTACACCCTATCTCTACACTAAGGTTTTACTGCATATTACATTGTTTATGGTTTAGATATAAAGGTTTAAACATTGTGAGCGTCTGCGCCACTGGTGATCTCCTCGTGGTCCCGAGCGTCCGCTACGCTATAGCGAACCATTACGTTAGTCAGCAGCCAATAGCGTGCCTGCCTGTGATCTCTTGGCCGTGAGCGAACGTGACGCTTGAGCGTCTCGACCACGGCTAAGCGATTGTTACGCAACGTGCGTACCCTTACGGTACCCCATACGTCAATAGCGTACAGTGTTCTTAGACCTCTTAAAGGGTTTTAAATAAGATAAATATTTAGCTTTATCAATTGGCGGCTCGTCCTGTCCTTCACATATCTCTGCTAGGTAATTTCAGCAGACATTATCCATCAGCAAAGGGCGGGAGATCATATTCTTCGCAGTGCTGACGGGATAAGCGTCTGCTTCGCTTAGTAAAGGGTGCTGAGGGAATCCGGAACCGGAGGTAAGAACAACACGCTAGTGTCTTTTAAAACTGTTTATTTCTATCTTGCGTACGCACACACGCATATCTGCATTTCTTTTTCGTGTATTTTCATATATCATTCTCCTGTTTGCCATTTTATAATCGATAAACGTGCTAAAAGAGATTTGTCGCTATTTCATAGTTAAAGTGTAAAAGTAATATATTAAGGGATAAATTGTAAAGCGCACACGCAACTCTACCTAAAGGTACAAGGAGAGATTGGTGTGGTGCTCGGTAGATGATCGAGGATCATCTACATTGATAAACGTGTTAGTTGTGTTACGGTGGACATTGGCTTTGTGTACACGTGTCTCTAACAAAGGGCTGAGACTCGCGTACGCAAAGCCGACGCACGCAGCGTAAATTACGCAACGGAGCGTCTGGGTACGCCCACGTAACTCAAGTCACACAATAGTGTTGATTTTTAACAGGCGATAAATAGCGCAACAGGCGATAAATAGCGCAACAGGCGATAAATAGCGCAACAGGCGATAAATAGCGCAAATCTATTTTAATATCCGAAATTTAAATTAACAGATCCTTCTCCAAATTTACAACACATCTGGTCTAAAGAAAAATTTCTGTGCAGAAATAGAAATAGAAACAAAAGTGTACATGTGGTGAGTGAGTGTGTTGTATACAATTTTGAGGTTGAACCACAAGAAAAGTATCGAGTTCTCGTGGAGGTACATACATGTAAGTGACGTGCATGGTGGCTAGGGAGGCATCCCTGGTTAAACATAAAATTTGAGCATTAGAGTGTAGCAGACCAGGAGGTCACACTGTAGCAGCAGACCAGGAGGTCTTATAACAAGACCAGGAGGTCCAGTTACAGCAGACTAAGAAGTCCGCTATAGAGACGAGTAGCACAACACCAGGAAGGGTTGGTGCGGAACCCATATAGGCCATTAAGCTCTGGCTGAAGGAATTCGCAGCCGTAATTTTCGATTCCACTGGTCGCTCCGCACATAAGATTAGTTGCTCATGTGCTGAACGATTGTACCGCACGTAATTGTGTGCATTAGTAAACCTGACCGGTACCATTTGTGTACGAAGGTCATAAACGCTATTTGTACATTTTAACGTGATTTGTGAAATTTTTCTTATTTTAAGGGAAGTTCGCTGGTCACTCAGGAACTATCCAACAACCGATACTTGCTGGGGAACGCGCCCCAGTAAATAAAGGTTCACAGGGGCCCTAGGTTGGGTACAACAGCTCTGGATACAGTGATTGTGTTACTGGCCAACGTGGGCGAGAAGTGAGTGGAGTACTCGGTAAACTTCACCGCCAGCCTGCCCCAGACATCTTGGTTTTTGTAAGGGTTCGCTGAAGAAAAGCAACACCTGCAAGTTATGGGGGCCAGTTGTTCAGGTAGGGAGCGATCAACCTCGGTTCGGGTTGATTTAGTAAACCGACCAGTCGGGTCGGCAAGGTACGTAATGTGTGAAAAATACGGTTCACACACAGAGGTTTTATGTGATGAATGGGAGAGAATGACGGTACATGACGGGGGGAAATTCCCAAGAGTAGGTAGCTTCAGCCCAGAAGTGTTAATGAATTTAAGGAGAAGGATATGTCTCATTAAATCAACAAAGAGACGAATCCAACATTATGATTATTTGCAGCTATGGCAACAAGAGGGTGAAATACAGAGAGGATTGGCTCTGGCGGCGGGATCTAATCCTATCAAGAAACTGATAGCCACGGCACCGCCGCCACCATACATTGCAGGAGAGAAATTGGTTGCGGAGAATGGCGCACTAAGGTGTGACAAACAAACACTTAGCAACTGTGTAAATGTTAAAGATAATGTTAACCAATTAACCAATGCAAGTATTAACCCGTGCAAGTTGTACCCTGTTTTGAACTTTCCCCAGGAGTGTGATCAAGAGGACGAATCAGCAACAATATCAGCGCTCTCTCTAGCAGCCACCATAGCAGTGACAACAGTAGGCACAGCTCCACCCCCGAGATTAGTAACAAAGGCCCCTAGTGGAGGGATAGGTGAGGTCGTATCAACGGGTAAGTACGGCACCATACACTATGCTGAAACTATTTCACCACAGGCTGTAGACTCTACACAGAATGATGTTGTTAGAATTAATCCTGTTAGGGTAATAGCAGTGCCAAATGGGAAAATGGACACTTCAGGAGTCACTCCTGTTAGGAACATTGCCATGTACAGCCCGTTTTCCCGAATGGAATTAAGGACCATAGTGTCTGAATTCCCTGACCTTAGAAAAGACTTAGTTTTACACTTTAGAGCCCAATAACAAAGATTGGCAGATATTGCTGAGGACATGTTTACCCTCCAATGTCGACGCAGCTCAATTTTTAGCTGACTGTGGATTAGATCAGGATGTACCTCTTACAGATGTGTACAACAAAGATAATGTAAAAAGAATAAGTTTACAGTTAAAGGAGTATTTCCCAGCCGTAGTTAAATGGAACAAGATATTCTCCATTAAACAAAAGGAGTCAGAAACAGCTGCAGAATATTTTCACAGGGCATTATTAGAGATGGCAAAATACACAGGCATAGAGGACATTAAAACAAACATAAACCATCGAGAAGTAGCAGTATCTGTACTAATGGATGGTTTAAAAGAGGCATTAAAGACCAGGGTACAGACCACGCAACCATGTTGGCGAGGTCTGTCGGTGGCTACTTTGAGAGAGGCTGCTATTGATCACGACCGGAATATCACCAAACACAGGGAACAACAAGGTGATAAATTAATGGCCGTAAGTATACAGGCCCTGACCACAAGGCAGCCTTTGTATAATTCACCAAACCCTGTGGGTAAGTCAAATGTGGTTACTTGTTATTCTTGTCTTAAACAGGGACACATAGCACGAGACTGTAGAGTGAAAAATTCACAGAGATCATACCAACCCCCTAGACAACGACACGAGACACGACATTGGGAGCAGGGTCCGCAGAAACGGAGTTATGAGCCACATGCAGGGGAAACAAAAAGATACCCCCCGAACAGAGACTGGCAAGCCACTGGTAGTTCCCAATTAACTCCGTCACAAGTAGTTGCTGCCAGCGGGATTCAGGGAGGTCACCATACCCAATAGGGGTGTGGCCATACCTGTAATCTGCAGCCAGTAAAATTGATTGCAAGTCTTGGAAGTGAACCCGAAATTGCAATTGATGTAGCTGGTAAAACATTAAACTTTCTTGTAGATACGGGGGCGGCCAAATCAGTGATAAATTCGACAGTGGGCATGAGAACCACTGGTAAGACAATTCCAGCCATGGGAGTAACAGGAGTAGTCCAGCACTACCCTGTTAGCAAACCAGCCGAGATTACAATAGGGCCTTTACATACCAAGCATTCCTTTTTGCTGGCTGCATCGGCACCGACTAATCTCCTGGGAAGAGACTTATTGTGTAAAATGGGGTGCGTCATTTATTGTACTCCTGAAGGTGTATTCTTGGACATACCTGAGAATCACGCTCAGGAAGTGCGAGACATGTTAGACTCCCCATCAAAATTAATGTCACATACCATTATGACAAATAGGACTCCATCCCAAGTAGAAGAAATGACATCCCAGATACCAGAGTCACTTTGGACTAAAGATGGACAGGACACTGGATTAATGGCAAACGTAGCTCCGGTAGTTGTACAAGTAAAAGATGGTAGGATAGCTCCAAAAATCCCACAGTACCCTCTGAAGCCAGAGGTGGAGTTAGGAGTTTATCCCGTAATAGAGCGCTTGCTACAACAGGGCATTCTGGTAAGAACATCCAGCACTGCCAATAGTCCCATCTTCCCTGTGAAAAAGAGTGGGGGGTGGGGTTACCGGCTAGTGCAGGATCTAAGGGGGATTAACAAAATAGTTGAGAGTCAGTTCCCCGTAGTGCCAAATCCAGCTGTCATCCTTATGCAAATCCCTCCCACTGCGAAATTTTTCACTGTTATTGACCTCTGCTCCGCTTTCTTTTCGGTACCCCTGCACCCTGACAGCCAATATTTGTTTGCATTTACATACAGAGGAGTCCAATACACATGGACTCGATTACCACAAGGTTTCATAGACAGTCCAAGTATATTTTCTCAGGCTTTGCATGATTGTCTACAGTCTTTCCAACCAGGGAGTGGATCAGTATTGATACAGTACGTGGATGATTTACTACTGTGTTCAGATTCATTGGAAGCCTCTCTGAAGGATACGAAACAGCTCCTGTTTCATCTTTCAGACACAGGACACAAGGTTTCCAAAGACAAGTTACAATTATGCCATAACTAGAGTAAAATATTTGGGACACTGTCTAACACAAGGACTGAGACACCTGACCGCTGATAGAATTCAAGCAATTAGAGACATGACTCTGCCACAAACCCAGCAACAGATCAGAACGTTTTTAGGAATGTGTGGGTATTGCCGTAACTGGATCCCAGGATTTTCCATTCTAGCGTTACCTTTGCAGGAGATGGTCTCCTCAAACAAGCCTGATCGGATTTCGCATACAGACGAGTCCGAAATGGTATTTGAGAGACTTAAACAGTGCCTAATGCAGGCACCAGCATTAGGTATGCCAGACTATGGGAAACCCTTTGAGCTGTACGGAACAGAAAGTGCTGGTTGCGCGGCAGGCGTCCTAACCCAAAAGCACGGTGATGCCAGCAGGCCAGTAGCATACTACAGCGCTCAGCTAGACACGGTAGCGCGATCCCTCCCCACATGCTTGCGAAGCGTTGCTGCGATAGCATTGCTAGTAACAAAAAGCGAAGATGTAGTGCTAGGTCACAACCTCACAATTCATACACCACATGCAGTGTCAGCCTTGCTAAATTCTGCCCAAACCAGGCACGTCTCATCAGCGCGGTTTACAAGATGGGAATTGGCACTAATGGCCCCCGTAAACATCACCATAAGGAGATGCAGTGCATTAAATCCTGCAACATATCTCCCAGGTGTGCCTGGACAGGCGCAAAGGGCGGAGGATGAGAGTGGTGGGGAAGGAGGATTTAATACAAAGGAGGACACACATGATTGTATGGAATATTTGAGCCAAAATTTTACCGCAAGACCCGACATCAGTGACAACCCACTGGAAGATGTAGAGCTCACGTTCTACACGGATGGTAGTTGTCATAGACAGTCAGACTCGGGAGACTTGTGTACTGGATACGCAGTCGTAGATGACCAAGGCACCATAGAAGCAGAACCGCTAGGCCCACCTCACTCAGCCCAGGTTGCTGAACTGGTCGCCCTAACCAGAGCATGTGAATTGGCTAAGGGCAAATCAGCCAATATCTACACCGATTCTAGATACGCCTTCGGGGTAGTCCACGATTTCAGAGCCCTATGGCGCCTCAGAAATTTCATGACGGCAGCTGGTACACCGGTAGCGCATGCAGCTCACATTAAAAGGCTTCTAACAGCGATACAGGAACCCGACAGAGTGGCTGTTATCAAGTGTAAAGCACACACATATAGCCAGGACCCAGTATCACTTGGTAACAGCCGAGCAGACGAAGCAGCTAAGTTAGCAGCTGGTACCCCCAGACAGACAGACACCACACAATTGATGGTATTTAATACCATCAACACACAGAAGTTGTGTGAAATGCAAAATTTGTGTTCCACACAGGAAAAGGCAGTCTGGAAGGCCAAGGGATATGGCCAGGAGTCCTCAGGACTCTGGACGGATGGACAAGGTAAACCAGTGGCCCCCAGAGCATATCTTCCATGTTTAGCTGAGGCAGCTCACGGGCTGGCTCATCTGGGCAAGGAGGGAATGTGCAAGTTGGTAAGAGCATATTGGTGCGCCCCAGGATTTTCATCTCATGCAGGTAAGAGAGCAATGTCATGCCTTACCTGTTTGAGAAAGAACATCGGAAAGGCAATACCAACAGAACCATCTCATATCCCACCTGCAGGCGGCCCTTTCCAGGTAATACAGATTGACTTCATTCAATTACCCCCTTGTCGAAATTTGAAATATGTACTTGTTTGTATAGATGTTTTTTCAAATTGGGTCGAAGCATTTCCTGCGGCCACAAATACCGCTATGTTTACTGCTAAGAAAATTGTGCAGGAATTTGTATGTAGATATGGTATCCCTAGAATAATCGAAAGTGATAGGGGTACCCATTTTACAGGTGATGTCTTTCAAGGAATGTGTAAGTTGATGGGAATTGATAGCAAGCTGCACACTCCATACCGTCCACAGGCGAGTGCAAAGGTGGAAAGAGTGAACAGCACTATTAAAAATAAACTGAGCAAAGTTATGGCAGAGACAGGATTGACATGGCCAGAAGCTTTACCCATTGTACTGTACAGCATCAGAACCACTCCCAGGTCCCCTCTTAATCTGTCTCCCTTTGAAATTTTGTTTGGTCGACAAACGCATGTTATGATTGACCCTCAGGATGATTTGAAGTGTAACAATGAAGTGACTGTAAAGTACCTGGTTAACATGAGTAAACAGCTAAGGAATCAAAATGATAATTTGAAGTTGGTGATTCCTGATTTACCAGATAGTAATTGTCATGACATTGAACCTGGGGATTATGTAATGATACAGAATTTTCTACGCTCAGGTTGCCTTATTGACAGATGGGAAGGACCATACCAAGTCTTATTGACTAGCACTACAGCATTGAAGGTTGCCGAGAGAGAGACTTGGGTTCATTCGTCCCATTGTAAGAAGGTTGCTGATCCAGAGAGGTCCCGTGATAAGGAACAGACGGTAGAGGAAGTGGTATCACTGGAGTGTCTGTTCCAAGAGGACTGAGGCGGCACCTGAGCATTGAAGATCACAAGATCAAAAGCAGTTGTCGATTCCCTGTTCCCTTTTATTGTTTTTCCCCACTTCCCATCCCCTCTCCCTCAATTATTTTTTCTTCCCCCCTTCTCATTCTTCTCCGTTTCCTCCTATAAGATGGACTTGCCCCAAGAGACTGTGATCCGGATTTTCCTGTTGACCATGATGTTGACCAGAGCAGTCTGTTCCGGCGAGAGTACCATGGAGGTCGAGAGAGGTTCTGGAATGGGTTCTGATGACAAAGATGGAGGCGTAGTTTTCCAAGAACAACTTAATCAACAAGTAAAGGCGAGTATCAGAAAACGATCCGATAGCATTGACAATAGAAGGAATTGTGAAGGATTGTTAGCTGAAGAAAACTGTATCTGTAGGCTTTGTGACAATGTAGTTGAGGATGGGTGCATTAAGAAATGCCAATCCAGTTTTAATATCCACATGGACCGGCATCCATTGAGTGACTATCACTCCTTAGTGGGTAGTGTGTTAAATCAAACAGATTGTTGGGTATGCTCTCAAGTACCTCAAGGTCATAGCAAATCAGGACTAGTACCATTTCCTTTAACGGTAGGGGAGGTACTTGAGCTAAAGGGTGGGAGACCGGTGGACAGGAGGTTTAATATCTCCAGTCCTCCTAGTTTGAAGCTCCACCAATATCATGTGGATAGATCCCTAATATGTTTTAACATTACCAATCCCCGAAAGCCGGGAAGTTGGGAAGTGTCATGGAGCAACCAAACCATGACCTTTTCATATAGGGCAGATAGAATGCCTACAGATACAGAGCTTATACGCCACATAGCCAGTAGAGAAAAATCTTTCCGATATAGGTATACCCTAGGAAGTAGGATTACGAGAGTTGGAGAAGTATCACCAGGATACTGTGCACATATCGTACAAACTGATACGTGTACTAGACAGATGGGAGAATTAGGGGTAGGAGATTTCACATGGAGGATGTGTAATATGGTTATGTCCTACTCCGTCCCATATGTTCTCCCCGATGATGCATATTTCATATGCGGGAGGAAGGCGTATAAGTGGCTTGCCCCAAACTCTGAAGGATTGTGTTATATTGGAAAAGTACTGCCTGAAGTAATGACTGGATCACATGCCAAAATGAAAGATATACACCGTGTTGCCCAAGCTCCTTATACTCATACTCATTACGAGCACGTAGTTAAACGGCACCTGATAGAAAGAACAGAGCATCCGGCCTCTGACATGATCCATGAATCCACCGGGATTCAGTTTCTAATCGCGTTAGATTTCACTCGCACCGCCAGAGGAGTGTTGAATTATAAATACATATCTGCGCTTGCAAATTTGTTAGATAATATGACTGAAATGTATGATGACACGTTTAGGTATACTGGAAGAGAACTTCAAGCTTATAAAACAGAACTGTTACAGCATAGAATGGTTCTCAATTATCTCACGGCAGTGACAGGCGGATATTGCGTCACACTGGCAACGCAGTACGGCGTGAAATGCTGCACATATATAACGAATAGTACCGAGGACCCGGTCGAGGTCATAGACCAAAAGATGGACGATATTCTCCAACTGAAGTGGGAATTTCGCAGGAGACACAATCTCACTCTTGCTGCTGTAGGTAATGAGCTGACTGGTTGGGTGTCATGGTTGAACCCGCGAAATTGGTTCTCTGGTTCAGGAGAATGGGCTCAAGGAGTCATAATGGATGTTGGGAAGTTTCTTCTATGTATCTTAGGTGTTGTCATATCCATTGGCTTGATATTTAGATGCGGTCAGGCTTTAATGAAGTGCAAACGTAGTACCAGGGTAATGAGTCTAAGGAGTGAGGAAATTGTAATTCCAATGGATTTGATTTATGACCCAACGGTAGAAACAATGATGTGATGAAAATGCGATTATACGGTCCGTTTCTTTCACCTGTTTTTCCGTTTTCTCCAAGGTAAAAAGACCCACTTGGACGAGGAATTTGATGATCCTGTATACAGACAACTGATGGATTAAAGAAGAAGTTTTGACAACCTAATACACAGATATTTAATGAACTATGCCATAGACCCCCAGTTTCCCTAGAAATTTTAAAATTACGCTAGCCCAACACTTTTGTAAGTCTATGGACATTGACAAAGCTTTTTGCTTGCATCTTTTGGGCAAAAGCACAAAGAAGACGGCATTCAACAGACACCGAACAAGACTTCAACCGACAAATGTTCATTAACCTGACATAGAATACCACTGCATTTACCATAAGTGTTCTTATTCTTCATCTCTACAACCTTCAGGTAATGACACACATAGTCGATAGGGAATACAGGCACAGATATCAGCAATCACATATTCCCCCATTCATGTATCATCAACTAAAATGTGCTCCCCCATTTTGTTGCAACCAAAATCCGAAAAGAGCTCGGTAAAGTTTGACAGCCCATCCACAGACCCGTACCGCGGGATAAGAAGGAATTCAAATGTATACTTCGCAATACCTCGAAGCTTGATGTACAACACGTACGGCACGATGATACATGACCCCCCAAACATGGATTCATACACACATGCTTCTACTATCTCACTAGGTCATACCCTCTTCACACCTTCTCCTCTCTCCCCCCTTACCCAACCATGGAAATGTATTAACCCCTGACATATATTTTTCTCGTTTTGAAATGTTTTAGGAAGTGGCAGTTATTGTTGACTGCCAAAGGGTGGACTGTCAAAGTCAGAAAAATATCACGATGCACACTGCCATATTTGCACCTCATACAGGTCCGCGCTGCGCATGCGTGCGCTCTCCCGTGCGTGCGCATACTCGCTGTTGCGGGCACCCGCAGGCGCACGGTATGTGCATTTACGGTAGAGTTTATGTGTTCGTAGCGTGCGACTCAATCGTTACATATTTTCACTATATAATGTATTTTGTAGATCATGGTCCCTTTGATAGATTCTGAAAGTTTAGTTAATATAGCATGTTCATGGACGGAGAGATCCCTCTTTGTTTGATACGAAGGGTCAGACAGGGGTCATACAGTGGTGTTTAGTATCCATCGGAAGAGTATTTAATTAGCAATATTCCGGTGTTGGTTTGAAGCGAATTAATCGCTCGTGCGAATAGTTATGGACATAAGAAGTTTATGTCCATTTACTATTATTTGCACTTACTTATCCATGCGGCGGGACACCTAGTTTCCCACCCACCTGAGCAGTTGGAAATGGTCTCAGCCCACCTGTATGAATCAACCTATGACCTTTTGTTATAGTGCGAAGACGAATTCCTGTGTCCAATGAACAATGAGATTGTAGTGACCATTGAATTGTATTGTGCGTGGGGCATAAATAGACAAGCCGATCACATCCAGCTCACTCTTCAACGGTTCTCATTGCTGATAATCGGGAACTGGATGTCCAGAGGCGCATGCGATCGTTCCCCTTTGTGCGTAAGTTTTCTCCGCAATCATATTGTCTTTCTTGTTATTGTGAGCCATATATCTCTCTCTCTCATATCTCTCTCTCTCTCTCTCTCTCCTCCTCTTTCTCTCGTATTCCCTTAAACGTAATAGTATTGTATTGTATTTCCTGCGTAGTTATCTGGTTAGTTAGTCTATGTTATATTGTAGTGTATGACTTGTACTGTATTATTCATTTTCAAGTATAACATTCATATAAGGCGTTAGACCCTAAGCCCGGTAGTTGTGTATTTATTATAGTGTTAAGTATTCTCAGAGCGTCGGTGACGCTCGAACAGCTTTAAAGTTAATAAGGTTACACTGTGTTGCATCTACACCCTATCTCTACACTAAGGTTTTACTGCATATTACATTGTTTATGGTTTAGATATAAAGGTTTAAACATTGTGAGCGTCTGCGCCGCTGGTGATCTCCTCGTGGTCCCGAGCGTCCGCTACGCTATAGCGAACCATTACGTTAGTCAGCAGCCAATAGCGTGCCTGCCTGTGATCTCTTGGCCGTGAGCGAACGTGACGCTTGAGCGTCTCGACCACGGCTAAGCGATTGTTACGCAACGTGCGTACCCTTACGGTACCCCATACGTCAATAGCGTACAGTGTTCTTAGACCTCTTAAAGGGTTTTAAATAAGATAAATATTTAGCTTTATCAGGGTGCTCTGGCTTCGCTCTTGGAGGGCGGATGACAATTCCAAGAAAGCAATGGAATCTTTGCCTTTTACAGGAGAGAATTTGTTTGTCTCTGGACTAGACAAAACGGTAGCCACTGTAGCAGCTTCCAAAACAACCTTCCTGCCATTCGGCTGCAGCTTCTAAGACCAAGGCATCATCATTTAGGTCCTTTTGGCCACATGGAAAAGCCAAAGGGCAGACTTTTTCCAATAAGTCCAGTTCCCATAAGGGTAAGCCAAGAACAAAGCAATCTTGGGCTGCCAGACGTACGGCTTCAGGACTGGATGACAAACCCTCTGCCTGATGGAATGGGCTTCTTTCTGGGAGACCCCAGAGTGGGAGGCCGACAGATTCACTTTGCAGAGGCCTGGCATCAGACTACCACAGACAGACACCTGGGTGCAGGAAGTGGTATGCCACGGATATGTTCTCATCTTTCAGAGACGTCCTTCGCAGCACTTTTGTTGTACAGCCCCTCCAGCAGATCCTTTCAAGGCATTGGCTCTGCAAAAGGCTGTTCATGCCCTTCTACAGTCAGGAGTTATAATGCCAGTTCCCTCACTTCAACTACAGACAGGGTTTTACTTCACACTGTTCCTGGTGCACAAACCAAATGGCTCTTTTCGACCCATACTCAATCTCAGGGCTCTCAACAAGTTTTTCCAGGTTTCACATGGAAACCCTCTATTCCAATGTCCTGGCATTGGAACCTGGGGATTTTAAGGCTACGCTGGACATTCAGGACGCATACCTGCATGTACCTAACAATGCCATCCATCACCGTTACCTCCGGTTTGACATTCTTCACCAGCATTATTGGTTTTGGGCACTGCCCTTCGGACTCTTTGCGGCCCCTCGAGTCTTTACTAAAATTATTGCAGTCACTGCTGCACATACAGTAGGCATCATCGAGTCCAGATTTTCCACTACCTAATTGACCTACTGATCCTAGCTCAGTCTCCAGAGGTTCTGCAGCAGCATCTCTTTTTGACCATTGCCTGCCTGCAGACACATGGTTGGATTATCAACTGGAAGAAATCCTCCCTGGCTGCATCTCAAAGAATATTACATCTGGGCACCATCCTAGATTCTCAGGCTCAGAGGATTTTTCTGCCAGGAGACAAGATAACGGTACTCCACTCGTCTGCGCAGTTTTCTTCACCACGCCAGTGGGTGTCCAGAGTTTATTGCTCTGCCAGCTAGTGAGGAGGGGGCCCGGATGTGGATCTGACTGCACACAGGCCTCCTCCTCTCTTGACGCGCCCCTGCATATAACATAATTATGTAATTTTATATATTTTTTCTGAATTTCTCAAGAACAAACCTTTGGCCTAGGGGTGCCATAAAAAAAATTCTGACACTGTAGGCCGCTGTGACTCAAAAACGTTTGGGAGCCTCTGGCTTAATAATGACCCCAGCAACTAAGTGATAAACATATAGCAACTAGAACAAACATGACCAAGTAGTACTGGCCTATTTACTTATATTAGGTCTTTCCATTAACATAACTGCAGAGATGACAGACAGAGGACACACACTGCAGCCATCATACTGTATGTTATTAAGCCTACATTTCCATTATCCAAGCGTTATAATAGTCCCGCAATTTACGACAGTGCCTAATAGCGTACAAGGCATACAGGGTAATAATCACAGTGACAGGCAGGCGGCAGCAGCAGCACATACAGGACGGTCCGGCGCACGCACAGCGGGCAGGCCGCCCCACTCTGTCACGCGCCTACGCTACACAACACAAAAACAATCAATAATAATGTGATAACGCCGGCCAGCTCCACGCTCCGCCCCTCGCACCGGAAGAGGATACCCATTGGCTAAAGGCAATTCTCCGGATTTCCAGGGCATGGGGGTGGTTGAGTCGGAGGCTGCAGCTTCGCGTACTGGTTAGGTGTGTTCCTAGCTAAGTTCCGTAGAGCGGCCAGCGGCAGAGGAGGATTGGATAGACAGCGTGGAGCGGAAGAGCTGATCCCCGGACACAGTGTGAGAGAGATACGGTATGGCTGCTTCCCTCACACTGGCAGGTTCCATTGGGAGATTCAGAGTGCTCATGTTCCACTTCTCTGCAGTTCTTTAATGTGGCTGATAGCTGTGTAATGCTCTCCAGCAGGGTTTTAAGTGCTAGCTGGAATGTACGTTGTTAAGCTGGAGAGGAACATAAATGCAATGCATTCTATATATAGGGAATGCCACCAATAATAAGACAACTGATCTCTGTCCTGTCACTTTCTGGCTGGTTTCTATGCTCCCCATGGTTTGGTAATTAATGCTGGCTCTGAGCTTCATGATTAGCAATTTTCCTGTGATGAAGCTTTCAGTAGCACAGTCCTCCCCATCTATCTTCTACCAATGTTCTTTATGCTAGTTTGTTTGCTTTTTTTCTGTATGTTGCTGCCAGATATGTACAAAAGCATTCACACCGTTATTGTGCTTTGTTTTGTTATTTAACAGTATCACTAGTGCCATGTCTGCGTAGTGTTGCTCACCTTGTGCACCTCATGTAAAGAGCTACGCACGACCCAATGCCATATTTGATGTGAACTTAGGCTACTTATTTGCTTTTTATCGAACGTGGTAATCTTTTTCTGACACTGCACTTCTGTGTTTCAGGAATTGTCAACATGAGCCTGCGGAAACAAACCCCGAGTGACTTTTTAAAACAAATTATTGGACGGCCTGTCGTGGTAAAGCTTAATTCTGGAGTGGACTATCGAGGTAATGGAATAACTGCTAAAACTACTTATTTTCCTGTTACGTTGCCTATTTTATCCCCATTTGCAAATGATCATGTGAATTATGAACTTTCTTTATTGCATCAATTCAATCAAGTTTGTCTCCGGATTATGTGCACTATTGTGCTTCATAAAATTTATAAAAAAACTCAAATTACTTAGGCGTGTGATGGACAAACCACCACTAAAAAAATAAATGTGAATGAACCAGTCTAGAGATTTATTAATATAGCGCACACATATTCCGCAGCGCTTTACAGAGAATATCTGCTCATTCACATCAGTCCCTGCCCCGGTGGAGCGTACAATCTATATTCCCTATCACATGTACACACAGACACATTCATGGTAGGGTTAATTTTTGTTGGGAGCCAATTAACCTACCAGTATATTTTTGGATTGTGGGAGGAAACCGGAGTTCCCGGAGGAAACCCACGCAAGTACGTGGAGAATATACAAACTCCGCAAATGTAAGTATTAGGATAGCTTATAGATATGTATGGACCTTATCGCATATCCCTGTGGCAGGAAAGTTCCAGAATTTGAGAGTCGCATTTCTTTCAACTGAATTATCTTCATAATTTTTCAGTTGTCTTTGTACACTTCTGGGTCTAGCATTGGTCTACAACCGGCCTGGGCAACCTGTGGCTCTCCATATGTTAAACTACAAGTCTCAGCTTCCCTTTCTAATACCCATTTTAGACCGCCACCTTTTAACACTGTTTATTGCACATGGGGGGTAATTCCAAGTTGATCGCAGCAGGATTTTTTTTAGCAGTTGGGCAAAACCATGTGCACTGCAGGAGGGGCAGATATAACATGTGCAGAGAGAGATAGATTTGGGTGTGGTGAGTTCAATCTGCAATCTAAATTGCAGTGTAAAATAAAGCAGCCAGTATTTACCCTGCACAGATACAAAATAACCCACCCAAATCTAACTCTCTCTGCAAATGTTATATCTGCCCCCCCTGCAGTGCACATGGTTTTGCCCAACTGCTAAAAAATTTCCTGCTGCAATCAACTTGGAATTACCCCCATGATCGTGCATAACTCGTGTTGCTATGCGGTCGGAAAGGGCCCAGTTGGAATAATCTGGGTCGAGCGACCCTGTATTCCAACTCGGGTAGCGAGCAGGGTTGAACACGTGTTCAACCCGGTTCGCTGTGCTGTGTGAACGGGAAGCCGGGTTGATGCGACCTGTTTCCCGTTCACTCTGTGTGAACTCTAAGCACCGCGTCACTGCTGACGTCACCAACCTGGCAATATGCTGGGTTGGGGACTGCGGCAGCAAGGGGCCTGATGTGGGTCGCACCTCGGGAAGCACCCGTGTCAGGCTCCCGGGAGCGGCCCGCCTCAGGCGGTGTGAAAGGGGTATTACTGTAAGCTGGCGAAGCATTGTACACACCATGTCTAGAATTACAGCTTTTTGTAGAAGGCGACATATATATATATATATATATATATATATATATATATATATATATATATATATATATATTATATATATATATATATATATATATTTCTCTAACGTCCTAGTGGATGCTGGGGACTCCGTCAGGACCATGGGGAATAGCGGCTCCGCAGGAGACAGGGCACATCTAAAGAAAGCTTTTAGGATCACATGGTGTGTACTGGCTCCTCCCCCTATGACCCTCCTCCAAGCCTCAGTTAGGTTTTTGTGCCCGTCCGAGCAGGGTGCAATCTAGGTGGCTCTCCTAAAGAGCTGCTTAGAAAAAGTTTTTTTAGGTTTTAAATCTCAGTGAGTCCTGCTGGCAACAGGCTCACTGCATCGAGGGACTTAGGGGAGAGATTTTCAACTCACCTGCGTGCAGGATGGATTGGAGTCTTAGGCTACTGGACATAGCTTCAGAGGGAGTCGGAACACAGGTCATCCTGGGGTTCGTCCCGGAGCCGCGCCGCCGACCCCCCTTACAGATGCTGAAGATCGGAGGTCCGGAAACAGGCGGCAGAAGACTCTTCAGTCTTCATGAAGGTAGCGCACAGCACGGCAGCTGTGCGCCATTGTTGCTACACACTTCTCACTGACCAGTCACGGAGGGTGCAGGGCGCTGCTGGGGGCGCCCTGGGCAGCAATATTAAATACCTTTAGTGGCAAAGAATACATCACATATAGCCATTAAGGCTATATGTATGTATTTAACCCAGGCCAGATTTCTCAAAACCCGGGAGAAAAGCCCGCCGAAAAGGGGGCGGAGCTTATTCTCCTCAGCACTCAGCGCCATTTTCCTGCTCAGCTCCGCTGTGAGGAAGGCTCCCAGGACTCTCCCCTGCACTGCACTACAGAAACAGGGTAACAAAGAGAAGGGGGGCATAAATTGGCGATATTTATATATTAAAAGCGCTTATAACAAAAACAACACCTTTTAGGGTTGTTTATATACATTTATAGCGCTTTTGGTGTGTGCTGGCAAACTCTCCCTCTGTCTCCCCAAAGGGCTAAAGGGGTCCTGTCTTCGATTAGAGCATTCCCTGTGTGGCTGCTGTGTGTCGGTACGTGTGTGTCGACATGTATGAGGACGATGTTGGTGTGGAGGCAGAGCAATTGCCGGTAATGGTGATGTCACCCCCTAGGGAGTCGACACCGGAATGGATGGCTTTAGTTATGGAATTACGTGATAATGTTAGTACATTACAAAAGTCAGTAGACGAAATGAGACGGCCGGAAAACCAGTCAGTACCGGCTCAGGCGTCTCAGACACCGTCAGGGGCTGTAAAACGTCCCTTACCTCAGTCAGTCGACACGGGTACCGACACAGATGAATCTAGTGTCGACGGTGAAGAAACAAACGTATTTTCCAACAGGGCCACACGTTATATGATCACGGCAATGAAGGAGGCTTTGCAGATCTCTGATACTGCTGGTACCTCAAAAAGGGGTATTATGTGGGGGGTGAAAAAACTACCTGTAGCTTTTCCAGAATCAGAGGAATTGAATGACGTGTGTGATGAAGCGTGGGTTAACCCAGATAGAAAACTGCTAATTTCTAAGAAGTTATTGGCATTATACCCTTTCCCACCAGAGGTTAGGACGCGCTGGGAAACACCCCCTAGGGTGGATAAGGCGCTCACACGTTTATCAAAGCAAGTGGCGTTGCCGTCTCCTGATACGGCCGCCCTCAAGGATCCAGCGGATAGGAGGCTGGAAACTACCCTGAAAAGTATATACACTCATACTGGTGTTGTACTGCGACCGGCAATAGCCTCAGCCTGGATGTGCAGTGCTGGGGTAGTGTGGTTGGATTCCCTGACTGAAAATATTGATACCCTGGATAGGGACAGTATTTTATTGACTCTAGAGCAATTAAAGGATGCGTTTCTTTATATGCGAGATGCTCAGAGGGATATTTGTACTCTAGCATCAAGAGTAAGTGCGATGTCCATATCTGCCAGAAGAGGTTTATGGACGCGACAGTGGTCAGGTGATGCGGATTCCAAAAGGCATATGGAAGTATTGCCATATAAAGGAGAGGAATTATTTGAGGTCGGTCTATCGGATCTGGTGGCCACGGCAACTGCCGGCAAATCCACTTTTTTACCTCAGACCCCCTCCCAACAGAAAAAGACACCGTCTTTTCAGCCGCAGTCCTTTCGCTCCTATAAAAACAAGCGAGCAAAAGGACAGTCTTATCTGCCGCGAGGCAGAGGAAAGGGTAAGAGAGGGCAGCAAGCAGCCCCTGGCCAGGACCAGAAGCCCGCCCCGGGTTCTACAAAGCCATCAGCATGACGCTGGGGCTTTACAAGCGGACTCAGGAGCGGTGGGGGGTCGACTAAAGATTTTCAGCAATCAGTGGGCTCGCTCACAGGTGGACCCGTGGATCCTGCAGATAGTATCTCAGGGTTACAAGTTGGAGTTCGAAAGGTCTCCCCCTCGCCGGTTCCTAAAGTCTGCTTTACCAACGTCTCCCTCAGAAAGGACGACGGTATTGGAAGCCATTCACAAGCTGTATTCTCAGCAGGTGATAGTCAAGGTACCCCTCCTACAACAGGGAAAGGGGTATTATTCCACACTATTTGTGGTACCGAAGCCGGACGGTTCGGTAAGACCTATTCTAAATCTGAAATCCTTGAACCTGTACATACAGAAATTCAAGTTCAAGATGGAGTCACTCAGAGCAGTGATAGCGAATCTGGAAGAAGGGGACTTCATGGTGTCCCTGGACATAAAAGATGCTTATCTGCATGTCCCAATTTACCCCTCACACCAAGGGTATCTCAGGTTCGTGATACAAGACTGTCATTATCAGTTTCAAACGCTGCCGTTTGGTTTGTCCACGGCCCCTCGGGTCTTTACCAAGGTAATGGCCGAAATGATGGTTCTTCTACGAAGAAAAGGCGTATTAATTATCCCTTACTTGGACGATCTCCTGATAAGGGCAAAGTCCAGAGAACAGCTGGAAGTCGGTGTAGCACTAACCCAAGTAGTGCTTCAGCAACACGGGTGGATTCTGAATCTTCCAAAATCTCAATTGACCCCGACAACACGTCTGCTGTTCCTGGGAATGATTCTGGACACGGTTCAGAAAAAGGTGTTTCTCCCGGAGGAGAAAGCAAGGGAGTTATCCGAACTGGTCAGGAACCTCCTAAAACCAGGAACTGTGTCAGTACATCAATGCACAAGAGTCCTGGGAAAGATGGTGGCTTCTTACGAAGCAATTCCATTCGGCAGATTCCATGCACGAACATTTCAGTGGGATCTGCTGGACAAATGGTCCGGATCGCATCTGCACATGCATCAGCGGATAACACTGTCACCAAGAACAAGGTTGTCTCTCCTGTGGTGGTTGCAGAGTGCCCATCTGTTAGAGGGCCGCAGGTTCGGCATACAGGACTGGGTCCTGGTGACTACGGATGCCAGCCTACGGGGCTGGGGAGCAGTCACACAGGGAAGAAACTTCCAGGGTGTATGGTCAGACCTGGAGACGTCTCTTCACATAAATATACTGGAGCTAAGAGCGATATACAATGCTCTAAGCTTGGCAAAACCGCTGCTTCAGGGTCAGCCGGTGTTGATCCAGTCGGACAACATCACGGCAGTCGCCCACGTAAACAGACAAGGCGGCACGAGAAGCAGAAGAGCAATGACAGAAGCTGCAAGGATTCTTCGCTGGGCGGAAAATCATGTCATAGCACTGTCAGCAGTGTTCATCCCGGGAGTGGACAACTGGGAAGCAGACTTCCTCAGCAGACACGACCTTCACCCGGGAGAGTGGGGACTTCATCCGGAAGTTTTCCACATGATTGTGAACCGTTGGGAAAAACCAAAGGTGGATATGATGGCGTCTCGCCTCAACAAAAAACTGGACAGATATTACGCCAGGTCAAGAGACCCTCAGGCAATAGCTGTGGACGCTCTGGTAACACCATGGGTGTACCAGTCAGTGTATGTGTTTCCTCCTCTGCCTCTCATACCAAAGGTACTGAGAATTATTCGGAAAAGGGGAGTAATAACAATACTAGTGGCTCCGGATTGGCCAAGAAGAACTTGGTATCCGGAACTTCAAGAGATGCTCACGGAGGATCCGTGGCCTCTACCTCTAAGAAGGGATCTGCTTCAGCAGGGACCTTGTATGTTCCAAGACTTACCGCGACTGCGTTTGACGGCATGGCGGTTGAACGCCGGATTCTAAAAGAAAAGGGCATTCCAGAGGAAGTTATTCCTACCTTGATTAAGGCTAGGAAGGAAGTGACCGCACAACATTATCACCGCATTTGGAGAAAATATGTTGCGTGGTGTGAAGCCAAGAAGGCCCCAACGGAAGAATTTCAATTGGGTCGATTCTTACATTTCCTGCAGGCAGGATTGTCTATGGGCCTCAAATTGGGGTCTATTAAAGTTCAAATTTCGGCCTTATCAATCTTCTTCCAGAAGGAATTGGCTTCAGTGCCTGAAGTACAAACTTTTGTCAAGGGTGTACTACATATACAGCCCCCGATTGTGCCCCCAGTGGCACCGTGGGATCTAAACGTAGTTTTGGATTTTCTCAAATCTCATTGGTTTGAGCCTCTCAAATCTGTAGATTTGAAGTATCTTACATGGAAAGTAACCATGCTACTGGCCCTGGCTTCAGCCAGGAGAGTTTCAGAGTTGGCGGCTTTATCGTACAAAAGCCCATATCTGATTTTCCATTCGGACAGGGCAGAACTGCGGACACGTCCTCATTTTCTCCCTAAGCTGGTTTCGGCTTTTCACTTGAACCAGCCTATTGTGGTGCCTGCGGCTACTAGCGACTTGGAGGACTCCAAGTTACTGGACGTTGTCAGAGCATTAAAAATATATATTTCAAGGACAGCTGGAGTCAGAAAATCTGACTCGTTGTTTATATTGTATGCACCCAACAAGATGGGTGCTCCTGCGTCTAAGCAGACGATTGCGCGTTGGATCTGTAGCACAATCCAACTTGCACATTCTGTGGCAGGCCTGCCACAGCCTAAATCTGTAAAGGCCCACTCCACAAGGAAGGTGGGCTCATCTTGGGCGGCTGCCCGAGGGGTCTCGGCATTACAACTTTGCCGAGCAGCTACGTGGTCAGGGGAGAACACGTTTGTAAAATTTTACAAATTTGATACTCTGGCTAAGGAGGACCTGGAGTTCTCTCATTCGGTGCTGCAGAGTCATCCGCACTCTCCCGCCCGTTTGGGAGCTTTGGTATAATCCCCATGGTCCTGACGGAGTCCCCAGCATCCACTAGGACGTTAGAGAAAATAAGAATTTACTTACCGATAATTCTATTTCTCATAGTCCGTAGTGGATGCTGGGCGCCCATCCCAAGTGCGGATTGTCTGCAATACTTGTACATAGTTATTGTTACAAAAATCGGGTTATTATTATTGTTGTGAGCCATCTTTTCAGAGGCTACTTCGTTTGTTATCATACTGTTAACTGGGTTCAGATCACAAGTTGTACAGTGTGATTGGTGTGGCTGGTATGAGTCTTACCCGGGATTCAAGATCCTTCCTTATTGTGTACGCTCGTCCGGGCACAGTACCTAACTGAGGCTTGGAGGAGCCAGTACACACCATGTGATCCTAAAAGCTTTCTTTAGATGTGCCCTGTCTCCTGCGGAGCCGCTATTCCCCATGGTCCTGACGGAGTCCCCAGCATCCACTACGGACTATGAGAAATAGAATTATCGGTAAGTAAATTCATATATATATATATATATATATATATATATATATATATATATATATATATATATATATATATATATATATATATATATATATATATATATATATATATATATTTCTCTATCGTCCTAAGTGGATGCTGGGGTTCCTGAAAGGACCATGGGGAATAGCGGCTCCGCAGGAGACAGGGCACAAAAAAGTAAAGCTTTACTAGGTCAGGTGGTGTGCACTGGCTCCTCCCCCTATGACCCTCCTCCAGACTCCAGTTAGATTTTGTGCCCGAACGAGAAGGGTGCAATCTAGGTGGCTCTCCTAAAGAGCTGCTTAGAGAAAGTTTAGTTTAGGTTTTTTTACTTTACAGTGAGTCCTGCTGGCAACAGGATCACTGCAACGAGGGACTTAGGGGAGAAGTAGTAAACTCACCTGCGTGCAGAGTGGATTTGCTGCTTGGCTACTGGACACCATTAGCTCCAGAGGGATCGAACACAGGCCCAGCCATGGAGTCCGGTCCCGGAGCCGCGCCGCCGACCCCCTTGCAGATGCTGAAGCGTGAAGAGGTCCAGAAACCGGCGGCTGAAGACTCCTCAGTCTTCATAAGGTAGCGCACAGCACTGCAGCTGTGCGCCATTTTCCTCTCAGCACACTTCACACGGCAGTCACTGAGGGTGCAGAGCGCTGGGGGGGGGCGCTCTGAGAGGCAAATAAAAACCTTATAAAAGGCTAAAAATACCTCACATATAGCCCACAGGGGCTATATGGAGATATTTAACCCCTGCCTGACTAAAATAATAGCGGGAGAAGAACCCGCCGAAAAAGGGGCGGGGCCTATCTCCTCAGCACACGGCGCCATTTTCTGTCACAGCTCCGCTGGTCAGGACGGCTCCCAGGTCTCTCCCCTGCACTGCACTACAGAAACAGGGTAAAACAGAGAGGGGGGGCACATTAATGGCTATATATTGTATATATTAAAGCAGCTATAAGGGAGCACTTAATTATAAGGCTATCCCTGTTATATATAGCGCTTTTTGGTGTGTGCTGGCAGACTCTCCCTCTGTCTCCCCAAAAGGGCTAGTGGGTCCTGTCTTCATTAGAGCATTCCCTGTGTGTTTGCTGTGTGTGTCGGTACGTGGTGTCGACATGTATGAGGACGATATTGGTGTGGAGGCGGAGCAATTGCCAAATATGCAGATGTCACCCCCCAGGGGGTCGACACCAGAATGGATGCCTTTATTTGTGGAATTACGTGATAGTTTATCTTCACTTAAACAGTCGGTTGAGGACATGAGGCGGCCGGACAATCAATTAATGCCTGTCCAGGCGCCTCAAACACCGTCAGGGGCTGTAAAACGCCCTTTGCCTCAGTCGGTCGACACAGACCCAGACACAGGCACTGATTCTAGTGACGACGGTGGAAAGTCAAACGTATTTTCCAGTAGGGCCACACGTTATATGATTTTGGCAATGAAGGAGACGTTACATTTAGCTGATACTACAGATACCGTAAAACAGGGTATTATGTATGGTGTGAAAAAACTACCAACAGTTTTTCCTGAATCAGAAGAGTTAAATGACGTGTGTGATGAAGCGTGGGTTGCTCCTGATAGAAAGTTGATAATTTCAAAAAAATTATTGGCATTATACCCTTTCCCGCCAGAGGTTAGGGCGCGCTGGGAAACACCCCCTAAGGTGGACAAGGCGCTCACACGCTTATCTAAACAAGTGGCGTTACCCTCTCCTGAGACGGCCGCACTTAAGGATCCATCAGATAGGAGGATGGAAGTTATTCAAAAGAGTATATACACACATGCAGGTGTTATACTACGACCAGCTATAGCAACTGCCTGGATGTGCAGTGCTGGAGTAGTTTGGTCAGAATCCCTGATTGAAAATATTGATACCCTAGATAGGGACAAGGTTTTGCTGTCGTTAGAACAAATAAAGGATGCATTTATCTATATGCGTGATGCACAGAGAGATATCTGCACACTGGCATCTCGGGTGAGTGCTATGTCCATTTCAGCCAGAAGAGCCTTATGGACACGACAGTGGACAGGTGATGCGGATTCAAAACGTCATATGGAAGTTTTGCCGTATAAAGGGGAGGAGTTATTTGGAGTCGGTCTATCAGACTTGGTGGCCACGGCTACTGCCGGGAAATCCACCTTTTTACCTCAAGTCACTCCCCAACAGAAAAAGGCACCGACCTTTCAACCGCAGCCCTTTCGCTCCTACAAAAATAAGAGAGCAAAGGGCTTGTCGTACCTGCCACGAGGCAGAGGCAGAGGGAAGAGACACCAACAGGCAGCTCCTTCCCAGGAACAGAAGCCCTCCCCGGCTCCTGCAAAAACCTCAGCATGACGCTGGGGCCTCTCAAGCGGACTCGGGGACAGTGGGCGGCCGTCTCAAAAATTACAGTGCGCAGTGGGCTCACTCGCAGGTAGACCCCTGGATCCTGCAGATAATATCTCAGGGGTACAGGTTGGAATTAGAGACGGATCCTCCTCATCGTTTCCTGAAGTCTGCGTTACCAACCGTCTCGTCCGAAAGGGAGATGGTTTTGGACGCCATTCACAAGCTGTACTCTCAGCAGGTGATAGTCAAAGTACCCCTCTTACAACAAGGAAAGGGGTATTATTCCACTCTATTTGTGGTACCGAAGCCGGATGGCTCGGTAAGGCCTATTCTAAATCTAAAGTCCTTGAACATCTACATAAAAAAGTTCAAGTTCAAGA
The DNA here is from genome assembly GCF_028390025.1 of Pseudophryne corroboree. NCBI lineage: Eukaryota > Metazoa > Chordata > Amphibia > Anura > Myobatrachidae > Pseudophryne > Pseudophryne corroboree. The sequence continues at coordinate 992,675,536 of NC_086444.1, read as the reverse complement.
TGGAGTCACTCAGAGCAGTGATAGCGAACCTGGAAGAAGGGGACTTTATGGTATCCTTGGACATCAAGGATGCGTATCTCCACGTTCCGATTTACCCCGCACACCAGGGGTACCTCAGGTTCGTTGTTCAAAACTGTCACTATCAGTTTCAGACGCTGCCGTTCGGATTGTCCACGGCGCCTCGGGTCTTTACCAAGGTAATGGCCGAGATGATGATTCTTCTTCGAAGAAAAGGCGTATTAGTTATCCCATACTTGGACGATCTCCTGATAAGGGCAAGGTCCAGAGAACAGCTGGAGACAGGATTAGCACTATCTCAAGAGGTGCTAAGACAACACGGGTGGATTCTGAATATTCCAAAATCCCAATTAATCCCGACAACTCGTCTGCTGTTCCTAGGAATGATTCTGGACACGGTCCAGAAAAAGGTTTTCCTTCCCGAGGAAAAAGCCAAGGAGTTATCCGACCTGGTCAGGAACCTCCTAAAACCAGGAAAGGTGTCAGTACATCAATGCACAAAATGGTCAGGGTCGCATCTGCAGATGCACCTGCGAATAACCCTGTCACCAAAGACAAGGGTGTCACTTCTGTGGTGGTTGCAGAAGGCTCACCTATTAGAAGGCCGCAGATTCGGCATTCAGGATTGGATCCTGGTGACCACGGACGCCAGCCTGAGAGGCTGGGGAGCAGTCACACAAGGAAGAAACTTCCAGGGAGTATGGACGAGCCTGGAAAAGTCTCTTCACATAAACATTCTGGAACTAAGAGCAATCTACAATGCTCTAAGCCAGGCGGAACTTCTTCTGCAAGGGAAGCCGGTGTTGATTCAGTCGGACAACATCACGGCGGTCGCCCATGTAAACAGGCAGGGCGGCACAAGAAGCAGGAGTGCAATGGCAGAAGCTGCCAAGATTCTTCGCTGGGCGGAGAATCACGTGATAGCACTGTCAGCAGTGTTCATCCCGGGCGTGGACAACTGGGAAGCAGACTTCCTCAGCAGACACGATCTTCATCCGGGAGAGTGGGGTCTACATCCAGAGGTCTTCAACATGTTAATAGACCGTTGGGAAAGACCAATTGTAGACATGATGGCGTCTCGCCTCAACAAGAAACTGGACAAATATTGCGCCAGGTCAAGAGATCCACAGGCAATAGCTGTGGACGCACTGGTAACTCCTTGGGTGTACCAGTCAGTGTATGTGTTTCCTCCTCTGCCGCTCATACCAAAGGTATTGAAGATCATACGGCAAAGAAGAGTAAGAACAATACTAGTGGTTCCGGATTGGCCGAGAAGAACTTGGTACCCGGAACTTCAAGAGATGCTCACGGACGAACCGTGGCCTCTACCTCTGAGAAGGGACCTGCTACAGCAGGGTCCCTGTCTCTTTCAAGACTTACCGCGGCTGCGTTTGACGGCATGGCGGTTGAACGCCAGATCCTAAAAGGGAAAGGCATTCCAGAAGAAGTCATTCCTACCTTGATTAAGGCACGGAAGGAAGTCACCGTGAAACATTATCACCGCATTTGGCGAAAATATGTTGCGTGGTGCGAGGATCGGAGTGTTCCGACGGAGGAATTTCAACTGGGTCGTTTCCTACATTTCCTACAATCAGGATTGTCTATGGGTCTCAAATTGGGATCCATTAAGGTTCAAATTTCGGCCCTGTCAATATTCTTCCAAAAAGAATTGGCCTCTGTCCCTGAGGTCCAGACTTTTGTCAAAGGAGTACTGCATATACAGCCTCCTGTGGTGCCTCCGGTGGCACCGTGGGATCTAAATGTAGTTTTAGATTTCCTCAAATCCCATTGGTTTGAACCATTGAAAAAGGTGGATTTGAAATATCTCACATGGAAAGTGACTATGTTACTGGCCCTGGCTTCTGCCAGGAGAGTATCTGAATTGGCGGCTTTATCTTATAAAAGCCCTTATCTAATCTTCCATTCGGATAGGGCAGAACTGCGGACTCGTCCGCATTTTCTCCCTAAAGTGGTATCAGCATTTCATCTGAACCAACCTATTGTGGTGCCTGCGGCCACTAGCGACTTGGAGGACTCCAAGTTGTTGGACGTTGTCAGAGCTTTAAAAATATACATTTCAAGGACGGCTGGAGTCAGAAAATCTGACTCGCTGTTTATACTGTATGCACCCAACAAGTTGGGCGCACCTGCTTCTAAGCAGTCGATTGCTCGTTGGATTTGTAACACAATTCAACTTGCACATTCTGTGGCAGGCCTGCCACAGCCTAAAACTGTAAAAGCCCACTCCACAAGGAAGGTGGGCTCATCTTGGGCGGCTGCCCGAGGGGTCTCGGCATTACAACTCTGCCGAGCAGCTACGTGGTCGGGGGAGAACACGTTTGTAAAATTTTACAAATTTGATACCCTGGCAAAGGAGGACCTGGAGTTCTCTCATTCGGTGCTGCAGAGTCATCCGCACTCTCCCGCCCGTTTGGGAGCTTTGGTATAATCCCCATGGTCCTTTCAGGAACCCCAGCATCCACTTAGGACGATAGAGAAAATAAGAATTTACTTACCGATAATTCTATTTCTCGGAGTCCGTAGTGGATGCTGGGCGCCCATCCCAAGTGCGGATTATCTGCAATACTTGTACATAGTTATTGTTAACTAATTCGGGTTATTGTTAAGGAGCCATCTTTAAGAGGCCCTTTCTGTTATCATACTGTTAACTGGGTTTAGATCACAAGTTGTACGGTGTGATTGGTGTGGCTGGTATGAGTCTTACCCGGGATTCAAAATGCCTCCCTTATTGTGTATGCTCGTCCGGGCACAGTACCTAACTGGAGTCTGGAGGAGGGTCATAGGGGGAGGAGCCAGTGCACACCACCTGACCTAGTAAAGCTTTACTTTTTTGTGCCCTGTCTCCTGCGGAGCCGCTATTCCCCATGGTCCTTTCAGGAACCCCAGCATCCACTACGGACTCCGAGAAATAGAATTATCGGTAAGTAAATTCTTATTATATATATATATATATATATATATATATATATATATATATATATATATATATATATATATATATATATAATTTATTTTTCTCTGACGTCCTAGTGGATGCTGGGAACTCCGTAAGGACCATGGGGAATAGCGGCTCCGCAGGAGACTGGGCACATCTAAAGACAGCTTTAGGACTATCTGGTGTGCACTGGCTCCTCCCCCTATGACCCTCCTCCAAGCCTCAGTTAGATTTTTGTGCCCGAACGAGAAGGGTGCACACTAGGGGCTCTCCTGAGCTTCTTAGTGAAAGTTTTAGTTTAGGTTTTTTATTTTCAGTGAGACCTGCTGGCAACAGGCTCACTGCATCGAGGGACTAAGGGGAGAAGAAGCGAACTCACCTGCGTGCAGAGTGGATTGGGCTTCTTGGCTACTGGACACCATTAGCTCCAGAGGGACAGCTCACAGGCCCAGCCTTGGAGCTCGGTCCCGGAGCCGCGCCGCCGGCCCCCTTACAGAGCCAGAAGCAAGAAGAGTCCGGCAAATCGGCGGCAGAAGACATCCTGTCTTCCACAAGGTAGCGCACAGCACTGCAGCTGTGCGCCATTGCTTCTCAGCACACTTCACACTCCGGTCACTGAGGGTGCAGGGCGCTAGGGGGGGGCGCCCTGAGCAGCAATAGAAACACCTTGGCTGGCTAAAAATACATCACATATAGCTCCTGGGCTATATGGATGAATTTTAACCCCTGCCAGATTTTCACAAAAAGCGGGAGAAAGGCCGCCGATAAGGGGGCGGAGCCTATCTCCTCAGCACACTGGCGCCATTTTCTCTCACAGCTCCGTTGGAGGGAAGCTCCCTGGCTCTCCCCTGCAGTTACTACACTACAGAAAGGGGTTAAAAAAGAGAGGGGGCACTAATTAGGCGCAGTATAACAATACAGCAGCTATAAAGAGAAAAACACTTATATAAGGTTATCCCTGTATATATAGCGCTCTGGTGTGTGCTGGCATACTCTCCCTCTGTCTCCCCAAAGGGCTAGTGGGGTCCTGTCCTCTATCAGAGCATTCCCTGTGTGTGCTGTGTGTCGGTACGGCTGTGTCGACATGTTGGATACGTGGAGGCGGAGCGGAGGCCGATAAATGGGATGTCGCCCCCTGTGGGGCCGACACCAGAGTGGATGGAGTGTCCATTCCTTACATAAAAGGCTGGATGACGTAACAGGTGTGGGACAGCCGGCTGCTCAGTCCGCGCCTGCCCAGGCGTCTCAAAGGCCATCAGGGGCTCAAACAACGCCCGTTACCTCAGATGGCAGACACAGATGTCGACACGGAGTCTGACTCCAGTGTCGACGAGGTTGAGACATATACACAATCCACTAGGAACATCCGTTACATGATTTCGGCAATTAAAAATGTGTTACGCATTTTCTGACATGAACCCAAGTACCACATAAAAAGGGTTTTATTTTTGGGGAGAAAAAACAGCCAGTGTTTTGTTCCCCCATCAGATGAATGAATGAAGTGTGAAAAGAAGCGTGGTTTCCCCCGATAAGAAACTGGTGATTTCTAAAAATTTACTGATGGCGTACCCTTTCCCGCCAGAGGATAGGTCACGTTGGGAGATATCCCTTGGGGTGGATAAGGCGCTCACACGTTTGTCAAAAGGTGGCACTGCCGTCTTCGGATACGGTCACCTTGAAGGAACCTGCTGATAAAAAGCAGGAGGCGATCCTGAAGTCTAATTACACACTCGGGTTATACACTGAAGCCTGCTATTACCTCAGCATAAATAGTGCTGCTGCAGCGTGGTCTGATACCCTGTCAGATAATAGCTAAGACAGGGATAATGTTTGCTAACATTGAGCATATTTAAGACCTTGTCATATATATATATAAAGGATGCACAGAGGGATATTTGCCGGCTGGCATCCAGAATTAATGCAATGTTCATTCTGCCAGGAGGGTATTAGAAACCTGGCAGTGGACAGGTGATGCTGCATTTAAAAGGCACATGGAGATTCTGCCTTGTAAGGGTGAGGAATTGTTTGGGGATGGTCTCTGGGACCTCGTATCCACAGCAACAGCTGGGAAGAAAATTTTTTACCTCCGGTTTCCTCACAAAAGCCTAAGAAAGCACCGTATTTTCAGGTACAGTCCTTTCGGCTTCAGAAAAGCAAGCGGGTCAAAGGCGCTTCCTTTCTACACAGAGACAAGGGAAGAAGGAAAAAGCTGCACCAGTCAGCCAGTTCCCAGGATCAAATCTCTTCCCTCGCTTCCTCTGAGTCCACCGCATCACGCTGGGGCTCCACAGGTGGAGACAGGTGCGGTGGGGGCGCGTCTCGGGAACTGCAGGGACCAGTGGGCTTGCCCACAGGTGGATCCCTGGGTTCTGCAAGTAGTATCACAGGGATACAGGCTGGAGTTCGAGACGACTCGCCGTTGCCTTCACATCAGCCTTGCCTGCTGCCCTCGGAAAGGTAGTACTGGCGGAAATTCACAAGCTGTACTTCCAGCAGGTGAAATCAGGGTACCCCTCCTTAAACAAGGCCGGGGTTTCTATTCCAAAAATGTTGTGGTACCGAAACCAGACGGTTCGGTGAGACCCATTCTAAAATTGAAATCCTTGAACACTTATATACGAAGGTTCAAGTTCAAAATGGAATCGCTCAGGGCGATTATTGCAAGCCTGGAAAATTTCAGGGTATCACTGGACATCAAGGATACTTACCTGCATGTCCCTATTTACCCTCTTCACCAGGTGTACCTCAAAATTGTGGTACAGGATTGTCATTACCAATTCCAGACGTTGCCGTTGGTCTGTCCCCGGCACTGAGGGTATTTACCAAGGTAATGGCCGAAGTACTTATCCCGTACTTGGACGATCTCCTTATAAAGGCGAGGTCCAGGGAGCAGATGTTCGTCGGAGTAGCACTATCTTGGGAAGTGCTACAACAGCACGGCTGGATTCTGAATATTCCAAAGTCGCAGCTGGTTCCTACGACGCGTCTACTGTTCCTGGATATGGTTCTGGACACAGAACAGGTTAAAATGGATTTCTCCAGAAGGAGAAGTCCAAGGAGTTGGCGTCTCTAGACGGAGACCTCCTAATACAAATACAGGTATCAGTGCATCAATGCACGCGAGCCTTGGAAAAGATGGTAGTTTTTTACGAAGAATTTCCATTCGTCAATTCCCATGCAAGGGATCTGTTGGACAAGTGGTCCGGGTCGCATCCTCAGATGCATCGGCGGATAATCCTGTCTCCAAGGGCCAGGGTGTCGCTGTGGTGGTGACTGCAGAGTGCTCATAGGCTGGGGGGCGGTCACACAGGGAAGAAACTTCCAAGGCCTATGGAAAAGTCAGGAGACTTCCCTACACATAAATGTTCTGGAACTATGGGCCATTTACAATGCCCTAAGTCAGGCTAGACCCCTGCTTCAACACCGGCCGGTGCTGATCCAGTCAGAAAACATCACGGCGGTCGCTCATGTAAACCGACAGGGCGGCACAAGAAGCAGGATGGCGATGACAGAAGCCACAAGGATTCGCCGATGGCGGAAAATCATGTGTTAGCACTGTCAGCAGTGTTCATTCCTGGAGTGGACAACTGAGAAGCAGACTTCTCAGCAGATATAACCTCCACCCGGGAGAGTGGGGACTTCATCCAGAAGTTTTCCAAATGATTGTACACCGTGGGGAAAGGCCACAGGTGGACAGGAGGGCGTCCCGCCTCAACAAAAAGCTACAAAGATATTGCGCCAGGTCAAGGGACCCTCAGGCGATAGCTGTGGACGCTCTGGTAACACCGTGGGTGTACCAGTCGGTGTATGTGTTCCCTTCTCTGCCTCTCATACCCAGGGTAATGAGAATAATAAGAAGGAGAGGAATATAGAACTATACTCATTGTTCCGGGGGGCCAAGAAGAGCTTGGTACCCAGAACTCCAAGAAATGATCTCAGAGGACCCATGGCCTCTGCAGCTCAGACAGGACCTGCTGAACCAGGGGTCCTGTCTGTTCCAAGACTTACCGGGGCTGCGTTGACGGCATGGCGGTTGGAACGCCGGATCCTGAAGGAAAAAGGCATTCCGGAGGAAGTTATCCCTATGCTATTTAAAGCTGGGAAAGAAGTGAACGCAAACCATTATCACCGCATATGGCGAAAATATGTTGCGTGCTGTGAGGCCAGTACGGCCCAAAGGAGGAATTTCAGCTAGGTCAATTTCTGCACTTCCTACAAGTCAGAGGTGACTATGGGCCTAAAATTGGGTTCCATTAAGGTCCTGATTTCGGCTCTATCGATTTTCTTCCAAAATAGAACTGGCTTCACTGCCTGAAGTTCAGATTTTTGTTAAGGGAGTGCTACATAGTCAGCCCCCGTTTGTGCCTCCAGTGGCACCGTGGGATCTCAACGTAGTGTTGGATTTCCTGAAGTCGCATTGAGTTGAGCCACTTACATCCGTGGAGCTATAATACCTCCCGTGGAAAGTGTTCATGCTGTGGGCCTTGGCGTCGGCCAGGCGTGTATCAGAATTGGCGGCTTTGTCAAAAGCTCTTATCTGTATTTTATATGGATAAGGCGGAATTGAGGACTCGTTCCCAATTCCTTCCTAAGGTGGTAGCAGTTTTTCATGTGAACCAACCTATTGTGGTACCTGCGGCTACTAGGGACTTGGAGGACTCCAAGTTGCTGGACGTAGTCAGGGCCCTGAAAATATATGTTTCAAGGACGGCTGGAGTCAGAAAATCTGACTCGCTGTTTATCCTGTATGCACCAAACAAGCTGGGTGCTCCTGCTTTTAAGCAGACTATTGCTCGTTGGATTTGTAGTACAATTCAGCTTGCACATTCTGTGGCAGGCCTGCCACAACCTAAATCTGTAAAAGCCCATTCCACAAGGAAGGTGGGCTCATCTTGGGCGGCTGCCCGAGGGGTCTCGGCTTTACAACTTTGCCGAGCAGCTACTTGGTCAGGGGCAAACACGTTTGCTAATTTCTACAAATGTAATACCCTGGCTGAGGAGGACCTGGAGTTCTCTCATTCGGTGCTGCAGAGTCATCCGCACTCTCCCGCCCGTTTGGGAGCTTTGGTATAATCCCCATGGTCCTTACGGAGTTCCCAGCATCCACTAGGACGTCAGAGAAAATAAGAATTTACTTACCGATAATTCTATTTCTCGTAGTCCGTAGTGGATGCTGGGCGCCCATCCCAAGTGCGGATTGTCTGCAATACTTGTACATAGTTATTGTTAACTAAATCGTGTTATTGTTGTAGTGAGCCATCTTTTCTAGAGGCTCCTCTGTTATCATACTGTTAACTGGGTTCAGATCACAAGTTATACGGTGTGATTGGTGTGGCTGGTATGAGTCTTACCCGGGATTCAAAATCCTTCCTTATTGTGTACGCTCGTCCGGGCACAGTATCCTAACTGAGGCTTGGAGGAGGGTCATAGGGGGAGGAGCCAGTGCACACCAGATAGTCCTAAAGCTTTCTTTAGATGTGCCCAGTCTCCTGCGGAGCCGCTATTCCCCATGGTCCTTACGGAGTGCCCAGCATCCACTACGGACTACGAGAAATAGAATTATCGGTAAGTAAATTCTTATTATTTATTAACACTTGCCCAGTACTAGAAAGCTGTAATAAATAAAGTGACCATTTGGAAAATGACTCTTGACTATAAGTTTGTTATACACGTCCTTTGGGAAGAGTACTAACTGCATTGTTTTAGCAGTACACTAGTCATTTTCCAAATGGTCTGTTGTACATACTGTACTGTAATGATCACTTTATTACAGCTTTCTAGTACTACTGTAGGTAGGATTCCTTTTTGCGGCAGAATAGTATGAATTTTTCATAGGATGTTGGCATGATAGCCGCAAACAGTGGCTTCTAATTTATCAGCTGCACATTGATGTTGTACGTCTCCTGTTCTTCCACATCCCAAAGGTGTTCTGTTGTATGGAGAGCTTAAGATGAGTGGAGGCCAATGGAGTTAACTGAACTTCTTGTCATTTTTGGTAAGCTGGCTTGCCATGTGATTCGTAACAGTGTGTTATCCTGCTGGATGTAGTCATTAGAAGATCCAATACTATTCACGTAAATTGTGGCATTAAAATGATGCTCAGTTGTTATTAAGGGGCCTATTGTATGCCACTATTATACCAATCTGTGCCACTGACAAGGCAGGATGGATCTATGGATTCATGTTTATGCCATATACTGACCCTACCTATTGCATGTCACAGTGGAATTCAAGACTCGTCAGACCTGGTTATGTTTTACCAATTTTATGCTGTCCAGTTTTGGTGAGTCTTTGGTGATTTTGTCCTCGTTTCCTGTTCTTAGCAGGCAGGAGTGGAATCTGATATTGCCTGCTGCTGTAGTCCATCCACCGCAAGGTGAACTACGTTCAGATATGCTCATCAGAATGTAAACTCTCACGAGCAGGGCCCTCTTCCCTCATTTGCTTTTCTTTCTCTTACTTAGACTATCTTCCACTCCATACTCCCTACATTGGCACCTAACCCTCTGTTTCTGCCACCCTGATGATTTCAGTGTTATATACCATGTACTTGTCTTATACTGTAAGTCACTGTTTTCTTGTTTTGCTCATGAACCCTTGTGGCACGATATAAGTAAACCATAATAGTAATGCATGATGGTTATTTAGTGTTCCCACTAGGATTTCTTGTGTGCAGAGGTGGCGGGGCATTACGTGCACATGCCTGAAAATTGGTCACAGCTGTCTGTGGGTGTGGCACTGTGTCACTGAGGGGAGGGGTCACATTACAGGGGGAGCTTGTGGGAAGTGTGCTGGGCTCCCCACAAACTCTCACTGTAATGTGAAAAGATGCTGTGCACGTGCGCACGGCATCTGTTCACGTGGTGACAGGCAGTGTTCTGCTAAAGGGGCAGGGCAAATTTTTCCTTTCATAAATAGTGCAGGGCGTGTCACCCTGCTAAATCAGCCTAGCGTGAAGACTAGTTATTTGAGTTCATGTCAGCCTGAACAAGTCAGACCTCTCGTTGACAAGGAAATATTGCTGACTGAACGCCTGCTTAGTTGATTTTGCTTACATTCCATGCTACATTCACAGGATCCCGATGGATCTAAAATTGGGTACGCTCTAAACACTTATTGGCCTGATCAGCTAATTTACAACTGATTGGTCCGATTTTTGTGTAGACATGATGGATTGCAGATAAAATGGGCCAGAAATGCTCTGGTCTGATTATCCAATAGTTCAGAATTCCTGATTTATGTTAGGTACAATCTGACTACAGTAGAGCCTGGTTAAGTGGGATCTCAAGGGACGGCACATTTAGTCTTGCTTAAAGAGGTATCTATCTCACTTATCCATGTTCAAATAGTGCTTGTTTCACTTATAGATGTGCCTAAATGCTAGAAAAAAAATGTACATTATTCTTAACAGTGATCGCGCTGAGACCAAAAAAAAGTGGGTCCCAGGGACCCCTCACTTTTAAAAATTGGGGTCCTACCTGTCCTTTTCTGGGTCCCATCGGAATGAAGGTTTTAATTAGTCTTATTAATGATTCAAATATAAAAACACAAACTTGATTTGGACACTACAAAAGGGGTGCAAGGGGGAGGATGGGGTGACGATGCTGCTGGGCTGTGTAGCATACAGGACACCCCGCACTTTAGATGTAATTAGACATTTTGGTGACCTTGTGGCAGAAAGAGAATTGGTTCTCCCGCACAGACACTGAAAACTGCGCCAGTGAGCGCCTTCGGCGCGCTGGAATTTTTTAGGGGCGTAGCTTCGTGGGGAAGGGGCGTGGTCACATAATAGTACCAATTCACATTATTCCACACAGTAGTGCCGCTTATACACATTGCACCAGGTAGAACCTCCTATACACACTGAGCCAAGGAGAGCACGTTATACACATTGCGCCAGGCAGAGCACGTTATACACATTGCGCCACACGTTGCACCAGGTAGAGCACGTTATACACATTGCACCAGGTAGAGCACGTTATACACATTGCACCAGGTAGAGCACGTTATACACATTGCACCAGGTAGAGCACGTTATACACATTGCGCCAGGCAGAGCACGTTATACACATTGCGCCAGGCAGAGCACGTTATACACATTGCGCCAGGCAGAGCACGTTATACACATTGCGCCAGGCAGAGCACGTTATACACATTGCGCCAGGCAGAGCACGTTATTCACATTGCGCCAGGCAGAGCACGTTATTCACATTGCGCCAGGCAGAGCACGTTATGCACATTGCGCCAGGTAGAGCACTTAACAATTATATGATTAAAAAACAGGACAACATTATTAAATAATACATTTTCTATATGTAATGGCTTTATGGTGCCGCTATAATAGAGCCCCAGACTGGATTTAGACACTACAAAAGTGTTGTGGGGGAGGGAGGGTGACAATGCTGCTGGGCTGTTATCATATCAGAAGTATGCATTCAGGATCCTGGCTGTCGGGATCCCAGCAGCCGTAATACCGATGCCGGAATCCTGACAGCCGCCACAATACCAACGCTGGCATCCCGAGGAGATCAGGATCCCGGCAACGATATCCTGACAGTCAGGATCCTGAAGGGAAGTATGCACTGCCGCCACTGGTTTAGCGTGCGGGTGGGAAGGGGGGGGGTTAGGATATGGTGTTGGGGAGGTTAGGGTTAGGCTGCAGAGAGGGGGTATAAGTGTTAGGCACTAAAGGGGGTGGGTTTGGTTTAGGCTGCGGGAAACGGAGGGTTAGGGGTGGGAGGTTAGGGTACCCTCTGCACTCGTCACTCTTGTCGGCTTTGCTGCGATCGGGATGCTGGTGTTTTGACTATCTTTTCTACGAGATAGTCAAAATTGACTTGCCTGCACAGTCTCTGTGCTTGGATCTGCACTAACTTTTCTTACGATTTTGACTATATAGTCAAAATCTTAAGAAAATATCTCCCCGTGTGTACACACCATTAGGGATGGCCATCGACAATCGATGATTCAAAATCACAGATGGTTTATGGTCGATGTAGAATACTTTTGTCATCGATGGCAAGGTATAACCAATTTTATTTTTTTATTTTTTTAACGAGGTGACGGGACACGAAGCAAAGCTCCGCCCAATTTTCTGATTGGCCGACCGGCCACTCAGTTAAAGAACAGGGATGACTATCAGTTGTGTAAACCGTTGATGGTCATCCACTGCATAGTTGGCAGCCATCAATGGTAACCATTGTGGTCTGTCACGCCAATGGCTATCCCTAGTCAGTCTCTCCCTCTCCCTCCGCTTCAACCCAAATAGCCTCTCTTTAGTTTCACTTTCATTCTTTGGCTATGCTCATGGGTTGTATGTATGTATGCACGAGAGGGCAGTAGATAACGTTAGTTTGAGGTCATTTCGTTTTATCTATACACCATTGGACCCTCGCGGGCTCCCTTCGCTTGCCGCACTTCGGGCTCTGTGTCTTGCTCCGCTTTGCTTGCCACAGGTTACTACTTCAAATAGCTTGTTGGGGCTTAAGGAAAAGGTCCTCTCCACGAAGGGTAACTAGATGCTACCGTTCCCAACTTATCCAGATCCCACTTATACAGGTTCGATTGTATATTGTGTAGTTTGTGGGCATTCCCGATAATCTGACCCTCTTTCCTCCATGAAAATAGTCTAGTGTGTGGGGATACACAGTATTTCACAAACAATTGGTGCCCCAGAAAAAAGTCTGGTTTTATAAAAAAAAATTACTTAATGTGTTGCGCCATTATTGGAAGTTTTCGCTGTGAAAGATTTTTATGATGTTTATTGGATTGCTTGGAAAATCGCTTTAGTGTGTAGCTATGTTAACTATCCCGCACAGCACTCTAGTCTTCCTGCTCTCTTAGGTGGTTGGGGCATTCTCAGGAGAGAGGCATGGAAGCCCATTTGGTTGTTGAAAGTTGGAAAAAAGGCAATAGAGTGGGGACCTTGACAAATATGGCAAACGTAGCATTCTGTGTTTTTTTTTTTTTTTTTTTCACATCGCATTCCAGTTTATCTCTAAATATTTCCAAAAACATTTTGTACATTTTCTATCAAAGTAATGGAAAACACTGTATTTGGATTGGACAAGACTGTAGCCTTAGCAAGACTCAATAAATCTGGTCCTTTTTTTTTTTTTTTTTAATACTGACTTTTTTTTTTTTTTTTCTTCTACAATATGCAGGTGTCTTGGCATGTTTAGATGGGTACATGAACATTGCATTAGAACAGACTGAAGAATATGTCAATGGACAGCTGAAGAACAAATACGGAGATGCATTTATCCGTGGAAATAATGGTAAATCAAAATGCATGACTTAAAACAAAAAAAAAATTATATCTATATCTATTTCCAACACAGGTTATTTAATACAAATGTGCCACAAGAACTGTGCGTTTATATTATAGCTGATACAGAGATGTACACTACTGCCTTTGCAACTGCGATTCGGTAAGCCGCTGTGAAAATATGTTGCTGCAGCAGCCGCCGGGATTTGTAGTGAGATGCCCAGCACCAGCTATGCAGATCCCTGCGCCTGTGTGCAAAGACGCAGCATCTGTTGCAGATCAGTATTATGAAAGGTCTGAGTAGCCCTATGATCACCCAGCATGGCTGCAGGAAGTAAAACATTGGAGACACTGCATAAGTAGTGGTCACTCTACCACCCTGCTAGTCAGTGAGGAGGGCATATTTTCATTTTAAAGGGCAAAATTTTAGACATTTTGTATCGTCGCTGCAGCAGTGCATCATGTTTAAAATTTAGCTTTTTAAAAATGAAAATATGCCTGCCTCACTGGTTATGTGCAGGGAGCTAGAGTGACCACCAATGTGCGTACGCCATCTGCCATCCCACCTTCGGGCAGCAGTGAAAAGTTTCGGGTTTAGCGCTCGCCGCCTGTGAATAGGGAGCTTGGTGTCAGCCCAGCATCTCAGTAAGTGCTAGGCACACCCCCAAGCGTGATGAACAGGAGGTGTCATGAGGCCACGGCCCTCTTTTGGGTGCGTGCGCTTGCCTTTGGCACCTGGAAGTGCCCTTTTACTCAGACGGCGCCCTTCCCCGCTGTTCATCCTAGAGTGACACTAAGTATATTGTTTTATATTGATTTCCTACAACTTATTTAAGGAAATGAATGACCATTAAAATTTCCTGTTTGAAGGAAATAATGCAAAAACAATACTATATGAATTTAATAATTCATGACCATAAATCTAGCGATTTGGGCATGCAAAATATTGTTTATCTTTTCCCTATAATCACATGGCATACATGATATGTATGTGGGCTCTAGCCACCTACCAGTATTGGAATATCTATACTTAATTCGGACAATATAATTACTGTATTCTGTTTTACAGCAGTGGTTCCCAAACTCTAGTGGTTCTAAAATCAAATTGACGGAGGTACTAATTAAGTCACTTGTGCCCAAGCATGGTTATCCTTAAAACGTGGACCGTTGTGGTACCTTGTGAACCTCCTGGGTTAGGGAAAGATGTTTTCCGAGCTACGTCAAAGTGAATGAAGTGTTGAGAATGTGTTCAAAACTCAGATTTATGCTAGATGTATTTGTTATTTTCTCTTACGTCCTAGTGGATACTGGAGTCTTGTACTTTAGTACCATGGTATAGATCGGGTCCACTGGAGCCTGGCACTTTAAAACTTTTAGTGTATGTGTGTGCTGGCTCCTCCTCTCTATGCCCCTCCTACCAGACTCGTTTAGAAAAATGTGCCCAAGGAGCCGGGTGCACTTCTCTGGAACTCCAGAGATTTGGGGGCGGGGGGGACCGGACCAAACCAACCAACCTCCTGAGGGTTAATGGTTTGTAATCCCAGCTGACAGGACACTGAGCTCCTGAGGTGCTGATCACTCATTGTCAGTATGTGTGCCCACACCAGCAGCTAGCCGCCACCTTCTAATAGATGCCGAAGACCAGGTACAGTGAGTGTTACACCGGGGTCCCGGTTAGCGGGTCCCTGGTGCAGTTTGGCAGCATGTCACGCGGCGGTCACGGACCCGGATCTGCGGTGCTGGCTCAGGGCTATTGCCCCACAGTGCTCACTGTCATCTAAGGCTTTGTGTGGACTGTAAATGACATTTCCAAGGTGTTTTACACTTGTGACCAGTATAATCTTGTCAGGGACCGCGTGCCATTGCAAGCGGTTGGGCTTCCCGGACTGGGACCAGCAGCGGGAAGGTGCCATTTCCCGCTGCTGTGCATCACCAAGGCTGCATGCACGCTGCTCCTCCAGGACCCACGCTGTTACAGACTGTCTGAACTGGTACCAGGCGGTCATAGGCAGGGGGAGCACGTCAGCGGTAACACCGCTGCACTGATTTTACATAAGCTTATTTTCACAGTTTGTGCTGCTGTGTTCTGTGTGCTGGTTCCTCTCCTCAGTGTCACTCCAAAGGGCTCTCAAGGGTCTGTGTGGGGTGTTGGGCAATGGGCTGCGCTGTTTTTCTGTATAATGTCTGAAAACTTGGTTATGTGTGCTGCTTGTAATTCTAGCCCGTCTTCAGCGGGGTCTCATGTGTGAGCAATGTTCCTCGTCTCCTCAAGGGTCCAGCTCACAGGCACCTGACTGGTTGGACAGCCTTAAGAGCATGATTCACAATGTCAATTCTGAACTAGCTGTAGCTGAAAGGGAGAGGCAGGTGTTAAAACACTCAATTGATTGTGTAGCTAAGGCAGCAGATTCCAGGAACGCTTCACAGCCCCCTCTAGTGGCTTCACACAAACGCTCACTGCCACAGGTTTTTACAGTCCGATTCTGATCCTGATCAGCCAGATATGGATGATGAAGACATGGACGAGGACAGCTGTCTGTCCCCTGGGGTGAAGGCCCTCATTTTTGCCATAAGAGAGGTCCTTCACATACCGGACCCAGAGGTGGAACCAGACGAGGAGTTATACTTTAATGTAAGACCCAAGAGTTCAGCTACCTTTCCGGTGTCTAAGGAGTTAAACTCTCTGGCCAAGGAGGCTTGGTTAAACCCTGACAAAAGAAATGTAAAATTCCTCAGAGGTTTTTATCTACCTTTCCCCTTCCAGCTGAGGATAGGAAGGTCTGGGAACCCCCCCACGTTGGTCGATACATCTGTATCCAGACTGTCAAAAAAAAATTGGTACTGCCCATAAAATTGAGACGATGCTCAAGGCCATTTATACTGCAGCAGGCGCAGCACAGCGCCCCACAATAATTTGCGGGTGGATCTCCAGGGCTGTGGTAAAGTGGTCTGATGATGATATTGATTGTTTAGACGCTCTGCCCCGGGATGAGGATGTTACCCTGATGCAACATATACAGAATGCTGCAAATTTTATGAGCGAGGCTATGAAGGAGTTGTGTAAGATTAATGGCCGCACTACTGCTATGGTGGTCTCGGTGCACAGAGCTCTGTGGTTACATCAATGGGCGGCAGACAGGGATTCCAAAAAGGGTGTAGAAAATCTTCCCTTTACAGGTGATGCCTTGTTTAGAGACAAATTGAATAAGTGGATCTCCCAAGCAAAGGTGGGTAAGTCTACCTATCTGCCGTCGTCTCGCCACCTGCTAGACGTTCTTACACCGGACCCTCTTTGCAGTCCTTTCGTGTGGCAAGATTCAGAGGCAGGGGCCGAGGGGTCTCCACCTCCAGAGGATCTTGTGGTAAGTCCCGTAAACCTGCACCTGCTGTCTCCATGGACCAGACCACTGGATCCCCTGCCACTAAACCCTCCATGTGACGGCCCCAGCGACAAGGAGACTTTTAGGTAGGTGCTCACCTTCAACACTTCGCTCATGTGTGGGCGGAGTCCTGCCGGGATCCTTGGGTGAGGGACATAATTTCCCACGGATACCGGCTGGAATTCCAAACACTACCATCTCACAGGTTTTTCAAGTTGGTCTTACTAGCTGTACCCGCAGCAAAAGTTACCTTGCAAGAGGCTATTCAAAAGCTTTTGCAGACAGGGGTGGTAGTTCCTGTGCCTTCTCCGTTACACAACAGGGGTTTTTACTCCAGTCTTTTTGTCGCTCCCAAACCAGGTGGTCAGGTGCGCCCCATCTTGAACCTGATGTCTTTTAACCCATATCTGCGGGTGTTCAAATTCAAGATGGAGTAACTGAGGGCGGTGGTGTCCGCTCTGGAGGAGGGGGAGTTCCTGGTGTCTCTCTGGATGTCAGGGATGCTTACCTTCACATTCCCATGTGTCGTCCTCATCAGACTTACCTCAGGTTCGCCAAATTGGACGACCATTTCCAGTTTCGGGCCTTGCCTTTCGGATTATCCACAGCTCCGAGGGGAGCTGTGGATAATCCGAAGGGCTATGGCCGAGACAGGAATCTGCTCTGCCGATAAACATCCTGAAACTCAGGGCAATTTACAATGCCCTTCTGCAGGCTTCTCATCTCCTGACTGATCGGGCGATCCAGGGTCAGTCGGACAACGCCATGGCAGTGGTGTACATTAACCGGCAAGGGGGAACAAGAAGCAGAGCGGCAATGCGAGAGGAGTCAAGAATCCTCCTCTGGGCGGAGGCCAACGCCATTTCCGCTATATTCATTCCAGGTGTGGACAACTGGGAAGCAGACTTCCTCAGCAGACATGACCTCCATCCGGGGAATGGGGCCTACATCCCCAGGTGTTTAAACAGATAATTCACTGGTACACAGATAGATCTGATAGCTTCTTGTTGAGACAAGAAGCTATGCCGTTACGGGTTACAGAACGAGGGATCCACAGGCTGTAGCAGTCGACGCGCTGACGACACCGTGGATGTACCAGTTTGTATACCTGTTCCCTCCTGTGCCGCTGATCCCAAGGGTGTTAAAAAGAATAAGAAGGGAAAGCGTTCAGGCAGTTCTAATTGCCCTGGATTGGCCTCAACGGGCGTGGTACTCGGACCTCCTGACCAATGTCTCTGATGGATCCCTGGCCTCTGCCGCTCCAAGACGATCTTGTTCAGCAAGGCCCGTTCGTCTATCCAGACTTACAGTGGCTACGTTTGATGGCTTGGAAGTTGAGAGGGAGATTCTAGCAAGAAAGGGTCTTCCCTCCAGGGTTTTTCTCTGACGTCCTAGTGGATGCTGGGTACTCCGTAAGGACCATGGGGAATAGATGGGCTCCGCAGGAGACTGGGCACTCTAAAAGAAAGATTAGGTACTATCTGGTGTGCACTGGCTCCTCCCTCTATGCCCCTCCTCCAGACCTCAGTTAGAATCTGTGCCCGGCCCGAGCTGGTTGCACACTAGGGGCTCTCCTGAGCTTCTAGAAAAGAAAGTATTTGTTAGGTTTTTTATTTTCAGTGAGATCTGCTGGCAACAGACTCACTGCTACGAGGGACTGAGGGGAGAGAAGCGAACCTACCTGCTTGCAGCTAGCTTGGGCTTCTAAGGCTACTGGACACCATTAGCTCCAGAGAGGGATCGAACACAGGGCCCGACCTCGATCGTCCGGTCCCGGAGCCGCGCCGCCGTCCCCCTTGCAGAGCCAGAAGACAGAAGAGAATCCTGAAAATCGGCGGCTGAAGACTTCGGTCTTCATTAAGGTAGCGCACAGCACTGCAGCTGTGCGCCATTGCTCCCTATGCACACCACACACTCTGGTCACTGATGGGTGCAGGGCGCTGGAGGGGGGGGCGCCCTGGGCAGCAATTAGAGTACCTTACATGGCTAATTGACACATAATACAGCTTTTAAGCTGTATATGTGCATAATCCCCCGCCATTATACAGATAAAAAAGTGGGAGAAGTCCGCCGAGAAGGGGGCGGGGCTATCTTCCTCAGCACACCGGCGCCATTTTCTCTTCACAGCTCCGCTGGAAGACAGCTCCCCAGGCTCTCCCCTGCAGTTTCCAGGCTTCAAGGGTAAAAAAGAGAGGGGGGGCACTAAATTTAGGCGCAAACTATATATAAAAGCAGCTATAGGGAAAATCGCTTTTGTTAGTGTAAATCCCTGATTATATAGCGCTGTGGTGTGTGCTGGCATACTCTCTCTCTGTCTCCCCAAAGGACTTTGTGGGGTCCTGTCCTCAGTCAGAGTATTCCCTGTGTGTGTGCGGTGTGTCGGTACGGCTGTGTCGACATGTTTGATGAGGAGGGTTACGTGGAGGCGGAGCAGGAGCCGATAAGTGTGATGTCACCCCCATGCGGGGCCGACACCGGAGTGGATGGATATGTGGAAGGTTTTAACCAACAGTGTCAACTCCTTACATAAAAGGTTTGACGACGTGACAGCCATGGGACAGTCGGCATCTCAGCCCGCACCTGCCCAGGCGTCTGAGGCCATCAGGGGCTCAAAAACGCCCGCTGACTCAGATGGCAGACACAGATGTCGACACGGAGTCTGACTCCAGTGTCGACGAGGATGAGATAAATGTACAGTCCACAAGGGCCATCCGATGTATGATTACGGCTATGAAAAATGTTTTACACATTGCTGACATAAACCTGGTTACCACAAAAAAGGGTATTATGTTTGGGGAGAAAAAGCAGCCAGTGACTTTTCCCCCATCTGATGAGTTGAATGAACTGTGTGAAGAAGCGTGGTGTTCCCCTGATAAGAAACTAGTCATTTCTAAGAGGTTACTGACGGCGTACCCTTTCCCGCCAACGGATAGGTTACGTTGGGAAACATCCCCTAGGGTGGACAAGGCGCTCACACGTTTATCTAAAAAGGTGGCACTGCCGTCTCAGGATACGGCCGCCTTAAAGGAGCCTGCAGATAGAAAGCAGGAGGCTATCCTGAAGTCTGTATATACACACTCAGGTACTATACTGAGACCTGCAATTGCTTCGGCATGGATGTGTAGTGCTGCAGCAGCATGGTCTAATACCCTGTCAGACAACATTGATACCCTCGACAGGGATACTATTTTGCTAACTATAGAGCATATTAAAGACGTAGTCTTATATATGAGAGATGCACAGAGGGACATTTGCCGGCTGGCATCTAGAATTAATGCAATGTCCATTTCTGCCAGGAGAGTATTATGGACTCTGCAGTGGACAGGTGATGCTGATTCTAAAAGGCACATGAAAGTTTTGCTTATAAGGGTGAGGAATTGTTTGGGGACGGTCTCTCGGACCTCGTGTCCACAGCAACAGCTGGGAAGTCGTCTTTTTTTACCTCAGGTCCCCTCACAGCCTAAGAAAGCACTGTATTATCAAGTACAGTCCTTTCGGCCTCAGAAAGGCAAGCGGGTCAGAGGCGCGTCCTTTCTGCCCAGAGGCAGGGGTAGAGGGAAAAAGCTGCACCAGACAGCCAGTTCCCAGGAACAAATATCCTCCCCTGCTTCCACTAAGTCCACCGCATGACGCTGGAACTCCACAGGTGGAGCCAGGTGCGGTGGGGGCCCGTCTCCGGAACTTCAGCGACCAGTGGGTTCGCTCACAGGTGGATCTCTGGGCTCTACAGGTATCTCAGGGATACAAGCTGGAGTTCGAGACGTCTCCCCCTCGCCGTTACCTCAAATCAGCCTTGCCTGCTACTCCCAAGGAAAGGGAGGTAGTACTGGCGGCAATTCACAAGCTGTACCTCCAGCAGGTGATTAACAAAGTTCCTCTCCTTCGACAGGGACGAGGTTACTATTCCACAATGTTTGTGATACCGAAACCAGACGGTTCGGTGAGACCCATTCTAAATTTGAAATCCTTGAACACTTATATAAGGAAGTTCAAGTTCAAAATGGAATCGCTCAGGGCGGTTATTGCAAGCCTGGAAGAGGGGGATTTTATGGTATCACAGGACATCAAGGATGCTTACCTACATGTCCCCATTTACCCACCTCACCAGGAGTACCTCAAGGTTGTGGTACAGAACTGCCATTACCAATTCCAGATGTTGCCGTTTGGTCTGACCACGGCACCGAGGGTGTGTTCCAAGGTAATGGCCAAAATGATGATACTCCTTCGAAAGAAGGGAGTTATAGCTATCCCGTACTTGGACGATCTCCTTATAAAGGCGAGGTCCAAGGAGCAGTCGTTGATCGGAGTAGCACTATCTCAGGAAGGGCTACAACAGCACGGCTGGATTCTGAATATCCCAAAGTCGCAGCGGGTTCCTACGACGCGTCTGCTGATATTGGGCATGTTTCTGGACACAGAACAGAAGAAGGTGTTTCTTCCGGAGGAGAAGGCCAAGGAGTTGTCATCTCTGGTCAGAGACATCCTAAAACCAAAACAGGTGTCGGTGCATCATTGCACGTGAGTCCTGGAAAAGATGGTAGCTTCTTACGAAGCAATTCCCTTCGGCAGGGTCCATGCAAGGAACTTTCAGTGGGACCTGTTAGACAAGTGAGGATCGCATCTTCAGATGCATCGGCTGATCACCCTGTCCTCGAGGGCCAGGGTGTCTCTGCTGTGGTGGCTGCAGAGTGCTCATCTTCTCGAGGGCCGCAGATTCGGCATTCAGGACTGGGTCCTGGTGACCACGGATGCAAGCCTCCGAGGTTGGGGAGCAGTCACTCAGGGAAGAAACTTCCAAGGACAATGGTCGAGTCAGGAGACTTCCCTACACATAAATATTCTGGACCTAAGGGCCATTTACAATGCCCTAAGTCAAGCAGAACCCCTGCTTCAAAACCAGCCGGTGCTGATTCAGTCAGACAACATCACGGCTGTCGCCCATGTAAACCGACAAGGCGGCACAAGAAGCAGGATGGCGTTGGCAGTAGCCACAAGGATTCTCCGATGGGCGGAGTATCACGTGCTAACACTGTCAGCAGTGTTCATTCCGGGTGTGGAAAACTAGGAAGCAGACTTCCTCAGCAGGCACGACCTCCACCCAGGAGAGTGGGGACTTCATCCAGAAGTCTTCACGCAGTTTGTGAACCGTTGGGAACGGCCACAGGTGGACATGATGGCGTCCCGCCTCAACAAAAAGCTAAAAAAGTATTGCGCCAGGTCAAGAGACCCTCAGGCGATAGCTGTGGACGCACTAGTGACACCGTGGGTGTACCAGTCGGTTTATGTGTTCCCTCCTCTTCCTCTCATACCCAAGGTACTGAGGATAGTAAGTAAGAGAGGAGTAAGAACTATACTCGTAGTTCCGGATTGGCCAAGAAGAACTTGGTACCCAGAACTACAAGAAATTATCTCTGAGGACCCATGGCCTCTGTCTGTCAGACAGGACCTGTTACTGCAGGGGCCCTGTCTGTTCCAAGACTTACCGCGGCTGCGTTTGAAGGCTTGGCGGTTGAACGCCAGATCCTAACGGAAAATGGCGTTCCAGATTAAGTGATTACTACGCTGTTAAAGGCTAGGAAAGACGCTGCCTGAAGTTCAGACGTTGTTAAGGGAGTGCTGTATATTCAGCCCCCTTTTGTGCCTCCAGTGGCACCTTGGGATCTCAACGTAGTGTTGGATTTCCTAAAATCACATTGTTTTGAACCACTTCAGACCGTGGAGTTGAAGTATCTCACGTGGAAAGTGGTCATGTTTTTGGCCTTGGCTTCGGCTAGGCGTATGTCAGAATTGGCGGCTTTGTCATGTAAAAGCCCTTATCTGATCTTCCATATGGACAGGGCAGAATTGAGGATTCGTCCCCAATTTCTCCCTAAGGTGGTGTCAGCGTTTCATTTGAACCAACCTATTGTGGTCCCTGCGGCTGCTCGGGACTTGGAGGATTCCAAGTTGCTGGACGTAGTCGGGGCCCTGAAAATCTATGTTTCCAGGACGGCTAGAGTCAGAAATACTTGCTCGCTGGATCTGTAGCACGATTCAACTTGCACATTCTGTGGCTGAACTGCCGCATCCTAAATCGGTAAAAGCCCATTCCACGAGGAAGGGGGCTCTTCTTGGGCGGCTGCCCGAGGGGTCTCGGCTTTACAACTTTGCCGAGCTGCTACCTGGTCAGGGTCAAACAAGTTTGATACCCTGGCTGAGGAGGACCTTGAGTTGCTCATTCGGTGCTGCAGAGTCATCCGCACTCTCCCGCCCGTTTGGGAGCTTTGGTATAATCCCCATGGTCCTTAGGGAGTACCCAGCATCCACTAGGACGTCAGAGAAAATGAGAATTTACTCACCGGTAATTCTATTTCTCGTAGTCCGTAGTGGATGCTGGGAGCCCGTCCCAAGTGCGGATTTTCTGCAATACTTGTATATAGTTATTGCTTAACTAAAGGGTTATTGTTATGAGCCATCTGTTCAGTGAGGCTCAGTTGTTGTTCATACTGTTAACTGGGTATAGTTATCACGAGTTGTACGGTGTGGCTGGTATGAATCTTACCCTGGATTCCAAATCCTTTCCTTGTAGTGTCAGCTCTTCCGGGCACAGTTTCCCTAACTGAGGTCTGGAGGAGGGGCATAGAGGGAGGAGCCAATGCACACCAGATAGTACCTAATCTTTCTTTTAGAGTGCCCAGTCTCCTGCGGAGCCCGTCTATTCCCCATGGTCCTTACGGAGTACCCAGCATCCACTACGGACTACGAGAAATAGAATTACCGGTGAGTAAATTCTTATTTTTCCACCATGGTCCAGGCCAGAAAGATGGTGACGTCAAAGCTTTATCGTATCTGGAAAGTATGTTTCCTGGTGTGAAAGTAGAAAGGTTTCTCATGTGGAATTTAAAATTGGTTGTATTCTACTTTTCCTGCAAGCGGGGGTGGATATGGGTTTAGGCTCCATCAAAGTCCAGATTTCGGCGCTCTCTATTTTCTTCCAAAAACTTGCCCTGTTGCCAGAAGTACTAACTTTCCTAAAGGGAGTTCTTCATATACAACCACCCTTTGTACCTCCCACGGCTCCATGGGACCTCCAATGTGGTTCTGTCCTTTCTCCAATCGGACTGGTTTGAACCCTTACATAGGGTGGAGTTGAAATTTCTCACCTGGAAAACGGTGATGTTATTGGCTTTGGCATCTGCCAGGCGGGTCTTGGAATTAGGGGCCTTATCCTGTAAGAACCATTATTTGATTTTTCATGTCAGTGTGGAACTGAGGACCTGTCCTCAATTTTTGCCTAAAGTGGTGTCGGCTTTTCATGTGAATCGGCCTATTATGGATCAGGTGTTTGACGCTTCCGTTGGCCCTGAGACCTTGGATATGGACGGGGCTCTGAAGATTTATGTCAAAAGGATGGCCTGTCCTCGGAAATCTGACTCGCTGTTTGTCCTTTATGATGCCTCCAAGATTGGTCGGGCTGCTTCTAAGCAATCTATTGCTCGTTGGCTCGGGTTGATAATTCAACAGGCCTATACGTCGGCGGCTCTGCTCTGGCCGACGTCTATTCAGGCTCACTCGACAAGGTCGGTGGGGTCCCCCTGGGCGGCTGCCAGGGGTATGTCAGCCCTACAGCTTTGCCGAGCTGCTACTTGGTCTGGTTCAAACACTTTTGTGAAATTCCATAGGTTCGATACTTTGGCCAAGGATGACCTTCAGTTTGGTCAGGCAGTTTTACAGGGGTCTCTGCACTCTCCCACCTGTTTGGGAGCTTTGGGACTTCCCCATGGTATTAAAGTACAAGACCCCAGTATCCACTAGGACGTAAGAGAAAGTAGGAATTTAATACCTACCGGTAATTCCTTTATTTCCTAGGCCATAGTGGATACTGGGCACCTGCCTCAGTGCTTCGTTCCTGCTTACCTGTATAAGTATTTGGTTGGACTGATGTTGCGGTCCCATTATGTTGTTGGGATAGCCGTGCTATCCAGGTTAGGTTGGTGTTGCTATCCTCTGTTCTGGTTAGCGCCCTCCTTTCGTTTATGGTTGTGTGTTGGCTTGTTACCTCACCGCTGTTGTATTCTTCTCTCATATGATGTCCATCTCCTTGGGCACAGTTTTCCTAGGCTGAGTCTGGTAGGAGGGGCATGAAGGGGAGGAGGCAGCACACACACACACTAAAAGTTTTAAAGTTCCAGGCTCCAGTGGACTCTATCTATACCCCATAGTACTAAAGTAAAAGACCCCAGTATCCACTATGGACTAGGAGAAAAGGAATTACTGGTAGGCATTAAATTCTTATTTTCCTTCAGCGAGCGGAAGAAATGTTTTTTTTTCTTAGCACTCCTTTGCTAAAAAACAAAACACAAAAATCTATCCATGTATAAATTGTACCAATTTGTACACTCTTTAAGCTCATGCTGAGTTAAATGGAGTTTGCGTTAAATTTGCAAGTGTAAAAAATGCCAGTGGCGCACGCAGGGGGATTTCTGAGTAACTAGAACAGCTCCCCACCCCTGATTGACCACATTTGGAGCCTCTGCACCTCGTGGCCTAATGCTGTAATTTGCAGTTGTCATACAGAGCTGGCCATATACACATGATGTGTTTATTCTTCAGTGAGCAGTAGTATATGTGCCTGTTTATGTTTGCAGATGAGGCTTCACCTTAAAATACAGTGCATGTACAATATACAGCAGTACATGACACGGGAGTTGTTGTTTTTTTTATAAATAATAAAACCAAATTCACTATGTGAAAGGAAATAAAACAAAGTCGCACCAACAAAAGTGAAGGTTTTATTAAGTTTGTGTCCGTACACACATCCAGCACCTTTCCCTTTAAAAATAAATAAGTAAATAAAATAAAAATGCCAAAGATGTATTTTAGAAGAAATAAAATCATAAAATGTATTTCCACCTAATTATACGTTAGTCCTTTTTATTTGTGTACCCTGTTATTACTTTGAATTCTTTTACATGGCAGATCAGGTTTTTAATACTGATACAGTGATGTCTTCTTAGAACTTTGCGGCGCTTGAAGTGAATGGATTGCATGCGCGTGTACGCTTGCACCCGTGAATATTGGGTAATGGGAGTCGTGCTGCGTGAACTACACAGCAACAAAGCAAGAGGACACATCTAGATGTTTGAATTGGGGGCACCAGTTTATTCTATTTTTGAACAGGCTTACATTTACATCAACTTGCTATGCATCCTTATAAACAATACAAAACTTACACATTATCCGATCTCTAGGTGGAGCATGACGGAGATGTCTCAGTAGAAAACCTTTGGCTCTCTCCTAGAAAACGGGGACGCCGCGCTCCCATTTCAAGCAATGTAACCCTCCCTCCGCCCCCTCCTCGCCCCATCAACGCCTCTGCCTGTTAACCAAGCAACGTAAGAGGGGAACTACGGGCGATAATGCAAGGTCCTTACTGCGCATACGTAGAACAGACTTTGCACAGCCATAGATTGCTGATAATCTGGAATATGCGTACCTCCTCTCTACTGCAATCAACTAGAGAACCGTCCCTTAGCCCCATTACTTTGCTTTTTGGTCTTGGAGACCTGCTGGTGCCATTGGTCACAATAAAGTACTTTTTTTGTCAACTCTGGTCTACAATTAAGATCTTATTCAGACACTTAGACATTGAAGTTCCCCTCCGTTGAATTCTTCTTCCTTTCCCTTCCATATGCAGCTATAATTTAATTAGTTGTCATGAAGATCAACTGACCAATGCCTCTGTTGGCTAATATTGTCATACTTTGATATATTTATAAGCTGGAATTTACAGGTATATTTTACATCTTGAACAAATCCTTAGCCATTAAATCAAGTCTGGCAGTGTGATTAATCTTTTTTTGCTGCAGACAACTCCCTTTAAGCTTGTCCGTGCATCTCTAAGGAAATTCCTCAATTACAGGTCATCCCTATGTTTAATGAGTCTATGACTTAATTTTCCATTTATATTTCTACTTATGCTAGTATTTAGTTGCTCATAAGCTTGTCTCCAGACGTTGTCATAGTTTTGCATACAGTTCACCAAACTATCTCCTCTCACTGTAGATAGTTGTGGACTTCATTTATTCAACCTCGCTTTTTCCACATGATTTTTGCTTTCGTATTTATCAGTGATCAAATAAAATTACTGTACAAACACCCCCCCCCCCCCCCCCAAAACATAAAAAATAAAGAAACGAGCTTTGTTTTGTTCATTTTGCATTGGAACAAGAATGAAACTGCAGCTACAGTACGCTGCTTATTTCAGTCCAGATTCGGCACCTTAAGCTTAGTTGCCAGATGAGAAGGATCTGTCTAGAGAATCAAATGTGACCAACTATAAAAAAAAAAAAACTACAGTCAGCGACTGTGATTAAAAATAATGGCCGCCTCCAATCTCCAAAGACTTACAGAAAAAGTATCTTTAATGAATGGTTGCACAAAAGAAGCCTTAGGTTAAAAAGCATATATCCTTCCATACAGAGTTTGTAAAATGTTATCTAAAAAGCTACGATATAGATGTAGCAAAAAGTCTTGTGGTTTTATGGCCATTAAATCCTGCCCTTAACCCCATAGTAATTCTGGAACACGACCACCAAGTTGCTGTCCATCATTGCTCCCCAACTAACATGATCCAGCATCTGCAACTTTGCAAATATTGTTGCATCTGTGATAAAGGTTAATAGAATCCTATTCAAAAAGACTACAGGCTATAACACCTGTCAATGAGGGTTCAGTTAATTGACTAATTTGCCAAAGGGGTCATGTCATATTAAATAATGTGTTGGTATTTAAATATTTATAGCTTTATGGTAGGGAAAGGGTCGTGGAAATGTAAGGCTAAAGGTGCCAATACACTAGGACGATATTGTGCCTTTTGGCATGATACTGACGCATCAGGCTGACGTATTGCGAGTAAGTGGACCACATAGTATGTGGTCCGCTTATGATTATGATCTGAGGCGCGCTCCCGGGGGTCATAAGTAAGGTTTTCAGCAGGTAAGATCTGGCCCTGTCGTTTGCGATGAGGTGCTTTAACGTTAGATTGCATCCGATCTAACATTAGCACATCGTGAGTGGTAGTTGACCTGATCTGACGATATTGTTAGTCCAGGAGTGGCTGCGCGGGAGTTGAAGGGGTATCGCATGGGACACGTTGTCCTAGTGTATGGGGATCTTAAGGCCAGTGCCTTTTATTAAAATGCCTTTTTAAGGCAGGTTTTGGTAAATAAAGATATACGTCTCTCATATACACATTATTTGCTCCCATGCACGATTGCAGGACTTTCTTAGGGCTGCACCCACTCTGTGGAATGCCCTACCATGCACTATAAGACTCTCCCCTAGTCTCCAAACCTTCAAGCGTTCCCTGAAAACTCCATCTCTTCAGGCTAGCTTATCACATTCCAGAACCGCTCACTCAACCTTCTAAGCTTTCCTATCCGATTATATCCGCACATATCCTCCACATATTCTCTTTCTTCACTTTCCCTTCATTCTGACCCTGGTTCATCATTGCTATGATGTGATATCATGCAGCCCACCTAGAACCTTTGCCATCCGCTGGACAAATATGTAATAAATAGCACCTATCCTTCTGTATCAATGCCTATTTCTCTGGCTGGGTCCACAGGATTATCCACAGGATAACATTGGGATATTGTCGAGCGACAGCGAAAATGGCACCAACACGGTCACGAGCTTTCTGGCCTCCCAGGATGCATTGGGGCCTCCACTATATAGTCCCGCCCACTGATTCAGTCAGATCAGTTTTTTGCTTGGTGCGGCAGGAAGCCGCATGGTCACAGGGCTGCTGTGAAAGCAGCCTCAAGTTTTCATTACTTTATTTTTATAGACTTACTGTTTTTGTTTGAGCGACTTCTCTTAACAGCGTCTTAAACGTGTATTAGAAAGAGTCGCTCCAACAACTCCCCACCGGGTCGCAACAACGCTTACCTTCGCGGTACAGTGCTGTCTCGACGGGCGTCTGTGTCGGATGTTCTAGCAGGTCCAGCAGACGTTACCAGGCTGTGGCCGGAGCATGGGGAGACAGTGAGTATATGGACTTCCTCTTACTAGAGGGGTCAGGAGACAGCTACGCTGATTTGGTGGAGACTACAAACAGCGTGTTGATGCGCCGAACATCTCGAGTGTGACAGCGCTACGCTCCGGGGATCATAGGCGCCAGGACTAGGTGAGGCCGCGATCCTGGGAGTTTAAGTCAACAGGGGGTTTCAGACGCTCTCCTGGCCGTCCCTCCTCCGAGTTCATGGCCAGTTCCCGCGGGTCTCTCGTTTCATGAACTGAATAACCTCACTTCCGGCTCAGACGCTACCACGAGGGTACTCGGTCGCAGCTTAGACGCTGCGGTTGTGTACACTGGATATAAACCCGCCCAGACCGAGTCGCAGGCCTTTAGTGTCTGCATGCACGTGGAGTCGCTCAGCGTCCGTGTCCGTTGGTGAGCGTCCGTGTCCGTTATCAGTTACCAAGAGCGGCAGTGTACACCAGTAGCGTCTGAATCCACTCAGCGTCTTTCGAGCGTCTTTGCTTGGATATGGAAGTGTGGTGAGTCTCCCTGTATCCCGCTCCCTGGAGGCAGGGTATACAGTACTAAAAATTCCTTCTACTTCTTAGTGTGCACTGTTAATTTTTAGTACCTATTGCATATGAGACCTGTATATTACTGTGTTTTCTGCATGTTATGTTGAAAAAGAACCAGTTAAACAGAAGTACAAATTTCCTACTTATGTATAAGTTATTATGGAGGTTGTATTCTCATATGACAATGTCTAATGCTTTAACATGTGACTGACTGCTAGTATGTG
The DNA here is from genome assembly GCF_028390025.1 of Pseudophryne corroboree. Taxonomy (NCBI): domain Eukaryota; kingdom Metazoa; phylum Chordata; class Amphibia; order Anura; family Myobatrachidae; genus Pseudophryne; species Pseudophryne corroboree. The sequence goes on along the minus strand of NC_086444.1, from coordinate 992,646,109 downwards.
TGCTGACACTTCTGTGTAATGTCAGTCCTGTTCTGACCCTCAAATCAGGTGCACTGTGGTCAGATTGATTTCACCTCTATATACTGATTATAGGGTGTGGTTCAGTCACAAAATTGTGTAGTCAATATCAGAAAAAATGTCTGTGAGCGGCAAAAGTGATGAGGAGAATTTGTCAAGCACTCCTACAGCCCTAACATGCTTATCTTGTAAGCAGGGGTAATTGATATGATTCAATTGGTCACTTATGAGGGTTTGTGTGCAAACTGTTTTGCTTTTCAGCGAAGTAAAAAACAGGAGTTAGTTCAACCTCCAGTAGAGCCACCATGGAATATGTTCGCAAAGACTCTGTCTTCAATAGCGGACAGGTTAGCTCCAGTAGCACCACCTCAGGGGTTAGGTTACACTATGAACCCATACATGCAGCTCCCTTCCTATGGTTTGGTTCCAGTAGCCTCTACAAGCAACCAAGGGGTAGGTAAGACTAAGACAGATACGTCTGTATGGCAGACTACACAAGAGGATACATCGGATGATGATGCGGAAACAATAGATTAAACTCCGTATGATGATCAGTCGCAGAGCTTTAGTTCAGATGATGTAGCTGAACTCATTAATGCAGTAAAGGCTGTGCTTTCTCTGGAAGAACCAGCCAAGACAGCGTTAAAAGCAAAAGCACCTGTATTCAAACGAACAAAGTAAGTGAAAGCTGAATTTCCAGCGTCAGAGGAGTTGATGGAAATGATGGATGAGTCTTGGGCAGCGCCCGGTAAAAAGTATAATATTCCTAGGAGATGGGATTCTTATTATCCATTTCCTGCTGGAGATTGTTCGAAGAGAGAAGTTCCTCCAAAAGTAGATGCACATGTTCTGCGACTCGTGCACAAATCTGCGTTGTCACTGTCATCTACCTCTTTGAATGATGTCACAGACAGGAGGGTAGAGAGCCTATTGAAAAATATTTTTTCTCTTGTGGGTGCAGTGGTAAGACCTGCTATGGCTTCGGCCTGGGTAGCAAAGGCAATGGGCGAATGGATAGAGGAACTAGAGAATGACATCCCCTCTCCTACTAGGGAGCAAGAGGATCGTCTTTGCCGTTTAAGACAATCTGCCCAGTATTTAGAAGAAGCAGCCATTGATGTAGGCACTGTTGCTTCTAAAGCTTCAGCCCTGGCAGTAGTCGCTCGCAGAGCAGTCTGGCTACGGACCTGGAAGGCAGATGCGGAGTCCAAGAAGGAATTGGAAGCATTGCCTTTCATGGGTAATATATTATTTGGAAAACCTTTATCGGATATCCTAGAGTCAGAGGCTGAATCGAAGGAGGTCAGATTTCCGGCTACCTACAACCCTAAGTCCAAGGGTTTAAAATTTCGCTCATTTCGTTGGCAAAGCAAAGCGAAAGGTAAAGAGGAGCCTAAACAACCCCAGTTTAAAAGGGGTAGGAAGCAGTGGGCTAGCAAAAAGCCAGCTTCCAAACCTGAACAGAAACCCTCAGCCTGAAGAGACGGGCCTCCGCCTGGAGGATTCCAGGGTTGGGGGCCGACTCCTGCAATTTGCACACACATGGCAACAGTCAACAACAGATGCCTGGGTGCAGAAGGTAGTATCTCAGGGGTATGGGTTCCCATTCAGGAGGCAGCCTCCTCAAAGATTTTTTTGCACCAGCCCGTCTCGTATAGAGTCGAAGGCCAATGCCCTGCAAGAAGCAGTCCAAAAATTACTGCAGTCTGGTGTGATTGTCCCAGTACCTCCATCACACAAGGGACAGGGGTATTACTCCAATCTGTTTCTAATCCAGAAACCAAATGGGTCATATCGACCAATTCTAAATCTGAAGATGTTGAACAATTACATATGGATCCCGAAGTTCCACATGGAGACGTTACGCTCCATAATGTTGGCTATGGAACCGGGAGACTATATGGTATCTCTGGATGTGCGGGATGCTTACCTACATGTGCCTATAGCACTATCACATCAGTGTTACCTCAGGTTTGCCATCCTCAAGGAACACTTCCAGTTCCAAGCTCTGCCCTTCGGGCTAGCTACAGCACCCAGGGTGTTTACCAAGATCATGGTGGTTATGGCAGCTTGTCTGCGCAAACAAGGGATAAGGATATTCCCATACCTAGACGACCTATTAATCTTAGCACAGTCGCAAGATTTACTGTTGAGCCATCTCCAACAGACGATAGTTTGTTTACAGAGACACGGGTGGCTCATAAATTGGGAGAAGTCGTCCCTGAATCCATCACAGCGGATGGTTCATTTGGGAACCATATTGGATTCAGACCTACAGAGAGTTCTCTTACCAGAGAAGAAAATAGTCAAGGTGCAGGTCATGGCTCAGGAAGCGTTGCAAGCCCAGACAATGTCAGTCCATGCAGCAATGCGACTGTTGGGTCTGATGGTATCAACGTTCGACATGGTGGAATATGCGCAATTCCACTCCAGACCATTGCAGCATCTCATTTTGACAAAATGGAACGGAAATCATCAAACAATAAAGAAGCAGATGATAAAGATTCCAGGAAATGTAAAAAGGTATCTAGCATGGTGGCTACAGACAGACCATTTAAACAAGGGGAGACCCTTTTGGATAAAAGAGTGGCAAGTCCTGACGACAGATGCCAGCCTGCAAGGTTGGGGGGCGGTACTCGGAAGCCTATGGTTCCAGGGAAAATGGACCGCAAGGGAAAGTCGCCTGCCGATAAATCTGTTAGAAATAAGAGCCATTTACTTGGCCCTAGTTCAGGCAAAGGACAATCTACAAGGAAGACCAGTCCAGATCCGCTCAGACAATGCGACGGCAGTAGCATACCTAAATCATCAAGGAGGGACTCACAGCAAGAGTCTGATGGAGGAAGTAACTCCCATTCTAAAGTGGGCAGAACTCCATCTCCCAGCATTGTCAGCAGTATTTGTCCCGGGTGTACTAAATTGGGAAGCGGATTTTCTCAGTCGGCACACCATTCAGGAAACCGAATGGCCACTACACCCAGAAGTGTTTCAAACACTGGTGAACAGATGGGGTCTACCGGAGATAGACCTTATGGCGTCTCGTCTAAACAACAAAGTTCCGAGGTACGGATCAAGAACAAGGGACTCAGGAGCAGTCCTGGTAGGCGCACTGTCAGTAGAATGGAGGTTTCAGCTGGCATATCTGTTCCCTCCAATATCTCTATTACCCAGAGTAGTGAGAAAGATAAAACAGGCAAAAGGAGCAATCATTCTAATAGCTCCAGCTTGGCCAAGAAGGCATTGGTACACAGATCTGTGGAGAATGTCCGTGGAAGCACCGATACTGCTCCCTCAACGTCCAGATCTGTTAATGCAGGGTCCTTGTTGTCACAGTCATCTGGATCGCCTGTCTTTGACGGCGTGGCTGTTGAAACCTCTATCTTAGAAGCTAAAGGATTTTCAAAGCAAGTAATCCAAACCATGCTTAGAGCAAGAAAGCCTTCTTCGGCCCGTGTATATCATAGAATATGGCAAGCCTATATTCATTGGTGTTCTGGAAAAAATTACAATCCAAGAGCCTTTAAAGTAGCTAGAATTTTGGATTTTCTGCAGGCAGGATTGGATAAGGGGTTGAAGGTTGCTTCCTTGAGGGTGCAAGTCTCAGCGTTGACTGTATGGTTTCAGCAGAAGATTGCTGACCTACAGGATGTACGTACTTTTTTCCAAGGAGTAGTACATATTCAACCTCCATTTGTTCCTCCTGCAGCTCCCTGGGATTTGAATTTAGTTCTTAAATTTCTCCAGGGTCCTTTGTTTGAACCACTTGAGAGAGCAGATCTTAAGTGGTTAACGGTTAAAGTTCTTTTTTTACTGGCAATGGCGTCAGCCAGAAGAGTGTCAGATTTAGGAGCATTATCATGTAAGTCTCCTTTCCTAAGTTTTTTTCCAGACAGAGCAGTTCTCAGAACGAGATCTAGTTATCTTCCAAAGGTGGTGTCAAAGTTTCACCTGAATGAAGAGATTGTAGTCCCAGCTTTTCAGGTATCGGGACTATCTGCGGGAGAAGCGGCACTGGACGTGGTCCGGTCTTTAAAAATCTACATAGATCGTACTAGTGCCATCAGGAAAACAGATTCCCTCTTCATCCTCTACGGATTCCATAGGAGAGGTTGGCCTGCTAGTAAACAGACGCTGGCGAGATGGCTCCGAATGGTAATATCTGAAGCTTATTCTCATGCAGATCTCCCTATTCCGGCTAATGTCTCTGCACACTCTACACGTAAGGTAGGTCCTACTTGGGCAGCACAGGGTGCATCAGCAGAACAGATATGTAAGGCAGCCACATGGTCTTCCATAAACACATTCATCAGACATTATGCCTTGGATACTTTTGCCTCTCATGACGCAGACTTTGGGCGAAAGGTCCTCCTGTGCAATCAGGAGCGTCCCCACCACTAAAATGGCTTTGGGAATCCCAATGTTATCCTGTGGATAATCCTGTGGACCCAGCCAGAGAAATGAACGTTATGGTAAGAACTTACCGTTGATAACGTGATTTCTCTTATGTCCACAGGTATCCACAGGGATCCCACCCGGACGCATCTGATTTGAGGATCTAGACAAACACTAAAAACCTCTTCCTTCTTGTATGGAAGGGTGTGCATGTGTGTTCTTATCGCCTGTACAGGTCTCTACCTAATGTTCCTGCCTATAATCGCTGTGGAAAGAACTGATCTGACTGAATCAGTGGGCGGGACTATATAGTGGAGGCCCCAATGCATCCTGGGAGGCCAGAAAGCTCGTGACCGTGTTGGTGCCATTTTCGCTGTCGCTCGACAATATCCCAATGTTATCCTGTGGATACCTGTGGACATAAGAGAAATCACGTTATCAACGGTAAGTTCTTACCATAACGTTCATTTCCCTATAGATTGTAAGCTTGCAAGCAGGGCCTTCTTACCTCTATCACTGTTTATTACCCAGTTTTGTTTTATCATTGTGTCCAATTGTAAAGCGCAACGGAATTTGCTGCACTATATAAAACTGTTTATAAATAAAATTATTTCATTATATAATAATCATGGGCGGTCTGTCCTGTCACTGTCATGTGCAGTGAGAGCAGGGGTGCAGTCCGCACAGGCTCCCAACACTGCAGCAGACAGAAGAGACCAGAAGCGGAAATGAGGACTGTCACCGGCAGCTGTGTCATAGTGGGGATGCGCTGACGTGACCTGGCATATACTTTGGTGCAGGCATTCCCAACTGCGGTCCTCAAGGCACACCAACAGTGCAGGTTTTAGTGATATCCAGGATGCAGCACAGATGGTTAAATCAAAATAACTGAGGTACTAATTAAGTCACCTGTGTTCAAGCCGGATATCACTAAAACCTGCACTGTTGGTGTGCCTTGAGAACCAAGGTTGGGAAACACTGCTTTGGTGTATATTACTAATATATAATTATTAGCATATTAATGAAGTCATCTTTTGCAATTTTGAAATGAGTTTTTAACCTTTTTATATTGCACGTCTTATCTCCACTGATAAATAGTACACATACACAGGTAAAAGTCAGGCTAAGCTAGACGAGTACAACTTGCCTTCATGTTATAGTGAATACTCAATTGCTGAATTTATCACATCTACAATAAAACAAAGGTGTACATTAATGTCAAGCTGATCTTGTCATATCTATAGTATGTGGCTTCATTGGTCAATATATGCTTCATATTTATATATTATATGGGCTTACTGTATTTTACATATTTATATTGCTGTAGCATTACTAATGTGGACTTTCTTCCCTTTGCAGTATTGTATATAAGCACACAGAAGAGAAGAATGTAAATACAGACTATTTTTTTTATTCTTATTTTACTTTTGTATGAAGAGCCCAGCTGTCCAGATCATGGAAGACCAACATCAGCAAGTTGTTCTGTAATTGAGATTCTGGTTTAAATCTTGAGGAAACCTCTTTCTTTATTTAATGAAAAAATGCAGTTCGTTGCATAAAACATTTTTTTTTTATGGTTGTTACATTGTAGAATAAAAAGTTATGGAAAAGGTTATTTTTGTACATTTTTATTTTATTTTTTTCCACCCTCTCAAACTTCATATGGAACTGTTGACTTCTTAGAATAGATACCTGCATAAAACGTTTTGTACTGTAGGTTACTGTATGCAAGTATGTGCATTATTTGCTGCATCTTAATTATGGAGCAGTCGGAACTCCATGCAGACTAATATTGGCACATTATAGAGGCACCATATCTTATTGTTTGAAAAATTGCTTTAACGATATAAGGAAGTTTCTAGTGATCATGCAAACAATGCCTTGGGGTAAATAGGGCAAAGAATGAAACAGAAGATGGCGATGCACAATAGGAGTTAGGAAGCAGACCACCAGTAAAGCGTTTAGCTTGCCAAGAGACTAATTCCAAACTAAATACATTATTTTAAACTTTTTTTATATTGTGAATGTAACTGCTTCAGGTAGGTCATATACTCCTCCTTCTTTTTACAATGCATATTGCATGCATACATTTAATGTACTGTATTTCAAATCCTTTATGGCAGGGGTATTGAACATGTTGCACTCATGGTGTGGCGTTACAAGTCCCAGCATACCCTGCCACAGTTTTGTTTGGGCATGCTAATACTGGCTGCTGGAATGTGTAGTTCCACAGCAGCTGGAAGGCAACATGTTGAATACGCCTGCTGTATAGGATCCATTAAATGGATACTATTCAATGCTGTATACAAACGTATGCTTACTGTGTGTTACAATCACTGTTAAGATCAGGGCATAACAATTCTAATAAAGATTTTAGTGTACAGTAAATATTCATTTTACAGCAGATTAGACACTCATAATATACTGTGGTCAATCCTAGTTTGAAACATTTTTTCACATCAGGCCTGGACATCTCATGCCATAGTGCTATAGCCTCTCACTTTTTGGTACAGTGAAACATGTTATCTACCTCCAATAAGTAGTATTGGGTACAGTTATTGGCTGAAAGCAGTTTCAAGTTTTCATTTTGGAATCGCATATATACTATTTCAGTTTAGAGATTTATTAAGAGTACTCTGTATATGTGTGTTGTGGCTACTATTTAGAACAGAACTTGACAGTTAGCGATCTGATCATGTCATTATCCTCATGTACCAGTATTATTGGTTTGTTTGCATCTAACCTCCTGATTTGTGCATTTAGCAACCTTAATCCTAGAAACAGAATTTAACAGCAGATAAGAACCACGTGGCCCATCTAGTCTACCCTAAACACTTGTACACACTAAGGTAGTGATGGCTAACCTTGACACTCCAGCTGTTGTTGAACTACACATCCCAGCATACCCTGCATCCGTTTTAGCATGGCCAAATAACAAAACTGTAGCAGAGCATGCTGGGATATGTAGTTCAACAACAGCTGGAGTGCAAGGTTAGCCATCACTGCACTAGGGTTAATTTTTTGTTCGGAGCAGGTTTATTCTGAATGGGCCAGTTGGTGTGTTCGGGTATGCGTTCATTCATGGACATACAAGCATTATGGTATTTACCACATTCAGAGTACTGCAAATGCCTACAACTCGGTAATTTCCTTAACTAGACTGTCAACCTCTCCTTGACCATTGCCTCCTTTGAATCCCTCTGTGTCCCCCCTGAGACTTCCTCTCACTCAGTTTCCACATTGTGTACCTTACTCATCGAGAACATCTACCATTCTCCCCTTTTGCGTGTGAATGAGACCTTTAAGGGATTGTTCATGAGTTTCACTGGGAGAAAACCTTTCAAACACGTACCCTAGTTCACTAAGCATTGCTACCTTAGAAACCCTATAAGGTAATATCCCGTTGGTACAAACATCCTAGTTTTACATAAAATGTTCCCTGGGGTTTTGGATAAGTGTTGGAGATGTTGGAACAATATGGGGAGCCTTTTACATGTTTGGTTGGGTTGCCCTCCTCACCAACTTTCTCTGACGTCCTAGTGGATGCTGGGAACTCTGTAAGGACCATGGGGAATAGCGGCTCCGCAGGAGACTGGGCACAAAAGTAAAGCTTTAGGACTACCTGGTGTGCACTGGCTCCTCCCCCCTATGACCCTCCTCCAAGCCTCAGTTAGATTTTTGTGCCCGGCCGAGAAGGGTGCACACTAGGGGCTCTCCTGAGCTTCTTAGTGAAAGTTTAGTTTTAGGTTTTTTATTTTCAGTGAGACCTGCTGGCAACAGGCTCACTGCATCGAGGGACTAAGGGGAGAAGAAGCGAACCTGCCTGCTTGCAGCCAGCTTGGGCTTCTTAGGCTACTGGACACCATTAGCTCCAGAGGGACCGAACACAGGCCCAGCCTCTGAGTCCGGTCCCAGAGCCGCGCCGCCGGCCCCCTTACAGAGCCAGAAGCAAGAAGAGGTCCGGAAAAATCGGCGGCAGAAGACATCAGTCTTCAACAAGGTAGCGCACAGCACTGCAGCTGTGCGCCATTGCTCCTCAGGCACACTTCACACTCCGGTCACTGAGGGTGCAGGGCGCTAGGGGGGGGCGCCCTGAGCAGCAATGTAAAACACCTTGGCTGGCGAAAATACACCACATATAACCCCCAGGGCTATATGGATGTATTTTAACCCCTGCCAGAATTCACCAAAAAGCGGGAGAAAAAGCCGCCTAGAAGGGGGCGGAGCCTATCTCCTCAGCACACGGGCGCCATTTTCCATCACAGCTCCGCTGGAAGGACGTCTCCCTGACTCTCCCCTGCAGTCCTGCACTACAGAAAAGGGTAAAAAAGAGAGGGGGAGCACTAATTTGGCGCAGTTTTGATAACAGCAGCTATAAAGGGAAAAGCACGTTATATAGTGGTATTCCTGTCTATATATAGCGCTCTGGTGTGTGCTGGCATACTCTCCCTCTGTCTCCCCAAAGGGCTAGTGGGGTCCTGTCCTCTATCAGAGCATTCCCTGTGTGTGCGCGGTGTGTCGGTATGATTGTGTCGACATGTTTGAGGAGGAAAATGAGATGGAGGCGGAGCAATTGCCTATAATAGAGTTGTCACCCCCTAGGGAGTCGACACCTGAGTGGATGAGCTTATGGAAGGAATTGCGTGACAATGTCAGCTCTTTACGAAAGACAGTTGACGATATGAGACAGCCGGCTACTCAGCTTGTGCCTGTCCAGGGGTCTCAAACGCCATCAGGGGCTCTAAAACGCCCGTTACCTCAGATGGCAGACACGGATACTTACTCCAGTGTCGACGATGATGAGACAAATGTAACTTCCAGTAGGGCCACACGTTACATGATTGAGGCAATGAAAAATGTTTTGCATATTTCTGATAATACAAGTACCACTAAAAAGGGTATTATGTTTGGTGAGAAAAAACTGCCTGTAGTTTTTCCTGTATCCGAGGAATTAAATGAAGTGTGTGATGAGGCGTGGGTTTCCCCCGATAAAAAACTGATAATTCCTAAAAGGTTATTGGCATCATACCCTTTCCCGCCAGAGGATAGGGCACGTTGGGAAACACCCCCTAGGGTGGATAAAGCGCTCACACGCTTGTCTAAACAGGTGGCACTACCCTCTCCTGATACGGCCGCCCTAAAGGAACCTGCCGACAGAAAGCAGGAGAATATCCTAAAATGTATATACACTCACACGGGTGTTATACTGCGACCGGCAATCGCCTCAGCCTGGATGTGCAGTGCTGGGGTGGCGTGGTCGGATTCCCTGACTGAAAATATTGATACCCTAGATAGGGACAGTATATTACTGACTATAGAGCATTTAAAAGATGCATTTTTATATATGCGTGATGCGCAGTGGGATATTTGCCGACTGGCATCAAGAGTTAGCGCGCTGTCCATTTCTGCAAGAAGAGGGTTATGGGCGCAGCAGTGGTCAGGTGATGCGGATTCCAAAAGGCACATGGAAGTATTGCCTTATAAGGGGGAGGAGTTATTTGGGGTAGGTCTATCAGACCTGGTAGCCACGGCAACTGCTGGAAAATCCACATTTTTACCCCAGGTAGCCTCTCAACATAAGAAGACGCCGTATTATCAGGCGCAGTCCTTTCGGCCCTATAAGGGCAAGCGGGCAAAAGGCTCCTCATTTCTGCCCCGTGGCAGAGGGAGAGGAAAAAGGCTGCAGCAACTGTTTGTGGTACCGAAGCCGGACGGCTCGGTGAGACCAATTTTAAATCTAAAATCCTTGAACACTTACATACAGAGGTTCAAATTCAAGATGGAGTCACTCAGAGCAGTGATTGCAAACCTGGAAGAAGGGGATTATATGGTGTCTCTGGACATCAAAGATGCTTACCTACATGTCCCAATTTACCCTTCTCACCAAGGGTACCTCAGGTTTGTGGTACAGAATTGTCGCTATCAGTTTCAGACGCTGCCGTTTGGCTTGTCCACGGCACCCCGGGTCTTTACCAAGGTAATGGCCGAAATGATGATACTCCTTCGAAGGAAGGGAGTTTTAGTTATCCCTTACTTGGACGATCTCCTGATAAGGGCAAGATCCAGGGAACAGTTGGAAGTCGGGGTAGCACTATCTCAGATAGTGTTGCGGCAGCACGGTTGGATTCTCAATATTCCAAAATCGCAGCTGATCCCGACGACACGCCTTCTATTCCTAGGGATGATCCTGGACACAGTCCAGAAAAAGGTTTTTCTCCCGGAGGAGAAAGCCAGGGAGTTATCCGAGCTAGTCAGAAATAGGTGGCTCCTAAAACCAGGCCAAGTCTCAGTGCATCAATGCACAAGGGTCCTGAAAAAAATGGTGGCTTCCTACGAAGCAATCCCATTCGGCAGATTCCACGCAAGAACCTTCCAGTGGGATCTGCTAGACAAATGGTCCGGGTCGCATCTTCAGATGCATCAGCGGATAATCTTGTCACCAAAGACAAGGGTGTCTCTCCTGTGGTGGTTGCAGAGTGCTCATCTTCTAGAGGGCCGCAGATTCGGCATTCAGGACTGGGTCCTGGTGACCACGGATGCCAGCCTGAGAGGCTGGGGAGCAGTCACACAGGGAAGAAATTTCCAGGGCTTGTGGTCAAGCCTGGAGACATCACTTCACATAAATATCCTGGAGCTAAGGGCCATCTACAATGCTCTAAGCCTAGCAAGACCTCTGCTTCAAGGTCAGCCGGTGCTGATCCAGTCAGACAACATCACGGCAGTCGCCCACGTAAACAGACAGGGCGGCACAAGAAGCAGGAGGGCAATGGCAGAAGCTGCAAGGATTCTTCGCTGGGCGGAAAATCATGTGATAGCACTGTCAGCAGTGTTCATTCCGGGAGTGGACAACTGGGAAGCAGACTTCCTCAGCAGGCACGACCTCCACCCGGGAGAGTGGGGACTTCATCCAGAAGTCTTCCACATGATTGTGAACCGTTGGGAAAAACCAAAGGTGGACATGATGGCGTCCCGCCTCAACAAAAAACTAGACAGGTATTGCGCCAGGTCAAGGGACCCTCAGGCAATAGCTGTGGACGCTCTGGTAACACCATGGGTGTACCAGTCAGTGTATGTGTTCCCTCCTCTGCCTCTCATACCCAAGGTACTGAGAATTATAAGACTGAGAGGAGTAAGAACTATACTCGTGGCTCCGGATTGGCCAAGAAGGACTTGGTACCCAGAATTTCAAGAGATGCTCACAGAGGACCCGTGGCCTAACCTCTAAGAAGGGACCTGCTCCAGCAGGGACCCTGTCTGTTCCAAGACTTACCGCGACTGCGTTTGACGGCATGGCGGTTGAACGCCGGATCCTGAAGGAAAAAGGCATTCCGGATGAAGTCATCCCTACCCTGATCAAAGCCAGGAAGGATGTAACCGCACAACATTATCACCGTATTTGGCGTAAATATGTTGCGTGGTGCGAGGCCAGGAAGGCCCCTACAGAGGAATTTCAACTGGGTCGTTTCCTGCATTTCCTGCAAACAGGACTGTCTATGGGCCTAAAATTAGGGTCCATTAAGGTTCAAATTTCGGCCCTGTCGATTTTCTTCCAGAAAGAACTGGCTTCAGTTCCTGAAGTTCAGACGTTTGTCAAGGGGGTACTGCATATACAGCCTCCTTTTGTGCCTCCAGTGGCACCTTGGGATCTCAATGTAGTTTTGGGGTTCCTAAAATCACATTGGTTTGAACCACTCACCACTGTGGACTTAAAATATCTCACATGGAAAGTGGTAATGCTGTTGGCCCTGGCTTCGGCCAGGCGTGTGTCAGAATTGGCGGCTTTATCCTATAAAAGCCCTTACCTAATTTTTCATACGGACAGGGCAGAATTGAGGACTCGTCCTCAATTTCTCCCTAAGGTTGTTTCAGCGTTTCACCTGAACCAGCCTATTGTGGTACCTGCGGCTACTAGGGACTTGGAGGACTCCAAGTTGCTGGATGTAGTCAGGGCCCTGAAAATATATGTTTCCAGGATGGCTGGAGTCAGAAAATCTGACTCGCTGTTTATCCTGTATACACCCAACAAGCTGGGTGCTCCTGCTTCTAAGCAGACTATTGCCCGTTGGATTTGTAGTACAATTCAGCTTGCACATTCTGTGGCAGGCCTGCCACAGCCTAAATCTGTAAAAGCCCATTCCACAAGGAAGGTGGGCTCATCTTGGGCGGCTGCCCGAGGGGTCTCGGCTTTACAACTTTGCCGAGCAGCTACTTGGTCAGGGGCAAACACATTTGCTAAATTCTACAAATTTGATACCCTGGCTGAGGAGGACCTGGAGTTCTCTCATTCGGTGCTGCAGAGTCATCCGCACTCTCCCGCCCGTTTAGGAGCTTTGGTATAATCCCCATGGTCCTTACGGAGTTCCCAGCATCCACTAGGACGTCAGAGAAAATAAGAATTTACTTACCGATAATTCTATTTCTCGTAGTCCGTAGTGGATGCTGGGCGCCTATCCCAAGTGCGGATTGTCTGCAATACTTGTACATAGTTGCTGTTACAAAAATCTGGTTTTTGTTGTTGTGAGCCATCTTTTCAGAGGCTCCGCTGTTATCATGCTGTTAACTGGGTTCAGATCACAGGTTGTACGGTGTGATTGGTGTGGCTGGTATGAGTCTTACCCGGGATTCAAAATCCTTCCTTATTGTGTACGCTCGTCCGGGCACAGTATCCTAACTGAGGCTTGGAGGAGGGTCATAGGGGGAGGAGCCAGTGCACACCAGGTAGTCCTAAAGCTTTACTTTTGTGCCCAGTCTCCTGCGGAGCCGCTATTCCCCATGGTCCTTACGGAGTTCCCAGCATCCACTACGGACTACGAGAAATAGAATTATCGGTAAGTAAATTCTTATTATTAGCCAGTAGTCTTTAGGCCATGATACCAGTTCTCTTGAGTTCTTCATCCCCACCTGCTATTAGACTGGTTTAGCCGCTTAACTGACTATTTTCCCTTCAAAACCGTTCATAAGATTTGTTTGTGGTTTTCTTTAATATAGTTTTAGAAGTATTTTAAACTATTTAAATATTATGCACATCTGCAGAATGGATATCCTCTTCGAAAAACTGAGGGACAGTGAGGCGGTGTGGTCATGTGATCTAGCCATGCCAGTTAAAGGGTCAACTATTATATAGATATGATGATATTATTACATTCGCCCTGGGGAATCCTTCAGACTTTTCTGCCATCTAGCTGCCCTGTTTGGAGTTTAAGGAGATCGCTTTGTATTCCTTCTATCTTTGAAGTGATAGTCCCGTCCTCCTCTACTCCCTCTTGTAGGTGCTTTATTATACCGGATTTTACAATTTGCTCTGAACCCCCCCCCTTTTGTTCATATGAGTGTCACCCATCCCTCCCACCCTAGCCTTTCCCCCTACTTTCCTTGTCACTCCTTTCCCCTTTTTCCTTACTATCTCCTATTAAGCTTTTATGCTGTTTTTTTTTTTTTTTTTTTTTTTTTTTTTTCATTTTGTTCTTGTTTATATCGTTATTCTACTTGTTGCAACCCGCATGGTATATTTAGCTATAATTTCCTGATTTTATTTTCCTATTCTTTTGGTACATGCTCCTCATTGGGGACTACTACGCCTGCCCGGCTGTCGGGATCCCGGCGCCCAGTATACCGGTGCCGGGATCCTGACCACCGGAATGCCGGCAGCAGAGCGAACGCAAAAAGAGCCCCTTGCGGGCTCGCTGCGCTGGCCGCGGGCACTGTAGCACACCTACACGCGGCACGCTATTTATTCTCTAGGGGTGTCGTGGACAATAGTTGTCGGGATCCCAACGCCGGTATGCTGAGCTCCGGTATCCCGACAGCCGGGATATCGAGTGCCACCCCTTCATTGATATCACTCTGCATGTTACATGCTCTGTAACTTATCCACTTATTTACACAAGTCAGTGTATTTTGTTTGTCTTGTATTCCTTTTATTGTCAATGAAACCAGTTTGAAGATAAAAATAGTCGTCTTATATATTAGGCTGAAAAAGATTTAAACCATAAGGAATGGGGGGTGGTCTTCAGTATGCCGGCGGTCGGGCTCCCGGCGACTAGCATACCGGCGCCGGCATACCGACACTTATTCTCCCTCGTGGGGGTCCACGACCCCCCTGGAGGGAGAATAAAATAGTGTAGCGCGCCACCGTGCCCGTAGCGTGGCGAGCGAGCCCGCAAGGGGCTCATTTGCGCTCGCCACACTGTCGGTAAGCCGGCGGCCGGCCTCCCGGCGCCGGTATGCTGGTCGCCGGCAGATCGTAGTGAACCCGGAATGGGCACAGGTGAATTTAAGTGTTAACCTAACTTCATAAACCTAGACTCCATTTAGTGATGAGGTGGTACTAAAATGGAGTTCAGTGCAAAGGTAGATGCAACCATAGCTAGCATGCCAGAACCCCAATATTTGTTGATGATGGGGTTATCTTAGGGAACCCTAAGGAAACCTTTTGTCCTCGGGTAACACATTGGAGTCGGGTGTAGCCATTGCTGTGGTGGCCATAGCTCCCAGATTATGGAAAAAGACTATCCTATTGATCAGGAGACGGTCAAGTGGAAATACTATTTAAAATAAATAAATAATAGTTGAGGCATTGAATGCAATAACCTTTTTACTGAGGTATATGGCAGCAGTAGCCAGGAAAGCAGTCTAGTTACAACTCTGGGCAACAACTGCTCAGTTTCACAATAGACTGGCTTCTCTACCATAGAAGGGACCCTTCTATTTAGAGACAAATTAGACTCCATGGGATATATTTACTAATGGTCTATTTTAATAGATTTTAATCTATTTCAGATTGATTAAAATCGATCTTAATCGATGTTGGGCTAAAACACAATTTACTAACATTTAGAAATTAATATAAAAAATCATGTTCGTAATTGTGTGTTTTAGCCCTGGAAGCCCAAATCGATCAAAATCGACCCTTAGTAAATATGCTCCCTTGATACAAAAGTCCTCAAAAAGGAAGCTGGATATTTTTCACAGGAGCAAAGTGTCATCCTCCTCACCATGTGAGCAAGAATAAAGCAAGGATAATTTTATTTTAATTTTCTGTTGAGTGACTGAACAGAAACCTATTACTGAGAGGCAGACTGAAGATTTTCATTTTCAGACAATTTCAATAATCAAAAAAGTATTCTACTGTCTGAAATTTGAAATCTCACTGCAACCACTTGTATATTGGTAGTGAATATTGTACTGTGTGATGCCGCAGCTGACCTAAAACTTAATTATGGCCATATTAAATTTAACACTTAGGAGGGGCAGGTTGAAACAATGTACATCTATCACATGTAACATAGTAAGCTAATACCAAATTCATGGTACTCAGGCACAACTGTTTTCTTCTATACTGTTAAATAAAGAAATAGGATTTTAATTGCCTACTGCTAAATCCTTTTCTCGTAGACCGTAGAGGATGCTGGGGTCCATTTTAGTACCATGGGGTATAGACGTTCCGCAGGAGCCTTCAGCACTTTAAAACTTTTCAACAGTGTGATCTGGCTCCTCCCTCTATGCCCCTCCTTCAGACCTCAGTATAGGAACTGTGCCCAAGTAGACTGACCACTTTGAGAGAAGAATTTACATTTAATTAGTGGCGAGATTCACACCAGCTCACACCATACAAAACATGCCGCCTAACGGCTTTCAACATAACCCATGCTAACGTGCATGCATAACGCAACAGCTGTGAACATCTTAACACATGAGAACCTGTGTAAAAAGATAAAACGTAATTCTGCAGGAAAAATTAGCACTGGGCGGGCGCCCAGCATCCTCTACGGACTACGAGAAAAGGATTTACCGGTAGGTAATTAAAATCCTATTTTTCTCTTACGTCCTAGAGGATGCCTGGGTCCATTTTAGTACCATGGGGATGTACCAAAGCTCCCAGTACGGGCGGGAAAGTGCTGATGTTCCTGTAGAACTGACTAACCAAACTGAAGGTCGTCAGCAGCCAAGGTGTCAAACCTGTAAAACTTAGCAAACGTGTTTGCCCCTGACCAAGTAGCTGCTCGGCAAATTTGCAGAGACACCCCGGGCAGCTGCTCCGGAAGAACCCACTTTCCTTGTAGAGTGGGCCTTTACCGAACTTGGTAATGGCAATCCTGCCGTAGAATAAGCGTGCTGAATGGTACCTCTGATCCAGCGCGCAA
Organism: Pseudophryne corroboree; assembly: GCF_028390025.1. Taxonomy (NCBI): domain Eukaryota; kingdom Metazoa; phylum Chordata; class Amphibia; order Anura; family Myobatrachidae; genus Pseudophryne; species Pseudophryne corroboree. The sequence continues at coordinate 992,629,556 of NC_086444.1, read as the reverse complement.
TAGTCTGCTTAGAAGCAGGACCCCCAATCTTGTTGGGGTCATAGAGGACAAACAAAGATTCTGTTTTCCTTATCCAAGCTGTTCTTGCAACATACGTACTCAACGCTCTGACGACATCCAAGGACTTTTGAAATGGCTGAGGTGTCAGAAGCCACTGTCACCACCACAGGTTGGTTGATATGGAAATAAGACACAACCTTTGGAAGAAAATGCTGACTCGTCCGCAGTTCAGCTCTATCTTCATGAAAAATCAAATAAGGACTCTTGTGTGTCGAAGTCGGAAAATATTACAGTACACACATCACATACAAACATCACACAGATGGCCTCCGTGCACGTACTTAATCTCCCGTACGTGCACATATTCGCAAATTGCGTATGATTGCTCACACGGTCGTACGTGTTAGTGAGTGGTATGAGTAATTACGGAGGCATTTGTACTCGCATGGAAAAGCCACAAAGACCTATTATATATTTAATCCATATAATGCATAAATCACCCACTGTCTGCTCATCCTTCTAATAGCATGAAGATGGTTCACACATAAATTATCCTCCCAGAAACTCTAATACAATGTACCAGACGGCCTTGTTTACGCAAAGCTTTGAAATCCTATGAAGAAGGCAAATACCTTTGGTTACTCCCATTGTTCTAGAGTTGTCCAGTATCTGTCGAAGACAATAAATACTGGATTGTCATTGTCTTATCTGAAGACAGGACAAACAGAAAGACAATAAGACAATATCCAGGAACCTAGTTTGAAGAGAAACTCAATTTGCAATAGCTGACAAGTTACAAACCAGACATTTAGATAGCTAAGGTAATTCATGGTCTGAACTCTTGGAAATGTGTGTTTAGATGTATGTGTGTGTGTATATATATATATATATATATATATATACACACACACACACATATATCAGAATATCCAGTGGCGGCACTCAAACGGGACGAGATCTCCCTACTAATGGTCGAGAATCTCTGAACAAAAGGAATTTTATTGTGCATCCGGTCTGCCTTAGTATGTGACTTGAGGAGCAAATCCTTTCTATCTAGCTTTAAAACCTTTGCTTTAGTCTTCATCAGTTCATTCCAATCGTATCCCCTCAATTGGAAATTGTGGGCTATAGCATTAATCTCCAACTCTGTGTTGGTAATACTCTCCGAGATTCTGTGTGCCCTTAAGAACTGGGAGTATGGTAGACTGTATTTGGTGGTAGCTGGGTGAAAGCTAGAAGCCTGCAATAAGGTGTTTTTATCGGTCGGTTTTTTATAGAGATTAGTATGTAATCGTCCTTCTACCAGAGTTATTTGGACATCCAAATAACTCACTCTCTCCTCACTAATTGCGGCTGTAAACTTAATGTTGACATCTCTTAGATTAATTTCAGAGATCAACTGATTGAGGGATTCCCTGGTCCCAGACCAAATCAGCAACAGGTCATCTATATAGCGCACAAAGAATATTATAATTTTAGCGCTATTGGGGTTAGTGAAAAACAATTCCTTTTCTATCTCGAACATAAAGCAGTTCGCAAATGCCGGGGATACGCAGCTACCCATTGCGCACCCCTGCAGTTGTTCGAACCACCTATTGTCAAACAAGAAATAATTGTGCACCAGGGTAAGTTTCAACAACTTTAAGAAAAATTGTAAATCCGGACCCTGTTACAACGGACTACTAGATAACAAATGTCTGGCTGCCTCTACACCTCTATCGTGTGGGATACTGGTGTAGAGGCTGACCACATCTAGTGTGCACAATATACTGTTGGCAGGGAGATCTGGCAATAGCTGTAATTTGGTAATTAACGAAGTGGTGTCTTTAAGGTATGTAGAGCTGTGCCTGAATTACAGGCTGAAAGTAATAATCTAGATATTGTGACACCTTATACAACACTTAATTACGAGCTGCAATGATAGGACGTCCCGGTGGCTCCATCGCATCCTTATGAATTTTAGGTATTGTGTAGAAGACGGGTGCCACCGGGAAGTCCTGTATCAAAGCCTCCCGAAATGCTCCAGAAATCAGACCTTCCTGCACTGCTGCTTCTAGAACATTTTTTAGTTCACAATTATAGATCTCTGTAGGATCTGATAACAAACTTCTGTATACCGAGGTATCTAGTAATTGTTTGTATGCTTCCTTCTTGTATTGGCACAAATTCTGAACAACAATACCGCCCCCTTTATCGGCGGGGCGTATTACTATACTCTGATTTCTACTAAGGCTAATCAATGCTTCTCTTTCCCCTTTAGATAAATTAGACTTGTGCTTTTGATGGGATTTAGCCAGCTCCCCTACTTTAGAGTCTAAGACTCTCGCAAAACATTTGAGTGAAGTATTGGACGTGACAGGGTCAAAGTTCGAGCGTTTTCTCAATGGGCTGGGTACATCCGACTTCTTTATAGGCTGTGGTTGTCCTGAGAAATGTTCTTTTAACCGCAGCCTTCTGTTGACATTATAAGAGTCAATTTTCCACTGGAAATCATTAAACTCGGTAGTTGGTATGAACGACAGACCTTTACCTAATACTGAGAGTTCATCTGTGGTTAACACCCGTCCTGATATGTTGAAAATTACGTTGTTTTCTTCATTTTGGTGGTTGTTTTTTTTTGTAGAGTCTTTGGTTTTGTTTACTGCGCCTTGTGCTGTATCTGCCTTGGTGCCTCGCATGGCTCTGGTATTGACCCCTAAAGGGTGTTTGTTACTCTGTGACCAGCCAGCAATCTCATTATCACTGAAGGTGGACTGTTCCCCGCTAGATGTGTCTGTCCCATATGCCCTCCGAGTTCTCTGCTTGAATCCACGTCGTTGCTGTCGTCGGCCGTCCGGGTTATTTACCCAGCTGTAGACGGTACCCTCTTGATAATCCTTCTGTACCTTAATCAATTTACGCCTTTTGAATTGCACTAACTCCTGTTTGTATGCTTCCATTTGCTCTGTTAATTTATCCATCCATTTCACTTCTGGATCGGCCTTTAGTGCAGTCAGATGTTTCTCCTCAAAGGCCACAGTTCTCTCTTTCAACAGGTTAATTTCACGTGCAGATTCCTCTATTATTAGAAGAATGAGATCGAGGCTGCACTTATTTAGAATACCTATCCACTTGCGGCAGAATTCTATATTGTATTTCCCTATTGTGGGAATATTCCGCACCCTGAAACCTCGTGGAATTTGACTTTTTCGGTGATAATCTGATAACGTCACACCATGCATGAAAAAATCTGTTTGTTTCTTATGTAATCGAAGTAATTTCTGATATACAATATCATTGCTTTCTAAGCCACCTGACGTGGCCAAATCCTCTTTAAATCTGATATTTTCCGCATCAGCATCTGAGAAGGACCATATGTCACATGCAGCGACATCAATGTGGCGGTAACCTCCAGGTTCCCCAGGATCTGCACCATGTGCCATGGTCGCCTTTACTCACGATCCTCTAAAGTGAACCCCAATACCAGATGACTGATTGAAGATATAAAGTCAGAAAAAATCGGGCGGTGCCTTGTATGCTCCAGAGCGGGTACTCTCACTCACAGTGTCAGCTCCCAAACTTCTGGACAAATGCAGCAACACAATTACCGGCACTCAATACCTCCCATAACACGATGCCCTGGTGCCCTCCGTCACTTTAGTGTGCATATATCAGAATATCCAGTGGCGGCACTCAAACGGGACTTATACAGCAATGAAAAAGGAAGAGACAAAGCTCTTATCCGTGGTTAACGTTTCAGTTTATATAACTTTCGTCAGAACAACATACACTGGACAATACACGTACCTTTATACCCTTCACCAACACCCGTGCACTCCTTCTGTGGCTCGGCCGCGCCGGCGGGGGACGGATGACGTCATCACACTGCACCGCTTGTATGAGCGCTCCTCCCCATCGTCGCTCCGGTAACCATGGAAACCAACTGTGACAACAAAACATAATCTACAAAAAAAACAACCACCAAAATGAAGAAAACAACGTAATTTTCAACATATCAAGACGGGTGTTAACCACAGATGAACTCTCAGTATTAGGTAAAGGTCTGTCGTTCATACCAACTACCGAGTTTAATGATTTCCAGTGGAAAATTGACTCTTATAACGTCAACAGAAGGCTGCGGTTAAAAGAACATTTCTCAGGACAACCACAGCCTATAAAGAAGTCTGATTTACCCAGCCCATTGAGAAAACGCTCGAACTTTGACCCTGTCACGTCCAATACTTCACTCAAATGTTTTGCGAGAGTCTTAGACTCTAAAGTAGGGGAGCTGGCTAAATCCCATTAAAAGCACAAGTCTAATTTATCTAAAGTGGAAAGAGAAGCATTGATTAGCCTTAGTAGAGATCAGAGTATAGTAATACGCCCCGCCGATAAAGGGGGCGGTATTGTTGTTCAGAATTTGTGCCAATACAAGAAGGAAGCATACAAACAATTACTAGATACCTTGGTATACAGAAGTTTGTTATCAGATCCTACAGAGATCTATAATTGTGAACTAAAAAATGTTCTAGAAGCAGCAGTGCAGGAAGGTCTGATTTCTGGAGCATTGCGGGAGGCTTTGATACAGGACTTCCCGGTGGCACCCGTCTTTTACACAATACCTAAAATTCATAAGGATGCGATGGAGCCACCGGGACGTCCTATCATTGCAGCTCGTAATTCAGTGTTGTATAAGGTGTCACAATATCTAGATTATTACTTTTAGCCTGTAATTCAGGCACAGCCTACATACCTTAAAGACACCACTTCGTTACTTACCAAATTACAGCTATTGCCAGATCTCCCTGCCAACAGTATATTGTGCACACTAGATGTGGTCAGCGTCTACACCAGTATCCCACACGATAGAGGTGTAGAGGCAGCCAGACGTTTGTTATCTAATACTCCGTTGTATCAGGGTCCGGATTTACAATTTTTCTTAAAGTTGTTGAAACTTACCCTGGTGCACAATTATTTCTTGTTTGACAATAGGTGGTTCGAACAACTGCAGGGGTGCGCAATGGGTAGCTGCGTATCCCCGGCATTTGCGAAGTTTTCGAGATAGAAAAGGAATTGTTTTTCACTAACCCCAATAGCGCTAAAAGGATAATATTCTTTGTGCGCTATATAGATGACACAGGGAATCCCTCAATCAGTTGATCTCTGAAATTAATCTAAGAGATGTCAACATTAAGTTTACAGCCACGATTAGTGAGGAGAGAGTGAATTATTTGGATGTCCAAATAACTATGGTAGAAGGACGATTACATACTAATCTCTATAAAAAAACGACCGATAAAAACACCTTATTGCAGGCTTCTAGCTTTCACCCAGCTACTACCAAATACAGTCTACCATACTCCCAGTTCTTAAGGGCACACAGAATCTCGGATAGTATTACCAACACAGTGTTGTAATAACAGGAATGTGTATGTATGTATATATGTATGTGTGTGTGTATGTATATATATATATATATATATATAGATAGATAGATAGATAGATAGATATATGTATATCTTGAGGATGGAAATAGATAATTATATCATGTGTGGGATCATATTGTTCAGTCACATAAACATTAATCTGGTGGGTATAAGAATGTTGTCACATATTGCAACAATAAGTTATTAATAATACCAGATTTATGTATGATTAATGTGAGGGGTTTAACTGGTCATGGGGTGGGAACTCAGATGCAAAAAACAGAAATCACATCTCAAGTCTTAGCCATCGCCCACCTCTTGAGCTGACCAATGATCCCCGGTGCACAGGATATGTCCCACCCCCGAACCAATGGAACAAGAGCACATAGTGTCTATTGTATTATGTTTTGATCAACTGTATAAAAAGCCAAGCTGCCTAGCCAGTCGGTAATCTCTCTCTCTGAAGGGTCATCTTGCCTGATAGACCTGAGCACTGGGACCGCATGGCGCTGGCGAAACCAAACGTATGTACCATTGTATTGTTTATGTGACTCTGTTTTTGTAATTGTATCTTTGTTGTAACCCCCTTTTATCAATTATATGTTGGCGGGTTGGATCCCAACTTCCTAAATACAATTGGTGTCGTGTCTCCTTTCCCTGCTAGATTTGTAAGTGTATTCCAGACACACGTGAAGCTGCATAGTGCTCACGGCGTGTCGTTGTGTGTGTATGCACCGCGTGTACTCTGTACGTCCATCACGGCGTTAGTACGCAAAGTGCGTACACGGTATGGGACTTTGTACGCAAACAGTAATAAGTACGTAGGTTAAGGATTGCATACAGCGGCCGCAGCGGCTCTATTTTAAAGTGTATTAAGTGTGGTTTTAAGTATTGCTTTTAGTCCTGTAAGTAAATCAACATTTACATGTGTGACAGAGCCCCTAATTCAGACACTCGTCTGCCTGAGGCCAAGGCCAACAGCATGACCACTTTCCAAGTGAGAAGCTTCAACTCTACCTCTTGTAGAGGCTCAAACCAGTCCGATTTAAGGAACTGCAACACCATATTAAGATCCCATGGCGCTGCAGGAGGCACAAAGGGAGGTCGGATGCGCAGAACCTCCTTTACGAACATCTGGACCTCAGGAAGGGAAGCCAACTGTTTCTGAAAGAAAATGGACAAGGCCGAAATTTGGACTTTGATAGATCCTAATCTCAAGCCAGCATCCACACCCGCCTGTAGAAATAGGAGAAGACGTCCTAATTTAAACTCCACCGCAGGAGACTTCTTGGATTCACACCAAGATACATATTTTCTCCAAATACAATGGTAATGTTTGGATGTTACCCCTTTCCTGGCCAGAATAAGTGTGGGAATTACTTCATTGGGAATACCCTTACGGGCTAGGATCTGGCGCTCGACAGCCATGCCGTCAAACGCAGCCACAGTAAGTCTTGATAAACAAACGGCCCATGCTGAAGCAGGTCCTCGCGAAGAGGAAGAGGCTGAGGATCTTCCAGTAATAACTCCTGAAGATCTGGATACCAAGCTCTCCTTGGCCAGTCTGGAGCAATGAGAATTGCTCGAACCCTTGTTCTACTGATGATCTTGAGATCTTTTGGTATTAGTGGAAGTGGAGGGAACAGATACACCGACTGAAACAACCACTGGGTCACCAGTGCATCCACTGCTATTGCTTGTGGGTCTCTTGATCTGAAACAATATTTCTGAAGCTTCTTATTGAGACCTGATATCATCATATCTACTTGAGGAACGCCCCAATGATCTGCTACCTCTGCAAAGACTTCTGGGTGGAGGCCCCATTCTCCTGGTTGAAGATAGTGTCTGCTGAGGAAGTCTGCTTCCCAGTTGTCCACTCCCGGAATGAAAATTGCCGACAGAGCTTATGCATGTCTTTCTGCCCAGAGGAGTATCTTTGTCATCTCTGCCATTGCCGCTCTGCTTTTTGTTCTGCCCTGGCAGTTTATGTAAGCTACTGCCGTTACATTGTCTGACTAGATCTGTATGGGACGTCCTTGAAGAAGGTGTGCCGCTTGATGAAGGCTGTTGTGCACAGCTCTCAATTCCAGAATGTTTACGTGAAGGAGTACTTCTTGAATTGACCATCGTCCTTGGAAGCTTTCCCCTTGCGTGACTGCTCCCCAACCTCGGAGGCTTGCGACTGTGGTCACTAGGATCCAAGTCTGAATCCAGAACCTGCGTTCCTCCTGGACGTGAGAACTTTGAAGCCACCACAAGAGTGAAATTCTGGCTTTTGTTGACAGGATTATCCTCCGGTGCATTTGTAGGTGCCACTTGTCCAGTAGGTCCCATTGGAGCACCCTGGCGTGGAATCGGCCAAATTGTAGAGCCTCGTAGGCCGCTACCATCTTCCCCAGCAGGCGGATGCACTGATGAATCGATACGCGTGCTGGTTTTAAAACTTGCTTGACCATCCTCTGGATCTCCAGAGCCTTTTCCATCGGTAGGAATACTTTCTGTGCTTCTGTGTCCAATATCATTCCCAGAAATGATAACCTCATTGTGGGTTCCAATTATGATTTTGGAAAGTTTATGATCCAACCGTGCTGTTGAAGCACAGTCAGTGAAAGTGCAATGTTCTGCTCTAGTTTCTCCCTGGATCTTGCTTTTATGAGGAGATCGTCCAAGTATGGGATGACTTTGACTCCTCTCTTGCGAAGAAGAACCATCTCCGCCATCACCTTGGTGAATATTCTCAGAGCCGTGGAGAACCGGAAAGGCAATGTTTGGAACTGGTAGTGGCAGTCCTGCACCACAAACCTCAGGTATGCCTGATGCGGCGGGTAGATGGGAACATGTAAATAAGCATCTTTGATGTCCATCGATACCAGAAACTCCTTTTCCTCCAAGCTGGAGATCACCGCTTTCAGGATTTCCATCTTGAATTTGAACCTTTTCAAATAAAGATTCAGAGATTTTAGGTTTAAAATCGGTCTGACCGAGCCATCCGGTTTCGGCACTACAAACAGGCTTGAATAAAACCCTTTTTTCTGTTGTGACACAGGAACTAAGGAAATTACGTGGTCTTGACATAATTTCTGTATTGCGTTCAGCACTTTTGCTCTGTCCTGACAGAAGCTGGTAAGGCTAATTTGAAAAATCGGTATGGGGGAAGGTCCTGAAATTCCAATTTGTACCCTTGGGATACTATCTGCAATACCCAAGGATCCAGATCTGAGTGAACCCAGACCTGGCTGAAGGACAGTAGACGTGCCCCCACCCGATCATACTCCCGCAGGGGAGCCCCAGCATCATTCTGAGGTTTTAGCAGAAGTAGCTGTTGACTTCTGCTCCTGCGAGCCTGATGGTGTTGTAGATTTTTTACCTCTTCCTCGCCCTCTTCCTGTGAAGAAGGGGGTACCCTTTGTCTGTTTGGACTTGTTGGGTCGAAAGGATTGCATCATATGAGAATGAAATCCTTTCCTAGGTGGAGCAGCTGCGGAAGGCAGAAATGCTGACTTGCCTAATGTAGTTGTTGAAATCATGGCATCCAGCTTGTCTCCAAAGAGGGCTTCTCCATTGTAAGGAAGCGCCTCAATATTCCTTTTTGATTCCGCATCAGCATTCCAGTGGCGGATCCACAGCGCCCTGCGGGCTGAATTCGCCATAGCGGAGGATCTTGAACTCAATATCCTTCATAGCTTCAACTAAGTAACCTGCAGTTTGATATAGCCGAGAGTTAGGACTATTTCATCCCTGTCAACTGTGTCTATGTTAACAAGCAAGTTGTCAGACCATTTTTCCACAGCGTTACCTATGCACAAGCAATGGTGGGCCTGAGCACCTTCCGTTAGCCGTATATATGTATTTTAGGGTTGTTTCTAATTTACGGTCAGCTGGATCTTTTAAAGAGGTTGAACCAGGGGCAGGCAAAACTATTTTCTTAGACAGACGAGAAACTGAGGTGTCTATCATTGGGGGGTGTCTCCCATTTGTGCCTGTTTTCCTCAGGGAAAGGGTACGCAACACGTATCCTTCTGGGAAGGGTAAATTTCTTCTCAGGGTTAGCCCAGGATTCTTCAAAGAACGCATTCAAATCCTTTGAAGGAGGAAAAGTCACAACCTGCTTTTTATTTAATTTAAAGTAATCCTTTTCCTCTGGGACCAGTGTTGTTTCATGAAATTCCAACACTTCCTTTATAGCAACCATCATACATTGTATGCTTTTGGCTAATTTGGGGTCTACCCCTCTCAAATCCCCAGTGTAGATGTCCGAGTCGGAATCTGTGTCTGTGTCCCCTTGCATTATCTGGGCCAGAGACCTTTTCTGGGAACTGGATGGGACCCAAGTGGATGATATGGAGGGGTCAGTAAACAGTGCATCCTCCACAGACTGCCTCCAATATTTAGTCTGTTGTTCAGACTCAGAGAATTTATTTGCAAGCATTGATATATATTCTTTTGCAACATTCTCACCCACTCCGACTCCTCCTGAGAGGGAAGGGCCACCACATTACCCTCTTGTGCATCTAAAATGGATTCTTCCTGGGAAGAACCCACCCCAATGTCTGACATGTTACACACTTGTGTACACACACACACATCACACAGGGGAGCTATTGGGGACAGACCCACACTAAAATCTGTCAGAGAGACACAGAGGGATTTGCCAGTCCACACACTGCGCGTTATTGTGAATTGTGGAAATATTACCCACTTACAGCGCATATACCAATAATAGGCCCACAGATCTAATTATAATGAACACTCTCTGCCCCTTCTATAACACCCTGTACTTGTTTCAGCGTTGTCATGAGGAGAAACAGCATTCAGGATCTTCACACTGGAGTTTCTGCAGAAGAAAATGGCACCCAGTTAGTGTTCTGGCAAGTCTGAGGAGAAGCCCCGCCCTTCAGCCTCAATAATGTAATATTTATACTGGCTGGGGATGGCACATCTGCGGCTGTACATCTATGTACCCTTTTTGCCAGTGAGAGTAAGGTTTTAAAACATGCCCTCAGAGCGCGCCCCCCCCCCCCTCCGCGCTCTGCACCCTTGTGCTGAGACATGGCGCACAGCGTCCTGCTGCTGCGCGTGTACCTGTATGCCGCCAACGATGACCGGAGGATCCCCTCTCTGCAGGACTCCGGTAATATTCTCACCAGTCTTCTGACTCTGTTTGGGGGTTGCGGCAGTGCTGTGGGAGTGAACCCTGGCCAGGCTTGGGCTGTGTTCAGTACCCTTCAGGAGCTAATGGTGTCCTGTCAGCGGAAGCGTAACCATTAACTAATTGAGAAGTTGGTTCCTACTTCCCCCCCTAAGTACCACGAAGCAGGGAAGCTGTTGCCAGCAGCTTCCCTGTAAAATAAAAAACCTAAGAAAGTTTTTTTCCAGCAAAGCTCTGTAGAGCTCCACTAGTGTGCATCCAGTCTCCTGGGCATGTTTTTCTAAACTGAGGTCTGGAGGAGGGGCATAGAGGGAGGAGCCAGTTCACACTGTTGAAAAGTCTTAAGGTGCCAAAGGCTCCTGCGGAACTGTCTATACCCCATGGTACTAAAATGGACCCCAGCATCCTCTAGGACGTAAGAGAAATAAAAAAAATTGATGATTGTGAAGCATGGTCCATTGATGGCTATCCCTACAGCTGACCAGGGAGGCGATCAAGAGACTGCCTGTTGGGATTCGGTGAAATCTCGCCGCCGGAATACCGGCGTCGCAGGCTTTTCCCGCTCTGCGGGTGTCCACGACACCCATAGAGTGAGAATATATCCCGTTGCAAGTGCACCGAGCCCGCAGCATGGCAAGCGCAGCGAGCCTGCAAGGAGCTTTCTAGTGCTCACCCCGCTGCTGGTAAAAGATATGTATTTTGCAGCCCATATACTATATGTTGCAGTGGGGTGAGGCAGAGACTTTCCTGTCATACTAACGTTTGTGCCAGAAAGCGAAGACATTTATAGGAAATCTTTTTGCTCCATTTATATTATCTTTGTTTTTTGTGCATGTTTTACTTCATCAATATGCAAAGAGATCAGGGCTGCTATGGATCTCAAAACCGCTATCCTCCTGGCAGTCCAGAAATGGTAGGCTGCTTGCTAGCATTTTATACACACATGTTGCATTGCTATTGTTCACATTTCTTGTTGTGTGTAGGTGGGTTAATCACTATGGGGGGTAATTCCAAGTTGATCGCAGCAGTATTTTTGTTAGCAGTTGGGCAAAACCCTGTGCACTGCAGGGGAGGCAGATATAACATGTGCAGAGAGAGTTAGATTTGGGTGGGTTATTTTGTTTCTGTGCAGGGTAAATACTGGCTGCTTTATTTTTACACTGCAAATTAGATTGCAGATTGAACACACCACACCCAAATCTATCTCTCTCTGCACATGTTATATCTGCCTCCCCTGCAGTGCACATGGGGGGTCATTCCGAGTTGTTTGCTCGGTAAATTTTTTCGCATTGCAGCGATTTTCCGCTTAGTGCGCATGCGCAATGGCCCTCATTCCGAGTTGATCGCTCGTTATTTTTCATCGCATCGCAGTGAAATTTCGCTTAGTGCGCATGCGCAATAGTCGCACTGCGACTGCGCCAAGTAACTTTGCTATGAAGATAGGATTTTTACTCACGGCATTTTCTTCGCTCCGGCGATCGTAGTGTGATTGACAGGAAATGGGTGTTACTGGGCGGAAACACGGCGTTTTAGGGGCGTGTGGATGAAAACGCTACCGTTTCCGGAAAAAACGCAGGAGTGGCCGGAGAAACGGGGGAGTGTCTGAGCGAACGCTGGGTGTGTTTCTGACGTCAATCCAGGAACGACAAGCACTGAACTGATCGCACAGGCAGAGTAAGTGTGGAGCTACTCTAAAACTGCTAAGTAGTTTTTGATCGCAATAATGCGAATACATCGGTCGCAATTTTAGGATGCTAAGATACACTCCCAGTAGGCGTAGGCTTAGCGTGTGTAACTCTGCTAAATTCGCCTTGCGACCGATCAACTCGGAATGAGGGCCAATGTCCGCACTGCGACAAGTACATTTGCTATTCAGTTAGGTTTTTTACTCACGGTTTTTTCTTCGTTCTGGTGATCGTAATGTGATTGACAGGAAGTGGATGTTTCTGGGCGGAAACTGGCCGTTTTATGGGTGTGTGCGAAAAAACGCTACCGTTTCTGGGAAAAACGCGGGAGTGGCTGGAGAAACAGAGGAGTGTCTGGGCGAACGCTGGGTGTGTTTGTGACGTCAAACCAGGAACGACAAGCACTGAACTGATCGCAGATGCCGAGTAAGTCTCGAGCTACTCAGAAACTGCACAGAGATGTCTTTTCGCTATATTGCGATTCTTTCGTTCGCAATTTTAAGAAGCTAAGATTCACTCCCAGTAGGCGGCGGCTTAGCGTGTGTAAAGCTGCTAAAAGCAGCTTGCGAGCGAACAACTCGGAATGAGGGCCATGGTTTTGCCCAACTGCTAACAAAAATATTGCTGCGATCAACTTGGAATTACCCCATATGTGCTTCCTCCTTTACTGTGGTGAGTGCATACAACAGAAGCACTTCACACATTGAGTTAAGGAGGAAGCGACCAATCAACACACAGGCTAATCACAGACCATTTTTTTATATAGCGATTGGGCAAAACCTAGATGTGACTGGCTGCCAGATTGCACAGTACTTTGTAGAATATAAATCTTTTATTGCCACCCTCTGATTGTCCTTCTGCATGAATTGAGGTGCATACCTCCCTCATGACAGAAATTACATATCTTGGCTTGATTGCAATTACATGGAGCCAGCAAATGGTACAGAGATGTTATCAGAGCCGGCCCTAACCAATATGATGCCCTAGGCAAGATTTTGTCTGGTGCCCCCTAGCTGCTTCTGCCTCTGACCTTGCAACTCTTTCCCAGCACCATCACCCCTCACCCATAGCAGTCCTTATTTTGGTGTTTGTTCCACCTATATTTTAAATAGGAACAGTTCGCACATTTGGCGCACAGCCCAAAAAGGGGTGTGTTTTGCTGGCAAGGGGCATGGCCACACAATAGTAACCCCAATTCCAATTACGCCACACAGTACTGCAACTTTATTCACATTTGATCATGCGATAGTGTCCATAATTCATATTAAACCCACAGTAGTATTACTTTACCTTATAAACATTACTCCTCACAGTAGTGCCCCTTATTCACATTACATCACACTGAATTGCTCCTTATTCACATTACACCACACCCTATTGCTCTTTATTCTCATTGGATGACACAGTAGTGCCCTTTCTATACGCAACACCACATAGTCGAGCACCTTATACACATAATGCCACACATTAGTAATGCATTTATACACATAATTCCACACAGTAATGCTCCTTACACATTATTAATGTCCTTATAAACATAATGCACCTTACACATTATGACAACCTTTATTAATGCCCTTTTACACATAATGTCCCTAACATACATGACGCACATTATTAGTGCCCCTATACACATAATGACACACACAGTGCCCCTTACACATATGTGGCACATTATTAATGCATTTTTTACATGACACACATAATGCTCCTTACACTTATTCCGAATACTACTGCACAACCAACCCACTCACATGCACACAGCACTCACACTGCCACTAACACTGTGACCTCTGCCTCTGCTTGGATACAGATGTGTCCTCATAAATCTTGCCTCAATGCTAACGTCGGGCACCCTTTTTTATGAAAATGCATCTTATTTGCATTGCTATGTGGCTAGATTCTGCGGATTAAAATATGCGGCATGCCTATATGTTGTGTGAGACTGTGGCTGTATCTGCATAAGAAATGCTACACACAGAATATAGGCATGCCGCATATCATTTTAATCAGCAGAAGCTGCTGATGCCCCTAGGCATATCAAATGCCCTAGGCAATTGCCTAGTTTGCCTATGCCTATGGCCGGCTCTGGATGTTATTGTGGTCACATTGTGTAAGTTAAGTCTGAGACACACATCATTACAGTTATACAGCCTGTATGCTGTAATGATCCATTTAGGAAAAAGGAATACCTTATCCGTCATTACTTTTCTGGGATGCATGCTGCCTGTGAAGTGGAAGCAGCGTGACACTGCTCTAGTGAAGACTGTACCAATCTGTATTGCAGCAGTGGGTGATTGCCTCATTTCTGTTTGGCATTCAAGACAGTGAAAGCCAAGCTGCTACAGTGTGGAGTAGACCGGAGCCAAGAAGAGACGAGAGGGGGCTGAGCCAAGAGGAGCTTATTTCTGTAGGGGGCTGAGAAATGGCGCTCTCGGATTCTAGTTACTGTATACTCCTGATACTGCTCCTAAATTGTATTTACTTGTGTCCTATGTATAACTCCAGTGATATGTTCAAGCAAATATCATCCCCTGATGTATTTAGGTTTAATCATTTTGAATGAACACTAACTTACTGCGCTATCATTTGTCTGGCATTCTATTATGTATACTAGCCATGTGGTAGCCATTTGACTCTAGTAAATGACTGTAAGTATCCAAAACATTTTTATCATTATACCTTTTTCAGAGGCAGTCATTTCTACCTGTGTAATTATAAATGTGCAGCCACATGCACACAAACATCATACAGCATTATTATTTGCCCTGGGACTCATCTCTAATTTGTTGATATTTTCTTAAGACTTTGTGGGGTCTATTTACTAAGCTTTGGATGGAGATAAAGCTGATGAAGATAAAGTACCAGCCATGTCACAGGCTGGGTTTGAAAAATGACAGGAGCCGATTGGCTGGTACTTTATCTCCATCCAAGGCTTAGTAAATAGACCCCTGTGTTTGGTGTTTGACTTGAGCCAGTTGTTAGGGTATCCTTATTTTATAGTTACAATCTCAAGTTTGTTTTATGCTGTTCAATTATATATAACATGGGATCATGTTTGAATTTGAAATTATAATTGTACTTTAAAGAGAGGGCGGCTAGTCAGACCTCTGTGCTTATGCTGAAAACCACAGACGAGCTGCTAACAGCGTCAGGCCTGTCTATAACAGAGGTTCTCAAATGCAGTCCTCAAGGCACCTCAGCGGTTGAGGGTTTACGTTTAGCCAAGCTTGGCCCCAGGTGACTTAGGGGGACATTTACTAAGCAGTGATAAGAGCGGAGAAGTGAGCCAGTGGAGAAGTTACCCCGTCAACCAATCTGCAGCTCTGTATAATTTTATAGTATGCAAATTATAGATGTTACTTCAGTGCCAATTGGTTGCCATGGGCAACTGCTCCACTGGCTCACTTCTCTGCTCTTATCACTGCTTAGTAAATTATGCTGTTAGGGCTTTATTCATGTTTGTTAGCAATCCAAAAAAGTTAGCAATTTGGCAAAACCATGCTTCACTGCAGGTGGGGCAGATGTAACATGTGCAGAGAGAGTTAGATTTGGGTGGGGTGTGTTCAAACTGAAATCTAAATTGCAGTGTAATAATAAAGCAGCCAGTATTTACCCTGCACAGAAACAATATAACCCACCCAAGTCTAAGTCTCTCTGCACATGTTACATCTGCCCCACCTGTAGTGAAGCATGGTTTTGCCAAATTGCTAACTTTATAGGTTTGCTAACAAACGTGAATTAATTAGCCCCACAGTCAATTTGATTTATCCATCTGTTCTGAGTAATGGATATACCTAAAACGTGGACCGTTTGGGTTCCTTGAGCACTGCATTTGAGAACCTCTGGTCTATAGTATCTCCAGGTGTTTTATCCTCCATAACAATTTCATGTAAACCTATAAAATAAATAACTTTTTCTGTAGCACACTGACATGGTGATACCAAGGATATACCAGGAAGACTTGATCCTGCGTCAGTAGCTCACATGGTAAACAGTTGTGGCAAATTACTGATCAAACTTATGCCTGTAACACAAGGAGAATTGTGTCCCATCTGTATTTAGTTGTTACAAGAATAGTCTCAACTGTCCTGAGGTAATACTTTTGAAAAGCAATTGTGTGAAAGACTTTTTCTGTAGATATTTGTGCAAGGGATTATACTGTTACACAAACATCCTTGGTGACTGTGTGGTAAGGGCTGTGGTATGTATGATGGAGACGTCCTTTTATGCTAAGTGAAACCAATTCCATAAATATCTACATTCAAGAGAAAAAAATCGAAAAACTAGTTGTCCTTAACTAGAGTGGACTTCGGGATATCCGTACCTGGGTGCAAAATATTTTCCTTAAATTTCCTTTCTCTTCAAAATTATCTCTGATTTGTTTGTATCTTTCTATATATTGTACATCTTATAAATGAAAAAGTCTATTTGATTGCAATAAACTTCTGAAACCATTGAACCAATTGCATTGCGGTTTTCACTATTACGTAGGTAGTTTTCCCAAGCAGGTGTAGGCTAAGTATCATCATGATCGGTTGTCAGGGGGTTGTAGGTGGGGCTCTATTTATATCAGAGAATGAATTGTTTATATCAGAGTATATGCAAAAACTATACAGAATATAGGAACCAATTCAGAAAGGCATACATCTTGCACATATGACAGCCTATATGACTGTGCTGCCCCTCTACATACTGTACACTTGGTTTCATAGTCATCGCTACCGGTGCAAGATCATTAGAAGATGCCACTGAGTTGTATGACTCTGCATTACCCGTAGCAGTGTGCGCTCGGCTCGGGAGCAGACGCAGTTCAAACACACACAAGATTTGTCCTGTGTGCTATTCTGCATCAGTGCATTATGTCCAGCGCAGACCAAGAGAAGTATTATTGTGCAATTGTCTGTGGATACAGAATAAGAACGTATACTGAGAAAGAAACTTCATATAGAGGAGAAACTTCATATAGAGAACAATAAAAAGTGGTTCTATGCAGCCGACAATGAATAAAAGTATAGAATTACATTTCAAATGCAGAACAACAGAAGACCCCTCTGCAGTGGTGCTCTGAGTTTGCTTTATTTGCTCTATATATTTAATTTCCTGCCATACCAGGAGGAGCAAAGACTTATGCTACAATAGATAGCAACACTTGTGTTTAATACTACTGTTGTATATATGTATACGATTGAACAGTATAGCGCTAGCTAAGATCTGCTTGCCAGTATTTGGATTTTGCATTCTATTGCTTTATGTCTTGTCTTTATCTGAGAATACTGTGTATTTCTAATTCTACCTAAAAAAAACAAAAAACCTCTAACAATTGTAAGTGTTACATAGATGTTTACCTATCCATGTAATAAATTCCTGCTCCTGGAGTTCTGTGTGGAGAATATAATCTCTATGATATTATGGTTTTGGACATGGTAATAAATGAGAATCCTGGAAAACACTGACATGAGAAGAGTTAAGATACCTTTCTGTTAGTGTGACGAGGACACTTGTGTGTCACCTTCGGGATGGCGAGCATTGTGATGTTTTGAATCCTTTTGTTCCAACCAAATCCTATCCTGCTGGGCTGGCAGGAGTGACAATAACATTTCCCAACTGGGAGTTAAAGGATGTACAGCCTGATCCCTGAAACACAGATATTAGTTTTTTTGTCTTCCTTGTTGTGTTCCTGTCACCCTTGAGAAGACTTCCATACCAAGAATAAGGACAGAAAGTAATCAAATTAGGGCTGGCTAGCAACAACAGGGCAAGGACTGTGACAGCTGTTGCACACGCTATTAGAGAAATCCTTTGGAGGCATTCTGTAAGGGATGGCTCTCTGTAGGTCTAAGGCACATATTACTACTGCGTGTGTGATTTGGGAAGAGCATCCTGATTAAACATGCTTCTTGTGGTAAGTGGAGGGACTAAGCTATTACTGCCATTTTACACTTAATTGGACAACTTAAGAGATTTCAGTTGACTAGGAATTGATCTGAAAAGTAGATAATCAACATAAAGGCTCTGTATTTGCTTAGAGCTAAATCATTTCATGACACTGAACTGTCATGTACAACTCTTCTTGTCCTTGATATTCAGTTGATGTCGGTACTAATTTGCAGTGGATTTACATGTTTGCATATATTATTCCATTTTTGGGAACAAGACCCTTTCTTAATGGCTGCTACTCCTTAGTTGTTTACTTTAACATAGTTGTACAAATCCAATGTATCTTTATGGAAGAGTTGATCAGTAATGTTGGTATGTAAAAATTAAACAAGGTAATACATTTATTCAGAAAAAAATTGTATTAGGGAGTGGTTTTTTTGTTTTATTGTTATGGTTTATAGAGCTTTATAACTATGAGCCTCTGTTTAAACTCATTTTAATTGTCCTCCTGTAATCACTCTACAGAGTATATTTATTAAAGTGCGAGTTAGAAGTGGAGATGTTGCCTGTAGCAACCAATCAGATTCTACTTATTTATCTAGCACCTTCTAGATGATAATAGCTAGAATCTGATTGGTTGCTATGGGCAACATCTCCACCTCTATAAACCCACACTTTAGTAAATATACCCCTACATGTTTGCTAATGAGGCTGTATGACCATGTATGATATGAGGTAGGGATTGCTTTAGATGTGCTAAATGTGTAATTCCGGGAGAGTTTCTCCAGTTAGGGACTACCAAATGTTTTTTTGCTGCATTGAATCCCACAGTACTGTGTACTCATGTCAGATCATTTAAGTACATACTGTAGGTTCAGTATAATATTTTCATATTAGAGAGGGTACACGCCTAGAGGTCAAAGAATGCTTATAATTAATCTGAATCCTCAATTACTTAAATTACCAGCTCAATTTTTTATGGATCACAATGATACATGAATAATAAACTGTATTGTGTAATAGTTATATCTCGCTCATTCACTTATTTGCTTCAAGATCTTTTGGGCAATGTTTGAATAATTTTTTCACTGTTGCATACTAAATTGCAGCCACAAAAGTATTCGCGTTCATCTCTGCATTAGGGCCACTGCGAGAAAATGTCAGAAATATAAAGTTATTTCATTTATACTCATTCCTGGGTGGTATCAGGTGTAATTTAATATTCTTTCTCGCCTTACAGTGCTTTGTCCTCATCCCTGCAGAGCAAATGAGATGTTGTACTCAGTGACTGTACAAACCATGACACCTGTGCCTCGTAGAGGTTGGTGCCCTGCCTAGGGGTGAAGGACAATATTCTTCTGCTTCCTTGCTGCTTTCTCTTTCTGGCTCAGCAGAAGAGATCAGAGATATAGTTGTGTAATCTTTAGGGGAAGGTGGAGCAGCAAAACTTTCAGACTCTACAAGTGTTAGTTTCTTGTAGAGAGAGTTTGGAGAGCAACCTTAGAGATGAATAACATTCATGCTGTTGAGAGAAAATAACCTTGAGGTCTCCTTGCCACTCCACAAGTTCAGTTAGGTAACTCACTGATGTATCCTGGGGAACAAATCACATCTTTGATTTGTGCCTGAACTGAGGAATAAAAAGCATAGGTAATGGACTAAAGTAAAGCGTATGGATATGTGTTCCCTTGCAGTCCATATGATGTGAATGTGAATTATGTTACAGATAGAGCGAAGAATATGATAAATGTTTAGAGCCATTTGATCATTAAAAAGTCTCCCTTTTCCTTCTCTAAGAGGATTTCCAATGCAGAGCTCTTTTTTGATGTATTATAGAAGATAAATTACTTTTTAACTGTGAATGTTCCTGAATAAGTTATTGAGGAAACACTAAAAAAAAATCACTTTACTTGATAAGATGTTTACCGTCCATATATAAATTATTGTCTAATCAAGAAAATATGAAATTGTATCTGCTTATATATAACCATTAATTAATTAATGCATTGTAGTCTTTGTGACTTGGGGGGATACGTATCAAAGCTTGAAGAGAGATAAAGTGGAAAGAGATAAAAAGCACCAATCAGCTGCTGTCACTTTACAGGCTGTGTTTGAAAAATTGCATTTAGAAGCTGCTTGTTTGGTTCTTTATCTTTCACCACTTTATCTCTCTCTAAGCTTTGATATATATGCCCCTTGTTTAACTACTCTCACTCTCTCTCACACACACAAACAAACACACACACGCACACGCACGCACACGCACACACTTTAAATAACTTTTGATTTTCACTTATGGGATGTGGCTTTCAACTGATTTGCAATTGACAGGTCTCCAGTGAGACTTTATCATGCCTTTTCCTTTGTAAAAGAGATCCAAATGAAATCATGGCCCACTATTCTACACACACCCTCACAGTCCTAACACCCCAGGGATGTAACTAGGACGGTGCTGCCGATGTCACTGCACAGAGCGGAGGTTGCTCTGGGGGCGGAACCGTACGCCATCGCAGCATCCATTTGCCGATGCCGGGCACCCCCTGCAATGCTTTTACTAGCGGTTGTGCGCCCGGCAGCTGACTCCTCACCTATCTCCAGAGCTCCTCCTTCCAGCTCCCACAGTGCTGATTGAGGAGGAGTGGTTGGTTGCCTGGAGCTGTGGCAGAATGTCAGTGTCTGTCAGAGAGGCAGCAGCTGAGTTCTGACTGATCGGTGAGGTGTGAGCTGTCACTGACTCACCCTATTGGGGTGGTGGTGGAGTAGGGGCGATGGGCAGACATTAAAGTTCAACTAATAAATTAAAGAGACAGTTTTTATGGGAGAAATGGTTTGTGACAATTCAAATGTAAAAGTGTTATAATTACATAAAACTGGACAATATTCTCCTAATGGATAAGTTCAGAGGTAGAGACAATAAGAGATCAAGGTGGGAAACAGTCCTATTGTTTTAACTGAATAGGGGAGATCATGCCGTGAAAAGAATTACTGACAGATCTGCTGTTAGGAACTTCCTAAATTCATGATACATGATACGCACTGCTGGTTGTACCATCTCCATACATATATATCATTCTTGCCTACCTGACCCTCTCCATGAGGGAGAAAATGCTCTGTTCCTGGACTTTCCTGGTAATGTATGATTGCCATCACCTGTGGTGAAACGCCTTTCTTATCAATTAACTAGCTCACCACAGGTGATGGCAATCATACATTACCAGGAAAGTCCAGGAACAGAGCATTTTCTCCCTCATGGAGAGGGTCAGGTAGGCAAGTATGATATATATGTATATATTAAGTATATGCAGTTTAAGTGGTTGCATTTACAGTAAGCTAGATGCTAACTTTATAAACATAGGTACTAAGTGCATCAGAGTTCTCATATAATATATTTAAATATTTAACTTTATAAGTTCAAGTCTGATTTAATTGTAACTTTTATACTTTCTTGTCTTGTCATCTTTGTTAGCCTACTAACGCCCATGTTTTTTTTTACTTTTGATGACAATATAACTGTCAGTGCAGTACCTATGTTTAATCAGTGTTTTGTATTCCTTCATTGTTGGGCCTTCCTCAGTGTGAATATGCAAATATTCTGTTGTACCTTGTTCATTGTCCATTGATACATGCATTGCTTCAATAAAAATATATTTTCTGCAGTGGGGTACAGGGAATTACATTGGGGTGTAGAGTTGGATCTTGATCCGAGGCACCAACAGGCTAAAAGCTATAACTGTTCCCAGGATGCATAGCGCCGCCTCCTCTATATCCCCGCCTCCAGGCACTGGAACTCAGTTTGTAAGTTGGTGCCTGCAGTGCAGGCAGCTAACAGGGAGGGCTGCGCTAGGCAGCCCTGAAAAGAGCTTTTTAGAAGATAGAAGACTTCAAGGGCCGCAGCACAGGCACTTAAAAGTGCTGTATGTCATACTGACATATCGTGCTGCGTCTCCCTCACCTCCCCCAGCGGCGCTGTATACTCCCGCGCCCTGGTTGCTGGGTACTTACAGCGGAGGGCTCCGGTTTTCTTCAGAGAACACACACTTGCTGCTGCTCTCCAGGATCGCGTGGCCGCATCATATAGAAGAGGTAAGGGGGTCCCCCATGCGAGACCCGCTGAAAACCATGATCCGGCGTGGTCTCTAGGAGACGGGCTGTGCGCACTGGCGTGGACACTGTGGCGTACAGGGACCCCACTAGACCACCAGGGCAAGGGGTACAGGTCGGATTACATAAAAATCCATTTTAATAGGCCCAGCAGTACCCAGTGGTAAAGTCCAGCAAGGGGATAAGGCTCTGACCTGTAGCCCCAGGCGCCATTTACTGCAAATGTTCAGACCCTGGAGCTGCATCTCTCTCTCTCTCCCTCACTCTCTGTCAGCGTTTGGGCGCTGTTACACACATGCTGAGCTGATTCTGAGACTGCTGGGCAATGTCTCCTCTGTAAAGCCGCCTGCATCATCAGTGCTGTGCATTTACAGGACACTTAAGTATTCTATATGTCATTTAGACAGTGTTAGTTAAGAACAAGTACCCTGTGATATACATCCAGTCTTTACTGTGCATTGTTATATCTATATACCTACATAGCTTTACTTAGTAGTACAGTACTTAGTATTGCTAGTGCAGTGCAGTTTTATTGTTGTTTGTAATAATTTATGCATTGTACATGTGACTGTGTGTGTGCCTATAGCTGTTGTGTGATCTCTATTCCGTGTATCTCACACACATTGCTATCCCTATATTCTGTACCCTGAAGGGGGCTAAGTGCATCAGGGTTCTCATATAATATAGTGTTTCACAGGATATACTTATTTTGTATTTTTCTCTGTGTTTTACAGTCACCACATACCTCTTAAATCCTCTGTGTGTGCTCTGCTTGCAGTCAAACTATACAGGGTAATTTGTCTGCTTAAATTGTTCTATTACACCCTGAGGTTACGCTTACAAATAATGTCTGCTAAACAGGGTGGTAGCTCCATGGCTGATCCTGCACCAGGCAGTGCTGACGCCACGGATTACCCGGAGGAAAACATAGCAGCCGAGGGTTCAGGTACTGGGGGTTCTATAACCCACAGTCAGTCTGCAGCAACGGGGGCAAATCAAGTCCCACCTTGGGCTGCTTTCTCTAATTTACTGACTATGCTAGTAACTAGACTTGCGCCCCCTATGGGACCTCCTGTGCCATTACAGCCACATATTGTCCCTGCAGTTAATCCGCCATGTGCAGATACTCTGTCCTCTCAGTTACAGCAATTAAATCAGTCTCTGGCTAAGCAAAATCCTAACCCTCGCCCGCCTAAGACCAAGGGGTCATCTAAGCGGGCCATTACTTCCTCACAATCCACACATGTTTCGGATACTTCATCCGATGAAGATGGCGCTTACACTGACCCTTCAAACACTGATGCAGATGCTTCTGATGGGGAATCTCTGACACAAGTGGATGTTCCTGACCTCTTAGAGGCTATCAGGCTGATTCTTCAAATTGATTATAATGAAGAGCCTCCAGCTACCTCTAAGATGCCAGATAAGTTTAAACGTCAGAGGGTTACTAAATTAGTTTTACCCCATTCTGACCACTTGGTCGACATATGCCTGTCTAAAAAGATGCTAGCATGTTATCCCCTCGCTGCAGAGTTAAGTAAAAGTTGGGAAACACCACCGCCGGTAGACTCACAAGTCACGCGTCTGGTGGTGTCCTCTGCTCTGCCTGTCACTACTGTCATCTCACTGAAAGAACCGACGGATAAGCGTGTGGAGGGTTGCTTGAAGTCAATTTACACTCTTGCAGGAGCTGTGCATAGGCCCACTATTGCGGCTTCTTGGGCGGCAAAAGCTATTGAAGCCTGGGTTCAGGAAGTTGAAGTGGAACTACCGTCTGATTTTCCTGATAATGCTAGACAATGTCTTTCATATATTATTACAGCCTCTCATTATATTCAGGAGGCGGCATCTGATGCAGGTGTCCTGACGGCCAAAGCGTCTACTACGTCTATTCTGGCTCACCGGATTCTCTGGTTGCGGTCCTGGTCTGTAGACCTGGACTCTAAAAAGACCGTGGGGGTGATCCCTTTTAAGAGAAACATACTTTTTGGGGAAGATCTCAACAAGATTGTTGCTGACTTGGCATCAGCTAAGACTGCATGTCTGCCTAGTACTACTCCTTCGGCTCTGAAGGCTAAGAGTACTTCTTTTCATTCCTTTCAACCTCCAGGTAAAGCAAAGGGTCAGGCGTACACGAAACAGGCTCGCACTTCCAAATCCACTAAGCCCAAACCTAAACGTGCCTGGGCTGCCCGTCGGCCTGCTTCCAAAACAGACAAGCCTGCTGCATGATGGGGCGGGTCTCCCCCTGGGAGTTCCCAGAGTGGGAGGCCGACTTCTACGGTTTGCCCAGGTGTGGTTACAGACTTCGGATGCATGGGGAAGGGAAGTTGTCACTCACGGATACGCCATCTCTTTCAAGAAACGTCCCCCTCGCCAGTTTTGCTCAACAAACATCCCTTCGGATAAGGTAAAAGCAAAAACTCTCCATTTGGTGGTACAATCTCTCCTGGATGCAGGAGTGATAATGCCGGTGCCTCTGGCTCAGAGAGGCAGGGGGTACTATTCAACGCTGTATCTAGTCCCGAAACCGAATGGGTCCTCTCGGCCCATTCTCAACCTCAAGTCTTTGAACATTTTCCGTTGGAAACGCTTTGCTCTAATGTTCTGGCTTTGGAGCCCAAGGACTATATGGTATCCCTGGACATACAGGATGCTTACCTGCATATTCCTATTGCCGTGTCGCAACAGCAATACCTGAGGTTTGCTATTGGCAACCTACTTTCAATTCCAGGCCTTGCTTTTTGCTCTGACCACGGCTACACAAATTTTCACCAAGGTCATGGCAGTCATGACGGCTCAACTCCGCCGTCAGGGCATCAGGATCCTGCCGTATCTGGACGACTTGTTGATCCTGGCGAACTCCCCAGAGGTTCTCCTTCATCTGGAACTGACGGTCCAATTCCTACAAGCCCATGGGTGGCTCATCAACTGGAAGAAATCCTCCCTGATCCCTGCTCAGAGCATGGTGCACCTAGGGGCATTGTTGGATACCCACAACTAGCGGTTGTTTTTATCTCCGGAGAAGATCCTGAAACTTCAGGACAAAATAAGACACTTCCTTTCCCGCCCACTTGTGTCGATACACTCGGCGATGCAAGTACTGGGCCTCATGGTGTCGGCTTTTGACATGGTAGAGTTCACTCAATTTCACTCTCGCCCTCTCCAGAGGTTAATTCTTTCCAAATGTGATGGCCTGCCTCACTGGATCAGGACTCACATATTCTCCTTGACTCCGGAGGTTCGCCTGTCTCTGACCTGGTGGCTACAGGACCAGCAATTGAGCAGGGGTCGTCCTTTCTGGATCTCCAACTGGGTCCTTCTGACGAAGGATGCCAGTCTGCGGGGTTGGGGCGCGGTGTTGGAGCAACACCGCGCCCCAGGGTCGGTGGACCAGGGAGGAATCTTTCCTTCCGATAAACATTCTGGAATTGCGGGCAGTGTTCAATGCATTGACACTAGCCCTGCCTCTGGTACAGAACAGGCCTGTTCAAGTACAGTCAGACAACGCCACCACAGTGGTGTACATAAATCATCAAGGTGGCACTCGAAGCCGCATGGCAATGTGGGAAGTGTCAAGGATACTTCAATGGGCGGAACGCCATCTGCCAGCCAAATCGGCAGTGTTCATTCCGGGAGTCCTCAACCGGAAAGTGGGGAGAGTGGAGCCTTCATCCGGAAGTCTTTCAACTCCTCGTGGACAAGTGGGGCCTACCAGACGTAGACCTGATGGTGTCTCGACACAATCACAAGGTTCCGGTCTTCAGAGCAAGGACAAGGGATCCTCAAGCAGCATTCTTGGATGCACTGGCAATTCCATGGAACTTTCGGCTGCGGTACGTGTTCCCTCTGGTGTCACTCCTGCCCAGGGTTATACGGAAGTTCAAGCAAGAAGGAGGAATACTACTTCCAATCGCTCCGGCGTGGCCCAGATGGCATTGTTTTTCAGATCTGCAGGGTCTGTCGATAGA
Organism: Pseudophryne corroboree; assembly: GCF_028390025.1. NCBI lineage: Eukaryota > Metazoa > Chordata > Amphibia > Anura > Myobatrachidae > Pseudophryne > Pseudophryne corroboree. The sequence continues at coordinate 992,603,365 of NC_086444.1, read as the reverse complement.
GCGTCCTCTTCTACTTCCGCAGCGCCCAGACCTCCTCGTTCAGGGCCCTTGTATCTACCAGGTTCTGGCCTGGCTGGCTTTGATGGCGTGGCTCTTGAGGCTTCAGTACTGATGGCCAAAGGGTTTTCTGAGGCGGTCATTCAAACTATGTTGAAGGCCCATAAACCGGCTTCTGCTCAAATTTATTATATGGTCTGGAATTCCTACTTCACATGGTGTGCTGCTAAGAATTATGATGCATTCAAGTTCAGTACTGACAAACTTTTGGCTTTTCTGCAACAGGGCCTGGACTTAGGCCTTGGTCTGGCCTCCCTCAAGGTTCATATTTCTGCCTTGTCAATATGGTTTCAGAGAAAAATTGCGACTCTGCCTGATGTTCATACATTCAGTCAGGGTGTTTTACGGATTCAACCTCCCTATGTTCCTCCTGTGGCTCCTTGGGATTTGTTGGTTGTCCTGGATGCCCTCCAAGAGTCTCCATTCGAACCTCTTGAGTTTGTGGACCTTAAGTGGCTTACTCTTAAGGTCTTGTTTTTGCTGGCTATTGCTTCTGCTAGACGGGTTTCAGATTTGGGTGCCTTATGCTGTCGGTCACCTTTTCTGATTTTTCACTGTGACCGGGCAGTTCTTAGAACACGCCCTGGTTATCTGTCTAAGGTGGTGTCATCTTTCCCCCTTAACCAAGAGATTGTGGTTCCGGCCTTAACCTCTCCAGGTTTATCCTCCAAAGAGCGCTCTTTGGATGTGGTACGGTCTCTCCGTATTTATTTGAAGAGATCAGCTTCGTTTAGGAGATCTAATTCTCTCTTTGTTCTTTTTGGTTTTCGAAAACCTGGCTGGCCTGCTAATACACAGACCTTGGCCAGATGGATTAGAATGGTGATTGCACATGCTTATGTACAGGCTGGACTTCAAGCTCCTGCTACCATCAAAGCTCATTCTACTCGGTCTGTTGGACCTTCTTGGGTGGCCCGCCGGGGTGCGACCCTTGAACCCTTGAACAATTGTGCAAGGCGGCTACGTGGTCCTCAGTGCACACGTTCATAAGGTACTATGCCTTCGATACTTCCGCCTCCTAGGATGCCTCCTTTGGATGCCGGGTTCTTGTGCCCGCTACAGTGCATCCCCTCCCATGAGGAACTGCTTAAGGACATCCCCGATGTAATACCCTGTGGAATCACAGTGTACCCCGCTGCAGAAAAGGAGATTTATGGTAAGAACTTACCATTGTTAAATCTCTTTCTCCGAGGTACACTGGATTCCACAGGGCGCCCACCCTGACGCACTTAGCTTCTTTGGGTTTGTATGGCATTAAGCGCTGGTACCGTCTCCTGTCGTGAGAATGTTAGTGTATGTGGCTACTGACTGTCTCTCTTACCTGCTACTGCATTGGACTGGTTAACAAATCTGAGCTCCAGTGCCTGGAGGCAGGGATATAGAGGAGACGGCGCTATGCATCCTGGGAACAGTCAAAGCTTTTAGCCTGTTGGTGCCTCGGATCAAGATCCAACTCTACACCCCGATGTAATTCCCGGTGGAATCCAGTGTACCTCACAGAAAGAGATTTAACAAAGGTAAGTTCTTACCATAAATCTCCTTATTTAAAAAGAAATGTTAGATGACCTTGGTCAGTTAGTGGCTGACAACTTTTTTTTTTCTTTTCCAAAAGTGAATCAGCTCATACCTTTGTCTGAGGTTATCCTGGTCCTTCAGCTGACAGTACAGCACTTGAAATTCTATGTTTACCCATGCTCAGCTCTAAATCACAATGCCTTTAATAGAAAATATTTTGAAATATGGGGCGTAATTCCAGGTTGATCGCAGCAGGAATTTTGTTAGCAGTTGGGCAAAACCATGTGCACTGCAGGGGAGGCAGATATAACATGTGCAGAGAGAGTTAGATTTGGGTGTGGTGTGTTCAATCTGCAATCTAATTTGCAATGTAAAAATAAAGCAGCCAGTATTTACCCTGCACAGAAACAAAATAACCCACCCAAATCTAACTCTTTCTGCACATGTTATATCTGCCTCCCCTGCAGTGCACATGGTTTTGCCCAACTGCTAACAAAATTCCTGCTGCGATCAACTTGAAATTACTCCCATGATTTTAAATAGTTCACGTGAGATACAGAAGTTGAAAGGGTGTGCCTAACATTTGCACAATGCATATTCCTTCAACGGTTAAAAAAAATATTTTATAAAATTATTTGTCCTCAGTTGACTAAAGAATATGATAAAGGGTTAATCACTAGTCCTGCTGGTAAATCAGGTTTAACCAGAGGGGAGAGGGGGTATCAGAATTTAACTATTGTATAACAATAATTTATTGTTCTGTAATTTAATAGTTAAATTCTAATGTCACCCCTCTGCCTATGCCTAAACTATAAGCAGGAGTAGCGTTTTTTTTTTTTGTCAATAAAGGATAATTCTGTGTGGCGTAATGTGAATAAGGGCCACTACTGTGTGATGTAACATGAACAAGGGCCACTACTGTGTGGCGTAATGTGAATAAAGGCCACTACTGTGTTATATAATGTGAATAAGGGCTACTACTGTGTTATGTAATGTGAATTAGGGGCACTAATGTGTGATGTAACATGAATAAGGGGCACTACTGTGTTATATAATGTGAATAAGGGGCACTACTGTGTTATGTAATGTGAATAAGGGGCACTATTGTGTGATGTAACATGAATAAGGGGCACTACTGTGTTATATAATGTGAATAAGGGGCACTACTGTGTTATGTAATGTGAATAAGGGGCAGTACTGTGTAATGTAACATGAATAAGAAGCACTACTGTTATATAATGTGAACTAGGGATGCTACTGTGTTATATAATGTGAATAAGGGGCACTGTTGTGTGATGTAACGTAAATAAGGGGTACTACTGTGTTATGTAATATGAATAAGGGGCAGTACTGTGTGATGTAACATGAATAAGTGGTGCTTCAATGTTTTAACATGAATAAGGGACACAACTGTGCAATGTAAAGTGTATAAGGGGTACCACAATGTGATCCCCGCAGCTAACACCAGTTTAAATTGGATTTATGCTGCTGTAGCATATGGGCTATACTCAGGTCCGTAACTAGGTGTGTGCAGAGTGTGCCACAACACACAGCGCTGCAGGGTAGAGGGTGCTGTTGGCGGCACTTGTCAATTATCTGTTTCATTACTTTTACTTGCAGCTTCCCACCTTTTAAAAGCCAAGCAACTCCTGATCGCCACTGTCTCCTACCCCCACCCTTTCCATCGCTAATACATATACAACATTCATGAACTTAACTTGAAAGCTCTTTGTTATTCAGTCACACAGTCCTTTATTACATTTCAAATTGCTGACATACCCAGGATTCGGACCCGTTGAAGTCCGACACTCTATTCATTGCGCTATCTGCTCTTGCATAGAAAGCTAGAGAATTCTAAGCTAGAGAATTCTATTTGAAGCTTACCTTGTACTTTGTGGGGAAAAAATGGGTATTTGACTGGAATAAAACAGGTTATAGGTTTGAATCCTGGGTATGGCAGTATATTGAAATGTGATGTTTAATAAAGTGAATAACAGCAACCTCTTAAGTTAAGTGCATGAATGTGGTATTAAGAGGATTTGTGTTCAAATCCATTTTGTTGCAGTTTTCTATAAATGTGTGTATAATATAGATAGATAGATCTGTATATATAAACCAAAATGTGGTAAGGGGCATCAAAGCATGGGCGTTCTCTGGGATCAGTTTTGTCATTCTTCTTCCCCGTGAGGCATGCACCTTATGTCCCTTTTGGAAAAATGGGGGCTGGTGGGGGGGGGCATCAATCCTATTTCTGGCACAGGGCGCCAAAAAATCTAGTTACGACTCTGGCTACACTTATCAAACTTAGCTGGAAGTTGGTTCCTCCTTAGCAATGATCGCTGTGCACTTGTGGACAGCAGACTGTGCATGCGCTGGAGTCCCAACACAGGAATTAACACATTGCAAGGACAGTCTCTTTTCAGAGCCCTGTCCCTGCATATTTTCATTCGTGCATTCCAGCAGTATAATCGCATATTGCAATTGTAATATCATGCCCAGATCTCACTGTAATAGCGATTATTTATAAATGAGCCCCTCTGTCCCTTGTCTTTTAGTAATTTCTGAGCTTTTTCTACACTGAATAGGTATACAGACCACGGAGGCCGCCTCATTATATTTTGTATGTATGTGTAAACTGTTTTGGTGTGTTTCAATTGCATTATTTGGCTAGCATATAAACACAGTGGGTGCTAGTGTTAGCATATTTTCTCTTTAATCATTTTTTTTATTAGTATTTAAGTAGCTGACCTTTATTGATGCTGAAAAATATTCTTTTGTCTGTACAATAAATTAATTTCACCAGTATACAATTGATGATTTTTAAGATCCCATTAATCGATATTCTATTCCTATTCTATTTAAATGGGATGTTTGGTTCAACTTAAACTGATAATGAACGCTAAATGTGTTTCTATATTGTGCAGAAGGGTATAATGAATATGGACACAAGTGAAAATGATAGAAAAAATAAAAGTAAAGAAAAAAATAAATGGATAAAAATGAAATTATAATAAAATAAAGCTTAGCTCTTTTTAGCGGTGGTGTTGATAAAGCAGTACAGTCTCTCAGAGGATTAACCACTGTGGCGTGAGGTAAGACTTTCCCTATCTTACCCTATGAATAGTTTTCCGATCTTAGCAATGCTGGCTTGCCGGGCACGACGGAGTGGAACTTCCGGTAGTGGCGCACGGCTTCCTTCTTTCACGATGCTGATTTCGGCGTGGCTCTCTGTGACTGCTGGTATAATCAACGCGTTTCACGTCACCAAGGACGCTTCTTTAAGTATGAACACAGCTTCTGCTTTGTCCCTTTTTATAGTAAAACTTTATTGTTAAAACCGGATATGGCTGGAAACCAGGGACGTGCAGTCAGGGGAGGCAGTGCCTCCCCTGTCATAATGATTAAAATAATAAAAAGAAGATATTTATAACAGAGTCTGTGATAAATATCTTCATTTATTATTTTAATAATGTCCCCCCCCCCGTGAAAATGTTTGGCTGGGAGGCAGCGGGAGAGGTGCCTCCCGCTGCTAACATTAAAGTCCAGGCAGCGGGGGGCGGGCAAGGGGCAGGGTGCAGCAATGGGCTGTGAAAGCCCATTGAAAATGCATGGGGAAGCGGCACCTTTACTGGTGTCTCAATGACAGGGGCGTGCATTCAGCCCCGATGATGTGATTGGCCCAGCGGATCGAGTGCTGGATCCGCTGTCCAATCAGTAGCGAGCCCCCTTCCCGACTGCAGCAGGCGCAGTGGGCTGTGTTGGCGCCTGCTGCAGCCGGCGCCGCTGACTGACACTAGAGGTCATAATTGACCCCTAGTGTCAGAGTGGCACTACTATGGGAGAGACGTCATGAGTCATGACGTCTCTCCCATAGTAGAGAGGAGCCGGCGGACGGAGACGAAGGACAGCGCAGCAGGAGCGGTAAGTATGTGTGTGTATTTTTTTTATGTGTTTGTGTTTGGGGCACAACTACAAGGGGCACAGCAACTGGGGGCACAACTACAAGGGGCACAGCAACTGGGGGCACAACTACAAGGGGCACAGCTACAAGGAGCATAGCTACATGGGCCACTGCAACTGGGGGCACAGCTACAAGGGGCACAATTACAGGAGTCACAGCTACTGGGGGCACAATTACAGGGGTCACAACTACTGGGGGCACAGCTACTGGGGGCACAATTACAGGGGTCACAACTACTGGGGGCACAGCCACAAGGGGCACAGCGACTGGGGTCACAACTACTCGGGGCACTGCTACAAGGGGCACAGCAACTGGGGGCAAAGCTACAGGCGCAAAGCTACAGGAGGCACAGCAAAGCTACAGGAGGCACAGCGACTGGGGGCACAGCAATGGGGCAAAGCTACAGGGGCCACAGCGACTGGCGGCACAACTACTCAGGGTACTGCTACAAGGTGCACAGCTACAAGGGGCACAGCTACAGGGGTCACAACTACTGGGGGCACAGCTACTGGGCTCACAACTATTGGGGGCGCCTACTCCACCCTCCCAGCCAGCAGCAGCACTCTCCCCTGTCTGTGCTAACGTCTTCCCACGTCAGCGAGTGCATAATATTCATTCATCTCTCTCTCTCTCTCTCTCTCTCTCTCTCTCTCTCCTCCTGTGGATTACTTCTCTTGTAAGTATAATTTTCATTTTTACAGGTACCCCTATTGGATTCTACTGGACAAGTGGACGTGATCGGCGTGGGATGTAGGTAAGTAATCTCTCTCATTTTTACAGGAACCACCTATTGGATTCTACATGGACAAGTGGACGTGACCGGTGAGGGATGTAGGTAAGTATGTATGAGTGTGTAAGTGTGTTTTAATAAATTTTTACTTTCACGGTGTGTGTGTTGTGTTTTTATTTGGGTATTTTTTGTTGTTGTAGAACTACAGGTACCAGCGGGCCCGTTATTTCCCTGCATGCTGGTACTTGATGTTCTCCAAGTACCAGCAAGCGGGGGGAGGCTTGCTGGGCCTTGTAGTTCCACAACAAAAAACAATATTTTTTTACACACTTATGGCTATCAGCCCGGCACCCACCGCCCAGGGGTGCTGGGGACAGCCTCGGGCTTCACCCTTGGGTGCCTGGAGGGGGGGAGGGACCACTTGATTTAAGGGGTCCCCACTCCTCCAGGGAAGCCCGGCCAGGGGTGACAAGTTGCGGAGGTAATGCCACAGCCGCAGGGACCTACATAAATGTGTCTCCTGGCTGTGGCATTATGTCCCTGGCTAGTGAAGCCCAGTGCTGATTTTAAAAAATACGGGGGACCTCTACATCTTTTGTCCCCCATATTTTTGGAACCAGGACTGGTCTAAGAGCCCAGTGCTGGTTGTCTAAATACGGGGAAGCCCTGTCCAATTTTTTCCCAGTATTTAAACAACCAGGACCGGCTCAAAGAGCCCGATGCTGGTTATACTTAGGAGGGGGGACCTCACGCATTTTTTTTAAATTTTTTTAACCCATTCAGACCCTTCTCTATTAAGTTAATGGAAGCCTTGGACAACAAAATTGCATTCATGTCCTCCTCCCACTCCCTTCCCAGTTCCAAACACTAATTTTTATTTTTTTTCTATAAAAATGTACAATATATCACAAGTATGATGAGCAGGCAGGCAGCGGGCATTGGCGGCATCAGACTGAGATGCAAATTAGTGGCAGAGGGCTGGGTCAGTTGATGGTGGGCAAGTTTGTAAGCCATTGGCGGTGGCAGCAGGCATCGGCTCAGAAGCAGTAGCGGGCATTGGCTCGGCGGCGGTAGGGGTCATCGGCAGGATCTGGCGGACATTATGGCTGTAGTGCCTCACCAGCCACTCACCTCATCGCACGCCACTGCTGGAAACTGAACTTTCGTTATTGAGTAGCAAACGCATGTCTACCTTTCTGAGCAAGTTCCATTCACTGCATTGTTCTTCTTTTTATAAACAAAAATAGAGAAAAAAATTATGAAGAGAATGAAATGGAAATAGAAATAAAAAAAATAAATAAAAATTATTTTCATCTATTTATTTTTTTCTTTACTTTTTCTTTACTTTTATTTTTTCTATCATTTGCATTTGTGTCCATATTCATTATATCCTTCTGCACAATATAGAAACACATTTAGCGCTTGTTATCAGCTTAGGCTGAACCAGACATCCATCTTTGACATTATTAACTAAGCTGCTCAAAACACTTTCAAGCACAGCACGCTATCCTTCTATTCTATTTACATGGGATGTTTTGAATTCTATTACGCATATTATTTGCTAAGTAGAAAAAATTATTTGAAGAAGAAATTGCTTATTGGGAATTATATGTTACATAAATGTGTGTAATGCTGCTTTCACACTGCAATGCCGGGTCGCACCCGGGAATTGGAAACTGGTCCTTGCTGGGTGCGAATTGGCATTGGACCATTTCACATTGGCCTTGGCGGGCAGGTGGTGGGGACAGAGGTGGCGCTAGGAGATGAGATCATCTCCACGCCACCTCTGCCTATGCTGTGAACGGGTCCCAGGTTGCATCGACCCTGTATCCTGTTCACACTGCACCTGACCCGGGAATAACCCTTCTTTATTCCCGGGTTGAATTCCCAAATCACGTTACCCCTTTCACCCCGCACAGCAATCTGTGTTGACCCGCTAATATAGCGGGTTGATACCGGGTTATTTGTGTGGTGTGGAAGGGGTATAATGAATCTGCAATTTAATGCTATAGTATTCCCTGTACACTCTTTGGGCTTTACGATGCAAGCAAACAGAGGGAAATTGCCTGCAATGACTGTACTCGGGAATTCAGAAAACTGCCTGCAATGATTGTACTCAGGGGAATTCAGAAAACTGCCTGCAATGACTGTACTCAGGGGAATTCAGAAAACTGCCTGCAATGACTGTACTCAGGGGAATTCAGAAAACTGCCTGCAATGATTGTACTCAGGGGAATTCAGAAAACTGCCTGCAATGATTGTACTCAGGGGAATTCAGAAAACTGCCTGCAATGACTGTACTCAGGGGAATTCAGAAAACTGCCTGCAATGACTGTATTCAGGGGAATTCAGAAAACTGCCTGCAATGCATACTTACCTACTTTTTGGCAGCTCTCTCCGGGAGAGAGCTGCCAGGACGGCTCAGTGGAGGGGCTGGGCTGAACAATGATGAGAGGAGGAGGCATAACGGGGTGTGGCGGAGGAGGGGCAGATGCAGAACGAGGGCGGGGTTACAGCGGGACACTGCTTAAGCCACGCCCCGCTCTGTAATGCCGCTATAACCGGCATTTTACAGCAGGGGGCGTGACTATGATGACGCGATTCTCCAAATGGGAGATCTAATAATAATAAATAATCATAGAGAACATAGAGCCTCTCGTGACCAAGCCTATCTAGGTGAAACGTACGTCGAGAGACGTCCTTCGGTGACATCATCGCGGCCACGCCCAGTCCAGAAGCGGGCGGCCGCGCTCATCACTGCTAGTGGGCGAACGCCGGGGGATTCCTGGATAACACTGGGCGCACACATTGCTGCTGTGGTAATGTACCTAACCACCAGGACTTGAGCATCCACTCTCCCCCAAGACAACTCGCTCCAGCGGCATTATTGTATAGCAACAGGAGCACTGTTTGTAGTATAGGACTATTTACAGTCTATACCTCATTACCTCCCCGCTCATGCCCCAATGGATATCAATCACATTTATGCTATTTATCCCTTACACTAATGTATATTTGTATTTGCATGTTTTGTATTATCAGCAGCAATTGAGTGTAAATTATTGTTTTCCAATGCTATGTCAGTCCTCAAGAGGATGAAATAAGGTTTAATGTATCTTTTGTGAGCCAGCCCTGAGCTCTAAACCTATATCTTTTTTCATTCATTAATTGGTTTCTGTTTCTATGGAGCAGGTAACAGTACACATTTTTGTATTCTAAAAATTTTTTTGTGAGCCAGCCTTGAGCTCTTTATCTACCCTGTGGGTCTCCCCTAGTAAGCAAGCAACCCTGCATCTGAAGAGCATATTTCAGCCATCTAATCTTATATATACCTTTTCAGTGATCACACTATATAGTAATAATATTTGTCAGTATATCTTCCACAACATCACACAGCGAGTCTTTGAATTTTTTTGGGGGTGTTCTCTATGATTATTTATTATTATTAGCTCTCCCATTTGGAGACATATACAATCAACACCTCCCTTCTGTATTGATTCCTCCCCCCCCCCCCCTTCTTTTTCTGTCAAAATTTTTTTTTTTCTGCACGCACACTCCTTTCTGGAAATACCATTTCGGACCATTTCAGTCTTGATCTATGCAAAGTACAGTAAGCAGAGTGTGACCTCTCCTTCTCCTTTATGAAAGGCCCACGGCCATACTACCCTGAATACGCCCGATCTTGTCCGATCTCGGAAGCTAAGCAGGTATGGCCTGGTCAGTATTATGAAGGGGAACCTCCTGAGAATACCAGGTGCAGTGGGCCATTTTAAAGGAAAAAACTTGCCCTCATCCCACTAACCCCCATACACTCTCTTATCTGGAAAAACCATTTCAGACCATCATGGTACCGTTTTATTAGAGTACAGAAAAAAGAAGTGTTTCTTCCTTCTTTTTCCCCCCATCATTGGCCCACTGCCATACTACCCTGAATACGCCCGATGCTGTCCGATCTCGGAAGCTAAGCAGGCATGGCCTGGTCAGTACTAGGACGGGAAACCTCCTGAGAATACCAGGTGCAGTGGGCCTCTGTCCCAACCCCCCCCCCCCCGCCCCCCTTCTCACTAAGGGAAGCCTCATTGCATTTCTTGCTCCATCCTTCCCACATTCCTCTTGAGCTCTATTCTGACAAAGCCTACATTGTTCTAACCCAGATATCCTCAAAGTCAGGCATGCACAGAGATCTTTTGGATACCCTGGATCCTAAGAAACCATTTGGTATCCTTCACCATCCCTCTGATATTTTCACCTTCTTAATTAACTTATACCTCATTTGCTAAAAAGGTTAAATAAGATTTACACAAACAGATAATACTACACACGAGTCCCAATTTTTTGACCAAAAGTCTTTTTATTCAAGGTTTAATTAAAGGTTATGTTTTAATATTATATATACTATTCCTATCATAACAAATGAGTGCTCCCAAACCAGGGTTTTTTGTCTTTTTCTCTTGCTTTTTCCAATTGTATTATAACCTACAAAATTCCTGGGAGCACCGCCAATCATTAGCAGTTTAAGATTTACTTGATAACTGTATGCATATTGGTATTTTTATTGTAATTTAATGTGGTACTCTAAGAAAATTGCTTGACTAGTGCGGTTCCACACACAACACGATCCCACTAGATCGCCAGGGCATGGGCGCAGGTCAGGTTTTCTCTCTAAACCGGTTGTTATATCGCCCACAGTACCCGGTGGTTTTGCCAGCAGGGGGATAAGGCTTAGACCTGAAGCCCCTCCCCCAGCCCCAGGGCACCATTTCCAGCAAGTGTTCCCGCCCTGGAGCTGCATTTCTGTCTTTCCCTCACTCCCTGTCAGTGTCTGCGGCGCCATTATCCCTCAGCTCACTGTTCCTGGGACTGCTTGGGCAAATCCTCCTATGTAAAGCCGCCTGGTTGTCAGCGCTGTGCCTTTACATGACACTTAAGTATTCTACCTGCCTTTTTAGACAGTGATAGTTAAGAAAGAGTGCATTTAGTCAGGGTTTTATAATACAATTACCCTGTGATATACATCCAGTTCTTACTGTGTAGTGTTATATCTATTGACTGCATAGCTATATGTATAAGAAAGCTAGTCCAGTGCAGTATTATTGTCAGTAATAACCTCTGCATTGTACAAACTGTGACTTTCTGTGTGTGCATTTGATAGCTGAGTGTTGTCCATTTCGTGTCTTTCACTCAACTTGCTATCCCTATATTCTATAACCTGAGGGGGCTTGGTGCGTCAGGTTTTATCTAATATAGGATTTTCACAAAGATATACTGTATTACATATTTTTCTCTGTGATTTAGTCACCATATCTCTCCTTTATCTCTGCTGGTTCTGACTACACTGCGCAGGGGTTTGGGTTTAGAGGTATAGTGCTGCTCATAATTGTACTGTGTTACCTCATACTGCAAGTTATATCATGTCTGCTTCTGAGGGTAACGGTTCTGGGGCTGAACACACTACAGGTGTTGCTGAAGCCACAGACCCATGTGAGGAGAATATAGCAGCTGTGGGCTCTGCTTCTGGGGGCTCCTTGCCCCCCAGTGGGACTGTGGCAACGGAGGCACATTCTGACCTACCGTGGGCCACTTTTTCCACGCTTCTGCATACGCTAGTTCATAAACTAACACCCCCTATGGGACCCCCAATGCCGGTACGTGGGCGGACGATTTATCTGCTCAATTAAAGAAGTTGAACCAGTTCTTGACTACTAAAAAGTCTGACCGACGCTCGCCTAAGTCCAAGGGGTCCTCTAAGCGAGCGCTTATCTCCTCACAATCCACTGCTGTCACTGACACCTCGTCTGCTGCTGTCACTGACACCCCACAGGTTCTGACTCAGATACGGCTGATGGGGAGGGTACAGATGTATCCACATTTATCTTGATGGTTAATAGGATTAACAGTGACTGGCCAGTCAGACTTAGGGGTACATTTACTAAGCAGTGATAAGAGCGGAGAAGTGAGCCTGTGGAGATATTTTCCCATCAACCAATCAGCAGCTCTGTATCATTTTATAGTATGCAAATTATAGATGTTACTTCAGTGCTGATTGGTTGCCATGGGCACTTCTCCACAGGCTCACTTCTCTGCTCTTAGCACTGCTTAGTAAATGTACCCCTTAATCCCCTGCTGTAATGACTTAATCCCCTGCTGTATTGTTCTCTGTATTGTATTGCAGTTGAGAACAATAGCTGAAGGGTTTATGCTAATAAATCATGTTGTGACTAGACACAGAAAACTACTCAAGATAACGGTGGATACATCTGTAGTTCACATGTGGATGTTCCTGATCTTTTGGAGGCTATTAAATTAATTCTACAGATTACGGATGATCCCGAGCCATCCGTCCCTCCTAAGAAACCAGATAGGTTCAAGCGTCAGAAAGTGGTTAAACAAGTTTTACCTCACTCTGACCACCTAGTGGATATACGTCAGGAACCCTGGGAAAACCCGGGTACGAAGTTTGTGCCTCAAAAGAAGATGCTGGCTCCAGAGCTGTCTAAGAATTGTGAAACGCCTACTCCAGTGTACTCACATGTGGCTAGGATGGTGGTTTCCTCAGCTCTACCTGTCACTACCGTCACGTCTCTAAATGAGCCTACGGATAAACGTGTGGAGGGTTGTCTAAAAGCCATTTACACCCTCACGGGTGCTGCACAAAGGCCCACTATTGCAGCTACATGGGCTGCCGAGGCTATTGAAGCATGGGCCTTGGAGTTAGAAGCTGAAATCTCCTCTGACCATGCTAGACAATGCTTGTCATATATTGTCACAGCTTCTCGATATATTAAAGAAGCGGCTGCTGATGCAGGTATCCTAGCAGCCAAGGCCTCTACTACATCAGTCCTGGCTCGCCGGATATTGTGGCTGAGAGCCTGGTCTGTGGATCTGGTCTCTAGAAAAACCCTGGAGGTACTCCCTTTCAAGGGAGATATTCTGTTTGGGGAGGACTTAAATAAGATAGTGGCTGACTTGGCTACTGCCAAAACTGCCTGTCTGCCAAATACCGTTCCGTCTGTGTCGAAGGCTAAAGGTACGTCCTTTCGCCCCTTTCATCCTTCAGGTAAAGCAAAAGGTCAGGCGTACCACAAGCAGGCCCACACTTCCAAACCTGGTAAGCCAAAGCCCAAAAGAGCCTGGGCTGCCCGTCGGCCAGCTTCCAAGACCGATAAGCCTGCAGCATGACGGGGCGGGGATCCCAGGGTGGGGGGCCGGCTTCTAGGGTATACCCAGGAATCTTTGAAAACCACTTCAGATGCCTGGGTACGGGAAGTCGTCACTCGAGGTCACGCCATAGCCTTCAAAAACCGACCCCCTCATCGATTTTGCCAGACAGACGTCCCGTCGGACCAGACAAAGGCAAACACTCTGCATTCGGTGGTACAGACCCTCCTGGATACAGGAGTTGTAGTACAGGTGCCTCTTGCTCAGAGGGGCCGGGGGTACTATTCTCCGCGGTTTCTAGTCCCGAAACCGAATGGGTCCTCCCGGCCCATTCTCAACCTCAAGGCATTGAACAGGTTTGTGAAGGTTTCCAAGTTCCGTATGGAAACCCTTCGTTCTATAGTTCTGGCCTTGGAACCTGGGGACTACATGGTCTCCTTGGACATACAGGATGCTTACCTGCATATTCCTATAGCAGCATCACATCAGCAATACCTGAGGTTTGCTATTGGCAACCTCCATTACCAGTTTCGGGCGTTACCTTTTGGTTTAACAACGGCTCCGTGAGTCTTCACCAAAGTAATGGCGGTGATGACGGTGGTACTCCGCCGTCATGGGGTCAGGATACTGCCGTATCTGGAAGACTTGGTAATCCTGGCAAATTCCCCAGAACTTCTCCTATGTCATCTGGATATGACGGTCCGGTTTCTATAAGCCCACGGGTGGCTCATCAACTGGAAGAAATCCTTCCTGGTCCCTGCTCAGAGCATGGTGCACCTGGGAGCGCTATTGGACACTCACAACCAGTGGTTGTTCTTGTCTCAGGAGAAAGTCCTGAAGCTTCGGAATAGGATTCGTTGCTTCCTTTCTCGTCCGCAAGTGTCGATACATTCGGCAATGCAGGTGCTGGGCCTCATGGTATCAGCTTTCGACATGGTGGAGTATGCTCAATTCCATGCTCGCCCCCTCCAGAGGCTAATTCTAGCAAAGTGGGACGGCCTGCCTCACCGGATCAGATCTCAAATGATCTCATTGACTCCGGAGGTCCGTCTGTCGCTACTTTGGTGGCTCCGGGACCAACAATTGTGCAGGGGTCGTCCCTTCTGGATATCCAACTGGGTCCTGTTGACAACAGATGCCAGTCTAAGAGGTTGGGGAGCGGTGATGGAGCAACACTCCCTTCAGGGTCGGTGGACCAAGGAGGAATCTTTCCTCTTGATCAACATTCTGGAATTGCGGACGGTCTTCAATGCGTTGAACCTGGCCCAGCATTTAATTCAGAACCGTCCTGTTCAAGTACAGTCGGACAATGCCATCACAGTGGCTTACATAAATCATCAAGGCGGCACTCGAAGCCGTTTGGCAATGAAGGGAGTCTCACGGATTCTACGTTGGGTGGACGCCATCTACCGGCCATATCGGCAATATTCATTTTGGGAGTCCTGAATAGGGAAGCGGACTTTCTCAGTCGTCAGGACATGCATGCCGGCGAGTGGGGCCTCCATCCAGAAGTGTTTCAACTCCTAGTGGAAAAGTGGGGTCTTCCAGATGTAGATCTGATGGCGTCTCGACACAATCACAAGGTTCTGGTCTTCGGAGCAAGGACAAGGGATCCTCAAGCAGCATTCGTGGATGCGCTGGCGGTGCAGTGGAGGTTTAGGCTGCCGTACGTGTGCCCTCCGGTGTCACTCCTGCCCAGGGTAATTCGGAAGTTAAAGCAAGAAAGAGGAAATCTGCTTCTCATAGCTCCGGCGTGGCCCAGACGGCACTGGTTCTCAGACCTGCAAGGCCTATCGTCGGACTGTCCACTTCTACTTACACAACGCCCAGACCTCCTCGTTCAGGGCCCCTGTGTTGACCAGGACCTAGCCCGGCTATCTTTGACGGCGTGGCTCTTGAAGCTTCCGTCTTGAGGGCTAAGGGTTTTTCTGAAGAGGTCATTAAAACTATGTTGCGGGCTCGGAAACCGGCTTCTGCTCGGATTTATCATAGGGTCTGGCATTCCTACTTTGTTTGGTGCGCATCTAACAATTATGAAGCTTCCAAGTTTAGTACAGCCAAGCTTTTGGCTTTTCTGCAGCAAGGCCTAGATTTAGGCCTGCGTCTGACCTCCCTCAAGGTTCATATTTCTGCCTTGTCGGTGTGGTTTCAGAGAAAAATTGCGACTTTGCCTGATGTTCATACTTTCATTCAGGGTGTGTTGCGTATCCAACCTCCCTATGTCCCGCCTGTGGCTCCTTGGTACTTGTCGGTGGTTTTGGAGGCATTGCAGGAGCCTCCATTTGAACCCCTTGGTTCAGCCGACCTTAAGTGGCTTTCCCTTAAGGTGGTGTTCTTGCTGGCTATTGCCTCTGCTAGAAGAGTGTCGGATCTGGGTGCCTTGTCTTGTAGTTCCCCATATCTGATTTTTCACCGTGACCGGGCGGTTCTTAGGACTCGTCCTGGATATTTACCTAAAGTGGTTTCTTTGTTCCACCTTAATCAGGAGATTGTGGTTCCGGCCTTTGTCTCTCCTGATTTGTCTCCCAAAGAGAGGTCTTTGGATGTGGTACGAGCTCTCCGTATCTATGTAAAGAGAACTGCTTCTATTCGAAAATCTGATTCTCTCTTTGTTTTGTTTGGATTTCACAAACGTGGCTGGCCTGCTCACAAGCAGACCCTGGCCAGATGGATTAGAATGGTGATTGCACATGCTTATGTGAGGGCTGGTCTGTCAGCTCCTGCTCACATCATGGCCCATTCTACTCGGTCTGTTGGACCTTCTTGGGCGGCCCAATGTGGTGCGACCCTTGATCAATTGCGCAAGGTGACTACGTGGTCCTCAGGGAACACGTTCATAAGGTTCTATGCCTTCGATACTGCCGCTTCCCAGGATGCTTCCTTTGGACGCCGGGTTCTTGTGCCCGCTACAGTGCGTCCCCTCCCATAAGGAACTGCTTTAGGACATCCCCATTGTCCAATCCTTGTGGAGCCCAGTGTACCCCGCAGCAAAAAACGAGTTTTATGGTAAGAACTCACCTTTGTTAAAACTCTTTCTGCGAGGTACACTGGGCTCCACAAGGCGCCCACCCTGACGCACTTATCTTCTTTGGGTTGGTATGGCATTAGCCGCTGACACTTCTCTTGTCGTGAGAGTGTGGTGTATGTGGCTACTAACTGTTCTCGTCTCTTTTCCTGCTACTGCATTGGGCTGGTTAACTAAAAACTGAGCTCCTGTGCAGGGAGGCGGGGTTATAAAGGAGGGGGCGTTGTGCATTCTGTGAACAGTCAAAGCTTTGAGCCTGTTGGTGCCTCGGATCAAGATCCTACTCTACACCCCATAATCCAATCCTTGTGGAGCCCAGTGTACCTCGCAGAAAGAGTTTTAACAAAGGTAAGTTCTTACCATAAAACTCGTTTTTCCTTCTGGGATTCATTCATCCATTCTCCAACACTTAATCTCTAATTTCCTCCTGTCCACTTTTTCTCCTTGTTACACTCACTTTCTGCATCGCTAAAACCCTCCCACGTTACTTTTATTACTTAATCCTGACACTCCTTTACTCCTACAGTTTGTCCTACCCACCTTTCCTCCAACACCCCCTTAGACCTGCCCACTTTCCCTCTCACCGTTCCTAAAACCCTTCTGCCCACTTACCTTCCCTCCTACATAACCTCCGTCGGAAGCCGTAACTAGACTTTTTGGTGCCCCCTCCATTTTTCCAGTAGAGACATAAGGCTCATACCCTCGTGGGGAAGAGGCATGACAAAATTGATTCCAGAGAAAGCCCATGCTATGGTGCCCCTTCCCACATTTTCTATATCTATCTATACTTTATGTACATATATAAAAGCCAAATACCACTGACTGACTCATCACGAAATCATGAACCATGAGGACTAGATACTTGAAATTTGGACAGTAGCTTTGTTTTGTGACGTAGGCACCCACTAAGAAGGGATTTTTCAAAAGTCCACCACCAAAGGGGTGAAAAAATACAAATACCACTTACTGACTCATCACGGAATCTCCGGAACCATGAGGACTAGGAACTTGAAATTTGGACAGCAGCTCTGTTTTGTGATGTAGGCACCCACTAAGAAGGGATTTTTCAGACTTCCGTTTCCGGGTGCATGGAGTGAGCAGCTTAGCCTCACAGCTCCGTTCTGTGCCTGGCTTAACAGACCCTTATCAAGGTGATTTTAGCCTCCATTCCTCCACACCCTTATCCTCTGCTGCTACAGCCTACCCAGGATGGATAAATATATCACCTCCTCGCAGCTGCCTCGCTCGCAGCAGCATACGCTGCTGTAGGTGAAGAGAGGAGCAGGTCCTGTAATGGCGCCGGACACGGAGATGTACGCTGCCTCTCCAGGCTTCTAAAAAGTCAGTGACAGACATACAGGACACTGACCCTGCCTCCCTCCATCGACCCCGGGACAGCACGCTTCTATATGGGGATCTAGCTGATGTCATTACCTTCACTATGGGACCGCTGCTCACTAAGGCGGTAAGTGACATCACTGCTCAACTACACCAATTAAACACACGTGTCTCCACAGCTGAAAACAGAATCGGCTCTATAGCGCAAAACTTGGATGATTTGCAAGGCGAAGTAAAACGGCTTGAAAAAGAAATTATTCAATAATTAATAAAATGGAGGAAATTGAAAATCACTCACGGCGAAACAATATTAGAATTGTTGGCCTACCTGAATCACTGAAAGGACCCTCGCTGGAGCATTTTGTCAACCACACATTACCACAATTACTTGATATACAAGAGCTCTGTAAAGATATGATAATAGAAAGAGTTCACCGAATACGACCTCCGCCACGTCCAAATGACTCACGCCCTAGAGTCACCATCTTTAAATGCCTATGCTATACCCACAAGCTGGAAATATGCAGAGCCTCCAGAAATCAACCCATCCTTAAATGGGAGGGCAAGACCTTAACGGCTATTTCAAGATTACTCGGCTGAATTAACAAAAGCCCGTAGAGCTTTCTCACCTATATGTACCCGTCTAACAGCTGACAAGAGAAAATTTGCTCTAATCTACCCAGCCAAGTTGCGCCTGTTTGAAAAAGACAGACACTATGTTTTCATGTCACCTGCCAATGCTGATGATTTTCTATGTGCCTAAGGGCCCTACCCTGATCAAGATATCACTGACTCCACCTAATATATACAAGATTCGCCTTCCCTGCTTTCCCATAGGATAACTCACTCAGAGTCTGCATTTGTTCACCCCTTGATCTCTGTCATCTCATCTTGGGTAAATCCCCTAATGTATCCTTCCCCTTTACTACCTTGTGGATTACAATGAGGATTTCTCTCTAACTCCGGCCGGGCATGGATGGAGATATGCTCCGCGTTCATGATGCAATGTTTATTATACCTTTGTCTTTGTTTATTCCTCTCCCTGCTGTGTCATCCCTCTGCCCTCTCCCTTAGATTTTCCTTATTTTACCAATCTACGGTTTTCAAACATCAGGGTACTTGTATACTCCTCTATTGTTGTGCAATATGTCTGAGATTAAAATAGGCTCCTTCAATGTAGGAGGATTTAATTCCCCAGCAAAACGGAGGAAAGTCCTAGTATACTGTAATAAGTTAAAATTGGACATAGTTTTTATCCAGGAAGCCCACTTAATTCCTGCAGAAATGTTAAAGCTGCAAATGCTGGGATGGAAAATGGTAGCTAGTGCCTCATTTACCTCTAAATCACGGGGAGTGGTTATTCTAATCAGAAGATCTATACCTTCTGAACTCATTAAAGTTTCTTCTGATCAAGACGGTAGATTTGAGTAGATAAAGACAACCTTTCTGTCAAACTGACAGGTGGCAACACCCCCTTTCTCCTAGGCTCCACCCCCTTTAATATTAAATGATAGTGTTTGATATTGCTTTATATAAATTTTATATAAAATTTATAGTGTTCGATATTAAACCGTATTAAAAGATAATGACTTTGAAAAGAGTGTCACGTAACACCAGTCGCAGAATGTCACGCAACGCAGTGCGTCAAATCAAGCGGATGAAAGATGCATATTACACAGTGTTAAAACCAGGCAGTTTTAGCGGCATTGATAAATATTATGGGTCGGTTAAAAATAAATTTAAAAGATCCGACGTAAGAAAGTGGTTACAAGAACAAGACGCCTACACGCTGCACAAGCCAGCAAGAAAAAACTGTAAAAGGAACATGATTTGTGTATCGGGTATAAACCAACAGTGGCAATGCGATTTGGTCTCGCTGATAGATCTGTCAAAATACAACGATGGTGTTAAATACATATTAACAATCATCGATATATTCAGTAAGTGGGTGTGGGGTGAAAGTCTGACTGCTAAGAATGCAGCAACGGTCGCTAATGCTTTTGAAAAAATATTCCAGCGCGGTGATGTGCCGATGAAGCTACAAACCGATAATGGTAAAGAGTTTCTAAACAGAAACCTAAAAAAGGTGTTAGAAAAATACGGTATAAATCATTTCACGACCAATAACGATGTGAAAGCGGCTGTTATAGAGCGCTTCAATAGGACTTTAAAAACACGCATGTGGCGCTATTTCACGGCAAAGAATACCTACAGATATATAGACATTTTACAAGACTTCATACGCAGCTATAATTACACATACCATAGAACGATTAAGTGCGCTCCAAACGATGTGAATGACTCTAACGCATTGAGTGTCTTCAAAACGACCTACGGTGATTACTTTAGAAGTAAGAAAGCCCCCGTTTGTTTAGGAATCGGTGACCACGTCCGTATTTTTAAATATAAGGACATATTTCAGAAAGGTTACGAACAGAGCTTTTCTGAGGAGATTTTTGTTGTACATAGTGTGAACACTAAAGGGCTTAAACCGCTTTATAAGTTGGCAGATCTGTACGGGGAAGTTATAACAGGTAGTTTTTACCCCGAAGAGCTTCAAAGCATACCAAAAAACTATAACAGAGTTTACAAAGTGGAAAAGATTTTAAAAAATAAGACGGTCAGAGGCCGTAAATACGCGTTAGTCAAGTGGCGCGGGTACCCCGCAAAATTTAACAGTTGGGTCGCAGCATCGGTGATAAAAGACATATAAATCTCATCAGTATCTAAACAAGACGAGCGATGGATTACAAGGCGTTCTACATAACCTTACCCAGCAACGCATCGGCTGTTACTTTCCCGCAAAATAAGATTTCTAACTATACGACAAAGTTGGCTAAACCGATAGACTTAAATGGCGAATGGGAAGTAGCACTTACTGAGATACAATACCCGCATATGTGGAATACATTGGATTTACAAGATTGTAGACTGCAATTATCATGGGATGGAACGGCGGACCAGCCGGTGGCGAGAGTCGGGAGTTTGTGCATTAAACCCGGTTTTTATGAAACAATCGAAGCATTACTGAACGTAATCAACGCTGAAATTGTACAACTGAAACTGGACGTTGGATTAAGACTAACGTATGATCCATTTGCACGCGTTGTAACATGCGACAGTAAACTGTTGTATCAAATCCACGCCGGTTCTAAGCTGACATGGATACTGGGTTTACAACCTAAAACTAATATTTCTAAACCATGCGCCGACATCAAAGGCGGCCAATATACGATGTACGTGTACACAGACATCGAACACCAACGGGTCGGGGATAGTTATGTGCCGCTACTTCGCACTGTTGAAATGAAGGGTTATAACAATGAGGTTGTCACAATACGATACGAGAAGCCCAATTACGTACCATTGTGCAAAACACATTTTGACACGATAGCCATAGAGATAAAGAACGACCAAAACGAGAACATGGCATTTAAGTTTGGGAAAGCGATCGTGAAGCTACACTTCAGACGCCGCAAAACTGAATTTTATTAACTAAGCAGAATGGTCGCTGTTAAAAATTATGGCGATCCGGGCCTCTATGCGCAATATTCTAAATCTCAAGCCGGTAATGGATTACCAGGTTTTCACGGCAGCGCATACATGTACGGCTGCGGTTTAGGCGGTATTTTTCGAAGTCTTTTCAGAAAAGCTGTTCCTCTTTTCCGGAGAGGTTTCGAGTTGGCTAAACCGCATATGAAGACAGCAGTTCGTAATATAGCGAAAGATGTTATCGGGCAAGCCACAACGGCTGTGGTGAATAAGATACACGAGGCGAACCAAGCAAAGCAAGACGGTTCAGGACTAATATATACAAGAAAAGGCGTGTCTAAAAGAAAACGGAAGCGTATGATAGCGCTTCCGCCTTGGGACATACCCTTTTTAAATAAAAAACAGAGACGACGCAACTCAAAGAAGAAGAGAAAGCCGAAGAGCGCCGTTGGTGATATTTTTTAAACATGTCTTTCATACACCACGAATCCGTTGAATGTGCAAAAACAGAGCTGGATCTTTTTGACGTACCCCCGACACAAACTAGCATAGAGAAAAGTCTATACGTCGAAGTTCAACCTTTAGCGGCGTTATCCGACACAGCTCCGCTTGAATTTTATATAGCAGCCAGCGGTGAACACTACTACGATCTGAACAACACGCTGTTGTACGTGACATGCAAGATCGTACGAACCGATAACACGCCGATACCGCAAGGTGCGCGGGTCGCACTTATTAATTACCCAATAGCGACTTTATTCAACCAAGTGGATGTAACTTTGGGCGACAGGCTCATATCACAATCCAACAATCTTTACGCATACCGCGCGTACATTGAGACTATATTGAATTACAGCTCGGATGCATTGTCAACAAAACACAACAGGATTATTTTACAAAGATGCGGCTGGTGAATTTAACAACACGGCGCTGGACGGGCCGAATACGGGGTTCAAAAAACGAGCAGGAGCAACAGAGCAGAGTCGCACTGTTGAACTGCTAGGACCGCTTCACTGCGACCTTTTCCATCAACATAAACTAATTTTAAACGCCGTTGATCTGAAGATTAAACTAACCAGAAACAAAGACGCATTCTGCTTAATGTCGTCTGAGGCGGATGCCTTTAAAATACAGATCACAGCGGCATCCCTGTTTGTGAAAAGAGTTCAGGTCTCACCGGCCGTGCGGATTGGGCACGCGCAGGCCCTGTTAAACGGTAACGCGAAATACGCGATTGACCGCGTTGGGATGAAAATCTACAGCGTACCAACAGGCAGTAGAGTATTTAATCTAGAAAATCTATTTTTAGGACAAGTGCCGAAAAACAGTTATAGCCGGTTTTGTGGATAACGAATCATTTTCAGGAATCCATAACCGGAACCCCCTTTGCTTTGAACATAAAAATTTAAGTTTTGCGTCCCTTTATCTGGATGGAACGTCGCACCCCGCCAAGCCATTTCAACCCGACTTTGAACGCGGTAATGCTGTAAGGGAGTATATGTCACTCATACAGATCACAAATAAGCAGAAATCTGACAATGGTATACTGATTGACCGCGAAGAGTACCTCAGGGGCTACACGCTATTTGCTTTTGACCTTTCACCAGAACAGGAGTGTGGAGAACACCTTTCCCTGATAAGAACAGGCAATCTACGTGCCGAATTCCGCTTTGCAGAAGCGTTGGACCGGACAGTCAATGTGATAATATACGCTCTATTTGATAACATCATCGAGATTAATCAAAGGCGCGATGTGCTGTACGATTATCTATAAATGAAATAAACTAACACTACGCTGCTGAAAAAATTAACACATTACAGATAAACTGTATTCTGTACGCCGTGCTAAGCACAAGGCATATTTTTAAAGGAACGTATCCGTGCGATATGTTACCGGTCAGTAAACTGTCGCAATACCCCTGCGCATTTGTAATCAATACGCATAGCAGCGGGCAGCCGGGTGAGCACTGGTTGGCCGCTTATTTTAACGAACAGCGTGAATGTTACTTTTTTTATTCTTACGGGTTAGCCCCTGACAGCCCCCTATTCCCAAAAGCAATAATACATTTTTTAAACTTGAATTCAAAAAGTGTTTATCACCAAAATAAGCAGTTGCAAAATTTTAACAGCACCGTTTGCGGTCAATATTGCATATACTTTATATTTTACATGTGTAAAAAATACAAATATGTGGATGTACTGGCCCGTTTTAGTGATGACACAAAACGTAATGATTGTTTTGTTTCAAATTTTGTAAGACGACTCCCAAGAAGCCATTGTCTGAGTCATTATGCATATAGATATATACAGAATTGTGTAACTTGTAACCAACGCTGTGCGTGAAGCGTTTTATGTACAACGCGTCATAACTATGGCACGTTGTACATAAAACGTTTCACGCACAACGTTGTGTGTGTAGCGTGTTACGCACAACGTTGTATTGTTTGTGTAACTTGTAATCAACATTCTGTTTGATACGTTTTATGTACAACGCATCATATCTATGATGTTTTTCTAATAAATAACGTTGTTTATTAAACTTTATATCGCGTGCTTGAAATTTCTTTCGTTTACAGCAATAGAAACAAAGAACAAAACGTTGTTTTATAAAGCATAAGCATATTTTATTGATATATATATATATATATATATATATATAACACGGTAAAGAAGCATTTAAAACATTACATAAAATATTATTGACATAAGTTAAACATTGTGGCGCAAAATACCAACACAAAATACAGTGTATAAAAATATTATAAATTAGTTATATGTTATAGTTTCAGCCACTGTGAATCCTGAAATAGATTTACGGATCTTTTCCTAGGCAGTAAGTAACCGTGCGGTGTTGTTAAACCTGGGGGACTTAAAACATTTATTCGACCTTTGTTAAGGGTTTGGAACGACATGGGCACAGCACTATCAGAGGCCTCCTGCTTCTCAGCTTTTAAGCGTTCTAAGCACATTCTATTTGCAGCATTGGCTATGACGGTTGAGGGAATATTTAATTCAGACATTGCCCGCATAAATTCAGGCCACCCATTCGGTATATTACGGATCGACACACCGTGGCTTTGCGTGATGCTTCTTATTAAATCTAACATGTTGGAACCAGGCACAGCGATGCCTTTGTACAGAAACTCCCCTTTACTGTTCCAGTCTGTGATGTGTTTAGAGCGTGTCATTTTACTCAATAGTATTTCACAGTTTTTCTTATACCGGTCATTAACACCGCTCAAAAGCTCATGATAAACAGCATCGGGCGCAACAGGTTGTGTCGTGTTATTTGATTCATCAACAGATTTTGCAACGGGTGATAAAAGAGCTAAAGTTGACATTTCACTATCAGCCTGTTTACTCAACACCAGATATCTCTGCAACAACATTGTATATCGCTTTGCTTTTTCATATTCTGATAAATCATTATTCTGTAGTATTTTCACGATCTCTACATCTAGACCGCGCGTTGCTGTTTTACGTATGTCGTCGCTGTTCGGTTTGTTATGTAAACGGTCTATCTGATTCTGAGGCACCAGATACATTTTCTCAGCGTACTCCATCAGCGATTAGACAATAGTCCTGTAATTAGCTGTATAGCAAAACCAAGCAGCGAACCGATAAAACCACCCGACTGTTTAACCAACCTCTTCTTTTTTCCAATGGCACATTTCTTATTACAAAGTGATTTTATAAGCGCTCGCTTCTTTTTAAGGTAGTTCAACTGTCGTTGAGACAGCGGTATTTTACCTTTAAGCGTGTTGAGCGCTATCTCACAAATAGCCGTGACTAAATCGTTTGAAGCGTTGGATAAAATAGCATTTCTTTGGATTGGTGTTGCTTTAATTAACATTTTTAAAAGCACCCAATTACGTCTTATCCGTCCCGACATGTTCACCGTTGTTAGAATGACAACAAATGACTAAAGGTTGTACGGTTATAGCTTTATAGAACCACGCTTCTTAATAACAAAAGCGACAGGCGTGTCTGGTGGGAATAAGCCGCTTCGTAAACGATAATCGTCAAGAGCGTTGTTTCTTAAATCAACCAGTAAATACCCATAAGGGGCAGCCGTCGCGGATTCATAGGATTCGAGAAAAAAACGATGTTTCGATGGGTACATTTGTCTAGCCAGAATGCCCACCTGCATTTTATCCCTGGGGTTTTTGAACAGGACCATATATTTTGTGTTTAAATGTATAGTTCTGCTCTTTTTACCTTGACAAAATATGTTTTGGACAAGGTACAGGATACTGAGATTACGATGGTGTACATACTTTGTGAAAGCTTTCTCAACCTCAGAATTATTACTTGCTGCGTCCATCAAATCATCAATCACTGTTAAATTAATCTTATCAGGGGGAAAAAGTTGATCATCGCTAAAAGACTCTGGTAAGCCCTCTATAAAACGCGTACCGGGGTAATCACACAGAAGTTGGTCGTATATAGGTTGCCAACAGGTGTAAAACCAAACAACATTATCAGGTACATGAGTCATATGTGTTGCAGCGTGTTGCAACAGCGTTTTCACAAAATAACTTTTACCCGAATTGGACGGACCCGCTAAAATACATGAGAAAGGGTGCTGAAATCTGGTGTCCATCTTAATAGCCGAACGGCAGTGTTGTGAAGTTGTCCGTAAGAGACCGTTTAGTATAAACACACCTTTGCGTCTTCTGCAAAGTACGCGTCTCTATCTGCCAGCACTTTTTCACACGTACTATACCGGGTTGACGGATCACAACCTTTTTCTGGTCATCGCCTTCGGGGTTTAAAGGATAATCTAAGACCAGTTCTTTCAGGCTGTCAAAGTTAACGTGCTGCGCATTATCAACATTGAGCGTTATACCTTTAACTTTTAAACAGGTCTTTCCGTTGTTTAGTCGATAGCCGTATGACTTGGGACCGGCTGAGACAAATTCTGTTATATGGGTGCCTGTGGGTAGTTCGCTGGTCAACTCGCCTAAATAATCACCCAATGGCGGGCTCCAGTCACCGGGTCTACTGACAAAAATTACAGAATCTGTGTCGTGATAAAGACATCTATCTTGTAATCTATACAGTAGTTTGTACAGTTCAACACGTGCATAAGCAGTTGTAAAGATGGCTATAGTTACATTTGAAATTGCGCCCCTGGTGTAATGATCTTTGGCATACTTCCAATTTACCATAACTGTATCATCGTCAACAAAGTCCAAAGCGGACACGTCATAGTACGGTAAGAACGCGTATTCAAAAAGTTTGTCGGGATCGGTCACTAGACACGTATTGGGCATGTTGCTACGTTGACCAAATTTACCCCATAAGGAATTTAAAAACAATTTTGAAATTTGTCTTTTAGCGGGGTTGATTTCTATGTGATCGGGTCGTAAAGACACGCCTTCATTTTTTTGATAGGCGTCTATATACTCTTGGCATTTCTCTGCGTCTGTACACCATTCGGGATAACCAGAGGCCTCCTGTTTATCCCTGAGGTGCGTTTTAATGTAGCCTGAAAACAATTTGTCAGATCTCTCATCAAAATGCCACACCTCATAGATTTTACACACCATGTACCCCATTTCTACAGCCAAGTTTAGTTCCACGGTACACCATGTACCGATGAGTGCACGTTTTTCTGAATCATGAACGCACGGCTCAGTCTGTCCAGACTCAGCGCATGTGCGACATAATGGAAACATTAACTTGCCACCCATTTTAACCGGCAGAACCGGAAAGAATAGGCCACGAGGCGGGTAAACTTTAACCCTGGCAAAACCGAAATACTTTGTGACATCACCAAAATCCTTATAAATAATGCGTGGGTACTGTATAGGATACGTTTTGGTTTTGTTAACATACGGGTACAGGCTGGTGAAATCAAAATAGTGAATTTTTTCATCACAGCCTGTTTTGTGATACAGCTTTATGGCGTTTGTGCGCCCGCCATAAAGAGCATCACGCGGCTCCAAGGGTTCGGGTAATTCTTTACCCTTCAGAAAAGCCTGTAGATCTGCATCAGAATCTAGCATAGACTTCCATTCACAACCCCAGATTTCACGTATCTGAAATCCACAACGTTTAAGGTAGTGCAACTTTACCTGCGTCTTGTGGTGTAATTGACCGTAGGTTGTTTTAGTCAGTTTGTTTTTATCATCGGCGTTGTAACAAGCACCACAGCCGTGATAAAAACAACCTTGGAATTCAAAAGCAGTGGGTGTGCCGTTAATCACGGCGTAACCATCCAGGCTGTATTTACCAACTTTCTTCTCACCCCCTTGTAAAGCGTGTCTTATACTCACACCTTCTTTGTGTTCTATGTACATTAACCACTGTATGGCTGGCGTTGAGTAACGCTTCTGAGTCTTGTGATAGTTATCACCCGGTACAAGGGCCAGTGTCTTTTCCTGTAAAAATTTACAACGGTACATGGCCATGCATACGGAAGCCAACGTGACTAATTGAAAAGCTTCGATGTGACGTTTAACCACAACCTTTTTTTTTTTCTTTGTTATTAGAAATTCCTGTTCTGTCATGGCTATAACAGCCGATCTGAAAGCATCACAAGCTTTTTGTAATATTTTCACATCTTCTTTACAATATCGTACGAGCTCTTTTTGAAAGTTAAACGGGCATCATGTATTGTGGACCAAAATACTCTATTGATGGCATAGCGCCTATGTAATTTTGGTTATCAGCTGTGTTAAAAAAATGTGGGAAATAACCTTTGGTACCGTCAAACCCCATCGCCTTTGGTAACTTGCTAAGCCGCATGGGTAAAAAATTTAAAGAGTCGATAAATCTTATCTTCAAATCTTTTACCGTGATGCACATTATGTTGCCGCCTCTAGATAATAATTCCATCTTTAATTTCTCCTTAATCAGCTGGCGCAGCACAAAATACGCATCATAGCGACCTGCATTATGGGCTATGAATGTGTAATGCTCAAATTTTGGTTTCATGAACGTCTTTACAAAGTCTTCGATACACGCAACACCCTTAAACTCCCAGTCTTTCTCCCCCGTTAATGTTAAAGCGTAACAGTAGTTTGGTATGTGCACACCCGTCTCCTGCATACACTCAAAATCATAAAAGATGTATTTCTTTGGGCTCTTCCGGCTTGATGGTTTGTATATAGCACAAATGGTTCGAAAACCCATCAACGAACACCTTACAAATGGGACACTTTAGGCCTCGGCAGTTATGATCTGTTCGCCTGTAGAGACAACACTTGTCACAATATACATGTTCAAGACAGGATATTTTGTGATCAATAGCTAAAGCTTTGTGTAGCTCTAAACACTCGTTTGATCGACAAAATACCCTACACACCGAACACCTTAACGCAGTCACACCGTCGTCAATACAATCCGGCCTGTGACAAGCCTTACAAAAGAAAAGACAATCGTGATTATTTCTATGATGGTAAGCGCTATGACAACGGATGCAATAATATCGGGCTCCAAGAAACGCTTTGATATCGAGTATTCCATAAAAGTGACAATCGTGATATAGCACAAACAGCGTGTCTTTGTAACGGCTGTCCGTACAGTAGTATTTCCAATCCCCTTGATTGTAATAGAGGAGATTGATCGAAACATTTAAATAATTTTCAAAAATTGCAACATCGCTAAAGCTGACCGCTTTATCAAGCGGCAGATTCAAAGCTTTATGTAGTTGGATCGCTCTCTCCTGTATTACATGATCATTGGCATTGTTACCTTTATCCAGAAGTTTACAGACGCTAGCGGCCAAACACAGGTTATTACCGATGCGTCTGAAGTCTTAGAGGTATCTCTTTCTTTTATTTATTATTAAACTTTGGGGCAAGCGGTGTAAACTTCTACCGGTCAAACCACTTCCTGACTTGTTCCTAAAAATACTGATCACAAATCTTAAACCTGTGGATAATAAGAATTCAGCGTTACTTTGAAGCGTGTTTGTAATCTGGTTAAAAAAACTGGCAGCGTCTAATGTTTCTTGCGGCTTACGATGCGAATAGATGGCGTTGTGTAACCCACCCCCCTCCAATCTAAGCTGAACGCGGTCGGCAGGATCCACGCCCGCAAGGACGCCATCGAGCATGGCCTGTATAGCAGTATGAACGGCTCGAACCCCCTCTACAAATGATGTAACCCTGTCCAAATTAACAAACCGATAGTGATTGTGGTACTCAACGGCTCTGAAATACGGTCGTTGTCATTCATAACAGTTAATTGCCTCTAAGTATACATGTTGCCGACCTTCGTCATTACCGGGTGACTCAACACCGCCTGCATCATCATATATGGGGCTTGCAATGCGCTCAATATTGTCAGTCTGTGATTCGTCAATCGGTAATGCTTGGGGTGACGATTGATCTAAATCTACATACATCGCACTCTGCTTCCCGCCTACCACATGTTCCCTGTGCCGCTTGCGCTTTCTCAATCTGGTTAATGTTGTTACAGCCTGTTTCACCTTTGCACGTCGGAATAACTGTGAGATCTTGTATGTTAAACAAGGTTTAATTCGTGGGGTTTTTTTACAGGCATTTAAATTTAAAACACGTTTCAAACCATTGCCTAACATGCCTAGTCACGGCTCAGTTTCATTTATTTCTGCAAAATGATGTATGTTGGCTTTAATAAATTCAGTTGTCTTAACTGACCGATCTATGTATTTTGACATGACATTCATATACGTCTCAACAACTTCTTTAACAATGTCTTGTTTACATTTACTACCGTGGCTCACACCTTTAATGTGTTTTAACAAATATCCGGCTTTTACGCCCATGTTCTCAACATCTTCCCGTATCTTACCCAACAACGCGTAAAATTGTATTTCGGCGTCTTGGCCTAATTGTTCTGTATTTTGACATTCATCAACTATGTCGGGCGCTATCCCTCGCGCCGGTGCACAAGCATCAGCCGATGTGTGTACCATGGCTGTCGTTGTAAAAATATTGGGCATTGATGTTACACAATCAACCGTTGTAGTATTACCAGGAATTCCTGCAACAGCTGATAATACTTCATCAGAACTATTCTGCGGTTCTTGTGTCGTTGACTCTACACAGTTTGTAATAAGCTCTTGCCCATTTATGTCATCAATATCTGATATCACAGGATTACCAGCTATGTGTCTTGTTTCTGTTTCAGAGCAATCCTGTGTATCGGGAATAGTGATGACATCGGATTGCGACAATTGCTTAACATTACTTCTTGAGTCAACATTTGATAACAAACCAATGCCTGCTATGTGCCTTTATTTCTGTTTCAGAACAAACCTGTGTATCTGGAATTGTGATTACATCTGATTGCGGCAATTGCTTAACATTACTTCTTGAGAGACGCGATGCCCTCTTAACCTTTACAGTCTTTGTATTACCAGCGACATCCCGGTCTGCAGTGTTAAACGCTGTGTGTTTTGATGTTACAGCAACATCGTTACTTACGCTTGATACAGTTTGTAACGCGATCATTCTCCGTTGCGGCTTATCATTTTCGGAATATGACAATTTTCTTTTAAGATCTGTAAATGCTGAATTATGACTTCTCTCATTCGTTCTTGGTCGAGCCGGCCTTCGTTTGTTCGGGTTGATACAACCGTGATGCACTACCATAACCGATGACCTAGCATCATCCTTTAGGCTGTTATGTACAATCGACGGCGTTACGAATTGATGGTTCTCCGTTTCAGCGGCGGTTGTGCGTTTTGATGTTTTCCCGCTTGTACTAGGCCTGTGTATTTGCGCGACTGTATCACGGCCTGTTGGTATCGTAGGATCATATCGCCTTGCTACAGCATCATCTGTAATACATATATTATAAAATAAATATAAACGCTGATGCACGTAAATCAGCATTTAAATCACAGCATAACAATATACCATATAACAGTGTTTGATTACACACCTGCTGTTGCGAATTGATGGTTCTCCGTTTCAGCGGCGGTTGTGCGTTTTGATGTTTTCCCATTTGTACTAGGCCTGTGTATTTGCGCGACGGTATCACGGCCTGCTGGTATCGTAGGATCATATCGCCTTGCTACAGCATCATCTGTAATACATATATTATAAAATAAATATAAACATTGATGCCCGTAAATCAGCATTTAAATCACTGCATAACAATATACCATATAACAGTGTTTGAATACACACCTGCTTTATATTCGAATGTTTTAGCCCGACCCCCTGTCGCGTGGGGGAAAAACGGTCGCTCATCAACAACATTGCTGGACTGTATAGCGGCGTTGTGACAATATTCAGGTTTGTTCAATATGTCCCGTAGAATACTGTCAGCCGTCGCATCATCCATTTTTGTGGAATCTTTAGCCGGTGAAAAAATGAAAAAATAAATATTACATACGGTATAAAATTAGAATAACATGAAAAAGAGATGTATTATTGAGAATATAAAGTGTGTACAGTTGACAACAAATCAGCACAACTGTACAAGGTTTATTTTTAATTCTTTAGCCGTGGAAAAATAAATAAATAAATAAATAAAAATAATAATAATAAATAAATAAATAAATAAATAAAAAATAAATAAAAATATCATGTTACTCACAGGCTGGAGCCAATTCCAAAATATTAGTAAAATCGGGTATAACGCTGAAATCTAAACCAAATGGGCTATCTCCAACCGCATGGAAATTCTCTGTGTTTGTGGTTACTGTCATTAAATTGGGAGAAATAAAAATGAACAAATTGTAGACCTTGACTATAATTTCATACTATTTAAACTTTAAAAATAAATAAAAACGTGTCAATGGTATTTATAGACATAGCTTACCATGGGTCGTTTGATAACTTGGCAAATCATCATCATCATCGGATGCGGATGTACACATGAAAATATCTTTGTTGTTGATGTTCTGCATTGTCTGTCTCTGAACCAATAATGAAAATGAGATACGATTAATATCAGTCAAACGATTTACATGAAATACAGTGTCGGTGCATTCCCAAAATGATCCACTAGATGGCACTATTACCACATATTTAAACAACCTTCAGGCAGTCACATTAATTAAAAACCAAAAGAAATCCCTGGTGCTCGTATGATCAACTATCCTGCTCGTTTTATCATACACAAAATTAATTAATTTAATCAATACTAAGCTGCTCCCAATGGTACTTACTAACAATACTAAGCTGCTCCCAATGGTACTTACTAAATACCAATTGTAGATTAAAGTGCAAAAATGGAATATAAAATGTTAGGAAGCGCTTCCTAACATTTTATACACCTTTTTTGCACTTTAATCACATTAATTCACAGCTATATATGTAAAATAAAAAATATGCAATTTGTATAAACATGAGGTCAGTCAAACGATTTACATGAAATACAGTGTTAGTGCATTCCCAAAATGATCAACTAGATGGCACTATTACCACATATTTAATCTGCAACCCTGCATAATAATAATAACACTTAAGTGCCTTGGGTCCTATTGGAGAAAGAGCGCTATATAAATAAAATTATTATTATTATTATTATTATTATTACTTACCATAATGTCTTCACGTGTGTATAGCGATGCAACTTCGGTTGAAATTCCTTCTCAGTGCTCTGTCCCACTTCCGAGCTGTGTCCTATTCTTATAGTCATGGCTGTGAGCCATATGGCCCCCACCAACCTGTGGTATGCCGTCCCACATTTCCAAGATGCTGGGGCGGGGTTTTTAAGCATATAAACTTTGGTTTATACATTAGTAAATGTAATAATTCTTTTCAGTTACAATAAAGATATAATCTGTTAGCGGTACCTTACACACCGTACTCAGCGCTTCAAAAACATACCAAATACTATATATATATACAGAAAAAACAATTCCTGAGTGCTCTAAAGTTCTTGTATAGATTGAACGGAAGTCCTTCCAAATGGGTATATCTTATACTGTAGAAGATGAGGTTTTCTGGATTCCTACAGTGGATAACCAATCACCAAAAAAGTCACCCAAACAAACAATTAGAATAAAATTATTTAATAACAAAATTAATTCATAAAAAGCCCATAAAATTATTTAATAACAAAATTAATTCATAAAAAGCATTATACAGAAGTTCTTATGAACTAATGTACATGAAAACAAATTATTTTATGATTCCATAAATATCCACTGGATTACTGATTTGTAGCTAAAATTACTTTCAGGCTGTGTGTATAAGGTGTACATGTAACATAAATGCATTCTGTGCTTAGATTTAGGACCCATCACCATGATATCTCATTATGATATCTAATTAATCCAAAATACGGAAAAATCCGATATAAAAAATACCGCAATCCAAAATACGGAAAAATCCGATATCAAAAATACCGCTGGTCCCAAACATTTTGGATAAGGGATATATATATATATATTTATTTAAAAGCACTGTCATTTGAGTCAACACATAACCCTGTAGGTGGCGCTAATGTTCTTCTACAGAGATAACAAGCTGGTTTAATAATCAGGTGTCATCATTACAAGTTTTGTATTCTGTAGTACTAAGACTTTTGAATTTGTTTTGTCATGGTAGTCCGTAGATCTGTGGATTTTTTAATTGTGCTGTCATCATTTATCACACATGGTCATTAAAATCAATATGTTTTTAAATTAGTGCCATGTGTGATGCATCCGTACATCTAAGAAAATGGACATGGTCATATTGTAGTCCGTAGATCTGTGGATTTTTAAAATGTGCTGTCATCATTTATCACGCATGGTCATTAAAATCAATATGTTTTTAAATTAGTGCCATGTGTGATGCTTCCGTACATCTAAGAAAATGGACATGGTCATTAGTCATTATGCTTTTTAAAACTGTACCATGTGTACCAAGCGTGACGTTTAAATTGTTGGAATGTGTGAACTATAACATGTGAACTATAACAAAGTAATGTTTGAAACTGCACAACCTGTTAAAGTCAATTTTTTCATCACAAGCTGGTTTGTGATACAACTTTATTGCGCATTCTGCGACTGTTGTTACGTGACACTCTTTCCAAAGTCATTATCTTTTAATACGGTTTAATATCGAACACTATAAATTTTATATAAAATTTATATAAAGCGATATCAAACACTATCATTTAATATTAAAGGGGGTGGAGCCTAGGAGAAAGGGGGTGTTGCCACCTGTCAGTTTGACAGAAAGGTTGTCTTTATCTACTGATTTGTAGCAGCACACATTTTACTTAGCTCAAAGCCATACACATTATGTAATGTTTATGCCCCAACAATGTATTCTAAACATTTCTTTATGAAACTTCTCGCTGAACTCACACCTTATTTAGACGGAGATTTGATAGTATGTGGAGACTTCAATCTCATTTCTCACAAATTTTTAGATAGATCCTCCTCTCCCAAAAAACCTTACTCTTTGCCTAAATTTGGGATCCCTCAATTTGCATCCCAGTTGGCCTTAGTGGATATTTGGAGAGTAACCAACCCCACCTCTAAAGAAATACACTTGTCTATCGGCAGTTTACCGTACCCTATCAAGAATTGACTATATGTTAATCTTGCAGACTTTGTTCACAAAAGTATCTGATGTACAGATCGAACCGATATCTATTTCTGATCATTCTATGCTGTGGTTCAGCTTACACATTTCAGAAGAATCACCCTCCAGAGTTCTGTGGCGCTTCCGTTCCCATCTTTTGGTATCTCCTGAATTTCAAACTATGATAGTCGGTAGCTGGAAGAGATTTCTGCAATCCCATGCTAACTCCCCATTATTCTGGCAGACAGCAAAATCGGTATTCAGAGGCGCAATTTTATCTTACGTAGCAAAATTGAATAAAACCTATGCCTCCACTTACATCACACTGCAACATACTTTAACCTCCACATACTCTGACTACTGCCAGAACCCCTCTCTGCCTAATAAGCAGAAATATTCAATAGCCAGAACACACTTTAATGAATATCTTAGAAACCGAGGGTATAAATCCTTGTATAGAGTTAATTATAGCTATCACCGTTTCGGTAATAAAACTGGCAAACTATTGACTAATATTCTAAACAGGATTCTTTAGGGAAAAGACATAAGTCTAAAGGACAATGCACAGGTATCAAGTAATTTTCTACAAATAATATTAATACAAAACCAACCAATGAGAAAAACAATAATAGGGGCTACGCAAGGCCCTGATTTAATTATAATGTAGCTGGAGGTGCGCCACTAAGCTGAGTTAAAGTATTGTTCTAGAAATTATTAGTGTAAGCCACTAGTGGGCTTATCACTAAAGGAAGGCTTAGTGTGTGGCGCACTCTTTTGAAATGATTATAAGTATTAAAACTTAACTTTTAATCATATTAATTAAGATAAAGGTCTATTATCAGGCATAATAAGCCATCTGATAGCCTGAAAGTACTAAATAACAACTTTGTAGCCCATGGGATTGAAACATTCAAAATAGTGTCCCTATCCCTCATTTAAAGGACAAAAAAAAAATGAAAAAATAAGAAAAATAATTATGTCTTAAAAATGAAACAAAAAAGTGAAATGTTTTCTAAATAAATTAAGCTAAGTGATATATAATTGAAATTACTAGGTGCGTTAAGCTACCATTGTGCTCAATTGCGGATACTGGATGTTTTCGATAACTAGATACTGTTATAACAGTAATTAATCTCTAAAAAATATAATAAACTGCAACTAAGAATGTAGAGTGCCTGTCCGAGGTGAGAATTCCTCTGTCACTCCAAAAGATAAATGAAAGAAATAAGAGGGGAGCACCGTATGGGATATTCCCCACTGTTACTGTCCTAAACAATTTAGAACAGATGTGTAACAATGTGACTATTCCTGAGATATATTGCAGTGAGAGATGTGAAGATATTGTAACATGTGACCGCCTTTAACAACAATCTACTGTTCAAGACTGTTGCGACAGTGTCCATGTGATTTGATAACAAGCTACATCCACCCATCTGCAACAATGTGTAGTTGACAGAGCGGTTTTACACAGTCAGTAAGGGCGTACACAATAGACTGTGTGTAGATATTGAATTAACATTTCTTACTGTGAATCATGCACACGTGATGACACAAGGTCAGTGAAGGCATACACCATAGACTGTGTGTAGATGTTAAATTAGCATTTCTTATTGTGAATCATGCACACGTGATGACACAAGGTGTATGTATGGACACATATAGCCACTGTCAATCCTCTTAAAGAGAAGAGATGGACGGTAAATCCTTAAGATTTCACAGTGATAAAACAAGTAATCCACTCTATAATAGTGTTATAACAATTATTTTTCATATAAGAGTTTGTCTCAGAAAAAAATCACATATAAACAGAAATATTTCTTTGCCCCGGAACATAAGGCACTTAAACATAGTCAGGTGGACTCTATAAGATTAAAGTCCATTACTAATAATTATTGTTTGTTATATTGAGATTATTATATATAGGCACACCAGGATTAATTATTCACTGGTTAATGTATTATGCCCATTAAGCACAGGCATTCAGAATTAAAATAAAAAGTTTAAGATATTGTCTCCCAAATTAAAGAGATGGTGTATTGGTTTGTTTAATCCAAAATGTATAGACCCCCCTCAAATGATAATTTCTCTATGTACAAAGGTCCCTTTTGGGAACTCAAAAAGACTGACATGGTGTATTATGATATGCAGCTGAAATTGCAAGCAAATCTATGTAGAATTATCATAAATTGCATTCAACATGTCAAAGTTAGAGTCACCTTAAGAGTATATCATCTGAGAGGTAAAGCAGAGTCCTAGGTGTGAGGAAGCGGATTCCCTTTCTGCTGTTGCTCCATATGCCACAATGGGCAGTGAATGGATACAATGAGAGTAGGGAAGAGCCGTGTACCTAAGGACTGGAGGGAGAGAGCAGTGCGAGCTGCTTCTACTGTCCACGTTTTACATCACCCCTCCCCTGTTGCCTACGAGCATTGCAGGGGGGCCGCAGACGTAAAACAGTGGATGAGAGGGCAGCTCTGAAATACCTTATAGATGTCACATCTGGTGTGCTTATACAAAAGCAGTACAGAGCCTCCGTCAATTAACTCCTGAGATCGAGTATCATTCCCGCACTACCGCACACTGAATGTGCCTGTGTCCTTAGTGGAGTTGGGTCTCCGTCGTTTTGCAACGAGCCGCTGCAGGAGTTAATTATTATCAAATTATTATACACCAACACTCTTTCCCAAATTATATGCAATGGCCAAATTTCAGACTACTTTCCTTTATTTAGAGGCACAAGGCAAGGTTGCCCGCTGTCTCCCCTCCTCTTTGCCATAGCCTTTGAACTCCTTGCAGTTTTACTCCATAACTCATAACTGGTTTTCAGGGTATAAAAATCTCAAATCATGAACTAAAAGTCTCCCTTTTTGCAGATGATATGCTGCTTTTTATCACTGACCCCTTAAACTCCATCCCCTGCATCATGTCCTTAATTGATAACTTCGGCAAGGAATCTGGATATAAAATCAACATTGATAAATCGGAAATTCTACCGATAGGTATTTATTCAATAAACCTCTCCTCCTCCCCAGTATTCTCACAGTTTAAAATGAGTACTTCTAAGATAAAATATTTGGGGGTGAACATCACAAACAAAGTTGAAAACCTTTTACAAGGCTAATTTCTCCCCTATTATTCAGAAGTTAACGTTAATGTCATCCTGGAATACACTCCCTCTCTCCCTGTTGGGTAGGGCTGCGGTTGTCAATATGGTGATATTCCCTAAACTATTTTATTCCATCCAAATGTTGCCGATTGCCCTCGCCAACAGGGACATTCTGACAATTATTTCCTCTATTTCCTCCTTCCTATGGAAGGGACATCGACCCAGAATTGCATTTTCCAAACTGATGCTCCCTAAGTCACAAGGTGGTCTTGGTTTTCCTGATTTCAAGGCATATGCCATAACTGTATTATTTTGCTACGCAGGGGACTGGTTGTTGGAAAGATCCACCTACACTGATGTTCATCTAGATCAGGCCCTCTTTGAACCCTACTCTCCTTCAGCACTTTTACACTTAAAATCCTCAGCTATCCCGAAACATATCTATTACAATATAATTTTTCATGATATCAATCTTTCATGGTTAAGCCTACACAAAAAATTGAAGAGGGACTTTCGTTTCTCCTCCTACCTTATGCTATAGGGCAATCCTGATTTCTCCCCTTCTCTTTCTAACCCGCTACTTCAGGTCTGGAGGCACAAAGGTTTAGCTCTTGTGTACAAGGTTTTTGACCCATGTGGCAGAGTTCTTACCTTTGCTGACCTACAGCAGAAATTTCAGCTCCCGAACAAACATTTCCATCTCTATTTACAGGTTAGACACTTTGTACAATCCCTCCCAACCCCTACTTCCCAGGTCCATGATACACATATCATAATTAAACTTTTGCAATTTAACACCACAAGGCCATATCGACTTCATCATTTATACTCTCACTTGGTCGGTGCAAAAGTTAACATCCCTATATATTCGCAAAAGTTACTCACTCAATGGAATTCCGATATCCCCACCTTTCACTGTCCTCCTGAGGTACTACTAGGAAGATACTGCAAATATACTAAACACTTACAATCTGCCTATCTTAAGGAAATACACCTCAGAATCCTCCACAGAGCCTACACTTCTCCCGCTCAACGAAAGTATATGTGTACTGAAGACACTGGTAAATACACCAAATGTTCTATGCATAATGGTAAACTATTCCACTGTATTTGGGAATGTTCCAAGATTCGAAGGTTCTGGTCTAAGATAGTTTGTTATCTGAATACTATTCTCAATGTAACTTTAACACTCTCTCCTGAAGCATGTCTTCTATTTTGTTTTGATAACTGTAATTTAGGCACCTCACCATTCCGAAATATTCATCTTATTGTCATAATTCTGACTCTAGCCAAAAAATGTATCTTCATTCACTGGACCAAGAAGTCAGCTCCCACACTACAAGAATTGGAATCGAGAACTCTCCAGTTCTTATACTTTGATATGAGATCTATGTTGTTGAATGAGGTCTGCTCCATTCAGTCCTTTCACAATAAATGGGAGCTGTTTATACAATCCCTAGACAATGACTCTAAACACACCCTTTCCTGCTACTTTGGCACTCAAGACTGGTCGAGAGCCAAGGTCTATCTAAACCAATAACTCTACTGGGACTCTCTCCTGGAATAATGAACTATTTATAATATGCTACTTACTTATTTCTGTATAGATGTATACTCATCATAGAAATAGTTATGCTCTTCCTAAGGTTCTTACAGAAATGCTCTTTTGTTTATTATCCAGTTTAGTCTATATAGCCTATGTTTCTAATTTCTGTAGATATGCTGATGTACCTAATACCTTAAGTTAGTTACTGATACAGTATGAAAGTACCCTGATTTTACCCTACTTCCACCATATCCCCCCCTCCCCTTCCTTATAGCTTCCTCTATTTCCTCCCCCCTTTGTGTGTGTCTTGTGATCTATTTTGTTTTATTTTTTACTATGTTCTTTAATCTGAATATAGTGTGTATTTCAAATAATTTCTCTGTTTGGTATAACTTGTGATAACTGCATTCTGTTCTATGGATGTACATCATTTATTTGAAACATCAAACATCAATGATGTACATCTTTTATTTGAAAATACCACAATAAAAAGATTAAATATAAAAAAAAGAAGGGATTTTTCAAAAGTCCTCCCCAAAGGGGTTAAAAAATCCATATACCACTGACCTGACTCAGTGACTCATCACGAAATCTCCGGAATCATGAGGACTAGGAACTTGAGATTTAGACAGTGGCTATGTTTTGTGCTGGAGGCACCCACTAAGAAGGGATTTTTCAAAAGTCCACACTTAAAAGGGTGAAATGTGTTATTTTTTTAAATAAATTCTTCACTATTTCTTACTCTGGATAAGATTTTGATTTGGTTTTTGCATACAAATGTTGCCAAATTAAGTGCCTAAGTAGGTGTATATATTTTTAGGTTTAAAAACAATAATTTTTTAACAATTCTGTTACCGACAATCTGTTGATTTTTGCTTCACTTTAAATTGGAGGATTGTTAGGTGCTTCTTTAGCATTCACCCGAAACTGTCTTCATTCTGAGAATTCCTCTGATCCCATCAGACTATCATTTCCAGGTAAAACTGCTGCAGTTCCCGGTAAAGGTCTGCTACGCCATGACCATTAACAAAGCACAGGGGCAGAGTTTGAAAGTGTCTGGTGTGGATCTGAGGAGTGACTGCTTCTCCCATGGCCAGTTGTATGTTGCCTGTTCCAGAGTCAGCTGCTCTGACAGCCTGGCCATTCTCCAGCCTGAAGGAAAGTCTATAAAAGTAGTTTGCCAGGAAGCCCTTCAAAATGAAAGTTATACGCAGCGTAAATACTTGAAATTCTGTAGCGAAGCACGGGTATTAAGCTCGTTGTTATTCAGTTACAATACCCGTTATTAAATAACACATTTCAATATACTGCCATACCCAGGATTCAAACCAATTGCACTCCAGTCAAACACCCTACTCATTGAGCTAATTGATCCAGCATGAAAACTATGAGATTTCTAACTTTAGGAAGCTACTTAAACTTTGTGAAAAATATAAACATCATTGCAGTTCAGCAGATCAATGTAGAGTGCAGCCATACATCCAATCCTTGCAGCCACATACTTCGTAGCGAAGAATATTTAACAAGTATTTGGTAAAGATACAGGCGCTGTAATCGAGCTGGTTCTCTAAAGCGCTGTTGGACAAGGTGATAGTCAGTCACCTCAAAACATATACGTGCAAACAAATGGAAACCAACTGCGCTAATACAAATGATCACAAATGATGTCTTAGCTGAAAAATTAATATCTGAATGTTTAATAAAAAATTCTTCTAAAATCAATCATAATCATATAAGTGCACACATACACTTAAAATAACAACTGTATAGGCCAATTTCTGACCAATCATGAAACAACATGTGCTTAAAATCAAGCCATATAAGCCAACCTCTGACCGTAATGAATTTCTCTTAGGGCAGTCTCTGTATAAAACCATTGGTATGCAACCACTGCTGGTTGTGATGAAATGAAGTCCTGCAGGACAAGCACAGTGTGGATTTTTATGACATCCAATTTGAAGATCAGATAGTTACCAAGTCCCTTGTGGTCTTTGTGCCGGGTATTCCACCTAGCGGGTATCCGGAGTATCCTCCTTGCTCCAACGCAATAATACGGTGGTTCTCCCTTTTATTAATGTCCACAGAAGAAA
The DNA here is from genome assembly GCF_028390025.1 of Pseudophryne corroboree. NCBI lineage: Eukaryota > Metazoa > Chordata > Amphibia > Anura > Myobatrachidae > Pseudophryne > Pseudophryne corroboree. The sequence continues at coordinate 992,561,881 of NC_086444.1, read as the reverse complement.
GAGGGGACTGGAATCTCCCAGTATGTATAATGAGCAGAGTCCTGTAGAATTCTTGACGCTGCCCTGATCAGAGATGAGGCTCACTAACGCGTTTCGCTGTCTATTTGGCAGCTTTATCAAAGGATGTCATAAAAATCCACACTGTGCTTGTCCTGCAGGACTTCATTTCATCACAACCGGCAGTGGTTGCATACCAGTGGTTTTATACAGAGACTGCCCTAAGAGAAATTCATTACGGTCAGAGGTTGGCTTATATGGCTTGATGTTAAGCACATGTTGTTTCATGATTGGTCAAAAATTGGCCTATACATACTTCGTAGATCTGTTCAGCTGCAAAGCTGATCTTTTTTTTCACAAAGCTCAAGGTAAGCTTCAAATAGAATTCTCAAGCTTAGAATTCTCTAGCTTTCTATATAAGGGCAGATACTGTGGCTCAATGAATAAAGTGTCTGACTGCAATGACACAGGCAGTGAGTTTGAATCCCAAAAGGACAGTGTGACTGAATAACAAAGAGCTCTTAAGTTAAGTTCATGAATGTCCCCTATCCTGAAGCGCTATGTGCGGTGGCACATTCTGCACATACCTAGTTAAGGCCTTAACCTCCATTCATTCCTAATACTTCCCTCCAACAATCCCTCCCTCCTGCCTACTTTGCCACCCTTTCACACTCTTTCCCTTTCAAAATCTCTCTGCCTCCCAACCCATATTCCCTTCCCACACTCCGACTAGCTACTAACTACTAACATACCAATGCCAGGCAGAAGGTGTATTAATTATTTTTTTGGGTAATTGTTGTTTTCCATTTATTGCTACTCTGCACATTTTCATAATAAGTAAAATAAGTAGATAGAAGGTGAGTGACATTATTTGCACGTATTATGGCATGTATTATTTGCACGTACATTTATCTGCACATGCATCTGATTTGCACCACACATATACTGTATCCCAAACATTTTGCACACTCAAATACCCCTGGCATTTCCTTTCAGTTCCTCGACAACATTGCATCCTGGATTCCTTATTTCCTCTCATCTGACATTCCCTCAATTATCCTAGGTGATTTCAACATCCCTATCGATATCCCCACAAAATCCCCTGCCTCTAAACTACTTAACCTCACCTCTTCACTTGGTCTCTACTAGTGGACCTCTTCACCCTCCAATATAAATGGGCGCTCACTGGATCTGGTTTTCATTTACTGTAACATTTCACTAAGCGTAATATTGAGGCTGTTGACACCTCATGCCTATCCTCCCTGTTTGACTCACTTCTCTCTCCTATTCTCTCTCATGCCCTGAACAAGCCACTTCCCTATACAATGCATCCCTTACTTCGGCTCTTGACTCCACTGACCACTGTTCACCATCGCAGATTAAAACCTCATCCCTGACACACCAAATGCACCAGATATCTTCAAAAATGCTCATGTACTACGAGCGACAGTGGAGGACAGTGGAGGAAATCACAATCTAAGGCAGACTTCCTCTATTTAAACTTGTGTTCTTATCCATCAGTGCTGCACTTCAAATCGCTAAACAGTCATACTTCAAGAATCTCATCTTCTTCCAGTCTACCAACCCCCGGCGCCTCATTGCCACTGTCAACTCCCTCTTCTTCCCACCTCCACCTCGTCTCCCCTCCTCGCTGTCTACTCTTGACTTTGCCACTTATTACACATCCAAGATCAACTCCATACATCAGGACATCACATCCCACCAGACCATCCGCAACCAGCCACCTCCTATCCCTTACCACCCCTCCCCATCCCTCTCAACCCTGACATCTTTCTCCCATGTATCTGGTGAAGAAGTGAAGACCCTCATCCGTCCCCCACCATCACCTCCTCACTTGACCCTATCCCCTCCCGCCTAATCCGTTACCTCTCTCGTTCTGCCTGTTCCCATCTGGCCCACCTACTCAATCTCTCTCTCTCATCAGGCACTGTGCCATTATACTTTCAAGCATGCACTCATTTCCCCTATTCTTAAAAAACCTACCCTTGATCCAAACACCCTCTTCAACTACCGACCCATCTCTCTCCTCCCTTTTGCCTCCAAACTTGAGCATATTGTCTACAACCACGTTACTGCCTTTCTTTCCTCCCACTCACTGATTGACCCATTCGCTTGACCCATTCCAGTCTGGCTTCCGTTCTCTCCACTCCAGTGAAACTGCCCTTACAAAAGTCTGCAATGACCTCCATGCTGCCAAATATAAGGGCCACTATTCTCTGCTTATTCTTCTTGACTCCTCTGCTGCTTTTGACACTTTGGACCACCCTCTCCTTCTGCATATCCTTCACTCCCTTGGTCTGCATGATTCAGCTCTCTACTGGCTGTCCTCCTACCACTCTGACCGTTCTTTCTCTGTCTCCTATCATGATTCCACCCCCCCACTCCCCCACCACCACTAACTATAGGTATTTAGGTATCCCCCAAGGTTCTGTTCTTGGCCCTCTCCTTTTCTCTCTCTATACATCCTCTTTAGATGAACTTATTAGCTCTTTTACTGTAGTTTCCAATATCATCTCTATGCTGATGATACTCAAATCTACCTTTCCTTCCCTGATCTCTCCCCTGCTCTCCTCACTTGTATCTCCAACTATCTCTCTGCTTTCTCTTCTTGGATGTCCCAGCGCTTTCTTAAACTTAACATGTCTAAGTTGTGACTTCAACATGATACATTGGGCTGATAATTTGTAAGTGTATATACACTTACCAATCATTCGATAAGTTGTTGGATCATCCAAATGGCCGACCAGTCAGTCAGGTGTATACCCAACTTTAGGCATGTAAGTCACTAAACCATAGCTACAGCATTAAACAACTCTGGCCTCTCACATTTGCAGGACTTTCCATTGAAATGAAAACAATTGTCAAAGTCTGAAGTTATTATAGTTAGCACTTAGTTTTCATGTTCTTGTCAGAAAAGTCTAAAAATTAGTACAAATTTTCAGGCTAAATATAGAACAATAATAACGCTGTAGTTATTAATCAGTATGTATTAGATGACACTGTATAATTATCACAGCTATGATTTATCAGAATATTTGCTATAATAGCAAGGTATAACAGGCAGGGTCAGACTGGCCCTTAGGTATACAAGGGAAACCCCCGGCAGGCTCCACTACCTGGGGCCCCACCGCCTCCTAGGCATGAGGCTCCAGGTTTAGCACTTGAATTATACATTATGCTTATGTGATACATTATAATGCACAGAAGTATGGTGTACTTTCTACAGTGTATTGCTGTTATTGATCTGGTACATTATCAAGCATGCACTAGCAGTATTTACTATATATATATATATATATATTTATGGAAAACAAGAATGGTCAATGCGCTACGTCCCTCCACCTTCAGTAGGATAAGTAGTACTTTCTTCGATTTGTCGATAAGTGCGTGCAAAGTTCCACAAGCGAACCTGTGGGAGGCTGCTCAGTCCTCAAAATGGCCACTAGGTTCAGTGGCTGGAAAATCTGGAAAGAGAGGGGAAGAGGACAAGCGCCTGATGGTGCAGTAATTTTCACACTTGGTTTAGTGACGCGACAACACTCATAAAGGTAATCTGCGTGCAGTGTCAATTACAAATTGGAGGATAAAGACTCCTTGTGATTTGCTGATCTATTCCAACCTTTTGGTACGCATAATACCCACAGAGGTGCTGAATATCCTTCAATTCGATACAACAATACTGCACCATGAGAGGTGTTTTTTTATGTTTTTTGTTTTTAGCCCCCCTTTGTTGTGAGCAACAGACTGAAGACCAGAGCAATAGTGTTTGATGTGCATGATACAAAATCCCTCATCTGGTACGCAGATTACCTTTATGAGTGTTGTCGCGTCACTAAACCAAGTGTGAAAATTACTGCACCATCAGGCGCTTGTCCTCTTCCCCTCTCTTTCCATATATATATATATATATATATAATTTATCAAGGGGCCCAGACCATGCACTAATGGTTAGCCTCTAGGAGCTGCCGTGTTTCTGGGAGTCCTGCTACTGTGAGTTGGGGCTCTGGCATGCTGAGTGTGTGAGTATGTGTGGAGTCAGGGACGTGTGGTGAGGTCAGGAAGCACTGGCTAGTACCAGAGCCAGATTTACACGCAATATATGAACCCAAGGATACATGTGGGCATTATACACAGGTGCAGCACTATATACTGCTGGCAATTTGGTGATTTGCAGGGATGTGCAGAAAGATAGGCAGGGGAGGCACTGCCAAACCTGTCTGGCTTTTTACTCCAGAGTTTTGACTGGAGAAATGATTAGAACAATACATAGAAGATATTTCTAATATATTTTTTGTATTTTTCAGATACTTTGCATAGTCAAAACTCTGGCATATACGTTAGTATGGCAGGAAAGGCTCTGCCTCACCTCACCATACATCACTGGTGTGTGTAATGTTAACTGTTTATAAATATAGATGCTGAATATCTGTAATGGGCAGACTATAATGATGCTCCACTATATACACCAGTACTGGCATGCGTAAGTTCACCAGTCCCCGCACAGCTCCTGGCCAGTCTAAGGGGTAGAGGACACTAGTAGCTACCAGCAGCTGGCCAGAGTGTTTTTGCATGGCCTGTCACAACCAATCACTGCCTACCTTCAAAGTCTCAAGACCACATGTGTGTGTGTGTGTGTATGTGTGTGTGTGTGTGTGTGTGTGTGTGTGTGTGTGTGTGTGTGTGTGTATGTATGTATGTATGTATATATATATATATATATATATACATACATACATACATACGCACAGGGCTAGTCTTCATCCGGAACATTCCGAACTGAAGAATGACATCACATGGAAAGGCATTATGGAATGCTTTGGTCAACGGGTGCCAGCAAAGTGTGGGAGGATGGGTGCGTGCATGAGTAAGCATACTAGTTGCCCCTGCAGTCGAATGAGAGCACCAGGGGCTGTGGGGGCGCTTCTGTCCATCATTGTTCTAAAAATGCCCACAGCCGAGGAGGAGACAGAGGCTAGAGATTTAGTAGGAACTCTAGCACCTGTCTCCTGCCCGGCAGTGGCCATTTTTAGAGGTTTTTTTTTTAAAACTGTTAACGCAGAATCGCCCCCCGCAGCCCTATTAATGAGCCCCCTGGCAATGAGCATGAAACCCCTGGCAATTAGCATGGAACCCAGAGCATGAAACCCCTAACAAAGGTGCATGAAACCCTTGGCAACAAGCATGAGGCGCCTGACAACGAACAGGTAATTTAAAAGTAATTAGAAACCTCACTGTGGGGCATAATTTGTAAGGGGCATTATTGAGTGTGGGACATAAAATGGTGTTAGGACTATAAATGTGTGGCATAATGTGTAATGGGCATTACAGCATGTAGCATATTTTGTAATTGGCACTACAGTGTGACATTGTGTAATGGGCATTACGGTGTGTGGCATACTGTGTAATGGGCATTAGGGTGTGTGGCATAATTTGTAATGGGCATTACGATGTGGCATAGTGTTTATTGGGCATTATGGTGTGCGACATTATGTGTAAGGGGCATTACGGTGTGACATACTGTAATATGCAATGGGCATTACAGTGTGTGGCATATTTATCTCCATCCACTTTATCTCTCTCCGAGGCTTAATATATAGTTTCCTTGGAGTGGTTCGTCTTTGCAGATTTGCCCAGGCTGCACAGGTTGGTTTGATGATGCTTGTGAACTGCAATTTTCAATCAGAGTTCTGGAATTTGATTTGTTTATTGTAGAGCATTCATCTTTTTTGTTGTTGTACAACCAAACCAGTGCTGCTTTGACCTTGTGCTTCAAATCATTGTCCTGCTGAAAGGTGAATTTTCTCCACAGCTTTAGTTTTCTAGCAAACGGAATCATGTTATCTTGTAGTATCTCCGTGTATCTCCCTATATTTTAACAAAATGCCCAGTTTTCATGGAGAAAAAGCATACCCACATGATGCTGCCACCCCTGCTAGGATGGTGATTGCTGAGGAATAGGCAGTGTTAGTATTGCGCCACACATAAGTGCTGAGTCACATGTATTAGTGACCGCATGCACAAAAAAAAAAGCGTATGCTGACCTAATTGCTTTCAAATAAGGAATAGCGCACACCACTGTATGAGCACAGATGCCAATATAGGAACACCCACCTGGCATAATAGTGTGCAACTGCATGCGCATGTAACACGGCAAAACATACATTCATGCATATATCGATGCTACCACATGTCAAACATGGAGTCATTGCTCCCCATATTCATAGCAATGCAAGAATAGCAGGCTTCTCCTATCTGTTGTGTTATGCCAGGTAGAGCCTCTTTTACACATTGCGACAGGTAGAGCCTTTTATACACATTGCGCCTGGTAGAACCTCTTATACACTATGCTCCAGGTAAAACCTCTTATACATTTTGCTTCAGGAAAGGCAGTCATTCTGACCTGATCGCACGCTGCCGTTCATCGCAGCCCAGCGATCAGGTCAGAAGTGCGCATGTGCCGGCACCACAGTGCGCCGGCGCATGGCTGACAGCCGACGGCTGTAATTGCCTAGCGATTGCCTCTGCCTGATTGACAGGCAGAGGCGGTCGCTGGGCAGGAGGGGGCAGCACGGCGGCGTTTGGCCACTGTTTTGAGGGCGTGCTCCAGCCAACGCAGGCGTGGCTGGACCATGCGGGGGCAGGCCACAGCTGTGCCCCGTGCAGCGACGAGTAGCTCCCGGCCAGTACCCAAAAGCTGCGCTGGCCGGCAGCTAATCCTGATGTGCAAAAGCATCAACACAGTGCAAGGCTTATGTACTTCTGCGGGGGAGGGGGGGCCTGACATGTGGGACGGACTAGCCCTGTGCTGGGCGTCCTCCCGCATGTCAGTGTGTCTGATCATAGCCCTGCAAAATTTTGCAGGGCTACGATCAAGTCTGAATTAGGCCCAAAGTCTCTTATACATATTGCACCAGGTACAGCCTCTTATACGCATTGCGCCAGGTACAGCCTCTTATACACATTGTGCCAGGTACAGCCTCTTATACACAGTGTGCCAGGTGCAGCCTCTTACACACACTGTGCTAGGTACAGAATCTTAAACACATTGCGCCAGGTACAGCCTCTTATACACATTGTGCCAGGTAAGCCTCTTATACACATTGTGCCAGGTACAGCCTCTTATACACAGTGTGCCAGGTGCAGCCTCTTACACACACTGTGCTAGGTACAGAATCTTATACACATTGCGCCAGGTACAGCCTCTTATATACATTGGGAGGTGTGGACGAGAGATTGAGTGAAAAGAGGGTGCAGACAAGGGAGGTGGTGTGCGGACAAGAGAGAGAGGGTGGTGCAAACCAGAGAGAGAGGGGGTGCAGACGAGAGAGAGAAGGTTGCGGACAATAGAGAGAGCAAGCGAGGGTTGCGGATGAGAGAGCGAGGGGTGTAGATAAGAGAGTGAGTGAGAAGTGGGCATGGACAAGATAGAGACAGGGGGTCATGGGCAAGAGAGAGTGGGGGGCATGGACAAGGGAGGTGGTGTGCGGACAAGAGAGAGAGGGTGATGCGGACAAAAGGCAGAGGGTTGTGGACAAGAGTGAGAGCGAGTGAGGGGTGCAGATGAGAGAGAGCGAGGGGTGCAGACAAGAGAGAGAGCGAGGGGTGTAGACTAGAGATGAGCGCCGGAAATTTTCCGGGTTTTGTGTTTTGGTTTTGGGTTCGGTTCCGCGGCCGTGTTTTGGGTTCGACCGCGTTTTGGCAAAACCTCACCGAATTTTTTTTGTCGGATTCGGGTGTGTTTTGGATTCGGGTGTTTTTTTCAAAAAACACTAAAAAACAGCTTAAATCATAGAATTTGGGGGTCATTTTGATCCCAAAGTATTATTAACCTCAAAAACCATAATTTACACTCATTTTCAGTCTATTCTGAATACCTCACACCTCACAATATTATTTTTAGTCCTAAAATTTGCACCTAGGTCGCTGGATGACTAAGCTAAGCGACCCTAGTGGCCGACACAAACACCGGGCCCATCTAGGAGTGTCACTGCAGTGTCACGCAGGATGTCCCTTCCAAAAAACCCTCCCCAAACAGCACATGACGCAAAGAAAAAAAGAGGCGCAATGAGCTAGCTGTGTGAGTAAGATAAGCGACCCTAGTGGCCAACACAAACACCGGGCCCATCTAGGAGTGTCACCGCAGTGTCACGCAGGATGTCCCTTCCAAAAATCCCTCCCCAAACAGCACATGACGCAAAGAAAAAAAGAGGCGCAATGAGGTAGCTGTGTGAGTAAGATAAGCGACCCTAGTGGCCGACACAAACACCGGGCCCATCTAGGAGTGTCACTGCAGTGTCACGCAGGATGTCCCTTCCAAAAAACCCTCCCCAAACAGCACATGACGCAAAGAAAAAAAGAGGCGCAATGAGGTAGCTGTGTGAGTAAGATAAGCGACCCTAGTGGCCGACACAAACACCGGGCCCATCTAGGAGTGTCACTGCAGTGTCACGCAGGATGTCCCTTCCAAAAAACCCTCCCCAAACAGCACATGACGCAAAGAAAAAAAGAGGCGCAATGAGGTAGCTGTGTGAGTAAGATAAGCGACCCTAGTGGCCGACACAAACACCGGGCCCATCTAGGAGTGTCACTGCAGTGTCACGCAGGATGTCCCTTCCAAAAAACCCTCCCCAAACAGCACATGACGCAAAGAAAAAAAGAGGCGCAATGAGGTAGCTGTGTGAGTAAGATAAGCGACCCTAGTGGCCGACACAAACACCGGGCCCATCTAGGAGTGTCACTGCAGTGTCACGCAGGATGTCCCTTCCAAAAAACCCTCCCCAAACAGCACATGACGCAAAGAAAAAAAGAGGCGCAATGAGGTAGCTGTGTGAGTAAGATAAGCGACCCTAGTGGCCGACACAAACACCGGGCCCATCTAGGAGTGTCACTGCAGTGTCACGCAGGATGTCCCTTCCAAAAAACCCTCCCCAAACAGCACATGACGCAAAGAAAAATTAAAGAAAAAAGAGGTGCAAGATGGAATTGTCCTTGGGCCCTCCCACCCACCCTTATGTTGTATAAACAGGACATGCACACTTTAACCAACCCATCATTTCAGTGACAGGGTCTGCCACACGACTGTGACTGAAATGACGGGTTGGTTTGGACCCCCACCAAAAAAGAAGCAATTAATCTCTCCTTGCACAAACTGGCTCTACAGAGGCAAGATGTCCACCTCATCATCATCCTCCGATATATCACGGTGTACATCCCCCTCCTCACAGATTATCAATTCGTCCCCACTGGAATCCACCATCTCAGCTCCCTGTGTACTTTGTGGAGGCAATTGCTGCTGGTCAATGTCTCCACGGAGGAATTGATTATAATTCATTTTAATGAACATCATCTTCTCCACATTTTCTGGATGTAACCTCGTACGCCGATTGCTGACAAGGTGAGCGGCGGCACTAAACACTCTTTCGGAGTACACACTTGTGGGAGGGCAACTTAGGTAGAATAAAGCCAGTTTGTGCAAGGGCCTCCAAATTGCCTCTTTTTCCTGCCAGTATAAGTACGGACTGTGTGACGTGCCTACTTGGATGCGGTCACTCATATAATCCTCCACCATTCTTTCAATGGTGAGAGAATCATATGCAGTGACAGTAGACGACATGTCCGTAATCGTTGTCAGGTCCTTCAGTCCGGACCAGATGTCAGCATCAGCAGTCGCTCCAGACTGCCCTGCATCACAGCCAGCGGGTGGGCTCGGAATTCTGAGCCTTTTCCTCGCATCCCCAGTTGCGGGAGAATGTGAAGGAGGAGATGTTGACAGGTCGCGTTCCGCTTGACTTGACAATTTTGTCACCAGCAGGTCTTTCAACCCCAGCAGACTTGTGTCTGCCGGAAAGAGAGATCCAAGGTAGGCTTTAAATCTAGGATCGAGCACGGTGGCCAAAATGTAGTGCTCTGATTTCAACAGATTGACCACCCGTGAATCCTTGTTAAGTGAATTAAGGGCTCCATCCACAAGTCCCACATGCCTAGCGGAATCGCTCCGTGTTAGCTCCTCCTTCAATGTCTCCAGCTTCTTCTGCAAAAGCCTGATGAGGGGAATGACCTGACTCAGGCTGGCAGTGTCTGAACTGACTTCACGTGTGGCAAGTTCAAAGGGCATCAGAACCTTGCACAACGTTGAAATCATTCTCCACTGCGCTTGAGACAGGTGCATTCCACCTCCTATATCGTGCTCAATTGTATAGGCTTGAATGGCCTTTTGCTGCTCCTCCAACCTCTGAAGCATATAGAGGGTTGAATTCCACCTCGTTACCACTTCTTGCTTCAGATGATGGCAGGGCAGGTTCAGTAGTTTTTGGTGGTGCTCCAGTCTTCTGTACGTGGTGCCTGTACGCCGAAAGTGTCCCGCAATTCTTCTGGCCACCGACAGCATCTCTTGCACGCCCCTGTCGTTTTTTAAAAAATTCTGCACCACCAAATTCAAGGTATGTGCAAAACATGGGACGTGCTGGAATTTGCCCATATTTAATGCACACACAATATTGCTGGCGTTGTCCGATGCCACAAATCCACAGGAGAGTCCAATTGGGGTAAGCCATTCCGCGATGATCTTCCTCCGTTGCCGTAAGAGGTTTTCAGCTGTGTGCGTATTCTGGAAAGCGGTGATACAAAGCGTAGCCTGCCTAGGAAAGAGTTGGCGTTTGCGAGATGCTGCTACTGGTGCCGCCGCTGCTGTTCTTGCGGCGGGAGTCCATACATCTACCCAGTGGGCTGTCACAGTCATATAGTCCTGACCCTGCCCTGCTCCACTTGTCCACATGTCCGTGGTTAAGTGGACATTGGGTACAACTGCATTTTTTAGGACACTGGTGAGTCTTTTTCTGACGTCCGTGTACATTCTCGGTATCGCCTGCCTAGAGAAGTGGAACCTAGATGGTATTTGGTAACGGGGGCACACTGCCTCAATAAATTGTCTAGTTCCCTGTGAACTAACGGCGGATACCGGACGCACGTCTAACACCAACATAGTTGTCAAGGCCTCAGTTATCCGCTTTGCAGCAGGATGACTGCTGTGATATTTCATCTTCCTCGCAAAGGACTGTTGGACAGTCAATTGCTTACTGGAAGTAGTACAAGTGGGCTTACTACTTCCCCTCTGGGATGACGATCGACTCCCAGCAGCAACAACAGCAGCGCCAGCAGCAGTAGGCATTACACTCAAGGATGCATCGGAGGAATCCCAGGCAGGAGAGGACTCGTCAGAATTGCCAGTGACATGGCCTGCAGGACTATTGGCATTCCTGGGTAAGGAGGAAATTGACACTGAGGGAGTTGGTGGGGTGGTTTGCGTGAGCTTGGTTACAAGAGGAAGGGATTTACTGGTCAGTGGACTGCTTCCGCTGTCACCCAAAGTTTTTGAACTTGTCACTGACTTATTATGAATGCGCTGCAGGTGACGTATAAGGGAGGATGTTCCGAGGTGGTTAACGTCCTTACCCCTACTTATTACAGCTTGACAAAGGCAACACACGGCTTGACAAATGTTGTCCGCATTTCTGGTGAAATACTTCCACACCGAAGAGCTGATTTTTTTTGTATTTTGACCAGGCATGTCAATGGCCCTATTCCTCCCACGGACAACAGGTGTCTCCCCGGGTGCCTGACTTAAACAAACCACCTCACCATCAGAATCCTCCTGGTCAATTTCCTCCCCAGCGCCAGCAACACCCATATCCTCCTCATCCTGGTGTACTTCAACACTGACATCTTCAATCTGACTATCAGGAACTGGACTGCGGGTGCTCCTTCCAGCACTTGCAGGGGGCGTGCAAATGGTGGAAGGCGCATGCTCTTCACGTCCAGTGTTGGGAAGGTCAGGCATCGCAACCGACACAATTGGACTCTCCTTGTGGATTTGGGATTTCGAAGAACGCACAGTTCTTTGCGGTGCTTTTGCCAGCTTGAGTCTTTTCAGTTTTCTAGCGAGAGGCTGAGTGCTTCCATCCTCATGTGAAGCTGAACCACTAGCCATGAACATAGGCCAGGGCCTCAGCCGTTCCTTGCCACTCCGTGTGGTAAATGGCATATTGGCAAGTTTACGCTTCTCCTCCGACAATTTTATTTTAGGTTTTGGAGTCCTTTTTTTACTGATATTTGGTGTTTTGGATTTGACATGCTCTGTACTATGACATTGGGCATTGGCCTTGGCAGACGACGTTGCTGGCATTTCATCGTCTCGGCCATGACTAGTGGCAGCAGCTTCAGCACGAGGTGGAAGTGGATCTTGATCTTTCCCTAATTTTGGAACCTCAACATTTTTGTTCTCCATATTTTAATAGGCACAACTAAAAGGCACCTCAGGTAAACAATGGAGATGGATGGATACTAGTATACTTATGGATGGACTGCCGAGTGCCGACACAGAGGTAGCTACAGCCGTGGACTAACGTACTGTGTCTGCTGCTAATATAGACTGGATGATTGATAATGAGATGAAATCAATATATATATGTATGTATATATAATATCACTAGTACTGCAGCCGGACAGGTAGATAATATATTTATTAGGTAATGATGACTGATGACGGACCTGCTGGACACTGTCAGCTCAGCAGCACCGCAGACTGCTACAGTAAGCTACTATACTATAGTAGTATGTACAAAGAAGAAAGAAAAAAAAAAACCACGGGTAGGTGGTATACAATTATGGATGGACTGCCGAGTGCCGACACAGAGGTAGCTACAGCCGTGGACTAACGTACTGTGTCTGCTGCTAATATAGACTGGATGATTGATAATGAGATGAAATCAATATATATATGTATGTATATATAATATCACTAGTACTGCAGCCGGACAGGTAGATAATATATTTATTAGGTAATGATGACTGATGACGGACCTGCTGGACACTGTCAGCTCAGCAGCACCGCAGACTGCTACAGTAAGCTACTATACTATAGTAGTATGTACAAAGAAGAAAGAAGAAAAAAAAACCACGGGTAGGTGGTATACAATTATGGATGGACTGCCGAGTGCCGACACAGAGGTAGCTACAGCCGTGGACTAACGTACTGTGTCTGCTGCTAATATAGACTGGATGATTGATAATGAGATGAAATCAATATATATATGTATGTATATATAATATCACTAGTACTGCAGCCGGACAGGTAGATAATATATTTATTAGGTAATGATGACGGATGACGGACCTGCTGGACACTGTCAGCTCAGCAGCACCGCAGACTGCTACAGTAAGCTACTATACTATAGTAGTATGTACAAAGAAGAAAGAAAAAAAAAAACCACGGGTAGGTGGTATACAATTATGGATGGACTGCTGAGTGCCGACACAGAGGTAGCTACAGCCGTGGACTAACGTACTGTGTCTGCTGCTAATATAGACTGGATGATTGATAATGAGATGAAATCAATATATATATGTATGTATATATAATATCACTAGTACTGCAGCCGGACAGGTAGATAATATATTTATTAGGTAATGATGACTGATGACGGACCTGCTGGACACTGTCAGCTCAGCAGCACCGCAGACTGCTACAGTAAGCTACTATACTCTATAGTAGTATGTACAAAGAAGAAAGAAAAGAAAAAAAACCACGGGTAGGTGGTATACAATTATGGATGGACTGCCGAGTGCCGACACAGAGGTAGCTACAGCCGTGGACTAACGTACTGTGTCTGCTGCTAATATAGAGTCTAGACTGGATGATAAATTATTGATAATGAGATGAAATCAATATAATATCACTAGTACTGCAGCCGGACAGGTACTATATATATTTATTATGTAATGACTGATGACGGACCTGCTGGACACTGTCAGGTCAGCACAGCACCGCAGACTGCTACAGTAAGCTACTATAGTAGTATGTATAAAGAAGAATGAAAAAAAAAAAACACGGGTAGGTGGTATACAATATTATATATATATATATATATATATATATTATATACAATTATATATATATATATATTAAACTGGTGGTGATTGATTATTAAACTGGTGGTCACTTCAGGACAGGTCACGTTGCAACTTGCAACTAGTACTCCGAGGCCTAAGCAGACAATCACAAAATATATTATTATACTGGTGGTCAGTGTGGTCACAACAATGGCAGTGTGGCACTGACTCTGGCAGCAAAAGTGTGCACTGTACGTTATATGTACTCCTGAGTCCTGCTCTCAGACTCTAACTGCTCCCCACTGTCAGTGTCTCCCCCACAAGTCAGATAATACACTTACAGTCACACTATCTAATCTATAAATATCACTTCAGCAAGTAGTATAGTAGTATACAGTAGTACTCCTCCTAATAATGCTCCCCAAAAATACTGTGTCTCTCTCTTCTCTAAACGGAGAGGACGCCAGCCACGTCCTCTCCCTATGACTCTCAATGCACATGTGAAAATGGCGGCGACGCGCGGCTCCTTATATAGAATCCGAGTCTCGCGATAGAATCCGAGCCTCGCGAGAATCCGACAGCGTGATGATGACGTTCGGGTGCGCTCGGGTTAGCCGAGCAAGGCGGGAAGATCCGAGCCTGCTCGGACCCGTGTAAAAAACCTGAAGTTTGGGCGGGTTCGGATTCAGAGGAACCGAACCCGCTCATCTCTAGTGTAGACGAGAGAGTGAGTGAGAAGTGGGTGTGGACAAGAGAGAGAGAGAGAGTGGGGGCGTGGACAAGAGAGAGAGGGCATTGCGGACAAGAGGGAGAGGGTTGCGGAAAAGAGTAAGAGAGCGATGGGTGCAGACGAGAGAGAGTGAGTGGTGCAATTGAGAGAAATTGAAGGGTGTAGACAAGAGAGAGCGAGGGATGCAGACAAGAGGGAGAGTGGGAGAGAGAGAGTCAGCCAGCACTCACCCTGGCGAGCACACAGAACACCTTTCCCATGGCTGATAGTGGGCTCTACCAGGCTGCTCTTGTCTCCCTGCAGTGCTGCTGCTGGGGATGGGATCCAGGACAGCCTGGGTGGCGGATCTCCTCCTCAGGGCCGGGGAGCTCAGGCAGCCAAGCTGTACACTGTGTACTTGTGAGTGGGTGGGCAGCTGGCTGCGTGCTGCTGCTGCTTGATTTTCTCTCTCCCCCGCTGCTGCTCCTAAAATGCTGTGCGTGATGACGTTGCGTCCGTGGCAGTCTGGTAATGGAGGAGCTCAGCAGCACCAGCATTGAGTGACGGTTGGATGCAGATGGGCAGGCGGGGTGACTGCAGCTGCTCCCTCAGGCCACAATGCTCTGGGCGACCGCCCTGCTTGCCCGCCCCTACATCTGCCTCTGAATACATCATTTACTACTTTGCATTTATAGACACTGTAAAGGTGTGCATTTGGGTCATTTGGTTTACATTAAAGCATTCTTAAAATTATATTGTACATAAGCCTTTTTATTGCATGTTATACATCTATCTAGCTATCTGTCTATCTACAGTATCTATCAATACATATCCATCCACAGTATGTCGGCACTCAGTGTATAGGTATCCAGCTGCTCCGGTGCCTCTCAAACAGATAAACATCCAGCAAAGAAAAGATGGCACTCAGAGACTATTTTGAAATGGTGAAAGAAGATAACTGTATTGAGATGTTACAGCATCTAACGTTTTCGGAGCAGTTGCCCCGTCCTCAGGATAACATCTACAGCAAAACATACATGGACAACACATACATAAATACCCTTACCTGTCCCTCATGTTCCCGCTCCGTCCAGCGCTCAGACCGCACGCCCACCGGAACCACTGCTCACTGAACTTCCTGGTGCGCGGCCCCCGTTGCTGTGGTAACCGCAAAGCATGCGTTCCACAGACAGCTTCCTGCGCTCCAGCAGCGCAGCCGAGGACACCGAATGGGATCACGGCACAAGAGCTGCAGGGAGAGGGAACACATAAGAAAACCAACATATAGAATATATACAGATATTTCAGAGGATACAAACAGGATCAGGAATAGTATAATTTAGTTTAACCCATTATAATACCATAAGTAATAAAAACCGAAAGATCACAGTGACAAACAACCAAATCACAGTAAACTATTCCAATTGATCTTTTCGTTTAGCCCCATAGGGCTCGTAGTGCCCAGACGAACGATCCAACGGGATTCTTTTATTAATAATTGTTTGGCACGGTCACCACCCCGAAGGGAAACAGGTACATGATCTATAATGTAGTATTTTAGATCGTCGAGTGTGTGACCTGCCAGTTTAAAATGTCGGGATACTGGCTGATCAATATCTTTCCCATTTAGGGTCATATTGATCGCCGACCTGTGGGCATTCATTCTCTCCCTGAATTTCCTGGTAGTCTGGCCGATATAATAAAGGCCACAAGGACACACGATAATGTACACTACAAAAGTAGTCGTGCAAGTGAGGACAAACCTGATGTCAAAGATTTTATCAAGATGGGGATGTTTAAAATTTTTACATGCTACCATATATTTGCAAGTAGTGCAATTAAGGCATTTATAACAGCCTGGGGGTTTGGTATATACATTAACCGGTTTTTTGATCCCAAGATCTGTAATATCAGCATGAACTAGTCTATCACGTAAATTACTACCTCGTTTGAACGCTGCCAGAGGTCTCATGTTTTTAAAGACAGGGAGTTCCTTGTCTGAGCTCACAATGGGCCAGAGTGCATTAGTGGCTCTCCGAATAATGGGGCTATACATACACCCACCCACCCACCCATAAGCATACATAGTACCATGAAGTATTAATTAAAACAACACATCATAAATTTCAACAATTTGCTGATTTTATTTTTATACTTTAGCTAATATATTTAAGAAATAACAAAACAAAATTGACAATAAAAAAATGTATGCTTTAAAACGAAATAAGTGACGCTGCCAACTCATTCTTGGAGGCTGTCAAGCAATACATTCATTTCTTTAGCTAGCTGGCTAGGGGTTCCTGGATCTGCCTCCTCTTGATAAGATCAACATCTATTAAGAAACAAAACCCCTTTACTACAAACTAAAATAAACCATACTGTACTTACAGTAGATTTTGATGTGTTACTTTCAATACATGCAACATTTCTCATACGTTAAATGCAAAGTCACATGCAATGTAATGTCACATTAAAAACATTGATATGTTATGCTTCAATGTAATGTGATTTACAGTTTGTTGCATTTTGCTTTATGTAAATAGCAGAAACCGATATTGTGGTGTACCAGAGTGTCAATGAGGACGTTGTCATTCTGAAATGCAGCATTATTTAAACAACTTGTTGAAAGCCCAAGCAGTCATACTGGAAAATGTTACATAATATTGTTTTAAAAATGTATTTGAAAAACCACACAGACAAATAAACAGGCACATTTTATTTTCCCCCACCAGCCAGAACCTCTCCTGACCCATCTTCATGTATGGGGGGTTTTGCTTTTAGGGTGGGCTGGCTAATGAAAAGGGACACAGGAGGGATAATGGGAAAGGCAAGTATATTGGCAGGAGAGAGTGCTGGGTCAGGGGAGGGACCTGGGTCAGGAGATGGCTGTGGGCAGGTGAGGGTCCTGGTTCAGGGTGAAGGAATGGGCATAGGATGGTTCTGTGTCAAAGGAGAAGGTATGAGTAGGGGAAGACGCTGGGTCAGGAGATGGCTGTGGGCAAGGAATTGGGGATTGGGAAGGGCATGCGGCTGGGAAGTGGGTGGGGCCTGAGAAGGGGAGGGGACTTCTGTTGGCTCGCCTCTGCCTCAGCATGCCAGCTCCTGCTAAAGACATAAACAGAAATATAACTGTTATTATTGTGCTCACATCATTGCAAAAAATAAATTTTAATTCAACTGTCACAAACACAACGCGTGTCTACAGTCACTCCATGTGCATTACAGCTGAATGATGCTCCGTTGGGATCCCAGCTCCTGATGGAGGTGTCTGCAGACCTCCCTGTATACCTGTATCTTCATGGCGTTGGCAACATATGGCACAGTCAGTCTAAGCCTGCTATCCATGACCTCAGTGAGGATTCACAGCTCCCGGCAGCTGAATCTGGCAGCTCTCATGATGGCAGTGGTGGGCACTTATTGGTTGCCACTTTGTAAAGGGAGTACTGCATTGTGATTGACTGTTACACACTAATGCTACATCATGCGGATATATGCAGCAAATGCTAGCTAGACAAATGGGGCACTATAACTATGTTTAAAACATTGTGTACAGCATAACTACATGTACGCCACCTTACTCTACCTTAAATATTGTGTTTAAAAAAATATATACAAATCTCTAACATAGCAAATACATTATATATGGCTTACTTACCGTACACTTCTTGTATCCAATATTGTTCAGTAAGTTGCTGTTAAATGCTATGTAATTGGAGCATTCAAATTGAAATGTTCATGATAAATCTAAAAAAAAAACCTCTCAACATACCAGACCAGAAAATTCAGGAACCAGCACTACAGTGGTGGCCAATGATGATAAAACTCAAGGACCGAGCCATCTGGGCACTCCCAAGCCACACAGGGCCTCTAGAAAAAAAGGAGAAAGACACATTTCAGTGTCAAAGAGCTTGACATCCTTGTGACACTTGCCATACAGAGTCTACATAACATTCCTAGGAAATTATCTGCTTCAGTAAGAGAACGGTTTCGTGCAGCGATCACTACTGAAGTCTACGCCAAGCCTCTCATAACCCGGATAATGAAAGAAGTAAAAAAATGGTAAGACTTCATATAAACCTATGTACAGATACCTGTGTCTGTCATCTAACATCTTAATAATGTCACATGTTATTGTAATGTGTAAAAGCAAAAAAAGGACAGACTTTCTAAAGGGTCACAATGGTGTGTGTGTGTGTGTGTGTGTGTGTGTGTGTGTGTGTGTGTGTGTGACCACAAACATATTGTTTAACATCATATATTGATCTGTATAGGATAATTGGCAGTGAGGCAGGGTGGTCTTCAGGTTGCCAACTGTCAGGATCCCGGCGCACAGTATACCGGCGCCGGAATCCCGACAGTTGGCAACCTGAAGACCACACCCTATGTAAATCTAAAATGTTATAGTGTGTAATTTAAAAAGTTAATACATCTACCAAACTTAAAAATAGATAACTGCTGTGTTTTTAATGTTAAAAAAATGGTATGCAATAAATGTTTTTTCAAATAACCTTGATTATTTTCAACATTTCAGGTGGCAAGACTTCAAATGCAGGCTGAAGAAGAAGATAGGAACAGACATTGCCATGCCAGGGGGACAGATAGAGAGCCAGTACCCCAATCATTGGAATACACCCAACTTGAAGAACTTGCAATGGGGTGTACTGAAGAGCAGAAGGTGATAGGTATTAGCCATATTGAGTCAGAGGTGCCGGTCATAATTCCTCCAGATTCATAACAATATTTATTTGATATTGTCTCAATTATAAATCTATTTTTTTAGATTAGGAGCCTGTCCTTGCCAGGGCTCATTCAGAGGAGGTAATGGCTCATTGACTACCACCACCACCCCGGGGCAGTGCCTTGGCACCAACGACCCCTTTCTCTGGGAGATGAAGGAAGATTCTCTCCTGAACTTCCAGAAACTCTGGGAGATTGAAGTGTCATTAGCGCACCTGAATGAACCCTAATGAGGATGACAAAGGCCCTGATGACCTGCATGCGCAAGTCTTCTGCTCTTGTCTACCAAGGATTGAGGGTAATTGCGTCAAGGATGCCAGATCTTAGGTCACAATCAGCAACAACACCTACCGCTGAGCCCTCCACCTTGGGTCATCAGTCTTCCAGCACTGGTAGGGTTTCCTCTATCCCTGGCCAGATGCCAAGAAGATTAAAGTGGCAAACTCATTAGCCTGCTGCATTGCAAACGTGACTTCAGTAGTCCCACCATCCCAGATCCAGATTTTAGCTGAAGCATACAATTGCCTGTTTGTAGTCTCTCTAGTAAAAGTATTACAAGTATGTTGAGCTTCCTGATGCTAAAATGTGTCAAATGTCTTCTTGTTTTGGGCACTACGTGGCCCAGGAATTTGTGAATCTGTTGTCTGTGTCATATGCAGGGCATATTGACATCGATTTGGTGATCCATCGGGGAATCAGGGAATTTCAGCATGTAAAATATCCCCGACTCACTGATCCCAATAATTTTTTGTAGGAATTGGCAAACATGTTGGATTTCCCTGATTCCCCAACCCTGGCATCGGCAGAATGGGAATTGGGGCAATCCATCGCAGATGCACGGGCCACATAACTGGCAGTTGATTTTGGTGATGTTTATGTAAAATATGTTAGCACAGTAAACAATAGGCTCTATGAGATATGTATATAAATAATATTTATATTTTAAATCTAGTATAGTGGTCTTGTTCATTACATTAGGTAAAGCATGATGCTTTATACCTATTCATAGAATGAAACTTGGTCTACAGTATGTGTTGTTTTAGGTATTTGTGTAAATTACAAAACAATGAGTGCAGTGATTTGCCTCAGATGCTGGGATTTAACAGCATGCACGCTGCTCGCATTTAACTTGTGTGCACATAGTGATGTTCCACCGATGACATGCCCACAGTCTGGGCTTGTAACATGCCCTGCAAGGCACATGCCCAAGGAGAGCCAATTTTACCTTTTTGATTTTCGATGAATACCCTTGGGTGCTGATTTTCACAGCTTTCCATTAGATTCACACAGGGGCGTAAGTTCACCCCAGTCGCCCGGAGGCAAGTTGGAGTTTGGTGCCCTCCCTCCTTAAAAAAATGTGAAAACAAATAGTGTGTGTGTGTGTGTGTGTGTGTGTGTGTGTGTGTGTGTGTGTGTGTGTGTGTGTGTGTGTGTATAATATATAACAGGGTGTTTAAAAAAAAAAGTTATTGAAACTTGTATGTGTATTTTATGTGTTACAGTAGAAATTGAGTAGCAGCCAATATGCCACAGTACGCGCCATCCACGAAAGTGCATGTTGTGTGGAACATTATTTCTGAAGTTATAGGACAGGAATGGCGGTTGGTTTTCTTCAGGGGCTAGAGATTAGCCCCTGAAGAAAACCAACCACCATTCCTGTCCAGTAACTTCAGAAAACCAACTGACTGTGGTTGAAACGGCTGTCGGGCTGTTGCTGTCATCCCTATCTGACTGTATGGATTTTTTTTAAAGTAAACATGAGTGCTGGTCTTTTTTTACTTTTTTCTGAGAGCTTAGGGAGTCAAACCGAGTTGATCGCTAACTGACTATTTTCGCAGCGCAGCGATCAGGTGAAAAAATGGCATTTCTGCGCATGCGTATGCCCCGCAATGCGCATGTGCGACGTACGGGTACAAAGCTCTTTGTGGTTGTGCTCAGGTTCTAGCAAAGTTTTCCTTCGCACTGGCGGCCGCAAGAAGATTGATAGGAAGGGGGCATTTCTGGGTGTCATCGTACTGTTTTCAGGGAGTGTTTGCAAAATCGCAGGCGTGTCTGAAAAAATGCAGGTGTGGCTGGGCATTCGCTGGGCAGGTGTATGACGTCAAATCCGGACACGAATAGGCTGAAGTGATAGCAAGCGCTGAGTAGGTTCAGAGCTACTCTGAAACTGCACAAAATGTTTTTGTAGAGCTCGGCTGCATATGCGTTCGCACTTTTGCTAAGCTAAAATACACTCCCCAGTGGGCGGCGGTATAGCATTTGCACGGCTGCTAAAACTAGCTAGCGAGCAATCAACTCGGAATGACCCCCTTAGTTGGAAGAGCAGCTGTCACACTTGGATCCCGTTGTGAACCACACAGGTGCTACTGTACATGCCAGTGCTCCTTCAGGGATCGGAGCCCCGGAGGTAGGCGTCTCCATTGCTTCTGTGAGTTCCGCCCCCGGATTCACAGTATGACCAATGTTATTTAAATGGAATCAGTATGAGATCCTGGTGGAGGAGACCAATACCGGGATCCTGACAGCCTGAATCCCATCAGCAAGGGCAGCGTGTCCCGTTGTGGCCTCACTACGCTCGCCACGCATCGGGCCGATGGTTGCCACACTATTATATTCCCCCTCGGGTGGTGGTATGGACCACCACCCATGGGTGAATACTGGGCTTGTGTCTGTATTCAGACTGCCGGCATTTCTTCAGGAGTCTGGATTCTAGTGTCAGTATCCTGACCGCCAGGATCCCAATAGCCGGGATGTTACCTGCATTCCAATTGAATTAGGGGAAATTTTATCCATTAGAGATGACCTTTTTAAAGGATTCACAATTAGAGGCTTTATGAAAACCAGTCTGATTTAGACAGATCTTTGTGCATAGATGTAAATGGTGAGTGTTAGCATACAGCACATATGCAGATGTGAATTTACATGTTTGCATGTGTCCTTTCTACTCTGATTTGGATGGATCTCTGCTGCATCTGTGTTTCCATGAATGGACTGAATCTGGGTGACATGACAACATGCAAGAGATTTGTCTTGTGGTAATGTCTTGTCAATGGTGAGGGCGTGTAGCTAAATATCACGCACACAGAGAAAGGAAGCTTGCTTCTGACAAATCTTGTCCACCTAGCATGGTTCGTGTGTGCATACTGATACCAGTGATGGTGGTTGCAGCAGTAAATCGGTGGGCGGTATGGCTTCCCGCTTGCAGTTGTACGGATTATTGCATTAGCTGTACAGAATTTTGCATTACTATAAGGTCTGGCTTTCAAGGTTGCCCTCAAATACAACACATGCTCCTGAGGAAGCTGGATGCTCTGGAACCAGCATAACGCGTAGAGCTTGAGCCTTTCCACTCTGCTGTGATTTTAACTCCTGCTACATCTTGACACACCTTTGGACACCTGCTCCATTTTGGGACTTTGCACTACAGCACTATAAATTCCGAATCATCCCTCCAGCCATAATTGGACTCAGAGCCGGATTATCCTAGGGGTGAAAAGGGCGGCCATCCCGGGGGCCCCACACATTAGGGGCCCCCACAGACTGCTTTATAAATCGAAGCAGTCTCCCTCAGCAGCCGCCGAGGAGCTCGGTGTACAGAGTGTACAAGGAGCTCCTCGGTGGCTGCTGACAGAGACTGCTCCGATTTAAAACGCAATCTGTGCGGGCCCCTTTGGTGTGACTCAGTAACGCACGCCGGCGGCTCAGTCAGTGTCTCGTGGGATTTCACTTCACTACCCCGCGAGACACTGACGGAGCCACCAGCGTGTGCTGCGGTAAAGCTGCTGCTCTGTATGTGGGTGAGTATGTGTGTGTGAGTCATTGTATGTGTGTGTGTGTGAGTGAATGTATGTATGTGAGTGTGCGAGTGCTGCCGACCCGCCCGCGCATGGGGGGGTTTCTTTGGCCGTAATTTTTAGTAGTGGGGGCCCCCACACGTTCGTTGCCCGGGGCCCCCACCAGCCTTAATCCAGCCCTGATTGAACTCCACCTAAGGCTGATGCTACATCATGGGATCTATGCTTCAACATATCCGGTAAACCCATTGCATACCTAGTGACTGTTTACACGGGAAAGTGTCCTAGCCTAGTTTACTGAACTATACAGGAGTACAGAAGTGGAACTTCTCTTGTATTGCAATATACATATACATCTCTAATGGTGGCAATAATCTATGTGCTGTTGTTATTATTATTGCATCTGCATATTTTAGAAAGGGATTTTATTCTCTTTGTTATTTTAGATAATAAAATCAGATTATTTTAATTTTAAACCAACGGTCCATTCTTTATTTATGTAATTCAGCCAGCGCTGGTATACCCACCTGTTTTCTTGTATTTGCCCCCAAATACAGCTACTTTGTGTCTGACCCAGCGTCCAGTCTATACATAAAGTGCTTCTGTTAAAAGCAGGGAGCTCTTCATTCTTGTTCTATACTGTATATTTACAGATACAGATCACCCTGGGACTACAGAGTAGGAAATTCTCCAAAAATGTCCTATCTAAAGCGTGGCCGGTTTAAGACTTGGGGCTACTCTGGGCACTTAAGACATAGGAGCCCTGGTGGAGGGGGCGGGAGTGTATATTAGGTTGTGCATACCTCCCAACATGACCCATTTCAGGAGGGACAAAATGCTCTCTACCTGGACTTCCTGCTAAATATATGATTGGCGTCACCTATGTTGAACTATTTAATTGATAAGAAAGGTGTTTCAACACAGGTGATTGCAATCATAACTTAAGAAGTCCATGAATAGACCATTTTGTTCTGGAATGGTTCATGTTGGGATATATTGATTGTGTATATTAAATTTAAACCAATGGTGCACATTAGATTTAAACTAATAGTTTAATAATGACTGGGTACTGTTTATAGCTCCACCTTATTGAGAGACAACTATTCTATAAAATGTTCTTGTAGTGGAACACAGACAACTAAGCAACCTTAAAATACACAAAGAAAAATAAAATCCATAATTTATCTTGTCACATGCAAGAATAGCAGCAGCCTCTGTACTACATACACACTGGGGCAGGACTCAGGAGGAATCTCTGTGTGTCTCTAGACCCAAATGCTCTCATTAGATAACATGTTACATATGACCCAGACACCCAGACAGGGAAGAGGAGAAGCTAGGATCCCTGTGTCACTACGAGCTCTCTCCACCCTCCTACGTCTCCTCTGGTTGGAAACCTCCATTGGTAGCTCATGAAACCTGATACTCCTGTGTCTCTGCCTGCACTGCATACTGTCCTGCTCGTATTCTGGTTGCCTGGTCCTGCTGCTACATAAGAGAGAAAGCTACTAACAAACAGGGCCCAGGGTACAGTATGCCCTACATCCACTCTCTCCCCTCCCCATCCCCCCCACGCACACACACATACACCCTTTAAACTGGCTATGATCTGGCTGAAGCTCCATTTACCTGCTCTAACAGTGATGGAGTAACCTAAGCAGGTGTCATCATGCAATGTCAGGAAATGTGGAGAATAGCCAGCTTCCAAAAATCTTGACATATATGTTTATTATAAATAACATTCACATAAGTAATTATGTCACGTGTGAAAAAGTAGCATTTACTTTAGAATGTTGAATGCTATGGGCCCTTTTGAACATGTGGGGGCTCCCACCACTATTGCTATGGGCCCTTTTGGGTTTGATTTGTGACTGAGGGAGGGGTCTATGTACTAAGCTTTTTAGAGAGATAAAGTGGAATGAGAAAAAGGACCAGCCAACCAACTCCTAACTGCCATATAACAGGCTGTGTTTGAAAAATGATAGGTACTGATTGGCTGGTACTTTATCTCCGTCCACTTCATCTCTCTCCAAGGCTCAGTACATCGACCCCTTAGTGAATAAGCATGCTAATTGGCAATGCTGAATACTGAACATAAGTGCATATGGTGCAAAGATAACAATAATATTTTGCCAAATGTTTTTTTTAATACAAATACAGCACTGGAAGATCTGTGGAGTTACAGAGTGCCCTATTTTATTACGAAAGGAACAAGAAATATTACATGACATATCTTGTTACCAAAAATACTTTGTTTCTTCTAATACACAGGATTTGAACATGTGGAGGAAGACTGTCGGGAATAAAGACAGAGTGTGTCTCATGGCAATCCTCAGGCAACTAGGGGCTATGAGATACTGTATTGTAAGAATAATGGGCCAGCTGGAGGATGGTCACAGATGAATATTTGTTTTGTGCTGCATGCTCTGATATTTTACGTTTATGGTTTTATTTTCTAGTTTTATGTATTTTTGTTAGTTCATAAATGTTCCAATTTTTTTCAAAATTGTTTTGTTTTGCATTTATTAAATACATAATCATATAAGTCAGATAAATATAAGATAGGCCTGATGCACAACTCCTAATAGTGTACTACACTGACTTGTCTAGTGAAAAAATGCAGACGCGCTCTATAATTAGTTGGAAGCATCTACTGTACAGTATACGCCAGACATATAGTTACTCTCTCTTTTGAGCTGGACTGATCTTACAATACATACAACTGAAAATACACATTTAAGGGTGTTTGCAAACTTGTATTAACACCCACATTTACAGTAGCTCTAAATTAAGCCCTTTATTGTATATACTGTATTATAGTGTTTGCAGAAGCAACTGGCCAGTACTGTTACTACATGAGAAACATGCTGATTTAGACAGTTATTGCTCAATATATAAATGTTCGAATTCTTAATGTATCTATAACAATTGTGTCTCTGCTTTTTTAGAAATTGTATCCCTATTTTATTATAACAGAATGAGACTGAGAAAATCTGCAGTGTTTTTCAGTGCAAAGTTGGTAGTCTTTGGGAGACGTGGCTCATGCTTTCTTTAGGAACCCCCAATTTCAGTCCCATCATTCCCATTAAAGTCCCATAGCAACTTTGGCTTGTTCCAATAAGACAAGGGGACACAATGTTGTGATTCCCCCCCCTCCCCTTTATACTGTAGTAGAGACCAACCCATTACAGAAACCTGGATTACTCCCTATGACACCACTTCTCCTGGTGACACACACTCCGACCCGGGGGTTGCCATAGTGGTGGTGTTGGGATCCTTTTACCCTCAAGCTACACATACCAACTTATACCTCCAGAACCATCCCTTACATTCTCTACATTTGAGGTCCATGCGATACACCTCTACCAACCTACTAATCTTCGAGTTGCTGTCATTTACCGTCCACTTGGCATTTCCTCCAAATTCCTCAACATCTTTGCTTCCTGGCTACCTCACTTCCTTTCTTCTGACATTCCCTCCATTATCCTAGGTGATTTCAACATCCCTATCGATAACCCAACAAAATCACCTGCCTCTAGACTCCTTAACCTCACCTCTTCACTTGGTCTCTCCCAGTGGACCACCTCACCCTGCCATGTGAACGGGAGCTCACTGGATCTGGTTTTCACTCACCGATGCGATATTTCTGATTTCTCCAATTCCCCTTTTCCCCTCTCTGACCACCACCTGCTCTCTTTCAACTTATCTATCTCTGCTTCCCCCTCCTAAGGCTTATCTATCTCTACTCTTTTCAACTTATCTATCTCTGCTCTCCCTCCTAAGGCTACCATCACTAAGCGTAACAATGAGGCTATTGACACCTCATCCCTATCCTCCTTGTTTGACTCACTTCTCTCTCTTCTTCTCTCTTTCACATGTCCTGGACAAGCCACATCGCCTATACAATGCATCTCTTACTTCTGCTCTTGACTCTGTTGCTCCACCAACCACTATTCACCCTCACAGATCAACACCTCAACCCTGGCACACTAAATGCACCAGATATCTACAAAAATGCTCACGTACTGCCGAGCGACGGGAGAAAATCACGCTCTAAGGCAGACTTCCTCCATTTTAAATTTATGCTCTCATCCTTCAGTGCTGCCCTGTCCCTCGCTAAACAATCATACTTCAAAATTCTCATCTCTACCCAGTCTTCCAACCCCTGGCACCTCTTTGCCACTGTTAACTCCCTCCTCTGCCCACCACCACCTCCTCTCCCTTCCTCGTTGTCTGCTCTTGACTTTGCCACTTATTTCACATCCAGGATTGACTCCATACATCAGGACATCACATCCCACCAGACCAGCAACCAGCCACCACCCATCCCTTACCACCCCTCCCCTTCCCTCTCCCCAACTCTGACATCTTTCTCCCATGTATCTGGTGAGGAAGTCATGGCCCTCATCTGTTCCCCCCCTCCCATCACCTCCCCACTTGACCCTATCCCCTCCCACCTCCTCCGCTACTTCTCTCCTTCTGCCTGTTCCCATCTTGCCCACCTTCTCAATCTCTCCCTCTCATCAGGCACTGTCCCTTCTGCCTTCAAGCATGCTCTTGTCTCCCCTATTCTTAAAAAACCTACCACTGATCCAAACACTCTCTCCAACTATCGACCTATCTCTCTCCTCCCTTTTGCCTCCAAACTCCTTGAGCGTATTGTCTATAATCACCTCACTGCCTTTCTTTCCTCTCACTCACTGCTTGACCCATTCCAGTCTGGTTTCCGTTCTCTTCACTCAACTGAAACTGCCCTCACAAAAGTCTGCAATGACCTCCATGCAGCCAAATCTAAGGGCCACTACTCTTTGCTTATTCTTCTTGACCTCTCTGCTGCTTTTGACACTGTGGACCACCCTCTCCTTCTGCAAATCCTTCACTCTCTTGGTCTGCATGATACTGCCCTCTCCTGGCTGTCCTCCTACCTCTCTGACTCTCTGATCATTCCTTCTCTGTCTCCTCTCATGACACTACCCCCCCCCCACTTCCACTAACTGTTGGTGTCCCCCCAAGGCTCTGTTCTTGGTCCTCTCCTTTTCTCTCTCTATACGTCCTCTTTAGGTGAACTCATTAGTTCTTTTAACTTCCAATATCACCTCTATGCTGATGACACTCAAATCTACCTTTCCTCCCCTGATCTCTCCCTGGCTCTCCGCACTCGTACCGCCAACTGTCTCCCTGCTATCTCTTCCCGGATGTCCCAGCACTTTCTTAAACTCAACATGTCTAAGACTGAGCTGATCATCTTCCCACCCTCCCGCACAACCTCACCTCCCACAATCTCATTATCCATTGATGACACAACAATCTCCTCTAGCCCCCAAGTACGCTGTCTTGGCGTAATCCTTGACTCCTGCCTCTCCTTCAAACCACACATTCAGCACCTCTCACAAACCTGTCCTTTTCATCTCATAAACATTTCCAGGATCAGACTCTTTCTCACCCATGATGCCACCAAGACCATTATTCACTCACTGATTATTTCCAGACTGGATTATTGTAATCTCCTCCTAACTGTCCTCCCTGACAATTACTCCTCTCCACTCCAATCTATCCTCAATGCTGCAGCCCGGCTCATCTTCCTCACCAAATGCACTACATCCACCTCCCCTCTTCTACAAGCCCTTCACTGGCTCCCCTTCCCTTTCAGAATCCAATTCAAACTTCTCACACTCACTTACAAAGCACTCACCCACTCCTCTCCCATTTACATCTCTGACCTTATCTCCCTTTACTCTCCCACTCGTCCTCTTCGCTCTGCTAATGCACGTCGACTCTCCTGTCTTCTGATTACTTCCTCCCACTCCTATCTCCAAGATTTTTCACGTGCTGCTCCCTTTCTCTGGAATTCTTTACCTCTCCCCCTCAGACTCTCCACCTCCCTACAGAACTTCAAACGGGCTCTTAAGACACACTTCTTTACCAAACCCAGCCAAATCTCATCTTAACCCTCTGTCCCATGCTTGGTCTACCCCATCTGTGTCACCCCGTCTGTCTGCCCCTCCCCTTTAGAATGTAAGCTCTCATGAGTAGGGCCCTCTTCCCTCATGTGCTTATCCTTTTCTTACTTTAATAATCCTCAACTGCCCAAATCCAGCCGTCTTTTTGGCCACCTTGAAACTTATCTCTATGTCGTCTACTGGTGTAGTTATGTTTAGTTACCCTGTTCTTGTCCCATATTGTCTTCAACTGTAAGTAACTGTTTTCCTGTTTTGATTATGTGCATATGTACTCTGTAATTGGGCGCTGTGGAACCCTTGTGGCGCCATATAAATAAAGGATAATAATAATAATAATAATAATAATAATAATGCTTTACAACCTAGGGCTGACCCCACACTTAGTGTTCCATCGCTTTTGTGGGAACCAGTCTATATTATCTAATGCTAGGGTTGGTTGAAGAATTGGTGGGTGGCAGGGCAGCAGCCATGGGCCTGGGTACTAAAAGGGGCAAGGGTAAATCCCGGGAGGCATGGCCACGCCCCCTCAGAAAAAAATGTAAACATATATTTCCTGCCAGCAGTCGCACATTTGTCCCCCTCAGAAGTGCTGCAAAGCAACACAATATCCCCCTAAGCAGCTGACCCTTTAACAAGCACGTGCTTGGGTAATTAGTACCCCCTCCCCCCCTGCAAACCTGGGAGGTGGGGCACTGTCTAATTTTTTTACTTATGGTGTGGAGTAACTCTCATTAAATTCAGGTGAAATTAATGTGTGATTGAATGGGGAAAGCAATAATAACCACACTTTGTTGTATACAGCTGAATCTTCTGCTTTCTAACGAAAGTATCCTAATTAGATGTAATTATTAAAAAAAATAGTGCAGTATTTTGAGCTCCTGTGACATCACTAGCCATACACCTGTGTAAGAACCCAGAAATTCACAAAATGCATTTTTCCAGAGAAAGACTGTAACACTACAACTTAAAAGCTCTGCTGTATTTACACATACCTATATTAATATTAAATAGTGGCATTCCTTACCCTATGAGAAACTGGGAGCCTGACAGCACTGAACTTTATACATCCATGTAACATTATTGCTTACTAATTCGTTGTTAAATTGCAAAGTGTTCTTTGAGAAGTAGGCCCATCCCAACCATCAGCATCCTGAACGGATCCCATCCTAATCAATAAGGGTGTCTAGTGTTCACAACAAATACCATGGGGCATCCTTAATTGTACAAGTTAATGGAGATATTACTGGGTGTGGTTCATCAAATCGACAGTATCTAGGTCGACAATGTTTAGGTCGACAGACACTAGGTCGACATGGATGGAAGGTCGACAGGGTTTCTAGGTCGACATGTGCTAGGTCGACAGGTCTAAAGGTAGACATGAGGATTTTTTATCTTTTGGTGTCGTTTTCTTCGTAGAGTGACCGGGATCCCAAATTAGTGCACCGCGTCCCCTCGCATGGCTCACTTTGCTCGCCATGCTTCGGGCATGGTGCCTTCGCTTCGCTCGGCACAGATTACCGTTCCAATCGTAGTCCACGTGGATCGTTAAGTATGAAAAAATTCAAAAAAAGAAAGATTTTTGAAAAACTCATGTCGACCTTTAGACCTGTCGACCTAGCACATGTCGACCTAGAAACCCTGTCGACCTTCCATCCATGTCGACCTAGTGACTGTCGACCTATAGTGGTCGACCTAAACATTGTCGACCTAGATACTGTCGATCTTCAGACCGGATCCCATATTACTATGTAGTGGAAAAATATCAGGATACACTTCTGGGATTCTTGGCAGATGCAGGTACTCTTGTCCAGTGGGTATACCATCTACAATTATGTGTGCATAGGCTAGTTCCACTATTATACAAAATGGCACTATAACTTTTAGCGCTCCAAATTTTATTGGGTCCTTCAAGCATTCTGCTTTTCCTACAACTCATTTTTCTTCAGCAAGCGGACGAAAAACATAACATGGGAAAGAAAATAATTATCGAGATGTGTATAAATATGATAACATTTCTGTAATATACAAGAGTACCAAACTGACTGAATACGGAAATATAAAAGTATATTAATGTAAGTGAGCTGGAGCAATGACAGAGGTAGAGCTAACCATACACATTGTAGACCTGCTCACACTATTTCCTGCATTATGCAAGTTCTCGGAATTACCTGCTGCTGCAGCATCCACTCATTCCTATAGGCAATTTTAAAGTTTTCTTTCCCCTCTTCCACCTAGTACCAGCTATGATTTTGGGATAAAACCTCCATGGTATATATGGTTGTAACAAGTATCAAGCATTAACGATCAGCTCTGACACGTTTCCCTGCCTTGTGTAACCCTAATGTGTGACTTGATGATAGTGATGCTTTTTATACAATGGTTGGCTAAAGTTTGTTTCTGCAGAGAAACTACAATGCTGCTTTGGATACTTTTGTAATTGCCTCGGAACTTGCCAAGCTTAGCAGAGTGATCCCAGCTCAGCTTCTGGCACATACCCTAACAAGCCATAGTCCTGTGCCAGCCTGATGTACAGTTGGCTCTGCTGTATCCATCACTGTTCAGTGACAGGTAAATGCTTAAGAGTCATGATTGATTAGAGTGTGCAGACTTCTGGCTCTGCAAACACACAGACTTGGAACAAATAGGGTTTGCTGCTTTTTTTTCTCTCCTGTTTTTTTTGGCAGTTAACTTATGATTGATGGATATTTTTATTTTGGTGGGTTTGGAGCAACTGCAGCTTGGATGAAGATAGTACTTAGTACATTACTTCATACAATGAATTACTATTAATGTGTTCTTATAGTTAATTAATACATTACATATCAATCTCTTCAAGATGTATTCATTTCCATGTATTTATTATAATAGTATACATTTTTGGAATATATGTTTGTACCATTTTGTAATATTTCTTGTCATAACAATAACAGCACAACTGCTGTGTTTAAAAAGGGTTAAAGCAGTTTTGTTCCCTTGTGAAGGTTCTATGCGTACTATATGTTATATGCAAATTTACTGGGTGCACACCTTTGGGATTCCATGGCTAATCGGGTTAAATGCTTCCGATCATACAAGTACTGTGCACACAGCTTGACACCCATGTGGGATGTTGGCATATAAAATATTAAACAGCACATAAGATGCAACCTCCTGATCTGACCATTCCAGGAGCATTATAAGTAAAGATGTGCGGCGGGCACTTTTCGTGTTTTGTGTTTTGGTTTTAGTTCTAATTCCATTTTCGTGTTTTGGTTTTGGCTTGGTTTTGCCAAAACCACCCTTTCGGGTTTTGGTTTTGGATCTGGATGATTTTTGAAAAAAACCCATAAAAACAGCTAAAATCACAATATTTTGGGGTAATTTTGTTCCTACGGTATTATTAACCTCAATAACAATCATTTCCACTCATTTCCAGTCTATTCTGAACACCTCACACCTCACAATATTGTTTTCAGGCCTAAAAGTTGCACCGAGGTGGCTGTATGACTAAGCTAAGCGACACAAGTGTGCGGCACAAACACCTGGCCCATGTAGGAGTGGCACTGCAGTGGTAGACAGGATGGCAGATTTAAAAAATAGGCCCTAAATAGCACATGATGCAAAGAAGAAAAAGAGGTGCAATGAGGTAGCTGGATGGCCAAGCTAAGCGACACAAGTGTGCGGCACAAACACCTGGCCCATCTAGGAGTGGCACTGCAGTTACAGACAGGATGGCACTTAAAAAAAACTAGTCCCCAAACAGCACATGATGCAAAGAAGAAAAAGAGGTGCAAGATGGAATTGTCCTTGGGCCCTCCTACCCACTCTTATGTTGTATAAACAGAACATGCACACTTTAACAAACCTATCATTTCGGCGGCAGGGTCTGCCACACGACTGTGACTGAAATGACTGGTTGGTTTGGGCCCCCACCTAAAAAGAAGCAATCAATCTCTCCTTGCACAAACTGGCTCTACAGAGGCAAAATGTCGATCTCATCATCATCCTCCAATTCCTCACCCTTTTCACTGTGTACATCCTCCTCACAGAGTATTAATTCGTCCCCACTGGAATCCACCATCACAGGTCCCTGTGTACTTTCTGGAGGCAATTGCTGGTAAAGGTCTTCCCGGAGGAATTTATAATTCATTTTGATGAACATCATCTTCTCCACATTTAGTGGAAGTAACTTCCTACGCCGATCGCTGACAAGGTTACCGGCTGCACTAAACACTCTTTCGGAGTACACACTGGAGGGGGAGGGGGGGGCAACTTAGGTAAAATAAAGCCAGTTTGTGCAAGGGCCTCCAAATTGCCTCTTTTTCCTGCCAGTATACGTACAGACTGTCTGACATGCCTACTTGGATGCTGTCACTCATATAATCCTCCACCATTCCTTCAATGGTGACAGAATCATATGTAGTGACCGTAGACATGTCAGTAATCGTTGGCAGGTCCTTCAGTCCGGACCAGATCTCAGCTATCGCTCCTGACTTCCCTGCATCACCGCCAGCGGGTGGGCTAGGAAATGTTATCCTTTTCCTTGCAGCCCCAGTGGTGGGAGAAATTGAAGGAGGAGCTGTTGACGGGTCACGTTCTGCTTGAGTTGACAATTTACTAACCAGCAGGTCTTTGCACCTATGCACACTTGTGTCTGCTGGAAAGAGAGATACAACGTAGGCTTTAAACCTAGGATCGAGCACGGTGGCCAAAATGTAGTGCTCTGATTTCAACAGATTGACCACCCTTGAATCCTGGCAAAGCGAATGAAGGGCTCCATCCACAAGTCCCACATACTTTGCAGAATCGCTCCGTCTTAGCTCCTCCTTCAATTTATCCAGCTGCTTCTGCAAAAGCCTGATGAGGGGAATGACCTGACTCAAGCTGGCAGTGTCTGAACTGACTTCACGTGTGGCAAGTTTGAAGGGTTGGAGAACCTTGCACAAGACGGAAATCATTCTCCACTGCGCTTGAGTCAGGTGCATTACCCCTCCTTTGACTATATCGTAGGTGGATGTATAGGCTTGAATGGCCTTTTGCTGCTCCTCCATCCTCTGAAGCATATAGAGTGTTGAATTCCACCTCGTTACCACCTCTTGCTTCAGTTTATAGCGGGGCAGGTTCAGGAGTGTTTGCTGGCACTCCAGTCTTCGGCACGCAGTGGCAGAATGCTGAAAGTGGCCCACAGTTTTTCGGGCCACCGACAGCATCTCCTGCACACCACTCTCATTTAAAAAAAAATTCTGCACCACCAAATTAATTGTATGTGCAAAACATGGGACATGCTGGAATTTGCCCAGATGTAGTGCACACATAACATTGGTGGCGTTGTCCAATATCACAAATCCCCAGGAGAGTCCAATTGGGGTAAGCCATTTGGCGATGATGCTCCTCAGTTTCCGTAAGAGGTTGTCAGCTGTGTGCATCTTATGGACAGTGGTGATACATAGCGTAGCCTGCCTAGGAACGAGTTGGCGTTTGCAAGATGCTGCTACTGGTGCCGCTGCTGTTGTTGCTGCAGGAGGCCATACATCTACCCAGTGGGCGGTTACAGTTATATAGTCCTTAGTCTGCCCTGTTCCACTTGTCCACATCGTAGTACAGCAGGTGTTTCCAATAGTATGCGCAATTAACTTAGAGTGCAGCTGAATCAAGTGTGAAAAGAGGTGTATCCCACACTTCAAAAGATATAACAATGGAAAGAAAGTATTCACATATGACAATAGCGCTCACCAAGTGACATGCAGGAGTGAATAAACAGCTAAAAAATGCATTCACCCTTAGTAATATTCCTTGTTGATGTAATGAATGTAGGGAAAAGATTCACTTCGTCCCGGGCAATAACATTCAAGATTGAGCAGATGGGTTCACAAACATCTGAAAAACAATAGGTGCCTCGTTCCCCAAGGTATAAGGGTAAATGCAAGAGGCACCATTAAACGCAGACCATAGTGCAGTAATTTTCTTAAAAGCACGCACAAATTTTAATGCACAGATTAAACTTACAGGAAGTTAAAAAACAAAGGCATGTCATAAAAGACTTCATGGGATAACACAGATGTTTATATCACCCAGCGATTTCTTGCAGCCACGGCAGATGGTATTGGAAAGTGTGCACAGTCTCTCCAAGTGTCCAACAGCATGCAGGATGGTGAAGGGTGAGTGTGTCCAGATGTCCCAGGGTCAGTCAAAGATTAAAAACGAGAAGCCACGCTTAACGCGTATCGGACGATGTGTCCTTCATCAGAAGCGTGGGTTAGTGGCTCCAAATTGGTGTTTATATCCCATCCTGGTTAGGGGTCCCAGCTGTCTCCAATCGTCGTACGCTCATTGCGCTCCATCCAGCGCACATGCGCTGTGACAACCGGAAACCGGAAGTCGTCGGTGCGTGTCACCTGCGTTCCACATACCCGGAAGTCCTCAGAACGGCTTTCCTTCACTTCGGTACGTGGATATCCTTGCTGTTATTGTGCGTGTCACTGACCAAAAGACGCACATAGACCCATCATCCATTATATTCCCTTATACAGGGTTCTCATAGCAAATAAACCATAAAATCCAGGATCAGTGTGCAACCATATAAAATAAAAAAGAAAAATAGCAGCAATTACCAAATTAAAAATGCACATATCTAGATAGTAAAACAGTTCAAAAAAATTTTTTTGGATACTTGAATAGAAAAAAAGGGATTAAGTCAGAAAACATTTTAATTCAAATTCACCGTTCAGACCACCTGGATACAGGGTGCCTAAACGGTGTATTAATTTCATTTCTGTTTGAGAAAGTCTCTTATCCAAATCCCTTGTTCTCCATTTCTGTTGTATCACCTGTACACCCCAGAAGTTCCTAAGGGCACCCGCATTGGAATTATGTACCCTTTTGAAATGTGATGAGACACTGTGTGATTCGAGACCTTTTCGAATATTATATACATGCTCGGCCCACCTCACCTTGCCACTTCTTCCTGTTTTGCCAACATAGGCGAGGCCGCAAGAGCATTCGAGCACGTATATAACATTTTTAGTGTGACATGTGATGAAATCCCGGATGGGATATACATGGCCATTAACAGTGTATTCCGTAAATTTCCTCACCGGAACCTTAACGGTCTTACACATGAGGCAGTCACCACAACGGTGAAAGCCTTTGGTCCTCACACTTTGTCTCAACTCCATATCAAGGCTACTCCTCACAAGTTGATTCTTGAGTGATTGGGCCTTCCTATAGATGAATGTCGGTCTATCTGGCAACAAATCACCAATCACCATATCTTGTTTAAGAATGTTCCAGTTATTAATGAAGACCTTTTCTATACTTTTAAAAGAACTGCTATACTGGCTGACAAAGGCCCATTTGAATCTATCATCAGGGATGGTAGATTTTTCTTTTGTAACCAATAGTTGGGATCTATCCACCTTATCTATCCTTGCCCTGGCAGACTCAAGGACCTTTGGTGTATAACCTTTTTGTGCTAATCGATCTGTAAGTTCATCCATTTGCTGATTGCATGTTTCTATGTCAGAACAGTTTCTTTTGACCCGTGTGAACTGACTGAAAGGTATCCCATCCAGCCAGTGCGCATGGTGTTGGCTTGTTCTGTCAATGAAACTGTTAGAGTCTGTTTTTTTCCTATATGTTTTTGAATGAACTTTACCGTTTTGAATGTAAATGCTCAAATCAAGGAAGGATACCTCATTCTGACTCTGCATGAATGTGAATTTAATATTCACGTCGTTTAGATTGAGTCTCTGACAGAATGTTTGAAGTGAATCTTCGTCTCCGCGCCATACAAAAAGCACGTCATCGATGTAACGTCGCCAGGACACCAGGCCCGCCTCCAGCACACCGTCTCTCCAAATCTGGGTGTCCTCCCAGTATGCCATGAATAAATTGGCATAACTGGGGGCGAACCTGGTGCCCATAGCGGTGCCAATCAACTGTAAATAAAAGGTTCCGTCAAAGAAAAAATAATTATTTAGTAGAATGAATCTAATGCTCTCCATAATGAACATCCTGATGGATTCATTAGAACTACTTTTGCTTAGGAAATACGAGACCGCCGTAAGGCCTTTCTCCAGATCTATAATTGTGTATAGAGTACACACATCAGCTGTACATAGGAAATCCCCTATTTCCCATTTGTAATTTGTCAGACTCCTCAAAATATCCCCAGTATCCTTTACGAATGATCTTGTTGTTACCACTATCGGTTGTAGATAGTGGTCGACCATAGCTGAAAGATTACTGGTCAGGCTGTTACACCCGGATACTATAGGTCGACCCGGAGGATGGAGGGGGTCCTTATGAACCTTAGGGAGAACATACATGGTAGGTATAGTGGGGTTCTTAACGTTCAAAAACTCATGTTCGCCTTTTGTTATAACCTTATTGTCCAAAGCTTGTGTGGTGAGATCCAATAATGCTTTTGCAATACGTGTTGTTGGATCCACTTTGAGTTTTTGATAGGTGCCTCCTTCATTAAGCTGTCTATGCACTTCCTCCATGTAGGATTCCTTTTTCATGAGGACCACCCCCCCACCCTTATCTGCCGGCTTGATAATTAGGTCCTTATCATCCTTCAAGGATTGAATGGCCTCGAATTCCTTTTTAGTCAGATTGGGTTTGTTCTTTTTACCACCTTTTTGTATCTCTTTCTCAATCTCTCTACAAACGACTTTATTGAAGACCTCTAAGCAATTCCCTCTTGATTGAGTGGGATAGAATGTAGAGGGCGCTTTAAATCGAGATACTTCACCGCTATACTCAACATCCCCATCCACATTCTCCTTATTCTGAAAAAACTTTTTAATAGTTAGTTTACGAATAAATTTTTGAACGTCTAAAAAGACGTCAAAGGAGTTGGGCTTGCTTGTCGGTGCAAAATTTAGACCTTTTTGCAACACTTTCACTTCATGCATGGTTAATGATCTATCAGATAGATTAAATATTTTTCCTTCCATCGTAGTGACCGTAGAGGAGTCTACGGTATCAATTGCTACTGTATCTATCACTATGTCCATTCCCTCTGTGCAACTATTTGTGGAGGTGGTGTTTCTGGGTTTGCGGGTTTTTTTAGGACGTTTGCCTGCCCTTGTACCCCTCCTGGTTTTTTTATTATTATTGGCAGTATCCTTACATACTACCTTCTGTTGCGTGGGGTCCTTTGGCCCAGCCCTAAAAAAGAAGGAGAAGAGGAGGGAAGATCTTCATCTCTCTCTCTTATTGCCAAGAATCTATTTGAGGTTCTTAACTCCTCGGGTTTAGTTGTGGTATTAAAATTCCTAAACCTTTGGTGGTAAGTTTCCCGTCGATCGTCACCATAATCAAATTCGGAGCGGGGTTCCCAATCTCTCCGTTGATTTCTATAGGACGAATCAACATTTTCCCTAGATGGATATTTAGGGTGACTCCTATCTTGATTGGCATAGAAATTATTTTTCCTTCTCCACTCATGCAGAGTCAGAATGAGGTATCCTTCCTTGATTTGAGCATTTACATTCAAAACGGTAAAGTTCATTCAAAAACATATAGGAAAAAAACAGACTCTAACAGTTTCATTGACAGAACAAGCCAACACCATGCGCACTGGCTGGATGGGATACCTTTCAGTCAGTTCACACGGGTCAAAAGAAACTGTTCTGACATAGAAACATGCAATCAGCAAATGGATGAACTTACAGATCGATTAGCACAAAAAGGTTATACACCAAAGGTCCTTGAGTCTGCCAGGGCAAGGATAGATAAGGTGGATAGATCCCAACTATTGGTTACAAAAGAAAAATCTACCATCCCTGATGATAGATTCAAATGGGCCTTTGTCAGCCAGTATAGCAGTTCTTTTAAAAGTATAGAAAAGGTCTTCATTAATAACTGGAACATTCTTAAACAAGATATGGTGATTGGTGATTTGTTGCCAGATAGACCGACATTCATCTATAGGAAGGCCCAATCACTCAAGAATCAACTTGTGAGGAGTAGCCTTGATATGGAGTTGAGACAAAGTGTGAGGACCAAAGGCTTTCACCGTTGTGGTGACTGCCTCATGTGTAAGACCGTTAAGGTTCCGGTGAGGAAATTTACGGAATACACTGTTAATGGCCATGTATATCCCATCCGGGATTTCATCACATGTCACACTAAAAATGTTATATACGTGCTCGAATGCTCTTGCGGCCTCGCCTATGTTGGCAAAACAGGAAGAAGTGGCAAGGTGAGGTGGGCCGAGCATGTATATAATATTCGAAAAGGTCTCGAATCACACAGTGTCTCATCACATTTCAAAAGGGTACATAATTCCAATGCGGGTGCCCTTAGGAACTTCTGGGGTGTACAGGTGATACAACAGAAATGGAGAACAAGGGATTTGGATAAGAGACTTTCTCAAACAGAAATGAAATTAATACACCGTTTAGGCACCCTGTATCCAGGTGGTCTGAACGGTGAATTTGAATTAAAATGTTTTCTGACTTAATCCCTTTTTTTCTATTCAAGTATCCAAAAAAAATTTTTTGAACTGTTTTACTATCTAGATATGTGCATTTTTAATTTGGTAATTGCTGCTATTTTTCTTTTTTATTTTATATGGTTGCACACTGATCCTGGATTTTATGGTTTATTTGCTATGAGAACCCTGTATAAGGGAATATAATGGATGATGGGTCTATGTGCGTCTTTTGGTCAGTGACACGCACAATAACAGCAAGGATATCCACGTACCGAAGTGAAGGAAAGCCGTTCTGAGGACTTCCGGGTATGTGGAACGCAGGTGACACGCACCGACGACTTCCGGTTTCCGGTTGTCACAGCGCATGTGCGCTGGATGGAGCGCAATGAGCGTACGACGATTGGAGACAGCTGGGACCCCTAACCAGGATGGGATATAAACACCAATTTGGAGCCACTAACCCACGCTTCTGATGAAGGACACATCGTCCGATACGCGTTAAGCGTGGCTTCTCGTTTTTAATCTTTGACTGACCCTGGGACATCTGGACACACTCACCCTTCACCATCCTGCATGCTGTTGGACACTTGGAGAGACTGTGCACACTTTCCAATACCATCTGCCGTGGCTGCAAGAAATCGCTGGGTGATATAAACATCTGTGTTATCCCATGAAGTCTTTTATGACATGCCTTTGTTTTTTAACTTCCTGTAAGTTTAATCTGTGCATTAAAATTTGTGCGTGCTTTTAAGAAAATTACTGCACTATGGTCTGCGTTTAATGGTGCCTCTTGCATTTACCCTTATACCTTGGGGAACGAGGCACCTATTGTTTTTCAGATGTTTGTGAACCCATCTGCTCAATCTTGAATGTTATTGCCCGGGACGAAGTGAATCTTTTCCCTACATTCATTACATCAACAAGGAATATTACTAAGGGTGAATGCATTTTTTAGCTGTTTATTCACTCCTGCATGTCACTTGGTGAGCGCTATTGTCATATGTGAATACTTTCTTTCCATTGTTATATCTTTTGAAGTGTGGGATACACCTCTTTTCACACTTGATTCAGCTGCACTCTAAGTTAATTGCGCATACTATTGGAAACACCTGCTGTACTACGATTTGACTGTTTATCCCAGTTTTCATTGTTTGCTGCAAGCATGTTTAAATTTAGAGAAACCAGAAAGGATTTATTAAAAACCATGTTCATTGAGACTGGGGAAAATGTGGAAATCAATGATGAGAATCTTAGTTCTGCTTTCAAAAAATTAGAGGGGGTTATGTTAAAGGAGAATAGAATATGGTGGGAAGTAGTGACCTTGGAACACTACCAGGAGGCCCGCATTATACCAAAAGGTTTAAAGATACAAAAACCTCCCTCCTTTGACTCACCCAACTCTGATTTTAGGGAAGAGTGGGATAAAATACTCCATTCATGTTCATCTTCCCTGATAGATCTCATCATAAAAGAGAGAAAAATTACCCTAGCCAAATTGAATGATGAAATTACAGTTCTCCAGACCCTTATTCATCCATATAAGGACTTGGAGGAATTTTGTACTTTGGAGAAATCCTTATTACAGAAAATTAACAAAAGTACCAATGAATTGAGAGATAGAAAACAAAAAAAGTTTAAAAGAGACTCCGTTGTAGTAACATCCCTTGAAATAGACCCTGAGCCTATTCGGGAAGTACAATTAGAACCAGTAATATCAGTAAAGAAAGGAATGATTAGGAATAAGAGAAATAGAATCAATGGGTTTAAGGGGAATTTGAAAGGGACAGGGTCCCAGAATTCCAAACCACAAATGGACAAACCTCCCCAGTGGAGAAGGAAAAATAATTTCTATGCCAATCAAGATAGGAGTCACCCTAAATATCCATCTAGGGAAAATGTTGATTCGTCCTATAGAAATCAACGGAGAGATTGGGAACCCCGCTCCGAATTTGATTATGGTGACGATCGACGGGAAACTTACCACCAAAGGTTTAGGAATTTTAATACCACAACTAAACCCGAGGAGTTAAGAACCTCAAATAGATTCTTGGCAATAAGAGAGAGAGATGAAGATCTTCCCTCCTCTTCTCCTTCTTTTTTAGGGCTGGGCCAAAGGACCCCACGCAACAGAAGGTAGTATGTAAGGATACTGCCAATAATAATAAAAAAACCAGGAGGGGTACAAGGGCAGGCAAACGTCCTAAAAAAACCCGCAAACCCAGAAACACCACCTCCACAAATAGTTGCACAGAGGGAATGGACATAGTGATAGATACAGTAGCAATTGATACCGTAGACTCCTCTACGGTCACTACGATGGAAGGAAAAATATTTAATCTATCTGATAGATCATTAACCATGCATGAAGTGAAAGTGTTGCAAAAAGGTCTAAATTTTGCACCGACAAGCAAGCCCAACTCCTTTGACGTCTTTTTAGACGTTCAAAAATTTATTCGTAAACTAACTATTAAAAAGTTTTTTCAGAATAAGGAGAATGTGGATGGGGATGTTGAGTATAGCGGTGAAGTATCTCGATTTAAAGCGCCCTCTACATTCTATCCCACTCAATCAAGAGGGAATTGCTTAGAGGTCTTCAATAAAGTCGTTTGTAGAGAGATTGAGAAAGAGATACAAAAAGGTGGTAAAAAGAACAAACCCAATCCGACTAAAAAGGAATTCGAGGCCATTCAATCCTTGAAGGATGATAAGGACCTAATTATCAAGCCGGCAGATAAGGGTGGGGGGGTGGTCCTCATGAAAAAGGAATCCTACATGGAGGAAGTGCATAGACAGCTTAATGAAGGAGGCACCTATCAAAAACTCAAAGTGGATCCAACAACACGTATTGCAAAAGCATTATTGGATCTCACCACACAAGCTTTGGACAATAAGGTTATAACAAAAGGCGAACATGAGTTTTTGAACGTTAAGAACCCCACTATACCTACCATGTATGTTCTCCCTAAGGTTCATAAGGACCCCCTCCATCCTCCGGGTCGACCTATAGTATCCGGGTGTAACAGCCTGACCAGTAATCTTTCAGCTATGGTCGACCACTATCTACAACCGATAGTGGTAACAACAAGATCATTCGTAAAGGATACTGGGGATATTTTGAGGAGTCTGACAAATTACAAATGGGAAATAGGGGATTTCCTATGTACAGCTGATGTGTGTACTCTATACACAATTATAGATCTGGAGAAAGGCCTTACGGCGGTCTTGTATTTCCTAAGCAAAAGTAGTTATAATGAATCCATCAGGATGTTCATTATGGAGAGCATTAGATTCATTCTACTAAATAATTATTTTTTCTTTGACGGAACCTTTTATTTACAGTTGATTGGCACCGCTATGGGCACCAGGTTCGCCCCCAGTTATGCCAATTTATTCATGGCATACTGGGAGGACACCCAGATTTGGAGAGACGGTGTGCTGGAGGCGGGCCTGGTGTCCTGGCGACGTTACATCGATGACGTGCTTTTTGTATGGCGCGGAGACGAAGATTCACTTCAAACATTCTGTCAGAGACTCAATCTAAACGACGTGAATATTAAATTCACATTCATGCAGAGTCAGAATGAGGTATCCTTCCTTGATTTGAGCATTTACATTCAAAACGGTAAAGTTCATTCAAAAACATATAGGAAAAAAACAGACTCTAACAGTTTCATTGACAGAACAAGCCAACACCATGCGCACTGGCTGGATGGGATACCTTTCAGTCAGTTCACACGGGTCAAAAGAAACTGTTCTGACATAGAAACATGCAATCAGCAAATGGATGAACTTACAGATCGATTAGCACAAAAAGGTTATACACCAAAGGTCCTTGAGTCTGCCAGGGCAAGGATAGATAAGGTGGATAGATCCCAACTATTGGTTACAAAAGAAAAATCTACCATCCCTGATGATAGATTCAAATGGGCCTTTGTCAGCCAGTATAGCAGTTCTTTTAAAAGTATAGAAAAGGTCTTCATTAATAACTGGAACATTCTTAAACAAGATATGGTGATTGGTGATTTGTTGCCAGATAGACCGACATTCATCTATAGGAAGGCCCAATCACTCAAGAATCAACTTGTGAGGAGTAGCCTTGATATGGAGTTGAGACAAAGTGTGAGGACCAAAGGCTTTCACCGTTGTGGTGACTGCCTCATGTGTAAGACCGTTAAGGTTCCGGTGAGGAAATTTACGGAATACACTGTTAATGGCCATGTATATCCCATCCGGGATTTCATCACATGTCACACTAAAAATGTTATATACGTGCTCGAATGCTCTTGCGGCCTCGCCTATGTTGGCAAAACAGGAAGAAGTGGCAAGGTGAGGTGGGCCGAGCATGTATATAATATTCGAAAAGGTCTCGAATCACACAGTGTCTCATCACATTTCAAAAGGGTACATAATTCCAATGCGGGTGCCCTTAGGAACTTCTGGGGTGTACAGGTGATACAACAGAAATGGAGAACAAGGGATTTGGATAAGAGACTTTCTCAAACAGAAATGAAATTAATACACCGTTTAGGCACCCTGTATCCAGGTGGTCTGAACGGTGAATTTGAATTAAAATGTTTTCTGACTTAATCCCTTTTTTTCTATTCAAGTATCCAAAAAAAATTTTTTGAACTGTTTTACTATCTAGATATGTGCATTTTTAATTTGGTAATTGCTGCTATTTTTCTTTTTTATTTTATATGGTTGCACACTGATCCTGGATTTTATGGTTTATTTGCTATGAGAACCCTGTATAAGGGAATATAATGGATGATGGGTCTATGTGC
Organism: Pseudophryne corroboree; assembly: GCF_028390025.1. NCBI lineage: Eukaryota > Metazoa > Chordata > Amphibia > Anura > Myobatrachidae > Pseudophryne > Pseudophryne corroboree. The sequence goes on along the minus strand of NC_086444.1, from coordinate 992,517,569 downwards.
GTCTTTTGGTCAGTGACACGCACAATAACAGCAAGGATATCCACGTACCGAAGTGAAGGAAAGCCGTTCTGAGGACTTCCGGGTATGTGGAACGCAGGTGACACGCACCGACGACTTCCGGTTTCCGGTTGTCACAGCGCATGTGCGCTGGATGGAGCGCAATGAGCGTACGACGATTGGAGACAGCTGGGACCCCTAACCAGGATGGGATATAAACACCAATTTGGAGCCACTAACCCACGCTTCTGATGAAGGACACATCGTCCGATACGCGTTAAGCGTGGCTTCTCGTTTTTAATCTTTGACTGACCCTGGGACATCTGGACACACTCACCCTTCACCATCCTGCATGCTGTTGGACACTTGGAGAGACTGTGCACACTTTCCAATACCATCTGCCGTGGCTGCAAGAAATCGCTGGGTGATATAAACATCTGTGTTATCCCATGAAGTCTTTTATGACATGCCTTTGTTTTTTAACTTCCTGTAAGTTTAATCTGTGCATTAAAATTTGTGCGTGCTTTTAAGAAAATTACTGCACTATGGTCTGCGTTTAATGGTGCCTCTTGCATTTACCCTTATACCTTGGGGAACGAGGCACCTATTGTTTTTCAGATGTTTGTGAACCCATCTGCTCAATCTTGAATGTTATTGCCCGGGACGAAGTGAATCTTTTCCCTACATTCATTACATCAACAAGGAATATTACTAAGGGTGAATGCATTTTTTAGCTGTTTATTCACTCCTGCATGTCACTTGGTGAGCGCTATTGTCATATGTGAATACTTTCTTTCCATTGTTATATCTTTTGAAGTGTGGGATACACCTCTTTTCACACTTGATTCAGCTGCACTCTAAGTTAATTGCGCATACTATTGGAAACACCTGCTGTACTACGATTTGACTGTTTATCCCAGTTTTCATTGTTTGCTGCAAGCATGTTTAAATTTAGAGAAACCAGAAAGGATTTATTAAAAACCATGTTCATTGAGACTGGGGAAAATGTGGAAATCAATGATGAGAATCTTAGTTCTGCTTTCAAAAAATTAGAGGGGGTTATGTTAAAGGAGAATAGAATATGGTGGGAAGTAGTGACCTTGGAACACTACCAGGAGGCCCGCATTATACCAAAAGGTTTAAAGATACAAAAACCTCCCTCCTTTGACTCACCCAACTCTGATTTTAGGGAAGAGTGGGATAAAATACTCCATTCATGTTCATCTTCCCTGATAGATCTCATCATAAAAGAGAGAAAAATTACCCTAGCCAAATTGAATGATGAAATTACAGTTCTCCAGACCCTTATTCATCCATATAAGGACTTGGAGGAATTTTGTACTTTGGAGAAATCCTTATTACAGAAAATTAACAAAAGTACCAATGAATTGAGAGATAGAAAACAAAAAAAGTTTAAAAGAGACTCCGTTGTAGTAACATCCCTTGAAATAGACCCTGAGCCTATTCGGGAAGTACAATTAGAACCAGTAATATCAGTAAAGAAAGGAATGATTAGGAATAAGAGAAATAGAATCAATGGGTTTAAGGGGAATTTGAAAGGGACAGGGTCCCAGAATTCCAAACCACAAATGGACAAACCTCCCCAGTGGAGAAGGAAAAATAATTTCTATGCCAATCAAGATAGGAGTCACCCTAAATATCCATCTAGGGAAAATGTTGATTCGTCCTATAGAAATCAACGGAGAGATTGGGAACCCCGCTCCGAATTTGATTATGGTGACGATCGACGGGAAACTTACCACCAAAGGTTTAGGAATTTTAATACCACAACTAAACCCGAGGAGTTAAGAACCTCAAATAGATTCTTGGCAATAAGAGAGAGAGATGAAGATCTTCCCTCCTCTTCTCCTTCTTTTTTAGGGCTGGGCCAAAGGACCCCACGCAACAGAAGGTAGTATGTAAGGATACTGCCAATAATAATAAAAAAACCAGGAGGGGTACAAGGGCAGGCAAACGTCCTAAAAAAACCCGCAAACCCAGAAACACCACCTCCACAAATAGTTGCACAGAGGGAATGGACATAGTGATAGATACAGTAGCAATTGATACCGTAGACTCCTCTACGGTCACTACGATGGAAGGAAAAATATTTAATCTATCTGATAGATCATTAACCATGCATGAAGTGAAAGTGTTGCAAAAAGGTCTAAATTTTGCACCGACAAGCAAGCCCAACTCCTTTGACGTCTTTTTAGACGTTCAAAAATTTATTCGTAAACTAACTATTAAAAAGTTTTTTCAGAATAAGGAGAATGTGGATGGGGATGTTGAGTATAGCGGTGAAGTATCTCGATTTAAAGCGCCCTCTACATTCTATCCCACTCAATCAAGAGGGAATTGCTTAGAGGTCTTCAATAAAGTCGTTTGTAGAGAGATTGAGAAAGATATACAAAAAGGTGGTAAAAAGAACAAACCCAATCTGACTAAAAAGGAATTCGAGGCCATTCAATCCTTGAAGGATGATAAGGACCTAATTATCAAGCCGGCAGATAAGGGTGGGGGGGTGGTCCTCATGAAAAAGGAATCCTACATGGAGGAAGTGCATAGACAGCTTAATGAAGGAGGCACCTATCAAAAACTCAAAGTGGATCCAACAACATGTATTGCAAAAGCATTATTGGATCTCACCACACAAGCTTTGGACAATAAGGTTATAACAAAAGGCGAACATGAGTTTTTGAACGTTAAGAACCCCACTATACCTACCATGTATGTTCTCCCTAAGGTTCATAAGGACCCCCTCCATCCTCCGGGTCGACCTATAGTATCCGGGTGTAACAGCCTGACCAGTAATCTTTCAGCTATGGTCGACCACTATCTACAACCGATAGTGGTAACAACAAGATCATTCGTAAAGGATACTGGGGATATTTTGAGGAGTCTGACAAATTACAAATGGGAAATAGGGGATTTCCTATGTACAGCTGATGTGTGTACTCTATACACAATTATAGATCTGGAGAAAGGCCTTACGGCGGTCTCGTATTTCCTAAGCAAAAGTAGTTCTAATGAATCCATCAGGATGTTCATTATGGAGAGCATTAGATTCATTCTACTAAATAATTATTTTTTCTTTGACGGAACCTTTTATTTACAGTTGATTGGCACCGCTATGGGCACCAGGTTCGCCCCCAGTTATGCCAATTTATTCATGGCATACTGGGAGGACACCCAGATTTGGAGAGACGGTGTGCTGGAGGCGGGCCTGGTGTCCTGGCGACGTTACATCGATGACGTGCTTTTTGTATGGCGCGGAGACGAAGATTCACTTCAAACATTCTGTCAGAGACTCAATCTAAACGACGTGAATATTAAATTCACATTCATGCAGAGTCAGAATGAGGTATCCTTCCTTGATTTGAGCATTTACATTCAAAACGGTAAAGTTCATTCAAAAACATATAGGAAAAAAACAGACTCTAACAGTTTCATTGACAGAACAAGCCAACACCATGCGCACTGGCTGGATGGGATACCTTTCAGTCAGTTCACACGGGTCAAAAGAAACTGTTCTGACATAGAAACATGCAATCAGCAAATGGATGAACTTACAGATCGATTAGCACAAAAAGGTTATACACCAAAGGTCCTTGAGTCTGCCAGGGCAAGGATAGATAAGGTGGATAGATCCCAACTATTGGTTACAAAAGAAAAATCTACCATCCCTGATGATAGATTCAAATGGGCCTTTGTCAGCCAGTATAGCAGTTCTTTTAAAAGTATAGAAAAGGTCTTCATTAATAACTGGAACATTCTTAAACAAGATATGGTGATTGGTGATTTGTTGCCAGATAGACCGACATTCATCTATAGGAAGGCCCAATCACTCAAGAATCAACTTGTGAGGAGTAGCCTTGATATGGAGTTGAGACAAAGTGTGAGGACCAAAGGCTTTCACCGTTGTGGTGACTGCCTCATGTGTAAGACCGTTAAGGTTCCGGTGAGGAAATTTACGGAATACACTGTTAATGGCCATGTATATCCCATCCGGGATTTCATCACATGTCACACTAAAAATGTTATATACGTGCTCGAATGCTCTTGCGGCCTCGCCTATGTTGGCAAAACAGGAAGAAGTGGCAAGGTGAGGTGGGCCGAGCATGTATATAATATTCGAAAAGGTCTCGAATCACACAGTGTCTCATCACATTTCAAAAGGGTACATAATTCCAATGCGGGTGCCCTTAGGAACTTCTGGGGTGTACAGGTGATACAACAGAAATGGAGAACAAGGGATTTGGATAAGAGACTTTCTCAAACAGAAATGAAATTAATACACCGTTTAGGCACCCTGTATCCAGGTGGTCTGAACGGTGAATTTGAATTAAAATGTTTTCTGACTTAATCCCTTTTTTTCTATTCAAGTATCCAAAAAATTTTTTTTGAACTGTTTTACTATCTAGATATGTGCATTTTTAATTTGGTAATTGCTGCTATTTTTCTTTTTTATTTTATATGGTTGCACACTGATCCTGGATTTTATGGTTTATTTGCTATGAGAACCCTGTATAAGGGAATATAATGGATGATGGGTCTATGTGCGTCTTTTGGTCAGTGACACGCACAGTAACAGCAAGGATATCCACGTACCGAAGTGAAGGAAAGCCGTTCTGAGGACTTCCGGGTATGTGGAACGCAGGTGACACGCACCGACGACTTCCGGTTTCCGGTTGTCACAGCGCATGTGCGCTGGATGGAGCGCAATGAGCGTACGACGATTGGAGACAGCTGGGACCCCTAACCAGGATGGGATATAAACACCAATTTGGAGCCACTAACCCACGCTTCTGATGAAGGACACATCGTCCGATACGCGTTAAGCGTGGCTTCTCGTTTTTAATCTTTGACTGACCCTGGGACATCTGGACACACTCACCCTTCACCATCCTGCATGCTGTTGGACACTTGGAGAGACTGTGCACACTTTCCAATACCATCTGCCGTGGCTGCAAGAAATCGCTGGGTGATATAAACATCTGTGTTATCCCATGAAGTCTTTTATGACATGCCTTTGTTTTTTAACTTCCTGTAAGTTTAATCTGTGCATTAAAATTTGTGCGTGCTTTTAAGAAAATTACTGCACTATGGTCTGCGTTTAATGGTGCCTCTTGCATTTACCCTTATACCTTGGGGAACGAGGCACCTATTGTTTTTCAGATGTTTGTGAACCCATCTGCTCAATCTTGAATGTTATTGCCCGGGACGAAGTGAATCTTTTCCCTACATTCATTACATCAACAAGGAATATTACTAAGGGTGAATGCATTTTTTAGCTGTTTATTCACTCCTGCATGTCACTTGGTGAGCGCTATTGTCATATGTGAATACTTTCTTTCCACTTGTCCACATGTCCGTGGTTAAGTGGACACTGGATACAACCGCATTTTGTAGGAAACTGGTGACTCTTTTTTTGATGTCTGTGTACATTCTCGTATCGCCTGCCTAGAGAAGTGGAACCTAGATGGAATTTGATACCGGGGACACACTATCTCCATCAAATCTCTAAGTGCCACTGAACTAATAGTGGATACCGGACGCACCTCTAACACCAACATAGATGTCAAGGCCTCAGTTATCCGCTTTGCAAAAGGATGACTGCTGTCATATTTCATCCTCCTCACAAAGGACTGTTGGACAGTCAATTGCTTACTGGAAGAAGTACAAGTGGTCTTCTGACTTCCCCTCTGGGATGACGATCAACTCCCAGCAGCAACACCAGCAGCGGCAGCAACAGCAGGCGTACCACTCAAGGATCCTCTGGAGGAATCCCGGTTAGGAGAGGACTCCTCAGTTTTGACAGTGACATGGCCTGCAGGACTACGGACGTTCCTGACTGAGGAGGAAGTTGACGTTGAGGGAGTTGGTGGTGTGGCTTGCAGGAGCTTGGGTACAGGAGGAAGAAGGGATTTAGGTGTCAGTGGACTGCTTACGCTCTTACCCAAAGTTTCACAACGTGACACTGTCTTCTGATGAATGCGCAGCAGGTGACATATAAGGGAGGATGTTCCTAGGTTGTCAACATCCTTAGCACCACTTATTACAGATTGACAGAGGCAACAGATGGCTTGACACCTGTTGTCAGAATTTGTGGAGAAATAATTTCACACCGAAGATGTGGCTTTTTTGGTAGTTTGTCCAGGCATCACAATGGGCTTCTTCGTCCCAAGGACAACAGGTGTCTACCCCGGTGCCTGACTTAAACAAACCACATCACCATCAGAATCCTCATCGTCAACTTCCTCCTCAGTGCCAGCAACACCCATATCCTCATCCTGGTGTACTTCAACAGTGACATCTTCAATTTGAATATCAGGAACTGGACTGTGGGTGCTCCTTCAAGCACTTGCAGGGGGCATGCAAATGGTGGAAGGAGTCACCTCTTCCCGTCCAGTGTTGGGAAGGTCAGGCATCACATCCGCCGACACACTTGGACTCTCCTTGGGGATTTGTGATACCATCTCAGAGCGCACAGTTCTTTTCTGTGCTCTTTCCAGCTTAACTCTTTTAATTTTTCTAGCAGGAGGATGAGGGCCTCCATCATCATGTGAAGCTGAACCACAAGCCATGAACATAGGCCAGGGCCTCAGCCGTTCCTTGCCACTCCGTGTCGTAAATGGCATATTGGCAAGTTTACGTTTCTCCTCAGACGATTTAAATTTCTTTTTTTTTGGTTCTTTTTACTGAACTTTGGCTTTTTGGATTTTACACGCCCTCTACTATCACATTGGGCATCGGCCTTGGCAGACGATGTTGATGGCATTTCATCATCTATGTCATGGCTAGTGGCAGCAGCGTCAGCACTAGGAGGAAGTGGTTCTTCTTGATCTTTCCCTATTTTATCCTCAAAATTTTTGTTCTCCATTATTTTTTTGGGAGTTATATGAGACAATATGCGGCACAGGAATGACTGGAATGACTGATGAGACAGAACACTACCACTGGTCTGATGCAGCACAACACAACAATACTGTAAGAGACTTGTGGTGGTTGTTGTTATTATTATTATACGGCAGCAGTGGACATATAGCAGCAGCGTATATCGTCACTGGAATGACTGATGAGACAGGACACTACCACTGGTCTGCTCAAGACAGCACCACTTTATACATCTACACTGGATATATGGCAGCAGAGAACATCAACACTGTGACTGGCTGGACTGATGCAGCACAATACACTGAGTGACTACACTGGACTGGACTGAGCAGCACAAGACTTGCCACCCCACTTTCCCGCCCCAACACACAGACACTGAACACTGAGGACACGTCCCGACTCTTCTCTATACACTCTCCGAGACTGGAGTGAAAATGGCCGTGACGCGCGGCTCCTTATATGGAATCCAAGTCCCGCGAGAATCCGACAGCGGGATAATGACATTTTGCCGCGTTCGGGTTTCCGAGTCAGGCGGGAAAACCCGAGCCTGACGCGGATCTGGGCTCAGAAGGCAAAGTTCGGAAGGGTTCAGTTCTCTGAGAACCAAACCCGCTCATCTCTAGTTATAAGCCGTTTATTGGCTAATGCTCCTGCATACACACCCATACAATTGTTGGAGACATCACTGGATATTACATTTGACTTTTCTTTTTGTGGCTCTCTTTGCATACATTGCACTTCCTGCAATTTAATAGGATATACCAGCTTGTCACACACTTTGCCATTACTAAACCACACAGCTTGCTTGCTACTATAATATTGCAATTACCTCTCTATCTGTCCCTACATCCCTTCTGCCTCTCTATTAGTCCCTAGGTCCCTGCTGCCTCTCTATCTGTCCCTATGTCCCTGCTGCCTCTCTCTCTCTCTCTGTTTCTATGCTCCTGCTTCCTCTTTCTGTCCCTACATCCCTGCTGCCTATCTCTGTCCCTATGTCTTTGCTGGCACTCTCTCTCTCTGTGTCCCTGCTGCCACTCGTTCTATCTCTGTGTTCCTGCTGCCACTTGTTCTGTCTCTATGTTTCTGTTGCCTCTATTTGTTCCTACAGCCCTGCTGCCTCTAACTTTGTCCCAACTGTATCTTACCAAATCCCTGCTGACCCTCTATCTGTCTCTATGTCCCTGCTGCCTCTCTATCTGTTCCTATGTTGCTGCTGCCTCTCTGTTTCTGTGCCCCTGCTGCCTCTGCCTGTCCCTACATCCCTTCTGCTTCTCTCTCTTTTTCTGTGCCCCTGCTGCCTCTTTCTTCCCCTAAGTCCTTGCTGCCTAACTATGTCCCTATGTATTTGCCGGCACTCTCTCTCTGTGTCCCTGCCGCCACTCGTTCTGTCTCTGTGTTCCTGCTGCCATTCTCTCTCTAAAGATCTGAGTTGGGGGTCCACTTAAAAATGTTGCTATGGGAACCAGAAAGTTCTAGTCACACCCCTTCCTCTATATAAATATGGAGCTGATTCAGAGGTGGACGCTAATGACACCTCTGCAGAATTATGCAATAGCTACATGAGTGTATTAAGTAAAAAAGTAATCCAGGATTCTGTGATGCGCTGCTGCATCTGAAGGGGCAGCACGGGATCATCTGCATGCACATAGGACATCTAGTAACCCTGAGGTTACTCAGGATGTTGCGGGAGCAGATCTGCATGTGTGCAGTGCGGTGCCTGCTCATGTGCAGATCATTAAACATCAGAGATTCATGTAAATCTCAGAATTAGGCTCTATGGGGTTAATTCAGACCTGATCGCTAAGCTGCGTTTTCGTACAGCGGGTGATCAGGTCTAAACTGCGCATACATATGCACCGCAATGCGCAGGCACGTCGCATGGGTACAAAGCAGATCGCTGCTCAGCGATAGGTTTCTATGAAGGATCAGTTCGCACGGGCGTTTGCAAGGAGATTGGCAGGCAGAAGGCTGACCGTTTTCTGGGAGTGTTTGGAAAAACGCAGGCATGTCCAAGCGTTTGCAGGGAGGGTTACTGACGTAAATTCAGGTCCCAGACAGGCTGATGTGTTCACAGCGGCTGAGTAAGTCCTGGGCTATTCAGAGACTGCACAAGATCTGTTTGTACAGCTCTGCTAAACATGTATTCACACACTTGCAAAGTGAAAATACATTCCTCTATGGGCAGCGACTATGCGAACGTAGGACTCAAATAAAAACCCTAGTGAGCGAACAGGTCTGAATTAGCCCCTATATGTGTAACCAAATACCAAATATCTCCCCCTATTAGCTAATAACACTGTTCTGTAACATGACTTTTTTCTTTTATCTTTGGTATAATCTGAGCTATGCCAGTTCAGGAACTCCAACGGCACATTATGTCCTACCGGCATTACAACATGGAGGTGCGAGAGAAAACCTGAGATTTGGGCACTACCATAAATGCCTGATATGTGCTCAGCTGGGCAAGGGAGAGATGTAGCAAACCTTCTAAAGAGTTTGTTGTCCATAGCAACCAATGAGCTTCTAGCTATTATTTATCAAATATTTTTTATAAAATGATAGCTAGAACCTGGTTGGTTGCTATGGGCATTGTATGGTAGTCACTGGGATGCTCCTTGTATTGAATAGCTCTCACTGGAATGGTAGACAGAGACATTGTGATTTATTTTTTCTTCTACACCGCAAGGAAAAATATGAGACCAGTGGGTGTTTAACAATGGATGAGACCCCAGTCAGAAGGATCTATTTTATAGTGATCTTTTACCAAGTCGATGCTAATCTTTGGAATTCCCTGCTGTTGGATTAAGTAGTAATAATCATTTAAAGTGTCTACTTGTCACCCTGGTGTGCTGACTCTGCCTACCAGTACAATGTCTCACCTACTGGTGTGATCACCCACTGTGACACAATCCTTCTGCTGAGGCCACTATATGAGGCCACTTTTCATATTTTTCCAGGGCCACTTTAAGTTCCCAATCTGCCCTTGTCTGGCATAGAAGAAACGTGAATGATAACTCAAAGTAAATGTATCAGGAGGGTATTGACAAGTAGAAATGAGCGGGTTTGGTTCTCAGATAACCGAACCCTACCGGACTTTGCCTTCCGAGCCCAGATCCGAGTCAGGCTCGGGTTTTCCCGCCTAACTCGGAAACCTGAACGCGGCAAAACGTCATCATCTCGCTGTCGGATTCTTGCGGGATTTGGATTCCACATGAGGAGCCGCGCGTCGCGGCCATTTTCACTCCTGTCTCGGAGAGTGTAGTGAGAGGACGTGTCTCCGTCCTCCAGTGTCTGTGTGGGGGCGGGAAAGTGGGGTGGCAAGTCTTGTGCTGTGTTGTGCTGCTCAGTCCAGTGTAGTCACAGTGTATTGTGCTGCATCAGTCCAGGCAGTCATAGTGTTGGTGTCCTCTCCTGCCAGTGTAGCTGTATAAAGTGTTGTTGACTGTGTTAGCTGCATCAGACCAGTGGTAGTGTTCTGTCTCATCAGTCATTCCAGTGATGATATATGCTGCTGCTATATGTCCACTGCTGCCGTATAATAATAATAACAACAACCACAAGTCCCTTACAGTGTTGTTGTGTTGTGCTGCATCAGACCAGTGGTAGTGTCCTGTCTCATCAGTCATTCCAGTGACGATATATGCTGCTGCTATATGTCCACTGCTGCCGTATAATAATAATAATAATTAATAACAACAACAACCACAAGTCCCTTACAGTATTGTTGTGTTGTTCTGCATCAGACCAGTGGTAGTGTCCTGTCTCATCAGTCATTTCAGTGAAGATATATGCTGCTGCTATATGTCCACTGCTGCCGTATAATAATAATAATTAATAACAACAACAACAACAACCACAAGTCCCTTACAGTATTGTTGTGTTGTTCTGCATCAGACCAGTGGTAGTGTCCTGTCTAATCAGTCATTCCAGTGACGATATACGCTGCTGCTATATGTCCACTGCTGCCGTATAATAATAATAATAACAACAACCACAAGTCTTTTACAGTATTGTTGTGTTGTGCTGCATCAGACCAGTGGTAGTGTTCTGTCTCATCAGTCATTCCAGTCATTCCTGTGCCGCATATTGTCTCATATAACTCCCAAAAAAATAATGGAGAACAAAAATTTTGAGGATAAAATAGGTAAAGATCAAGAAGAACCACTTCCTCCTAGTGTTGAAGATGCTGCCACTAGCCATGACATAGATGATGAAATGCCATCAACGTCGTCTTCCAAGGCCGATGCCCAATGTGATAGTAGAGGGCATGTAAAATCCAAAAAGCCAAAGTTCAGTAAAAAGAACCAAAAAAAAAGAAATTTAAATCGTCTGAGGAGAAACGTAAACATGCCAATATGCCATTTACGACACGGAGTGGCAAGGAACGGCTGAGGCCCTGGCCTATGTTCATGGCTTGTGGTTCAGCTTCACATGACGATGGAAGCCCTCATCCTCAGCTAGAAAAATTAAGAGTTAAGCTGGAAAGAGCACAGAAAAGAACTGTGCGCTCTGAGATGGTATCACAAATCCCCAAGGAGAGTCCAAGTGTGTCGTCAGGAACGTCCGTAGTCCTGCAGGCCATGTCACTGTCAAAACTGAGGAGTCCTCTCCTAACCAGGATTCCTCCAGAGGATCCTTGAGTGGTACGCCTGCTGTTGCTGCTGCCGCTGCTGTTGTTGCTGCTGGGAGTCGATCGTCATCCCAGAGGGGAAGTCGGAAGACCACTTGTACTACTTCCAGTAAGCAATTGACTGTCCATTTGTGAGGAAGATGAAATATGACAGCAGTCATCCTTTTGCAAAGTGGATAACTGAGGCCTTCATAGCTATGTTGGTGTTAGAGGTGCATCCGGTATCCACCATTAGTTCAGTGGGACTTAGAGAATTGATGGAGATAGTGTGTCCCCGGTATCAAATCCCATCTAGGTTCCACTTCTCTAGGCAGGCGATACGAGAATGTACACAGACGTCAGAAAAAGAGTCAACAGTGTCCTACAAAATGCAGTTGTATCCAGTGTCCACTTAACCACGGACATGTGGACAAGTGGAACAGGGCAGACTAAGGACTATATGACTGTAACCGCCCACTGGGTAGATGTATGGCCTCCTGCAGCAACAACAGCAGCGGCACCAGTAGCAGCATCTTGCAAACGCCAACTCGTTCCTAGGCAGGCTATGCTATGTATCACCGCTTTCCATAAGAGGCACACAGCTGACAACCTCTTACGGAAACTGAGGAGCATTATCGCAGAATGGCTTACCCCAATTGGACTCTCCTGGGGATTTGTGATATCGGACAACGCCACCAATATTGTGCGTGCATTACACCTGGGCAAATTCCAGCATGTCCCATGTTTTGCACATACAATTATTTTGGTGGAGCAGAATTTTTTGAAAAATGACAGGGGTGTGCAGGAGATGCTATCTGTGGCCCGAATAATTGCGGGCCACTTTCGGCATTCTGCCACTGCGTGCCGAAGACTGGAGCACCAGCAAACACTCCTGAACCTGCCCCGCCATCAACTGAAGCAAGAGGTGGTAACGAGGTGGAATTCAACACTCTATATGCTTCAGAAGATGGAGGAGCAGCAAAAGGCCATTCAAGCCTATACATCCACCTAAGAGATATGCAAAGGAGGGGTAATGCACCTGACTCAAGTGCAGTGGAGAATGATTTCCGTCTTGTGCAAGGTTCTCCAGCCCTTCGAACTTGCCACACGTGAAGTCAGTTCAGACACTGCCAGCTTGAGTCAGGTCATTCCCCTCATCAGGCTTTTGCAGAAGCAGCTGGATAAATTGAAGGAGGTGCTAAGACGGTGCGATTCCGCAAAGTATGTGGGACTTGTGGATGGAGCCCTTCATTTGCTTTGCCAGGATTCAAGGGTGGTCAATCTGTTGAAATCAGAGCACTACATTTTGTCCACGTACTCGATCCTAGGTTTAAAGCCTACGTTGTATCTCTCTTTCCAGCAGACACAAGTGTGCAGAGTTGCAAAGACCAGCTGGTTAGTAAATTGTCAATTCAAGCGGAACGTGACCCGTCAACAGCTTCTCCTTCAATTTCTCCCGCCACTGGGGCTGCAAGGAAAAGGATAACATTTCCTAGCCCACCCGCTGGCGATGATGCAGGGCAGTCAGGAGCAAAAGGTGACATCTGGTCCGGACTTAAGGACCTGCCAACGATTACTGACATGTCTACTGTCACTGCATATGATTCTGTCACCATTGGAAGAATGGTGGAGGATTATATGAGTGACAGCATCCAGTTAGGCATGTCAGACAGTCCGTACGTATACTGGCAGGAAAAAGAGGCAATTTGGAGGCCCTTGCACAAACTGGCTTTATTTTACCTAAGTTGCAACCCTCCAGTGTGTACTCCGAAAGAGTGTTTAGTGCAGCCGGTAACCTTGTCAGCGATCGGCGTAGGAGGTTACTTCCACTGAATGTGGAGAAGATGATGTTCATCAAAATGAATTATAAATTCCTCCGAGAAGACCTTTACCAGCAATTGCCTCCAGAAAGTACACAGGGACCTGTGATGGTGGATTCCAGTGGGGACGAATTAATACTCTGTGAGGAGGATGTACACAGTGAAAAGGGTGAGGAATTGGAGGATGATGATGAGATCGACATTTTGCCTCTGTAGAGCCAGTTTGTGCAAGGAGAGATTGATTGCTTCTTTTTTGGTGGGGGCCCAAACAAACCAGTCATTTCAGCCACAGTCGTGTGGCAGACCCTGTCGCCGAAATGATGGGTTTGTTAAAGTGTGCATGTTCTGTTTATACAACATAAGAGTGGGTAGGAGGGCCCAAGGACAATTCCGTCTTGCACCTCTTTTTCTTCTTTGCATCATGTGCTGTTTGGGGACTTGTTTTTTTACGTGCCATCCTGTCTGCAACTGCAGTGCCACTCCTAGATGGGCCAGGTGTTTGTGCCGCACACTTGTGTCGCTAAGCTTAGATATACAGCTACCTCATTGCACCGCTTTTTCTTCTTTGCATCATGTGCTATTTGGGGCCTATTTTTTAAATCTGCCATCCTGTGCGTAACTGCAGTGCCACTCCTAGATGGGCCAGGTGTTTGTGCCGCACACTTGTGTCACTTAGCTTGGCCATCCAGCTACCTAATTGCACCTCTTTTTCTTCTTTGCATCATGTGCTGTTTGGGGACTAGTTTTTGAATAGTGACATCTTGTCTGCAACTGCAGTGCCACTCCTAGATGGGCCAGGTGTTTGTGCCGCACACTTGTGTCGCTTAGCTTAGTCATACAGCCACCTCGGTGCAACTTTTAGGCCTAAAAACAATATTGTGAGGTGTTCAGAATAGACTGAAAATGAGTGGAAATGAATGTTCTTGAGGTTAATAAAACCGTAGGAGCAAAATTACCCCCAAATTCTGTGATTTTAGCTGTTTTTATGTTTTTTTTTTTTTTTTAAATCATCCAGATCCAAAACCAAAACACAAAAGGGTGGTTTTGGCAAAACCAAGCCAAAACCAAAACACGAAAGTGGAATTAGAACCAAAAACAAAACACAAAACACGAAAAGTGCCCGCCGCACATCTCAGCCATTAGAAAGTTATCGGAAGATGGAAACCCTTTTTAACATTATCTTATACTGTAAATTTCTTACCCTGTTTCCAAGACCAAGACATTGTCAATTATTAAGTTAACTTGTTAATTAAGTGAAAGGGAGACATGATATTTTTTGGTAGATGTATCAAGCCACGGAGAGAGATACAGTTGGGTATTTCCCCAAAGCAAATGATGGTTCTAACTACAGGTATAATTTCATGCACTGTGCTGGATAAGTGACAGAAGATGATTGGGTGCTTTGGACATTTCCACTTTCTCTGTGTCCAAGGCTTGATACATCTCCCCAAGGGGTATTTTCAATTAAAGTCGGATCCATTCCGACATGTATTTGTCGGAATGGATCCGACAACCCCTATTCAATCCCCATCTGAGTTTGACTTTTTCAAGTCGAATTTAAGATGGGATGCAGAGGAGGCGAGGGGGGCGAGCCACGGGGGGACAGCCGGCGGGCACACAGGAGACATCAGCGCTACAGTAGCGCTGCAGCAGGATGTCACTCAGCCGCCCGACCTCACGGCAGCTTCCACGTGGCTCCAGCAGCGTGCTGGAGCCGGGTGGAAGCTGCCGTGAGGTCGGGCGGGTGAGTGACATTCAGCTGCAGCGCTACTGTAGCGCTGATGTCTCCTGTATGCCCGTCGGCTGTCCCCCCGTCTCCCTGCGGCTCCCCCCCCCTCGCCTCCTCCGGGTCCGCATCTTAGTCCGACATCATTTTGATGTCGGACTGAGATGGTCAAAAAGGGGGCCAAAACCTGTCGGATTTGGCACAGTCTTCGACATTAACACGTGGATCGGCAGCTATTCTGCCGATCCATGTGCTTTTCGACAAGTCAAATTTATCGACTTGTCGAAACATTTTGAAAAATATTGAATATGTCGAATCTGGATTCGACCAAAAAAAGTCGAAAACTGCCGTCTTTTTCAACAGACGGCAGTTTTCGACCTCAATTGAATATACCCCCAAGAGTGCTGTATATAAAATATATGTCTAGCTGCTATACAGCAGGTCAGGTGCACCAGCAGGACAGTAGAGTAACAGTCATATCAGTAATAATTTGCTGACCCTGTGAAATTATCATGCATTAAAGAACGGAGACTCAGTCAATTAATACATAAAACATTTTTAGTTTATGCTAAAATATAAAAAATGTATTATGAAGAATATTTAACAAATAATATTTGTGAGACATCTCAGAAATCAGTCGGTTTTGGAGGCTGCCCACAAATATTAAACAGCCCCTGAATGTATGTATTGGGGGCAGCAATAGATATTGAAGATATCTGCTGCATTCCTCCTATTGTCCACCAAAAGTTTCTACGGCAGTTGGTAAACTGCAAAACTCACCAAACTCCAGAATATGAAGCATTTCTGAGCTTGGCCCGGCAGCTAATGCCATTTCTAAATGGCGTTTCTATCCCGTGAGCTACATTATGCAATTCTTCCCAGGAGAAGGAGCCTTTGGATCCCTCTGCATTACTGCCTGCTCTCATATCTGCAGTCTGACCGAATGCACATGTGAAGTAGCACAGCCGGGGTCTAAACCCAGAAGTAAAGTGATCACATTAGCTATTATTTTACTTCTTATACATTGCAGGGACGGGCATGAGATACTCATTGTGGCATAAAAGCTACACTTCTGGACTCACAAAGAGTCATCCTTCAGCACTCAGGAGAGGAAAAACCCCCTTGGGAGGAAACCTCTGGGGAACCATGACCTCAGGATTGCCCTTCCCTCTGGGCATTAAGAGGTGTACTAATAGGGGGATCAGTATGATATATTGGCGCACGGGATCCTATTGGTCGTAAAACCGACGCCGGGATCGCGGTGCAAAAAAGGCCAACAGGAGTGAGTAAGGGGTTTTTAACCCTCTTCCCACCCCCTTAACCATCCCAGTCCGCAGCCTAAAACAGACCTCCCCCTTTGTGCCTAACTCTAACCCTCCCGCGGAGGTGCCTCTTTCCACCCGCAGCCTAAATCTAACCCACTGGGAGCTATGGCTAATGGGAGTGGCGGAATGCTTACCTATACTTGCCAAAGGTCAACTGCTGTGTAGACTAAGAGGAAAAGATTAAAAAATATTGTTAGTGTATGAACAAGCAGAGAGACAAACTGCAAACAGTGGTGTGGTTGAATAGAGAAACAAATCTCTCTATGTAAATATGTTACTCTAACTATTCAGGACACGGAAAATGCCTAAATTAAGAACTAACCCAAGGGCCAGTTGTTTTTATATAGTACACACATGGGGGGGGGGGGAGTTCTTTCTTATAGTAATAAGTGGGTACCTTCAGAATAGAAGTTTGGCCAGTACATAATAAAAGCTATAAATTGCTAACATTTAGGGGTCAATCCAATTAGGTACAAGTTGTCATTGCAGCGATGTTTCAACATCGGCAAAGGCACCCAAACTCGCACTCCTTGTGGCCAGATAGGGCTGCGGGCACATTTGAGCGAGTGCCAGAAAGTGCGGCTGTTGTAAGATAAATTTGCACCTAATTAAATTGACCCCTTAGTTGTTAAATGTGATAAAATAGTAAAATATAATGGTGTAATTGTGAGCCTGATTCAGTTGTGGTTATTAAAGTGATCGTTGCTGCAATCTTTTGCCATTCGCAATTGCATCGCAGTCCAGGGATGTACGGTGAGCTAAATGGCTAAGGAGGCACTGGCTAACCCCAGAGCCAGATTTCCATGCAATATATAAGCCAAAGCGTACATCTGGATAATATACACAGGTGCAACAATATTAACTCCTGGAAATTTGGTGAGTTTTGATCAGAGATGTGCGGAAAAGATAAGCAGGTGAGGCACTGCCTCACCTGCCATAGACTTTTTACTCCAGAGTTTGGGCTATAAAAATTATTAGAATAATGCAAAGACGATATTTCAAACATATTATTAGTATTTTTCATATACTTTATTTAATCAAAACTCTTGTTTAAATGTAAGTATACCAGGAAAGGCTCTGCCTCACCTGCCTCACCCCACCGCACGTCACTGTCGCAGTCCACCCTGCGTGAATCTGAGCAGTCGTAGGCTGAGCAAGTCTACTAGACACTGAGGGCTCTTCAGCATCAACACAGGTCGCAATGGGTAATTTATACACATGCATGGAAAGGTGTTTGAACAGAAATGGCACTCCTGTGTAGTATTAGCCACCCCTGTTACCACCCCAAATGCCGACTTCCTGTCAGTCACTTTGCAATGGGATATTCTATGTGCATTAATATATCTGCCCCCAGTTTATTGATAAAAGGTCACCCAGTTCACTATCTCCAGAGGAGCAGCTTTTCCAATTTTGACATTAGGGGAAACGTACAGAGTAAAAATAGGCTCCCCACTACTACTGTGGGCATTATGTGTAAAATGGCACTACTACTGTGCGCATCATGTGTATAAGAGGCATTACTACTGTTGACTTTATACATATAAGGGGAACTTTTGTTTACATAATGTGTACAAGCAGTACTACAACTGTGGGCATTATTTGTAAGGGGCATTACAACTGTGGACATTATGTGTATAGGGTACACTAGTACTGTGGGCATTATGTGTATAAATGGCACTACTACTGTGTGCATCATGTGTGTAAGGGGCATTGCTACTGTTGACATTATGCATATAAGGGGCACTACTGTGTGGTATTAGATGTACAAGGGGCACTACTACTGTGGGCATTATGTGTATAGGGGCACTACTATTGTGGGCATTATGTGCATAATGGGCACTACTGTGTAGCATAACATGACTAGGGGGCACTACTGTGTGATGTAATGTAAATAAGGGACACTACTATGTGGCGTACTATGAATCAGGGGCACTACGTGCGGTGTAATGTAAATAAGATTGTGATTTTGTGTGACGTAATTTGAATTTGGAGTACTATTGTGTGGGGACAACCCCTTCTTTGTGAGACCACACTGCTTTTTTTCAGCCAGCTAGCTGTCACTTTATGGGAAGGCTCAAATTTATAATTTGCAGGGGGGCGCCAAACATTTTAGCACCGCCCCTGCCCCCACTCCCTCTGTATGTTCCATACTGAGCTGCCCCCTTCTGCATGATTTGCATTGTCCAATCTTCAAATATGTAATGGGTCAGCACAAGGAGCTAGCAGTGGATTTGTTTATTAAAAGAACTCTGTATAGGACACATGGGCACTCGCTGAGGCTAGAGGAGAGAAAATTCTGTACACAACTTAGGAAAGGGTTCTTCACGGTATGGACAATTAAAATTTGGAACTCCCTGCCGGAGAAGATAGTATTGGCAGACTCTGTAAATTTATTTAAAAACCGATAAGACAAATTTCTAACTGGAAAGGGTATCCAGGGTTATAGCATTTAACATAGTGACATTGATCTGGGAGTGGTAAGAATCTTTGTTGTCAATTGGTACTAAGCCATTACATCAGCAGGTACATAATTTTAACAGCTGATCACAAAATACAGGTTGAATACAGGTTGAACCCGATGGGCATTTTGCCTCTTTTCAACCTCACTAACTATGTAACTATCTCCCCCATAGTCTCTGTTTTGTACTGTGCTCTCAATACTGTGCTCTCAATACCCACACCACACGCACAATTAGATAAGTATGGTAACTTACCTCCTGCATGTTATCCTCCAGTCCTTACTGCCTGAGCCACCCCTCCCATCATCTTCAACTGACACTTTGCAGATCTCTTTGCCGGTCACCCGACACTCTGCAAATCTTTTTGCCAGAACTTTGCAAAAAACAACCATCATTTCTTGGTCAGACATACTATGTTTATAATTGTACTACTACATTTTGTTACGTACTTTCAATTTGATTAATTTGCAATTTATCTATTTTATTGACTTTTTCATCCAAAACCAAGATCCTGTCTCATAGACACCCAAGTTATCTGCTCCAGGTTTTATCTTCCCTATTGCTAGGACCATGTTAGTATCATACAATATCCACAGTGTGCAGGTTACAGTCATAATTTTAGAGCTACAGTAAATATCCTTTATACTAGAAATGACATTATGTGTATAAGGGGCACTACTTCTGTGGGCTTTAAGTGTATAGGGGCACTACTACTGTGGGCATTATGTGTATAAGGGGCACTACTATGGGCATTGTGTATAAAGCATTATGTATAAAGGGCACTACTGTGTGGTATTAGATGTACAAGGGGCACTACTACTGTGGGCATTATGTGTATAGGGGCACTACTATTGTGTGCGTAATGTGTATGGGGGCACTACTACTGAGGGCATTATGTGTATAAGTGGCACAACTACTAAGCGCATCATATGTATAAGGGGCATTACTACTGTTGACATTATGCATATAAGGGGCACTACTGTGGGCATAATGTGTATAAGCTGCACTACTACTGTGGGCATTTTTTGTAATGGGTATTACTACTATGGGCATTATGTGTATAATGGGCACTACTGTGTAGCATAATCTGACTAGTGGGTGCTACTGTGTGACGTACTGTGAATAAGGGATACTACTATGTGGCATACTATGTATCAGGGGCACTACATGCGGTGTAATGTGAATAAGATTGTGCTTTTGTGTGGTGTAATTTTAATTGGGAGTACTATTGTGTGGCCATGCCCCTTCTTTGTGAGGTCACACCCCCTTTTCAGGCTGCTTGCTGTCACTTTACAAAGTTTGGGAGCACTCAAAATTATAGTTTGCAAGGGGGCGGCGAACACCCTAGCACCGCCGCTGCCCCCACACCATACTGAGCTGCCTCCATCTGCCTGTGTCCTATACTGAGCTGCCTCCATCTGCCTGTTATGTATTGTCCGCTCTCCCCCACCATAGTTTCTATTTTGTACTTTGCTCCCAATACCCCCCACCACACACACAATTACATAAGTATGGTAACTTACTGTACCTCCTGCATGTTATCCTCTAGTCCTTGCTGCCACTCTGACCCGTCCCATCGTCTTCAACTGACACTTTGCAGATCTCTTTGCCGGTCACCCGACACTCTGCAAATCTTTTTGCCAGAAGATTGCCAGATGATGATCTTCTAAAAAACACAAAAGACTATCCTTAAGAATAGTACTAGTTTAAGTATAATAAAATGTCCTTTAGTCAACCACTTTTCCAATCTTCCTTAAACCAAACAACATATTTTCACATTTATCAATTTGCCATTTATCTATTTTATTTACTTTTTCATCCCAAAGCAAGATCCTGCCTCATAGAGACTTATATGCATCCACTGCCCTCTTTATTTCTGTAACACTACATTTATATTCTTAAATATGTAATTCCTTCTTGCGCTTCTCCTAATGTGTGCTTGTACCTATATTCCCTGTTCTGTCTATCTTGTCTTGCCTTTCAGCTGACTATACTGCACTCTGTCTTCCTTACCCCCCTCCATCATACCCTGCTATGTAGGACTCACCTCCTCCTACCTGTCTTCCTGCATGGTAACTGGAAACTTCTGCAGCTGTAGATAGAATGTTACAGGAAGAAGCATTGTGATGTCACAGGCTAGTGATGTCACAGTCTAGGTGTGATGTCACAGTAACCAGCAGCAAAGCTACTAAGTTACAGCTTTCTTACATATACATTTTATATATCAATTTTAACTGGATTTACATGAATTTCTAGTTAAAAAAAGAGACTAGTTTAGAAAATGAACTATACAGCTATGATGTACAGAGTTCCTCAATATATAGGTAAAGGGAAAACAGAAGTGAAAGGCATTTCTAGACTAACTCACTACCAATATTTTATAAGGAAATAAAGCTCTTTATCTAGCAGGCTGAATGAATCATTTTTCATTATATGAGTATATATATATATATATATATATATATACATACATACTGCCCAACTGTCCCGCTTGTTGTGGGGCCAGAGGCGGAACTACCGGCAGGGCAAGCAGTGCGTTGCACTGGGGCCCGCCTCTGTCCAGGGGCCCAAGCATGTAATGAGTCAAACTGACTCATTACATGCCGCTGTGCGCTGCGGGCAACCGCTGCCCGCAGCGCACAGCCGCCCACAGAGGAGAAGAGCAGCTGCACGGACGGGGGAAGGAGGAGGACGGAGGTGAAGGAGGGAGCCGCAGCAGCGCTTTGTTACTGGTGGAGGCGCTGCTGCTGCTGCCCCTCTGCTTCACTATAGGCTGTCTTCCGAGAACAGCCTATAGTGAAGCAGGGGGGCAGCAGCAGCAGCGCCTCCACCAATAACACAGCGCTGCTGCGGCTCCCTCCTCCACTTCGTCTACTGCCCGGGAATCGTCAAGCTGCACGAGGAGCCTGAGCCAGCGGAGAGGGTAAGTATGATTCTACTTTCTTTCTTTCTCTTTATTTCTTTCTGTCTCTTTCTTTCTTTCTGTCTCTTTCTTTCTCTATTTGTTGAGACTGCCTGCCGCTATGTGTAAAAATGGGGGACTGCCTACCGCAATGTGTAAAAAGGGTGGACTGCCTGCCGCTATGTGTAAAAATGGGGGACTGCCTGCCGCAATGTGTAAAAAGGGGGGACTGCCTGCCGCAATGTGTAAAAATGGGGAATCTGCCTGCCGCAATGTGTAAAAATGGGGAATCTGCCTGCCGCTATGTGTAAAAAGGGAGAATCTGCCTGCCGTAATGTGTAAAAATGGGGAATCTGCCTGCCGCAATGTGTAAAAACGGGGGACTGCCTGCCGCAACGTGTAAAAAGGGGGAATCTGCCTGCCGTAATGTGTAACAAGGGCACGCTGTCTGCCGTAATGTGTAACAAGGGGACGCTGTCTGCCGTAATGTGTAAAAAGGGGGACGCTGTCTGCCGTTATGTGTAAAAAGTGTACGCTGTCTGCCGCTATGTTTAACAAGGGCACGCTGTCTGCCGTTATGTGTAAAAAGTGTACGCTGTCTGCCGTAATGTGTAGAAAGTGTACGCTGTCTGCCACTATGTGTAACAAGGGCACGCTGTCTGCCGTTATGTGTAAAAAGGGGACGCTGTCTGCCGTAATGTATAAAAAGGGGGACGCTGTCTGCCGTAATGTGTAAAAAGGGGACGCTGTCTGCCGTAATGTGTAAAAAGAGGAATCTGTTCGCTGTAAAGTGTAAAAGGGTCTCTACCTGGTGTAGTGGTGCTACTGTGCGGCGTAATTTGAAGAATGGAGACTACTGTGCACCGTTTTAGGAATTGGTATTATTTTGTGGCCACACCCCTTCCCCGTGAAGCCACGCCACTATGTATTTTTGCGCGCGCCTACGGCGCGCACTGCCCCTGTTTTGCATGCAGGGGTGGGGCTCCGATGCCGTTTCTTGCACACAGTGCAAAAATGTCTAGTTACGGCACTGTTGCTAGGTATCCATTTCTCTGGCCCTGAGCAGGTTCCCCTCACCAGATCCTCTCAAGGGGTGAGGGGGTGGACTTGGATGGGATGGGGGAGGGGGGGGGGGCAAAGCATTTTGTCGCACCTGGGCCCACCGCTTGCTAGTTCCGCCACTGTGTGGGGCATCCCCGTTTTTTGGGGATTGTCCTGCTGTCCCACCCGCCGGCCACAGTGTGCTGCAGTGTCCCTCAGTGGGGGTGGGTGGGTGGGGGGGATTGCAGTTCGGAGGCTCCTATCAATCACTGCTCTGTTGTAGAGCAGCAGTGATTAGATGCCGTGCGCATGCGCTGTGCAACATGCCCCCATTTTCTGCACTGCTGCCTGTCGCCGCAGCATCGCACTCCCTGATCTGCACATGCGTATATATCTAAAAACATCACAGATATACAGTATGTACACACCGAGTTTACTTTATGGGCAAAGCAGTAAACGAATCCTTAAATCTCTGTTAGGGTGAACTGCGTTGATAAAAAGAAGGCATTCAGAATAAGAAGTCACCTTAAGCACTGCTGTTTCATAAATCACCCCAGATATGCGGGCACAGATAGTTATAATTGGTAGCATCAGCAAAGGCTACAGCTATAAATGGGATTAAAGGGGTTTTGTACAATGCTCCTTAATCTATTCCCACAGAGATGGGGGGGGAGGGGGGAGGGGGGGGGGACCATCCTGCAGCCTGAGTCAGAGGATTGTAAGGGGTATATTTATTACTGTGTGTTTTTTGGGGGTACCTGCAAATATAATGGATTCAGTAAAGAAATAGGGTGATTCTGCACAAGATCATTCTGTACATTCAGTAAGTGCAATGATTGGACTTCCGAGTTTAGGACCCAGGAGTCCTTCTCCTCACATACAGAATGATGCTCGCACTGCAGGGGACACTGGGAGGGATCCATTTAGATCCCTCTCAGGAATCAATAAGAAGGCCCATAGGCTTCTATTAGGCAAGGCTACCTACAGATGGCATTGCCTACTGGGTCCAAGTCCTGGAAAGTATCTCTTTCCAGAGCTTGGTACATATGGGAATAACTTTAGTACATCCCGTCTAAAGTCCTTTATGTGTTTTAAAGGGAGGCAGAGTATTATTTGTATTGTAGCAATCATACATGATATATGTATTATATTGTCCTAATTCAGATAAGTACATTAGGCCTGATTATGACTGGGGCACTAAAGAGGCAGGCGATGGGTTGTCTACTGAGACACCCACCAGCTGTGGCTGTAACCCACTGCGCTGTGCAAACAGTCGTACCATCAGACTTCGAGTAACCCCATAGGGTCAGACCACTCGCCCTCTGTGGGTATAATGAGAAAAAGTCCAGCACTCCACTCTTCCAATTACTGTACTTGCCCTGGTTCCCTCCGAGATGTCCAAGCATCAGTAATTACACAATATGGAACAGCACTACTCATGGTCACACGCAGAATAGATAACTGAAAGGCATCCTCTGTCCTTTATGTAGCCCACAGGAGATAGAAGGGTATATGGGGAGAAGCAGACGGCTGATTATTTGATCCTGCTCCAGTTATAAGGGCCGGCGACAGGGGGCGGTCAAAGGGGACCCTGTACCAGGCCCCACGGGTCAGAAGGGCCCCAAGGATATGACACTTATTGCACAGCAGGGATATGAGCCGTCTTGTCCAAATAGGGCACGAGCTGTAGGCTGTGTGGGTGCAGCCTCAGAGTGACAGGAGCCTCTCACACATACTAGCTGTGCGGCACAAGTGTGTGCCTGCTCTTCTGGGTCCAGCTCTGTTGCAGGCAGTTACGGGACGTGGCCAGTGTCGGACTGGGACATGAAGGTCCCAGCGGGGGGATGCTGTTGTAGGGGCCAAGGCTTAAGGGTGTGGCCAGGCTCCAGTGGGAGCATGGCCAGCCACCACAGAGGTTTGGCTAACCATTACAGAGTACATGTTCTGTGCCCCTTGGTAAATGTATAATAAACCAAATTCTTGTGAAGTATAATGTAACATATGTATAATACATAATTCAAGTGCACTAGGATAGAGTCTGGAACCTGATCCCCAGAGGAGGAGGAGGGTCCACAGGCAGTGGGGCCCACCGGTGGTTTCCCCTGTGGGCGAGTCCGACCCTGGACATGGTGTCAGCTCCCATGGCCAGGATTCATGTGCTCTGCGCTGGCCTCTTCTAGTGTGGTGTGAGGGCCGCATGGTACCTGCTGTGTGGTGTTCAGGTCTGGATACTGGGGAGTGCAGCGCAGGTTAGTCTCTTCCCAGGGTAAGAGTGGATTGGTGAGGGGATACAAGGCTTTGGGATGGGGTGGGGGAGCTAGGAATGCAGCATGGAATCATTTGGGAGAGACAGACTCTGGGGTGTGGGAGGAAGGAGAGAGGGAGGCACAGACTATGGGGTGTGTGGGGGAGGAAGAAGAGATATACATATTTATATATGTGTATAGATAAATATATATATATATATATATATATATTTATTTATTAACCGTTTCTTATATAGGGCAGCAAATTCCGTTGCGCTTTGAGATATATATAATATGAATGATCTGAGGGGGCCCCAGAGAAATCAATGTACCGGGCCCCAAGATTTCTGTTCCTGGCCCTGATAATGTGTTTTATAAAATTAGCTAATACATGTATCATGTTTAAGTGATTTCATAAGTTGACTTATTATTTCTTTTAGCATTATCGAAACATGATTGATCATTTTCATCACATTAATAAAAAGCCTCTATTTCAGGTAGAACATGGCACAATGGCTCGGGTGCAGGGTTATGTATGGATCTGCATAAGCCTTGGTCTTATTTCATACTCTGCAGCTTTCTCACATGGTGGAAGCTTTGCTGCCTGCTCTGACATGAGGCCAAAACACATCCGTGCTCAACCTCAGAACCCCAGGAGAAACTATGTTACCATTCATACCAACCGGTCCTTCTATCTGCCTGGAGAAACGGTCCCTGGTAAGCAGTCCAGAAAGTCCATAATTACCAGAAAGGACAAACTGGGATGTGTGTGTGTGTATGTGTGTGTTATTGTGGATCTGCATCTATTTAGATAAGCTTTCTATGCCCTGTGCATCTAACCCTACCATGTGCAGTCGTTTAACTATAACCAGCGCAGTAAATGCAATTGTTCCAGTATGTTGCCTAGCTATGCAGGGTGGGTGCCCCTTTATCGACTTGCAAGCTTATTTACTGATTGTATTTGCTAGGAACTGGTACTGAGAAATAAATATACTGTATGCACCCATGCATAATGACACAATAGTATCAGACAGCCAGATGATGTGTAAATGTGTGTGACTTGGGTTAGGGATAGAGCACAGCTGGTTTGTGTCAGTCCAGTCATTTCCATTTACTATTCCCTGTCCAACTATTGTTTCCTGCCTTCACGTGTGGTCTAGAAAGCTCAGTATCCTGAAATACTGGTGCCCTGCGTGGAAACGGGAATATTCACCTCGAATACAGTGCAATGAGTGAGCACTCTAGACTTCCGTCCATCAGATCAACTCTGACATAATCAATAGCATTCATATTCAATAATTAGGCCTCCTTTCCTCACCAGCCAAATCAACATTAAAAAGCATTCCTATGTATTAAATAAGCATCCCCAACTAGCCCCAAATCAGATTAATAGCATTTATATTTAATAAATAGAGTAGTCCTGTAATCCTGACCAGACTTGGCATAAACAGCATCTAATTCACAATTAACAAATAGACCTATTTTGCACTCAGGCAGCCCTCACATTAAATTAATAGCATTCCAAATAACTCCTCCCCCCCTCCACCACACACACACACACACACACACACACACACACACACACACACACACACACACACACACACACACACACACACACACACACACCCCCCCCATTACTGCTCACCCCAGTATATTTATCATCCCCAAACGCGTGCTATCTGTAGTAAGCTGTGGTCTGTTTATTGACCCTCAAGATGTGTCACTTTAAAAAATGACTGACCTTTTCTGTAGATATAATACAAATTCTAATAAATACTTCTCTCTCTCTCTAAAAAAAAGTGGCATTTGAGAATTTTAGCAATATTGACCTAGTTTCACTTTCATCCACACTCTGTACATGGAGGGAGAAAAGCTGACAATCACAAAGCCATGTTCAATATTGTTGAATGAGCTTGTATTGTTGGCATAATTTACAATGATGGACGAGTTGCTTCACCACTTCACTCAGCGTTGCTGCCAACCACTAATTAGCATCTGACGGCATTTGTTCTGTAAGTGCTGGCAAAGAAAGTCTTTACTGTTTACGCTGTTAAATATCTAGATGACACATCATTGTTCAGTTCATCCCAAATCAATAAATGATCTTTGAGCTAGTGACAGGTAGTTACTGCTGGTCGCACAAAACCTCAGGCAAGAATTACACACAGCTACTAACCAGTGTAACATTACTGCACTCCGTCATTTCCTTACACAGAGCAGCTCTATAAATAAGTCATAAGACTTTAAGTTTAATATGTATTTGGCTTGGTATCACTTAGAAATTGCAAAGGAGTCCTATTATTAGTTACATATTTTAATTATTTTCTTTATTTCTACTGAAAACTATTACATTTTTAAAATAAATTCTGCTATGTGAGTGCAGGAAAAATACTGACTGGAAAGAGATATTTTAGTATACAGTAATTTCATCATGCAACATTTGGATTTATTTATTTTTTGCATATTTTTGCCACAGAGAATGTACTGTAGCAACATGACTTTGTGGGATGTACATATGTATTGTGTGCACATGCAAACTACAATCTAGTGAGCTCAGCCTAATCAACCAATCAATGGGATAATTAAAATACTAGATGGGCCAAGTGGTTCTTATCTGACGTCAAATTCTAAGGTCAGCTGTTAATAGTTTGAGTAACAGTTGTGCCTGATTTAGAAACACTGCTTATTAAAAACCTACCATTAATGTTAATAACATACAGCACATTATGGGAGGTATTCAATTGTTTGAAAAGTCAATTAGGAGTCTGTTTTTTCCTATCTAATAGACAGGAAAAACCAGACATCCAACCGACTTTTCAAACAATTGAATTCCACTCTATGTCTCGAAAACATGTTGATTTCTATAATTCTGGAAAGGGTTAAAAAGTATTTTCAAAGTCTTCAGGGCTCCACTCAAAAAATAAATCTGAATTTCAAACAGAAAAACACATTTTCCAGGAGACGCCATTCTGCCAAATTCTCTCATTACACTAGAACACTGTTTCTCATAATCAGTCCTCATGGAACCCTAACAGTGCGTGTTTTCAAATTTCCTCAAGAATAATTAGTGCCACCTGTAGATCTATTTTGTTACTCAAGTAACACATCTGTGCTCCAGCTACATGATCTGGAAAACATGCCGTGTTAAGGTTCTGTGAGGGTCGGGTTTAAGAAACACTTTTCCAGAACAACATTTAGAAAGCTAGAAGCATCTCTTCTGTCATCTAAGGTTCATGACTCAATAAGGAGAAAGACCTTAGGCGAGGACGGGATTCAAGGCAAAGTGACATGGTGGTCACTATAAAGAAGATGAATGTTTACCTCAGGTTTGCAAAAATATACCTGGATGATCTTTAAATGTTCTATGGACAATGAGTCAAAACTGGAGCTTGGTGTATAGTGACCACATTATGTCTGGAGAAAAGCTAACAATGTATTCCACAGTATAAGGTTTATACCCACAGTCAAGCATGATGAGGTGGTGTTATCATTTCCGGATATATTTGTATCTTAACATAGATGAACTGATATGCTCTTAATTACGGGATTGTTAAGAAGAAAGTCAGGGTCCATCAATCAGCTGACGCACAGGTCTGTTACTACAGATTTTCATTTAGCATTTGGCCTGTCCATGACTTCAGCCTTACTTGGCATAGTTTGCTATGTGTTTGCTGCATTCTTCTCTTATGCCGCTTTCAGAATTAAGAGCCAGATCAAGCAGCCAGCAAATTTCTGGGTCTGAGACTGGAATACCTAAAGATTTATTGTCCAATCTGGCTGGTTGGAACGAAAATCTGGTAATGTATGGGAGCAAATGACAGTTGACCATTTGCTCTGACATGCCTGAAAACTGACAAAAATTGTCAGATTGGTTAAACCATTTGATTTAACCACTTTGAACGCCCGTTTTTGTCAGCTTTCTGGCATTTCGGAGCAAATGGTCAATTGTCATTTGCTCCCATACTTTACCAGATTTAAGGACAACAAATCTTTAGGTGTATGTCCAGTTTTAGTTCCATGACCCTGGTCGGAGGCAGAGTCGTTAACCGGGTTGTTTCTTTTCACACACGCAGAATTCCCAGGTTGATGAGTGTTCATGTGCAAAAACACAGAATATAGCTGTATTTGTGAAAGGTGTATTAGTCAGTGGCTGCAATTATTATTTTCTCTGACGTCCTAAGTGGATGCTGGGGACTCCGTCAGGACCATGGGGGGAATAGCGGCTCCGCAGGAGACAGGGCACAAAATTAAAAGTTTGACCACTAGGTGGTGTGCACTGGCTCCTCCCCCTATGACCCTCCTCCAAGCCTCAGTTAGGTTTTTGTGCCCGGCCGAGAAGGGTGCAATCTAGGTGGCTCTCCTAAAGAGCTGCTTAGAATAAAAGTTTGTTAGGTTTTTTATTTTCAGTGAGTCCTGCTGGCAACAGGCTCACTGCAACGCGGGACTAAGGGGAGAAGAAGCGAACTCACCTGCGTGCAGGATGGATTGGCTTCTTAGGCTACTGGACACTAGCTCCAGAGGGACGATCACAGGTACAGCCTGGATGGGTCACCGGAGCCGCGCCGCCGACCCCCTTACAGATGCTGAAGAGAGAAGAGGTCCAGAAATCGGCGGCTGAAGACGTCCCAGTCTTCTTAAGGTAGCGCACAGCACTGCAGCTGTGCGCCATTGCTCTCAGCACACTTCACACCGCGGTCACTGAGGGTGCAGGGCGCTGGGGGGGGGGGGCGCCCTGGGCAGCAATGTAATTACCTTTACTGGATAAAAATGCATCACATATAGCCCCTGGGCTATATGGATGTATTTAACCCCTGCCAGGATTACAGAAAAAACCGGAAGAAGAGCCCGCCGTGAAGGGGGCGGGGCCTATCTCCTCAGCACACAGCGCCATTTTTCCCACACAGATCCGCTGGTGGGAAGGCTCCCAGGCTCTCCCCTGCACTGCACTACAGAAACAGGGTTAAAACAGAGAGGGGGGGGGGCATATTTTGGCGATATTAATATATATTAAGCTGCTATAAGGGAAAACACTTACTATAAGGTTGTCCCTGTATAATTATAGCGCCTTGGTGTGTGCTGGCAAACTCTCCCTCTGTCTCCCCAAAGGGCTAGTGGGGTCCTGTCCTCTATCAGAGCATTCCCTGTGTGTGTGCTGTGTGTCGGTACGTGTGTGTCGACAGGTATGAGGACGATGTTAGTGGAGGCGGAGCAATTGCCTGTAATGGGATGTCACCCCCTAGGGAGTCGACACCGGAATGGATGGCTTTATTTATGGAATTACGTGATAGTGTCAACACGCTACAAGGTCGGTTGACGATATGAGACGGCCGGCAAACCAATTAGTACCTGTCCAGGCGTCTCAAACACCGTCAGGGGCTTTAAAACGCCCATTACCTCAGTCGGTCGACATAGACACAGACACGGACACTGACTCCAGTGTCGACGGTGAAGAAACAAACGTATTTTCCAGTAGGGCCACACGTTACATAATCACGGCAATGAAGGAGGCGTTACATATTTCTGATACTACAAGTACCACAAAAATGGGTATTATGTGGGGTGTGAAAAAAAACTACCTGTAGTTTTTCCTGAATCAGATAAATTGATTGAAGTGTGTGATGAAGCGTGGGTTACCCCCGATAGGAAGTTGCTAATTTCAAAGAAGTTATTGGCATTATACCCTTTCCCGCCAGAGGTTAGGGCGCGCTGGGAAACACCCCCTAGGGTAGATAAGGCGCTCACACGCTTATCAAAACAAGTGGCGTTACCGTCTCCTGATACGGCCGCCCTCAAAGATCCAGCTGATAGGAGGCTGGAAAATACTCTAAAAAGTATATACACACATACTGATGTTATACTGCGACCAGCAATCGCCCCAGCATGGATGTGCAGTGCTGGGGGGGTTTGGTCGGAATCTCTGACTGGAAATATTGATACCCTGAATAGCGACAATATTTTATTGACTATAGAGCATTTAAAGGATGCATTTTCTTTATATGCGAGATGCACAGAGGGATATTGGCACTCTGACATCAAGGGTAAGTGTGCTGTCCATTTCTGCCAGAAGAAGTTTATGGACGCGACAGTGGTCAGGTGATGCGGATTCCAAGCGGCATATGGAAGTTTGCCGTATAAAGGGGAGGAATTATTTGGGGTCAGTCTATCGGACTTGGTGGCCACGGCAACAGCCGGAAAATCCACCTTTTTTACCTCAGGTCACCTCCTACCTCAGGTCACCGTCTTTTCAGCCTCAGTCCTTTCGTTCTCATAAGAACAAGCGGGCAAAAGGCCATTCATATCTGCCCGAGGCAAAGGAAAGGGTAAGAGACTGCAGCAAGCAGCTCCTTCCCAGGAGCAGAAGCCTTCCCCCGCTTCTGAAAAGTCCTCAGCATGTCGCTGGGGCCCTACAAGCGGACTCAGGTCCGGTGGGGGGGTCGTCTCAAGAATTTCAGCGCGCAGTGGGCTCACTCGCAAGTCGACCCCTGGATCCTGCAGGTAGTATCACAGGGGTACAGATTGGAATTCGAGACGTCTCTTCCTCGCAGATTCCTGAAGTCTGCTTTACCAACATCTCCCTCCGACAGGGAGACGGTGTTGGAAGCTATTCACAAGCTGTATTCCCAGCAAGTAATAGTCAAGGTACCCCTACTACAACAAGGAAAGGGGTATTATTCCACGCTGTTTGTGGTACCGAAGCCGGACGGCTCGGTGAGACCTATTCTAAGTCTGAAATCTTTTGAACACTTACATACAAAGGTTCAAGTTCAAGATGAAATCACTCAGAGCAGTGATAGCGAATCTGGAAGAAGGGGACTTTATGGTGTCCTGGGACATCAAGGATGCTTACCTCCATGTCCCAATTTGCCCTTCACACCAAGGGTACCTCAGGTTCGTGGTACAAAACTGTCACTATCAGTTTCAGACGTTGCCGTTTGGATTGTCCACGGCACCCCGGGTCTTTACCAAGGTAAAGGCTGAAATGATGATTCTACTTCAAAGAAAAGGCGTATTAATTATCCCTTACTTGAACGTTCTCCTGATAAGGGCAAGATCCAGAGAACAGTTAGAGGTCGCAGTAGCACTATACCAAGTAGTGCTACAACAGCACGGGTGGATTCTAAATATTCCAAAATCCCAGCTGATCCCGACAACACGTCTGCTGTTCCTAGGGATGATTCTGGACACAGTTCAGAAAAAGGTTTTTCTCCCGGAGGAGAAAGCCAGGGAGTTATCCGAGCTAGTCAGGAACCTCCTAAAACCAAGAAAAGTGTCAGTGCATCAATGCACAAGAGTCCTGGGTAAATGATGGCTTCTTACGAAGCGATTCCATTCGGCAGATTCCACGCAAGAACCTTTCAGTGGGATCTGCTGGACAAATGGTCCGGATCGCATCTTCAGATGCATCAGCGGATAGCCCCGTCTCCAAGGACAAGGGGGTCTCTTCTGTGGTGGTTGCAGAGTGCTCACCTTTTTGGAGGGCCGCAGATTCGGCATTCAGGACTGGGTCCTGGTGACCACGAATGCCAGCCTGAGAGGCTGGGGAGCAGTCACACAGGGAAGAAATTTGCAGGGAGTGTGGTCAAGCCTGGAGACTTCACTTCACATAAATATACTGGAGCTAAGGGCAATTTACAATGCTCTAAGCCTGGCAAGACCTCTGCTTCAGGGTCAGCCGGTGTTGATCCAGTAGGACAACACCACGGCAGTCGCCCACGTAAACAGACAGGGCGACACAAGAAGCAGGAGGGCAATGGCAGAAGCTGCAAGGATTTTTCACTGGGCAGAAAATCATGTGATAGCACTGTCAGCAGTGTTCATTCCGGGAGTGGACAACTGGGAAGCAGACTTCCTCAGCAGACACGATCACCACCCGGGAGAGTGGGGACTTCACCCAGAAGTCTTCCACATGATTGTGAACCGTTGGGAAAAACCAAAGGTGGACATGATGGCGTCCCGCCTCAACAAAAAACTGGACAGGTATTGCGCCGGGTCAAGAGACCCTCAGGCAATAGCTGGGGACGCATTGGTAACACCATGGGTGTACCAGTCAATGTATGTGTTCCCCCCTCTGCCTCTCATACCCAAGGTACTGAGAATTATAAGGCGAAGGGGAGTAAGAACGATACTCGTGGCTCCGGATTGGCCAAGAAGGACTTGGTACCCGGAACTTCAAGAGATGCGCACGGAGGATCCGTGCACTCTACCTCTAGACTTACCGCGGCTGCGTTTGACGGCATGGCGGTTGAACGCCGGATCCTGAAGGAGAGGGCTCCGATGGAGGAATTTCAACTGGGTCGATTCCTACATTTCCTGCAAACAGGATTGTCTATGGGCCTCAAATTGGGGTCCATTAAGGTTCAAATTTCGGCCCTGTCGATTTTCTTCCAGAAAGAATTGGCTTCAGTTCCTGAAGTCCAAGCTTTTGTCAAAGGAGTACTACATATACAGCCCGGTTGTGCCTGCAGTGGCACCGTGGGATCTCAATGTAGTTTTGGGATTTCTCAAATCCCATTGGTTTGAGCCACTCAAATCGGTGGATTTGAAATATCTTACATGGAAAGTGACCATGCTACTGGCCCTGGCTTCGGCCAGGAGAGTGTAAGAATTGGCGGCTTTATCGTACAAAAGCCCATATCTGATTTTCCATTGGGACAGGGCAGAACTGCGGACGCGTCCTCAGTTTCTCCCTAAGGTGGTATCAGCGTTTCACCTGAACCAACCTATTGTGGTGCCTGCGGCTTCTAGCGACTTGGAGGACTCCAAGTTGTTCGACGTTGTCAGAGCCTTAAAAATATATATATATATTTAAAGGACGGCTGGAGTCAGAAAGGCTGACTCGCTGTTTATACTGTATGCACCCAACAAGCTGGGTGTTCCTGCGTCTAAGCAGACGATTGCTCGTTGGATTTGTAGCACAATTCAACTTGCG
Source organism: Pseudophryne corroboree (assembly GCF_028390025.1). Lineage (NCBI taxonomy): Eukaryota > Metazoa > Chordata > Amphibia > Anura > Myobatrachidae > Pseudophryne > Pseudophryne corroboree. Next base: position 992,483,615 of record NC_086444.1, on the reverse strand, counting down.
CATTCTGTGGCAGGCCTGCCACAGCCAAAATCTGTAAATGCCCACTCCACAAGGAAGGTGGGCTCACCTTGGGCGGCTGCCCGAGGGGTCTCGGCATTACAACGCTGCCGAGCAGCTAAGTGGTCAGGGGAGAACACGTTTGTAAAATTCTACAAATTTGATACCCTGGCTAAGGAGGACCTGGAGTTCTCTCATTTGGTGCTGCAGAGTCATCCGCACTCTCCCGCCCGTTTGGGAGCTTTGGTATAATCCCCATGGTCCTGACGGAGTCCCCAGCATCCACTTAGGACGTCAGAGAAAATAAGAATTTACTTACCGATAATTCTATTTCTCGTAGTCCGTAGTGGATGCTGGGCGCCCATCCCAAGTGCGGATTGTCTGCAATACTTGTACATAGTTATTGTTACAAAAATCGGGTTATTATTGTTGGAAGCCATCTTTTCAGAGGCTCCTCTGTTATCATGCTGTTAACTGGGTTCAGATCTCAAGTTGTACAGTGTGATTGGTGTGGCTGGTATGAGTCTTACCCGGGATTCAAAATCCTTCCTTATTGTGTACGCTCATCCGGGCACAGTATCCTAACTGAGGCTTGGAGGAGGGTCATAGGGGGAGGAGCCAGTGCACACCACCTAGTGGTCAAACTTTTAATTTTGTGCCCTGTCTCCTGCGGAGCCGCTATTCCCCCCATGGTCCTGACGGAGTCCCCAGCATCCACTACGGACTACGAGAAATAGAATTATCGGTAAGTAAATTCTTATTATTGTTGTTAATAATAATTATAATAGTAATTTAATTATATAGCACTCTTTCCCAGTAGGACTGAAGGTGCTTAACACATATAATGAACATAATACAATACAGTAACAATGAAAAGCTTTTTCATACAATACAGAGAGCATGGAGATATTAAAGGGGCATTAAGGAAACACTTAAGTAAACAGGAAAGTCGTGAGTCTGTTTTTGAAAGATCCTAGAATGGGGGCCTCTCAAACTATGCAGGGAAGTGAATTCTATAGAATCGGAGCCTCATGGGCAAAAGCTCGACAGTATGGAAGCTTTGAAAGTCAGTATGCCAATCTTGAAATAGATTTGCCATTATACAGGCAGTCAGTGAGGGGGGAGTAGGGAATGGGTGTTATGTGTCTGGAACTGGGCTGGCTGGTTAGGGATACAATTACAAATGCATGTATGACTTTTGGCAGATCTTAAGAGTGCTTGATTCCGGCTAAGGTATGTTCCTCAGATGAAAGAATGGGGATATGATTGTGGCTGATACCTGATGTTTAAGTGTCAAGCCACCATCCAGGACAATGCCAAAATTCCACACAGTGGTTGTTCATAGTGAGAACATTAGTTGCTCATAATGAGAATTATATGGGGATTTTTCATGAGGAGGCTTCATCATTTGGACTACAAGTGATCGAAACATTTTTTCCTGTTTCATAAACTCTCAAATAAAGAATTTAGGGTGTTATTTAGCATCAGTCGCAAAATTGGTAAAACACACACTGGGCGATTATCGGCTGTCTGCGCATGTACTGTGACCGCATTGCGTGTGCGCAGACTTTCACAATGCGATTGCATCCCGTCACAATGCACTCACATAATGATTGATAGGCGGCAGGTGTTCGGGGTCGATGACGCGGTGTTCATGGTGAGTGATGCGGGAAATGCAGACGTCATGGGTGGGTGACATCATATGCGATTGTTGCAATAGAAAATATGTCGCCGGTTCGTTTGCTGCGTATGCAGGGAGGCAACCGGCATTTCCAATATTTCTCAATTTCTGTGCTGCGTTTGAATTTCAAATGCGAACGCAGCGCTGGGTGGTGCTTCACATGCTGGACAGACTTGTCCTGTGCTGGGCTGCTCTGAGCATGCCATTTTGAGCAGTAGTAGTTCCGCAATTTTAGCAGAACTGCTACTAAAGCTGAATAACCCCCTTAGTCAGCACTTTATTTAAAGTTTATATAAAATTGTGTTTGTGCATACCTGCTGACTGCTGTGCTTTTAGAGGGACAGTCCCCATACTGTTCCATGGACCTGCAATCAGCTTTGCCCCAATTCATGGGGGCCGGGAGATATTGCACTGTGAATGCCAGTGTCTCTACAGCAGTGTTTCCCAACTCCAGTCCTCGGGGACCCATAACAGTGCGCGTGTTACACATCTCCTAGTTGGTGCATAGGTGTATTCATTACTGGCTGTCACAATTCAAAAGATCCAAAGGTGGAGGTAATTATTTCTGTGGGGACTGGAGTTGGGAAACACTGCTCTACAACAAACATCATAAGAAAAAAAATAGGGGGACATGGTCATGCTCATCCCCATATTGTCGTATCCACGCCCCATGCTTCTCTGTTGAGACATCTTATTTTGGGAAACATGTAAATAATTATTATAATTATATATATATATATATATATATATATATATATATATATATATATATAGGTCCAAAACGTGTTCAATACCCCAGCACCCACAGCTCATGGAGGTTGGAAAGAGCTACAATACATACAGATGTGTTCTGGCTCATTCAACCTGCGAATATGTCACATGGCTGCATGCATCCTTATTGCAATTAGCCATGGCCACGTGTGACCCGTTTGCGGGAGCATATGTACCATGTGATCCTATGGATTGTGGGAGCATATGTAATGCACTCGCACGGTCGCGGGGACGCTAGTCATGGCAATCGACTAGCGATTACCATTGTTATCAGCAAAGATGAGCTAGGACTCATCTGTAACACATGTATTAAAGGAGGTCTCAATGTCCACTTTCCCACAGTTTATGCCATAAGAGGGCAATATTTAGCTGAATATTAGGAAAATTTAATTTTCATTGACACTGGAGAAACTAAAGCATTGCTGTCGTTCAAACTCTGCCTAGTTCCAGAAGAACGTTCCTCATAACAGGACCACCAGCTACAGAAGAGAGAAAATGGAGACTTATGTATTTAGTTCAGTATAAGTACACAGTGCATATTACTCGTATCAACAACACATCCAAAAGGGACCAGAAGTATTGTGATACTGAAATCCTTACTATTTCCTTTGCAGTTACCATAAGAAGTACTCGGGATTTCATGGGGTTTTTCCTTCAAACTCGTAGAACATTGGATGACCAAGTAGCTGGATCTTTTGTGTTCATTCCACCTGGATCCAAACTACTGCGCTGCTTTGAAGATGGAGACACTGTGACCCATTCGGACAAGTCCTTGAAAAGAAATCTCTCTTTTGTATGGAAGTCACCCGATCATCCTGTTGGAGACATAAAATTCTTGTGAGTGTTCACAAATTACATTCATATAATATTTTCCTGTATTTTTCAATTGACTCAAAATAGATGTATTTGTTTCAGGGGTCCTTATACTTTATATTATTTCATATTGTTAACTAAAATATATAAGGCGGGATGTTTGGCATCCAAGTTTGCCGGAGGTGCGGGATGCCAGCCGAACCCTGACCTTTTTTTAAAACAGCAATCATTTACAAGGCATGCTTTTGCCTTTAAAAAACCGTCCGAGTTCGGCCGGTATTCTGCACCTCTGGGAAACTGGGGCACCATTACATCCCACCTATAGTGTTGTGGTTATCTGTGTTACAGTATATGCTTCTCTGTTCAAGCACAGAAAGATAAAGGATATATACCGTGGTATGTGGTTGTTGTGTTGACAAGCAAAATGTGGACTCCAAAACACTGGTAATGGGAGATCGAAAAGTCAAACATGCTGGCACTACAACAGTAAACATGATGATTAACCATGAAAATAAGTAGCATTTCACATTTCTCACTCACCCAGTGCTGGCGTTCCAGGATCCACATATTGTTTTTTGACATTTGAAAGGGAAAATTCAATTGTTGGAAAAGTCAGTTGGGTGTCTGTTTTTTTCTGGTCTAACAGACTTTTCAAACAATTAATACTGCCCTAAAAGTCAACAAGAGGCATGTATCCCTTTACTGTGAATAGTACATGTACTTTTCAGAATGGAAGAGTATGAAGACTCTAGAAGAGAGGAAATATAACAGAGAGACTTCACAGTGACAAGTTAAGATACATCGCCACCTACTGTGACTCCAGTATAGCTTCTCAAGTACTGCTTACCGTACAGCTATTATATTCAAACTATATATTCAGCATTATTCTGAAGATGGAAACAATTCAATATTTCCGTAAGAGAAGTTTTAAATGTTTTAACAAGTATCAATTTCTTTAAAAATAAAAGGAAAGCGGAATGTTCCTTTTTTGTTTTTTCTATTTATCATAAATTTGTATAAACATTCAACACAATGGGAGGTATCCAATTACCCACGGTAAAACATCAGGTGCGAAAAACTGACGTTTTTCGCTATTTTCCCCGATGTTTCACAGATTTTTTTTTGTTCACAGCCTCTCCTATTAGATCGCATATAAAAATTGCCCTTTATCCCGAAAACACACCAGTTCAGTGAAACCTGTGGGGATAGCCAAGGGCCTAGCTACCATAGGTGCAGGGAGTGCAGCTGCTATGGGGCCCAGAGCTGAGAGGGGCCACCTTCCCTGTCATAGTAACATGTGTTATATACATTTTTCACCATTGTTAGGTACATAGGAGCCCTTACAAACTTTTGCCTTGGGGCCTACAATATATCTTGGTATGCCCCTGGACCTGTTAATTATAATGTGGTAATAAGTGAACTGGAGGGTACTGTACTATTACAGACTGGGACATTGTAATGTTGCGCAATATGAACTGGAGGCACTGGCTTTATGTGAATTGGGGATTCTGTGTTGCATAATATGTACAGCCAGCCCTAGAAATGACACATAACGTAAGCTAGGGCACTGCTATGGGGCATAACATCAATAACTGCTGTGGAAAGGGGTCTCTCTACAATAGAAGCATTGTCACAGGGGCCCCTCGAAAATGCTGCTATGGTGCCCACCATGTTTTGGCTACGCCCCTGGGGATAGCCCTGGGGAAGAACATTACCCGCGCTAATGTACCATGGGTAATAGGATACCGCCCAGTGAGTAAATAATGTAATGGTGAAAACATTGTAACTCATTAAAACATGAACATTTTATAGTCCAGTAGATTAAATTAACAAAACAGAAGAACAAGAGGTTTCAGGATGATTATAAATCCCTGGATAGTCAGATGGGAAAAGTCAATCGGACTGGTAATACAGTGAAGCTAATATAATATAATCCTTGTCGACAGACTATTGATAATAATAATAATAATAATAATAATAATCATAATCATAATAATCATATATTAACAGTAATTATGCACATACATTTGGTTGTATTAATATGATTTATCCTGGCTGGAAAACTATTTACATTTCACAGAGTACTGTAATATGTCTGTATTACACAGAAAACCTCCTTTATTTTCTTTGATGCTATAATAATTTCAATTGAATGTATGTCATTGTAAGTAGTTGAAAATACATTTCCTTGTGACTATTAAATACACTTTACTGTTTAATACAAAATAATAATAATCTCCCTGTGTACATTTTACAGTATGCGTATAATTGGTGGCAAACAGCGCAATCTACATTAAATATTAATTATGGTGACTATTTTTTGATGCTGATCGAGTATATATTAATGTACTTTTGGGTTAAAGTTTTACTGGTTTATTATTACTTTCAATGTCAACACTCCATTCACACATACTGTACTAAAGACACAGCCATAGGACAATTAAACACTAGGCTTTGTGAACTTGATGTGTTAATATTAAACAATTTCTTTCACTTTTACAGTGTATCAGTGGTTCAGTCATACTTTGTTTATTGGGCACGGATTGAATCGACCATTGTGTCTGGACACATACATAACAAGATTTCTGAGCAGCAGAATCCAGAAGCATCAAACATGAAGACATCTTCAGTGACGAGTACTCCTCTCCATAAAATATTACACCTAGGTAAAATATTCCACTATATTGCCCCTCCATGGGGGCTGCTACATGCAGACCTGAGAAATCCATTATACTAACCGACTTTATACAGCAGAGGCAGGAGGCGGGCTAGTGGCATACTAGTCTACTCTCAAATGGCTGGGAGTCTCCCAAAAATTGGGTGTAGCTCTTGGCCCCCTGGAAGAGTGGGCAAGTCTCCTGGAGCCCCCCACCAAGCTGCCTACTTACCGAGTGAAGTCAGCAGTCCAGGACACTGAATCACGCCATTGTAGACACCCCCCCCACTGTACAATGCAGGGGGCATGGCCACAATGACATGATTGTGACCACCATGCTCCCATACCTCCTCCTATGCTGTGACAAGCCCCTACTGCACCCCTATGCCTCCTCACACCTTCGATCCTCCCTGCCGACCTGGCAGCCCCCTCCCAGAGAGGATGGGGGCAGAAAGTCAGTAACTATTGGTAGTGGTGAGTGGGTGGACCTATAACAGTTTGCAATCTCTTAATTGTTGCTTGTGATTGGTCATTCTGCTCACTTCTTTTTCCAACTAGGGTTAGTGGCCCTATTAGTATAATTACTGACCTAAGTGGTAGTGCAGATTTACTAATATTGCATAGTACATGGATGGGGAAAAGAAGGCAAATGGGCCATATGTGGCTTGTATGGCAATTGGGTCTAGCATGTTGCCTCTCATGCTGTGATGAAATAGCTGAGAGCACACAGATCAGAAGTCCCTTACATCTGATTGGACAAACTTGTCAGTTGGCACATCAACACCAGGAAGTGTCTAACATAGTGGGCATCTGGCATATTGTGGCTGCATGTTACAGAGCTGAAGCTGGATTCATATGGTGGAATGTTAAGGCACACACTCTACCATTATCACTGAGACTCTTTTTGTCATAAAATGGAAAAAGTGGAAAAGAAAGACTTTGTTTCTCCATGGACTGGTTATGCAGTTCCTGATAGAGCACTTGTTAACATCATACTGTAGCATACCAATAAGACAATAATTCTGTCATCACAAATCTTATCTCAGTGCTTTATGGCTGCTTTGGAGCCGTTTAATTAGACATACTGTAGGGTTTCCAAAATCCTGATAAGCAGCTACAGCAATAAGACACTTTGGGCTTACTTCAGTTAGCTGCAAATCATAAAATCAATTTGCCACATTATAATGCATGGAGTGCAGAGGCATTTATGTTTTTTCATGCAGAAAAAATAGCGGCTACTTTTGTGTGTAGTCGGGGTTGGACTGGCCCACCGGGGTACATGGGAAACCCCCGGTGGGCCCCACTGCCTGCAGCCACCATTTCCTCCACCTCTAGGGATCAGAATCCAGACTGTGCACTTGAATTATACATTATACATATGTTACCTTATACTGCAGAGGATTATGATGTGTTTTCTATAGTGCATTGCTGTTATTAATCGGATAAATGATCATGCATGCACAAGCAGTATTTACTATATAAATTTGTCAAGGGGTCCAGCCCATGAATTCTTTAATGGTTATCCAAGCCTTCAGGGGCGTTTCTACAGAGGAGGGGGCCCATGTGCACCTCCGGGTGGGCCCCCTCCTCTGAACGGCGCTGTAGACTCCGGCAATGTGCCAAAGTCTACTGCGCATGTGCAGGTCTCCAGAAACATGGCACCCACCATGATCCGTGGACCAATTTGGCTACCGCGCATGCGCGGTGGCCATTTTGGCGGCGATTTCTGCGCCTGCAGCTGGACTCTGGTTAGGTAAGTATGTAAATGTGTGCAATGTGTGCGGTGTGGGCCCCCCCGGGACCCAGGGGCCCGTGTGCATTGCACACATTGTACCCATTATAGAAACGCCAATGCAAGCCTTTGTGGCGGTTGGTCACCCCCCCCCCCCACTGTAGAGTAGCCACACCCCTAAATATGGGCCCCTACCACTGCATTCCCCTGGTAGGCCCTTCATGCCCCAGTCCGACACTGCGTGCATTGAACAAATACTGGGCATATTTGTGTTTGGAAATATAGAATTAAGACAAACCTTTCCACAACTGTAGAATCTCTCTGCACATTTTAAATCTGCCCAACCTGCAGGGCAACATTGTTGTGCTCCTTATTTGCTTTGCTCTTAATATAATAAAAGCTTTGCTTTGAATAATATGTCACACATAACTGTTTAGTCTTTTCTTTTTTAATAGACTCAAAGCTTTCCAATGCGTCAGCTCACACAGACAAGCCATCTTTAGGGAGAGCTACTGAAACCAAACCCCCAGAACTGCTGCCCTACTCTGTTACTGGGAAAATGAAGCATGCCTTGCCTGATGCCACTGTCACAATTCCTCCACACTCCTATACACCATCCATCAGCAATGGCCTTAGCACTGCAACAGCAGGATCCTCTCTCCAGCTTCATCTGTCAACTGTAGAGACTGTAGCGTCACAGAACAAGACATCACATCACAGCATTATTAGCTGGTATGGGGTATTTGGATTATTAAAGGGAAATATAAAAAATAGTAACTATCAATATTTATCTATGAGAACCAAATATATTACACCTGCTAATTTGTTATGTACAGTAAATGAAAATGTGTTTTGTTAAATAGGACTCCGTATGCACTTAAGAGAAGCGTAACACCTCTGTGTTCTTCATGCCAGAAAGAAAAAAAGGTAGGAATCAAAAGACCCAAAAAAAAAGAGCCAATAACAGGAGATTAAATATGATGAAATCAAAGACTAAAATATTGTTTAGTGTGATACAGAAGATAGACATTAAAAGTATAGTAAGTCATTAGGTCTACACCATAGCGTCAAAATGTCAACACAGATTTTTTTTGGGGGGGTGTTATTTTGTCTATTTAAAGATTTTTGGGTTGAAATTTGTTGCAGTGCTTCGCTCGCCGCGCTTTGGGTGCGGTGGCTCGCTCCACTTCGCTCGCCACATGGGTACTAACGGTAATAGTCTGCGATATTGATAGTAAATTTGTTTAAATGCGTTCGCTCGCAACGCCTCGGGCTTGATGGCTCGCTTCACTCGCCACAAGGTTACTAAAGGTAATAGTTTTTGACATGGATTGTAAATGAAGCAAAAAGTGTAAAAACATGAAAAAAAACTAAAAAAACATGTCGACCATATGTATTGACCTTTTTCATGTTGACCTTTTGACCCTGTCGACCTTTTTCAGGTTGACCTTTAGACCGTCGACTCTATGGTGTCGACCTCTCAACTACCTCACAATATTGTTAATAATCTAAAAGACTGAGGGTAGCAGACTCTTATTTTGTAAAGTGTGTGATATATTGGAATATGTTCCTAAATTCTGTAAATGCACTTGCAATTGTTACATTGTGAAGCTCTGTTATGTGTCTGTAGCCGTGTCCTGAAATGTCACATTCTTTTTTGCATTCTATTATTATTTGGAAAAAAAATATTTTAATATGCAAATTAATAGATTTTTATGAGTTTACATCATTCTTTGCTTACTTTCATTCTTCTCATATAAATTTTTTGCTGCATTTACTATAAAATTAATAAAAATGTGTAACTTCATAAAATGCTCATTCTGTTTTAATGGGTCACTAAATATTGGATTCCAGCTTCTTTGTATACAAGGGCAACTAATAACCTTTTCAAATAACCTTTACAAATATGTAGGTACTCGGGTACTCGGGAACGGTATGTAGGTACTCGGGTACGGCACATTGCGGACCGGATAGAAAGATTGTTGGGAGAGGCCCGGCGGTCTTGGTGCACGTTGGCACCAACGACAAAGTTAGTGGTAGGTGGGATGTCCTTAAGAAAGATTATAGGGACCTAGGCCAAAAACTAAAGGCAAGGACATCTAATGTAATATTCCCCGAACTATTACCTGTGCCACGCGCTAGTCCAAGGAGGCAGAAGGAGATTAGGGAGGTAAATGTGTGGCTCAGAGGAAAGAAGGGTTTGTGTTCCTGGAACACTCGGCTGACTTCTCAGTCAGACGCCATCTTTTTTGTCGCAATGGATTGCACCTGAATGAGGAGGGGGCTGCGGTGCTGGGGAGAAGGATGGTTAGAAGGTTGGAGGAGATTTAAAACTAGGTGCCTGGGGGGAGGGATTAGTAAGAACTAGAGGGACATCTAGAGAGCGAAGAAAAGAGGGATGTATAAAGTATACTGGGGGTGGAGAGGGGGAAGGAGAAAAATAGTCAGTGATGGTAATTTAGGGAAAACTCAAGTTCCTAAGGAAACGTTATCTACAACAAAACTTGTGGATCAGAGAATTACTAAGCTTAAGTGTATGATTGCTAATGCAAGAAGCCTAACAAGTAAAATGGGTGAATTAGAAACAATTGCACTTAAAGACCAATATGATTTAATAGGCATTACAGAGAAAACATGGAAGGGTACACCCTCTTCAGGAGAGGTAGGACTAATAAAAAAAGGAGGGGGTGTTTGTCTTTATGTTATACCATTCTTAAAACCGTATTTAAAGGAGGAAATTTACGAGGGGACTGGAGATAACGTGGAGACATTATGGGTTGAGATTTCGAGTGGGGGTAAAGATACAAAAAACTTTTAATAGGGACAAGTTATAAACGGGTGTGGTATGGGAGGTAGATAGTAACTAGGTCGACGGTGTCTAGATCGACCACTATTGGTCGACAGTAACTAGGTCAACAGGGTCTCTAGGTCGACATGGTCTTTAGGTCGACATGGTCTAGGTCGACAGGTCAAAAGGTCGACATGAATTTTTTATGTTTTTTTGGTGTCGTTTTCTTCGTAGAGTGATTGGGAACCCCAATTAGTGCACTGTGTCCCCTCGCATGGCTTGCTTCGCTCGCCATGCTTCGGGAAAGTTGCCTCGCTCTGCTACTGCTTCGCTCGGCACAGATTACCATTCAAATCATAGTCCACGTGGATCGTTAAGTATGAAAAGGTTCAAAAAAAGAAAAAATCATGAAAAACTCATGTCGACCTTTTGACCTGTCGACCTAGGACATGTCGACCTAGAGACCCTGTCAACCTAGAAACCCTGTCGACCTAGTTACTGTTGACCTAGAGACCGGATACCGTTATAAACCGCCAGATATTAGTGCTTGTGATGAATTACAACTCTTGCAGCAAATCGAAAAAGCTGCAGGAATGGGGTATGTCATTACTGTTGGGGACTTTAATTACCCGGGCATAAAATGGAACACCGAAACAGTAAATACAGCTAGGGGCAACAGGTTCTTAAACATGCTAAAAGACCATTACTTGTCCCAGGTAATTGAGGAACCAACTAGACATAAGAGTATATTGGACCTAGTACTAATAATGAGGAAATAATATCAAACACTAATGTAGGGGAGACCTTAGGAACTAGCTATCATAATATGATCACATTCGATATCCGCTTCCAAAAACAACAATATAAGGGTCTAAGACTTTTAACTAGAAAAGCTAATTTCATATTGCTGAAACAAGCAATGAAGGACGTCAATTGGGAAAATTTTATTTCATGGTAAGAATACGGCTGAAATGTGGGATGTTTTTACAACTGTTCTCAATAAGTACACTAAATTGTATATTCGCAAGGTCAACAAAAACAGGAGTAGTAAATTCAAACTGATGTGGCTTAATAAGAAGGTCAAGGAACAAATGGATAAAAAAAGCGTGCTTTCAAAGCATTTAAGTCTGACGAGACGGTGGAATCATTCCAGTTCGACAAGGAATGTAACAAAAAATGCAAAAAAGAAATCAGAGCAGCTAAAATAGAAAACGAAAAACAAATCACAAAGGAGAGTAAAACAAACCCCAAAAAGTTCTTTAAGTATATAAACGTAAAAGTTTAAAAAAAGGAGAATATTAAGCCTTTAATGGGAGAGTTGGATGTCTTGATTAATGATGGTAGGAAAAAGCGGATTTATTGAATAAATTCTTTGCATCAGTATTCACAAGAGAGGACAGGTTGACAAGAGTAAAGCACAACATAAGCTATAATAATAACAACCCATTGCTAGGTACTTAGTTAAACGAGGAAGTAGTCTGGGAGAGACTAAGTAAAATTAAGATAAATAAATCTCCTGGCCCGGATGGACTTCACCCCAGGGTTCTTATGGAACTTAACGCAGAGATATCGAGACCCCTGTATCTAATTTTCAGAGAGCCAATTACATCAGGAATGATACCAAAGGACTGTATAGCAGAGGTAGTCCCAATATTTAAAAAGGGTATTAAAACTCATCCCGGTAACTATGGACCGGTAAGTTTGACATCTATAGTGGGGAAAATACTGGAAGGTATATTAAAGGATACCATACTAAGAGTACTTGGATATCTCCAAGGTTATTACAAGGAATCAGCATGGTTTTGTGAAGGACAGGTCATGTCAGACTAACTTAATAAGCTTCTTTGAGAAAGTGAGCAATAATATTGATGGGGTAAAGCAGTAGATGTGGCCTTTCTGGACTTCGCTAAGGCATTTGACAAAGTCCCACATAAGAGACTAATTTTCAAATTAAGAGAGCTCGGGGTAGGAAACACTATTTGTACTTGGGTAAGTAATTGGCTGTACAAGAGGGAACAGCAAGTGGGGATTAATGGGATGTTCTCTGAATGGGCCTCAGTACTCAGTGGAATACTGTACCGCAGGGATCAGTTGGGCCATTGCTGTTTAACATATTCATTCATGACCTAGGAGAGGGACTAGAAAGCAATTTTCGCAGACGATACTGAACTATGTAGAGTAATTAATTCAGACAAGGATGTTGAACCTCTACAGAATGACTTATCTAGACTTGAGGTCTGGGCGGATAAATGTAAAGTTATGAACTTTGGGACTAAAAGCATTCAGGCAGCATATAAACTAAATGGGTGAAATGTAGGGATAATGGTAGTTGAAAAAAGATTTGGGGGTGCTCATCAATAATAAACTTAGTAGCAATACGCAATGTCAAAATGCAGCAACAAAAGCAAATAAGGTGTCAGCACGCATAAAACGGGGAATGGAGACAAGGGATGAGAGTGTAATCCTGCCACTGTATAAATCATTGGTGCAGCCACACCTGGAATATTGTGTACAGTTCTGGGCACCTCACTATAAAAAAGATATCTTGGAACTCGAAAGTGTTCAGAGGTGAGCTACCAAACTGGTTAAGGGGTTAGAGGCACTGAATTATGCGGAAAGACTTAAAAGGTTAGATATGGTTACACTGGAAAAGAGGCGATTGAGAGGGGACATTATTAATATTTATAAATACATAAAGGGACAATACAAAGATTTATCAAACAATTTGTTTATCAAAAAATTGCTACATAGGACATGAAGTTAGAAGAAAAAAAATTTCATACACAACGGAGAAAAGTGTTCTTCTGAGTAAGAGCAGTAAGGATTTGGAATTCTCTGCCAGAGAAGGTAGTATCAATGGATTCAATCAATAAGTTCAAAAATGGATTAGATAGATTCCTAGCTGAAAAAATATCCAAGGATACAGCATTTAATTATTATAAACTGATAATACAGGTTGAACTCGATGGACAATTGTCTTTTTTCAACCTCAACAACTATGTAACGTAGGGGGTCATTCCGAGCTGATCGCTCGCTAGCTATTTTTTGCAGCGCTGCGATCAGATATTCGCCGCCTATGGGGGAGTGTATTTTTTTTGCAAGTGTGCGAACGCTTGTGCAGCCGAGTGGTACAAAAAAAGTTTTGTGCAGTTTCTAAGTAGCTCTGAACTTACTCAGCTGCTGCGATCACTTCAGCCTGTCCAGTCCCAGAATTGACGTCAGACACCCGCCCTGCAAACGCTTGGACACGCCTGCATTTTTCCAACCACTCCCTGAAAACGGGCAGTTGACACCCATAAATGCCTTCTTCCTGTCAATCTTCTTGCGATCGGCTGTGCGAATGCATTCTTCGTTAAATCCATCGCCCAGCATTGCCCAGCTTTGTACCCATACTATGCACCTGTGCATTGCGGTGCATACGTATGCGCAGTTTTGCCGAGGTTTGACCTGATCACAGCGCTGCAAAAAATAGATAGCGTGCGATCAGGTCGGAATGACCCCCTATGTAACTATGTATATCACAGAACAATGATATTTAAATCAAAATGTACATTTGAAATACAGCAGATTGCATGGCATTGCTTTGTGTTATCATTTCAAGTATTTAAGTAAAACTGGCTAAAAGGTTTGATGTACAATAGTGTCCTACCATGGAATAACTGAAAGGAAGACCACATCAGTAACTTTTGTCTCTTAGTCGCTCTCTTGTTTGTCATTGGAGATGACAAGATGTTATGGGTAAAAATATTATAAGTTCATTCACTTTTATGTGGATGTACTATAATTATTACAAAAGGCCTAATTCAGTTTGAGTTGTAGTTTTGCAAAAAATCGCAAAACTATAACTTGCTTCTCTAACATGTGGGGGGCCACCCAGCACAGGGCAAGGCCGCCCGCATGCCGGGTCCTGCCCCCTGCTAACATGCAAGCGCATTGCTATACACCGATAAACTTGCATGATTTAGGTAGCCCCCAGTTTATGTAGCTTAGTTGCGTAGGCAGTCAGAGGGCCACCATCTTTTGGGTCGCATCGGCTGCATGTGACGTCACACAGCTGCTGCAACCCACCCACCCCAGCAACGGTCCGGACACGCCTGCGTTGTCCAGATCAAGCCCCTTAAATGGAGCATCGACACCCACAAAATGTGGTGTTGACGCCCCGTTCCTGCCTCCCTCCAGGTCTTAGACTGCAGTCGCAGTTTATGACCGTGCACATGAGCACACCGACGTGTGTTCATGTGAAGAAGTGCTGAAATCGCCAAATAGCTATTTCAGCACTTTTGTGGGCCTTACTGAATTAGTCCCAAACCTTACAATGAGTGAGCTGAACCTGTTGCTGTGGTACTGGTCCAGGTTTACTGTCTCTGACAGATGTAGTGAGTGAGGCTTAGTCTTAAGTTGCATGTAGCCATGCCTGTGTCTGCATTTTGTTTTCCACAGTTGTGTCTGCCACATTATGCTAATGTCACTACAAAGTCCAGTTTATTAAAGAGAAAATAAAATCATGGTCAGTTGTAGTCCAAATGATAAAACCTCCTTCTGAACAATACCCATATAATTCTCACTATGAACAACCAAAGGTAAATTACCAAAGCTGGGACACCCTGGGACCACCCTTCACCTGTAGCTAATCTAATCAAAAGTGGGATGATTATTACTATAGTAGCGAGGCTTTGGGAGATATTCTCCTTTTTTTTTTTAAACAATTATTTAGAAAAAAAAATTTCAGTCATATATTATGTATGGGAAGTATATAGAATCTGCATCTGTTTCCAAAGTCGCGTCTGCATCTTTATGCTAATGCTGCTACAAAGTCCTTCCCTGATGTACATCCATGCATCCGAATCTGCAAGTACTGAGACGCATACTGTCAGCAACCTTAGATGTTCAAATAGCGCTTGGCGTGTCTTTAGACGGACCAACGGTCGCACTGTAAAAACTTGTACAAATCCTATGGCAGGTGCAAATTATTGGTCTTAATATGGCCTCCTATGTGAACAATTCTGCGACTTTGAGCACAACCACTATCAGTGACATGCCAGCAATATTCCCATAAGACACTACATCTCCATGGATTTGAGTAGCCACCCCATGTTACCTCCCAGTCACCACACAGGGCAGTAAGTGAGAGTTCAGAGGTATACAGTATTGTTCAGCTGGTCTTTACAGCAACTGTAATCAAATAGGACAAATGGGTTTTAAGGAGTCAAACATGGCTCCCAGATTTTCCAATTTGCCCCTAAAGATGGATAAGGCTCAGAATGAGCCCAGAGGCAAAACATTAAAGATTCTGGATAAAGCAGAATAAGAGAGAGAATACATCTTCTCATTAGAGCCTCTAGTAGCCTCCAATTATGCCCTACTAATGTCATTAGTACATCCACTCTCATTTTTGGACAGACATTTTATTTTATCAGTAGACCCTAAAGGTTCATTAGCTGGCCCCGAGCATTAATTATTATTAATTATTATTATCCTTTATTTATATGGCGCCACAAGGGTTCCGCAGCGCCCAATTACAGAGTACATAAACAAATAATCAAACAGGAAAACAGCAACTTACAGTTGACGACAATATAGGACAAGTACAGGGTAAATAAACATAGCTACATCAGCAGATGACACTGGAATAAGTATCAGGTGGCAGAAGACTGCTGGATTTGGTGCAGCTGAAGATTATTAAAGTAAGAAAAGGGTAAACACATGAGGGAAGAGGGCCCTGCTCGTGAGAGCTTACATTCTAAAGGGGAGGGGTAGACAGACAGGAGTGAGACAGATGGGGTACATAGAGAGCGTGGAACAGAGGTTTATGATGAGATTTGGCTGGGTTTGGTGAAGAAGTGGGTCTTGAGAGCCCGTTTGAAGTTTTGTAGAGAGGTGGAGAGTCTGAGGGGGAGAGGTAGGGAATTCCAGAGAAGTGGTGCAGCACGTGAAAAATCTTGGAGGTAGGAGTGGGAGGAAGTAATCCGTAGGCAGGAGAGTCGGCGAGCATTAGCAGAGCGAAGAGGACGGGTGGGAGTGTAAAGCGAGATAAGATCAGAGATGTAGATGGGAGAGGAGTGGGTGAGGGCTTTGTAAGTAAGTGTGAGAAGCTTGAAATGGATTCTGAAAGGGAAGGGGAGCCAGTGAAGGTCTAGTAAGAGAGGAGAGGTGGACGTAGTGCGTTTGGTGAGAAAAATGAGCCGGGCAGCAGCATTGAGGATAGATTGGAGTGGAGAGAGGTATTTGTCAGGAATGCCAGTCAGGAGGAGATTACAGTAGTCCAGTCTGGAGATGACCAGTGAGTGGATAAGAGTCTTAGTAGCATCCTGGGTCAGAAAGGGTCTGATCCTGGAAATATTTTTTAGATGAAAACGGCAGGTTTGTGAGAGGTGCTGAATGTGTGGTTTGAAGGAGAGGAAGAAGTCAAGGATTACTCCAAGACAGAGCACTTGGGGGGTAGAGGAAATAGTAGTGCCATCAATAGATAATGAGATTGTAGGAGGTGAGGTTATGCGGGAGGGAGGGAAGATGATCAGCTCGGTCTTAGACATGTTAAGTTTAAGAAAGCGCTGGGACATCCAGGAAGAGATAGCAGAGAGACAGTTGGAGATACGAGTGAGGAGAGTAGGGGAGAGGTCTGGAGAGGAAAGATAGATTTGAGTGTCATCAGCATAGAGATGATATTGGAAACCAAAAGAACTAATGAACTTACCTAGTGAGGACGTATAGAGAGAGAAGAGAAGAGGACCAAGGACAGAACCTTGGGGTACCCCTACAGTTAGTGTAAGTGAGGGGGAGGTGGAATCATGAGAGACAGAGAATGAACGGTCAGAAAGGTAGGACGACAACCAAGAGAGGGCAGTGTCACGCAGACCAATGGAGTGAAGGATTTGCAGTAGGAGAGGATGGTCCACAGTGTCAAAAGCAGCAGAGAGATCAAGTAGAATAAGTAGAGAGTAGTGTCCCTTAGATTTAGCAGCATGGAGGTCATTGCATACTTTTGTAAGGGCAGTTTCAGTGGAGTGGAGAGGACGGAAGCCAGATTGGAATTGGTCAAGCAGTGAGTGTGAGGAAAGAAAGGAAGTAAGGCGGTTGTAGACAATACGCTCAAGGAGTTTGGAGGCAAAAGGGAGGAGAGAGATGGGTCGGTAGTTGGAGAGAGTGTTTGGATCAATTAATCATTGCTGTGGCCAGTATGGAACAATGGGGCAGATGTATTAACCTGGAGAAGGCATAAGGAAGTGATAAACCAGTGATAAATGCAAGGTGATAAATGCACCAGCCAATCAGCTCCAATATGTAAATTAACAGGAGTTGATTGGCTGGTGCGTTTATCACCTTGTACTTACCACTGGTTTATCACTTTCTTTTGCCTTCTCCAGGTTAATACATCTGCCCCAATGTGTGACACATTGTGTACACCACAACTCGCTCCTCTGTAAAACCACAGGATGAAAAATAGCACAATCTTTAACTCACTCCTCATAATTGTTTTAAACTGGCTTTCACACTACATGCTCAGTCCCTGCTACCTGGTACACACACATACAGAAAAACAAGTGTGGTTATATTAACCCCTGCAGCCTCCCACAGCTACATCTCCTGTTTCATGATAGTTTAAGCTGGCTACAAACTACTTCATCTCCGAAGCAATATGCAGATTTATTGATTGTTCTAATTATTACAGTATGTGTTCAGCAAGTGTGACAAAATCTCTCAAGGTATCTGGTAAAAGCTTGTTTTTGTCCAGTGTAAATGTAGAAACCAACATATAATCCATTCAAGACATATCCAAGTTATTGTCTGATTTGAGCAGGGCTTCATCCTGAGCGGCTCTGACCAATTTGGTGCCCTAGGCAAGATTTTGTCAGGTCCCCCATCCACCTTCTTTCTTATGTGGGAGCTTTTGCAAGTGGCAAAGGCACATGGCCTTGTGGAAGGGGCATGGTCCCACAGAGGGGCAAGGCCTTTTGGTGCTGTGCTCCCTTTCCTCCATTGTGTTGTGCTCCCCATTACACATACATAACTCCCAACATCGGGAGATGGGGAAGCGAGACTCTCTGGCGTGGCTAAGCCACGTCGTGGCCAAAAGGGGGCATGGCCTATAGACATGGGGGCATGGCTTCGTGGAAGTGCTGCCATCGCAAGTCATGCCACCATTTTATGTCACGATGGGGGCATGCCCAGCGCTCTGTGAGCTGCTGGAATGCCCCTAGCCCCTCCGTCTCCCATGAATAGATGCTGTGCGCATGCACCTATTCACTGCTTCTCTGCTAGGCAGGGTAGTGACTGACAGGAATCTCCCACCTCCCTCAACTCTTCACCATGGGACACTGCGCCCAGCGGGTGAGACAGCGGGACAATCCCAAAATAACAGGACTGTCCCGTGAAAATTGGGACAGTTGGGAGACACACAAGTGTCTCTCCAGACCCAGTCCACACAGGTGTCTCTCCAGACCAGGCTCCAGAATGTTGTTAAAATAGTGCACACATATTATAATATCTCAAACAACATGAATGAATCCTGCAGACTCAGTCCACACAAGTGTTTCTCCATCAAGCACATTTACTTTCTTTGATGTCTAAAGGCTGCCCACTGCTCTGCCTAGCTTAGTGTTGTTGCATGATATCAATTAGGTGAATGGTGTATAGCAGACCTTCAAATTGGTGTCTAGTGTATGTACTCGCCTCCACCACCTACCCAGTTCCTGCATTATAACTGTTTTAGGGGAAGTTTCAGTGTTATTTAGCAAACAATTGCCCTTATTTATCAATGAGTGATAAATTTAAATGTGAGTGATAAATTTCACCAGCCAATCCGCTCCTGTCATTTTTCAAACACAGCCTGTGACATGGAACTTAGGAGCTGATTGGCTGGTGCAATTTATCACTCATTGATTAATAAGGGCAAATATCCAGTGTCTTGATTTGTAAATTGTGCCAGATGTCTTCCTAATAGACCACCATGTTTTACCACAATTCAGAACTTGGCCGTATCTAGAGCATTCCTCATATGCACTGTACTGTATAAAACACACTCTTCTCTGTTCCACCTGGTGCATCTTCCTAGTACATGGGCCTCTTGTCTCCTTGTTTCTTGTCTATCCTGGTGTCTGCTGCTTTACTTTAATGCCATATTTGTGGCAAGCTTAGTCATTATTTGTTTTAGAATATACATATTTTATAGTATCTCTACTCTTGATAAATCTAAAGCTACTCACTACTCACCAAGCGGAACAGAGATACGATTTACAAACATGGTCTAAAATTCTAAAACCTTTTCCTACATTGTTTTCAGATACTTTCTACAGAAATGACATTGGCTCCAGCAAAATCAACACTGCCTACTGATTCATTTGCATGGCTTACTATTTCACTTTTACCTAGCCATAAAACATTTCCAGACCCTATGAAGTTCAGCTTACGCAATGCACAGATCCACCATCTACCTCCGTCCACAACTGAAGGTCAAATCCACAAGACAACCAAAGAGCTGTCTGCAAACTTTCTGCAACAACCAGAATCTGCAGCTTCTCAGAGAAGCATTGAGATCCATACAGAAAATACATCTCCATGGGTAACCAGGTCTATTCAGAAATTTCCTGGCAAAGAAGGAGAAAATAAAGGTAGAGGCATGCAGCTTGCTATGACCCAGCTAGGCATCCTCTTAGGCTGCTCTGTAGTATTAGGGATGGCCCTTGCTGCTGGCCTGCGATGCATCCATGCCCAATACTGCCATAAAAGGAGTGAAGTTTCCTTCAGTGAACCAGATGAAAATGTGATTACACTAAAGGAGAATGGAGAAATGAGGCATTTCAAGAAGATCAGAGAGAACAGTTTTGTGCTGGTCCAAGCAGAGTACAACTGGATAACTCCAGCAAGCAGTGTAAAAACACAATAAATGATCATTTACTGTAAGAACCAGAATACATGTCCAACCTCAGTGCAAATGTCATTTTTAGCTATGTGCCTATTTTGCATTAGAAAAATAAACACACATTTTTGGTTTTGTCAGGTGAGATATTTCAGTTAAATGATGGAAAGGACACATTTATGGGCATTTCTGCATAACAGAGGGCCTTAGAATTATTTTGGATTTTTACAAACCCTTGGATATGGAGGTGATCAGCATATACATTTCATGTGGTACTTTTTATACCTTCAAGGCACACTATATATGGGAATTCTCATTCGATGCAATTTTGCTGATGTCATAGAAGCCGCAACCAAGCCAAATTTTAGGTGGAAAAAAAGCAAACCATTTTATTCATTATTATTTTCACCCTAATAATGCACAGGTACAGTATAAGCCGAATGAATTTCTGGGGGTTTAGATTATGAACCAATACAAAGAGTAGGTGGGCCAATTCATGGCAACTGCTTAAAATGTGAAATGCACTGTGGAAAATATTTTTTAATAGCGCTTTATACACAGTAAAGTCACGTTATTATGACCACCAGCTAATAGCCAGAGTAACCGCCATGTGCACCACGGACAGCAGCTAGATGGGCTGAACTGACGTTTCTTACACACGTCTGGTAGCCCCAAGGTTCTTTTTGACGGTGAGCTGCTCCACTGTAGCGTGTCGGTTGGCCCTCACTCACCTTTGTAGCTGACATTCACCTCTCACATCAATCACACATGGTGCTCTGCAGTTTCCATGACGGTTATTCACAATGATGCCATTTGTCTAGTCACGATACACCTTCACCACACAGTTTACAAACTGCGCTGTTTCGGAAATACTGCCACCCTTGGCTGGAAAGCCGATAATCATCCCTTTTTTGCAACTCGGATAAATTGCTCCTTTTATCTATAACAGCAATGAGTGATATGTGTGCAGACGGCCTATTGCACACCTTATATACCCACCAAGCTAGCGCAAAACACATGGCGTACTTCAGGGGCTATGCGTTGCCAACACCAAATGTAGGTGGTGGTCATAATAATGTAACTCGAATATATAATCATTTTTATATATGTATATTTTAGGTTTTGCATTACATATTAGATTTCTTTCATAATAAGCAATATAGCTGAAATGTATTAGTTTGAATCTTTAAACGAAGTACATTATATATATTTTTCTAGTGAGAACATTTGAACTTTCCAGTATATATATTTGTAAGCACAAAGTTATATATCACGTAATTAATTTGTGAATTGAGTAAAAGAATAAATTAAATATCTATCTTGTGTACGTGGAAATGTATTAAATTAGTTTAGTTTCTATTTTGCCTTATATGACCATGTGTCTTTCTTTGTTATTTAATATCACCTTCTGTAGCTGTTAGCAGCTGGATTTGAAGACATTTGACAGGAGTTTAGAAAGTGCTATAAAAATATTGATTGTAATAATAATAATAAAAAAATGCACATACGGAAAATGACATTAGATAACACTATCATACGTAAAAGGGACAAAGTAAATGTCAGCTTATGGTCCTGTCAGCTCATGGGGCCAAACATTGCTTTTCATCAGGTGCAAATGGAAAGAGATCTTTCCCATCCATTCACACCTGTTAAGGAGACATGTTTAATTCTAACAGCAAGAAAATTCTGCAATTTTACCTCAGGTCAGTTCAATACTTTTATTGTCAGAATGTTCACATGTTTTCTGAAAGCGCTCTAGAGAACAATGGAATATTGTATTTTTTCCATCTGAGTCTCTTACAAAAAAACAAATAGAAGCAAAATAGGTATTTCATATTTGTTGAAAACTGATAATTGAATATTCTTAACGGGCACTCTCAATTGGCCATTATTTTATCCTAAGCAACCCATAAGATTAGTCTGATAATTCCAACATCAATATTTATTGTACACTACCCTGTAATTTTCTATCAATCACAATGGAGATCTCACATCGCTAGGCTCTTCTGACACTGCCATTCGTATACAGTCACACTTAGATTGTTAACGTATTCTTTGTAGTTTATTACAATATGTATTGTACATGTAAGAGGCATTATTGTCTCATAGAGCTATTTTATATGTAAGTACTGTATTTGTCAAGGAGCTATTGAACCTACTATATTATATGAAAAATACAAGTAGATCGTTTGGCATCTGCGAGTAATTGAGTAAGTGCGGCTATACCCGGGGACATGGGTTTGGGGTGAGATCAGATGCAAAGGGAGTGAGAATTGGGGCTGTTGGCTATTTTTCCTGTTACAAGGGCACCTCAGCCCACTCACTTCTAATTGAATTGATTCCTTTTTAACACACATTCTGTACAGTATGCATGAAAACATTTTTATTCTTCTTAACTATATATTAGGAATTCCTGACTTAAAGGGCTGAGTTAATGGAAAGTTTCCTCTGTTATGTATAACTGTCTCCTTTCTAGTTTTCTTTTTTTTATACATAATTTTCTATATTATTAATTGATTTTTTCTGGCGACTTATTATTTGGTAAATACTTGAGAAAAGAATCAGCAGCTAAATAAAGGAGTCACACAAGTCACCCAAAAACATCTCCAACTTCTAAGGATGAACCGTGGTGGAGCCACCTCTGCATTCACACGTATCTTATGGGGCCTAATACCAGTAATAATTACCATTTGTATCTACTAAAGAGTTTGTCTGCATCACATACACTTCCACTGCAGGACCAAAACTAGGATGTTTGTCACCTAGGGCAAGGCAGTAATTTATTATATGAATGTAAACAAAATATAGAATTTTTGTGGCATATTTATAAACAAAAATGTGTGGGAAATCATCTGGAAATATTGAGCATCCCCTTTGCATGTAGCAATATATGCTGTGGTCCCCTATTTTCAATCACAAAAGGGTCCTTCATAGGTTTCCATGGGGGCTTTTAGATTGTGACATTTACCATGCTACAAAATGCAAGCTTAGCACTAGTAGCATGGGAATGAAGTTATCCTTACCCAAGACAAAGACTCACTGGATATCTGGACATCTTTGATTGAGGTTTGCAGGCAGCATTGTGCATCTTGTAAAGGACGAAGAAATCTAATGCTTCCATTGGCAGGCCCAGCACTCTTTTATTGTTCAGGTAGGGAAAATATGTAAAAACTTTTCCTGTACATTTCTGTAATTTCTGTCATATCTATCTTAACATCTTGCACCCAGTATTGGGTCATAATGTATTTATAATGAATAGGTTGGATATCATAACGTCACCATCAAAGGCATGTTCAGGTCACCAACTCTGTTTAAAACCAGTTTATTATACATGATAACACAGCCTAAAAAATTACAAGCAATTACCCCCTGTGGGTTATTCTAGAGGACATTTAGGTAATTGTCATCCTCAACTTATTACCGTCGAATGGGCAACTGAGGAGTGACTTTTCCCTCAATGCTTTGAACAAGTTAACAACTCTTTCATTTTAGGTGGCCAACATGTAATATGTGGACACGTGGATGACACATTCCTATCTGTTGATTGGGTAGTGAGGTAATAAATACCACTTACTTTGCCGGGAGATCCAGATATCACTCCTAAATTGCAATACAGTATGTCACTGCCTTATTTTCTTTTTACTACAGGGGTCAGATTGAACATGTTATGGGAACATGACTAATTGTCATCCATACAAAACAGGGGCCATATCTGTAACCCTGTTTTTGGGGTGGAGGGGGCAGCAGCAGCTATGCCAACCCCATATATATTTTTGGATTTAGTTCATCTACAGAGATATCCTCTACTTATGCTTGGCTTGAAGAAGCGATTCACACATTATAAGCAAATCCTGCCTGCAGATATTTCAGCATCCTGTGTATAATTTAAATGGTACATTAGCCTAATCCATTTGACATCAATTTGGGGGTTAATTAACTCATCGAGAAATATGTAAAATATATCTCACTATTAAAATAATTACGGCATGGACTGAAATTGCTGCATACTGTATTTTGCCAAGTAGGCACTTATAAATATATCTATGAATTAAATATGTATACTTCCAAAATATCATATTGTAATGAAATGCTAAATACTTTCTACATGTCTGCAAAGTATTCTGGAAGTACTGAAACATATTTAATAATAAGTATCAACTGAGTAATCATGGACACCTATACAAATCATATAAAACAAGAAAAAGTCGAAATATAGCGCTCAGTGTGATTCCATTTGATATACTTAGAGTTCATAAATGTCCATGTGGGAATATCAACTTCATTGGTCAATCTTGCTGCTGAAATGTGGATCGGAACTTCTGCTTCACAAGTAGACTCAAGATAATATGGAATAAAAGCAGAGATAACAGATCATGGTGCAGTATATCCTTATGGAATATAAAGTTGATATTATGTCTGATGGCAATAAATTCTTTGTCTATTGGATGGCGTACCCCACTCACAAGAAAGATAGTAAGAATCCGCTCATAAAGGTATCTTTAACTCTACCATAGTACACGAATCGTGACAGGGAATGCGTACCGTTACTCACTCTGGAATTAGCGTAGATCCTCACGTAGCGGTTTCTTTTCTCGTCACTCCATAAAATAAATATGCTGGTGGCAATGAATACTAATAAAAAAACTTTTTATTGTTATAAAAAACAGGGGACCACAAATGGCTCGAGGCGGAACATGTGATAACTGGTGAGCCGTCGGCCGAAAACGGCAACTACCAGCAAGTTCTAAAAACACAGAATTCCAGCCTCAAGGGAGCAAGTGTGTATAAATCCTCCTGTATATCTTATTCCAACGCGTTTCTACCCAGTAAATGGGTCTTTTTCAAGGAAGAAGATTGATCTCATGAATAATTCTATTTAAATAACACAACAGGAAGTGATGTCAAACTAAGCCAATTGGGTAATCATGTGGGTTACCTAGGCAACGTGTCTCCACGTGTACCCAGAATCCCACATGGTAATTAAATTGGCCGTGACGACATCCGTGTTCCTAATAGAACACTATGTCCGATTATCACCATGGTTACAAGACGTATCCACGGGCTTCCGCCCGCCGATCACATGCACAGACAGGGCCCTGGAATGACGGACTTCCGCCCACGCATCACGTGTACTTCCGCCCGTCCTCCACAGATCGAATGTCCAACTTCCGCCCTCCAAGCACCGTACTTATGTGCTTCCGCCCTCCAGTCACCACACTAATAGGTTTTGGATTTTAAATCCACTCTGGCGGCGGTAAAGAAATTAATCAAGTTACCATAGTGACGAATCACCATGGCAACAGTGCATGATCATCACCATGGTTACAAACGAGTCCGCCGATCGCATATACAAACAGGGCCCTGGATTGACGGACTTCCGCCCGTGAATTACACGTACTTCCGCCCGTCCTCCACATGTCAAAATAGAGGGTTATGTTGACCTACTTCCGCCCTCCAAGCACCGTGCTTGTGTGTTTCCGCCATCCAAGCACCGCACTTATAGGCTTACTTCCTGGGCTTAATTTGACGGCACTGAATAAATTAGACATGTTGCCATAGTGACGAATCACCATGGCAGCATGATTATTAACCCTAGTTACAATGATGATGATCATTGCTACAAAGGGATAACCAAATAAAATAAAATAGAAACCACTTGAAGCTGAAATTGTGTAACATAAATGTATAAAACTTATAAAAACCACCGTAACTCAAGTCACTTGAGTTACGGTGGTTTTTATAAGTTTTTATAAGTTTTATACATTTATGTTACACAATTTCAGCTTCAAGTGGTTTCTATTTTATTTTATTTGGTTATCCCTTTGTAGCAATGATCATCATCATTGTAACTAGGGTTAATAATCATGCTGCCATGGTGATTCGTCACTATGGCAACATGTCTAATTTATTCAGTGCCGTCAAATTAAGCCCAGGAAGTAAGCCTATAAGTGCGGTGCTTGGATGGCGGAAACACACAAGCACGGTGCTTGGAGGGCGGAAGTAGGTCCACATAACCCTCTATTTTGACATGTGGAGGACGGGCGGAAGTACGTGTAATTCACGGGCGGAAGTCCGTCAATCCAGGGCCCTGTTTGTATATGCGATCGGCGGACTCGTTTGTAACCATGGTGATGATCATGCACTGTTGCCATGGTGATTCGTCACTATGGTAACTTGATTAATTTCTTTACCGCCGCCAGAGTGGATTTAAAATCCAAAACCTATTAGTGTGGTGACTGGAGGGCGGAAGCACATAAGTACGGTGCTTGGAGGGCGGAAGTTGGACATTCGATCTGTGGAGGACGGGCGGAAGTACACGTGATGCGTGGGCGGAAGTCCGTCATTCCAGGGCCCTGTCTGTGCATGTGATCGGCGGGCGGAAGCCCGTGGATACGTCTTGTAACCATGGTGATAATCGGACATAGTGTTCTATTAGGAACACGGATGTCGTCACGGCCAATTTAATTACCATGTGGGATTCTGGGTACACGTGGAGACACGTTGCCTAGGTAACCCACATGATTACCCAATTGGCTTAGTTTGACATCACTTCCTGTTGTGTTATTTAAATAGAATTATTCATGAGATCAATCTTCTTCCTTGAAAAAGACCCATTTACTGGGTAGAAACGCGTTGGAATAAGATATACAGGAGGATTTATACACACTTGCTCCCTTGAGGCTGGAATTCTGTGTTTTTAGAACTTGCTGGTAGTTGCCGTTTTCGGCCGACGGCTCACCAGTTATCACATGTTCCGCCTCGAGCCATTTGTGGTCCCCTGTTTTTTATAACAATAAAAAGTTTTTTTATTAGTATTCATTGCCACCAGCATATTTATTTTATGGAGTGACGAGAAAAGAAACCGCTACGTGAGGATCTACGCTAATTCCAGAGTGAGTAACGGTACGCATTCCCTGTCACGATTCGTGTACTATGGTAGAGTTAAAGATACCTTTATGAGCGGATTCTTACTATCTTTCTTGTGAGTGGGGTACGCCATCCAATAGACAAAGAATTTATTGCCATCAGACATAATATCAACTTTATATTCCATAAGGATATACTGCACCATGATCTGTTATCTCTGCTTTTATTCCATATTATCTTGAGTCTACTTGTGAAGCAGAAGTTCCGATCCACATTTCAGCAGCAAGATTGACCAATGAAGTTGATATTCCCACATGGACATTTATGAACTCTAAGTATATCAAATGGAATCACACTGAGCGCTATATTTCGACTTTTTCTTGTTTTATATGTTTGTTTATGTGGGTGAGGTGGCCCACTTTTTTGTCGTTTAGCTGCAGAAGTGTATTTGCGCCTTGGGCTTCTGATTATTTTCTTTTTGACCTATACAAATCAGTCTTGCACTGAGGATTGTATAACAGAGGTTGGAGTGACCTTCCTGCTGGGTGCTCTATTGAACCATACTCTAATAAATGACATGACTAATACATCCCTTTCTTTGTCAATATGAGATACTCCTCCAGGTTGTCCCTTCTCCCCTGTTGCATAGTATGTCTCCCATTTGTGTGTCGTCAGTACATACAGTATATAGAAAAACATACTGTAAGAACACACAAGGGAACAACATGTGTAGTATGTTCAAAGAGAAAGTCCCGGAATTCCCTCTGTGATTCACATGAGGATAAATATGGGAGTGAAGTTGGAACCACCACCTTGTAGATTATTCTTCCAATCAAGTGTACACCGTAGCATTCCCGAACTCACTTATATAACAAGTGTTTTTTATGTATAAAGATTTCTTAATGAGTGTACTTTTCTCCCCATTATTCATACACTATTCAAAATGCGTACTCCACTCACAATGAGGGTGGATAAAAATAACACATAAAGGTTTCTTTTGGTCAGAAAGACTTGTTGACAGTTGTGGATGTACCCATACTCATGGTGTAAAGATGTTTCCAACTCCTATCAAGGTATCTTTCTGTCTACCGCAAGTATTAAGTTTCTTTACTTCTTTCTTTCTTTCTTTCTATCTTTCTTTTCCCAAACTCAAAATGGATGGCGTTTGTTGAGGACCAGAGAACTCCGATATAGTAAACAATGTTTAATAAATTCAAACACAAACTACAGCATAAAAAAACATATACAGGTATGTAAAATCAAAACCAGATTAAAAGTCACAGAAAAAGCTGCCTTCTTTTAAACAGGAGGGTGTCCTTAATAATGGACGTGTAGTATAACCGCAAGATCAGTTCTTAAAATGATACAAAAAGTATAAAAAGAAGATGTACCTCCTTCTTTGACAGCTACATTGGCTATTAAAAAGAGAGTCACCCTTACTCTGGTCAACGCATTTCAGTTCTATATGAACCCTTATCAAGGCATATAGGAAGTGTGAATGAGCACGTATTTATTGCAGCGATTAGCCAATCACCGGAAGAACCGGAAGTTTTGTGACTACCATATAATTAAAATATACATATTAAGCACCATAGCGATGATGAAACCATAAGTGACGTTCCATAATATCAGCTTCGTTGGTTACATACTGTAGAAACATAGAATTTTATGACAGGTAAAAACCAACATGGCCCATACAGACTACCCTTTAGGGTTAAGGTATTATGGTTATGGGTTAGAGTATTAGGGTTCGTTTAGGGGATTGGGTTAAGGTATTAAGTATGAAGAAATAGGGTTGGTTTAGTGGTATGGGCTAAGGGTTAGGGTGTTAGGGATAGGATATTAGCGTTGGTTTAGTGGTGTTGGCTCAGGTATTAGGTGTATGGGTTATTGTTATTGAAAGGTTTGGGGTTAGGGTTTTAGAGTTTTAGGGATAGAGTATTAGGATTAATGTTTAGGGTGAGGTTTAGATTAATGTACCAGGGTGAGGGTTAGGATAGGGATGCTCTACATCCTGGATTTACTGGATTCAGTGTACAGTATGTGTCTTTGCTCCTGGGAAATGTGGTGCAGAGAGGGTGGTTTAGTCATCCGGTGGTGGTTAGCAGGGAACAGGACCCCGGCCTACAGCAGCAACAGGAAGAGTGTCAGACACAAACTCATAGCCAGGTCACTGAGGTCCAGCTAGGGAGAGTGTTCAGGATGGCATATAGGAGTTGTAGGGGAAAAACTACAATAATCAGACGTTTTTCAAGCAAGAGTTACAGTATCTCTAGTGTCCCGATATTTGAATTGGAGGGAGACCAAAAAGCAGTTTTCGCAAAGTAGTTTTACAGTAGTAGAGATTTCAGGTAGACTGTTATCCTACTATTTCCCCCTGTTTAACTCCTGTATTAATCATAATAATTCTTTAAATGCAATATCACTTAGAAAATAAAAAAAAACACTTTGAATAAGAAAAAATACAGCAGCCCATACACTAATCAATAGTTGTATAGACATGTGCGCTGAATGATTATACCCCACCCCCAATACTCTCTTCACACTACAGGGCTAGCAACAAATTCCACAGCAAGCAATGCCTGAGTAGCATTCCATTTACCTAGACATTTACTAAAAGCCATGCCTTAAATCAGTCTAGAGTTTGCAGATTGGAGAAGTGTAAATTCCCAGTGTCCCTTATACCTGTAGTTATGAAAACATCGGATCACGTGATCTTATTAGTTCCAGTTGAACAACAAGGGACATCGGGACTGTAAGGAGGAATTTACACGTCTCCTTGGTAACCAACAAAGCCGATATTATAGAACGTCTTCTCCAGTTTCATCATCAATATGTCCCTTCCGGTTTCGTTTACGAATGTCCACTTTTTTACAGTTTAATACAGACAAGCACATTGTTATCATTATGGTGTGTAGATTTGGTTTTTAATGTGATACATACTGAAAAATTGTTCCTGTATTGAATATAAGGATTGCTATAGAGCTTAATATGTACACTTTACTTATATGCCCTTCATGGAACTTTCCGGTTAACTGGGATTGGCTAATTAATGCAATAAATAAATCTTATTCTCATTTCCTATATGCCTTGATAAAGGTTCATATAGAACCGAAACACCTTGGCCAGAGGAAGTGTGACTCTCTTTTCAATAGCCATCGTAGCTGTCAAAGGAGGCGGTATGTCTTTCTATCCGCTTTTTATACTTTTTTTTAATACAACTTGATTTGAAGCATTAGTTCAAATATACATAAACAGCATATTTTACTCTTTTTGCTGACATATTGGAAATAACAAAGACCAAATACAATTGTCATATGAGTATTACATACTGAGGCAAATGTGCTGATCAAATAAAAAATGATATTTTGTTATCTTTGGACAACAATAGAGATAAAGAGAAGGTTAAGTAAGTGAGATAAGTGTGTGTGTGTGTGTGTGTGTGTGTGTGTGTGTGGGGGGGGGGGGGGGGGGAGCCCCATAAAGACGGTGAAAAATTCCAGTCAGAGGGAAGTATCGGATCATCTTGTAGGAGTATCGGAATTTCAAACCATAATGTTGAGTGAAAGCATTTGCGAATTTGGGCTTTTATATTAGAAGACAGAATGGCAATGAAACTTTCCCAGGTATAAAACAAGTGTTTCACCCAGTTTTCTTTTTGAAGGGAGCAGGGGCGTAACAAGACCTTTGTGGGCCCCATAGCAAAATGTTGCTTCATCAGTATGGTGTCTGCCTTCAGTGTAACAGGTCATGAGTTTTAATCCTGGGTATGACTGCTAAGAAATGTGTGATTTAAAATAAATGACAATTAAATATCTATACATTTTTTTTCCAGAACACTCCATGTACACATATGGCCAACTGGGATCAACTTACGCAACTGAAGCGAGCGTAATGTTGATCCTGTAAAAATGGCAGGGCATGTAAGGTGAGTACATAGAACTAGCCTGTGCATAAGAAAGTGGTCTGACAATGGATCTGTCCAAAAGGTGGCCAACACTACGAATCCCCTCTGAATGCCAAAGGGTGAAGGGGTAGGCTGCCACACCACTCTGACATTCTGGGTTTTGTAGTGAAGGCAGAATTTGAGTTATATAAGTGTTCACATTAAATCTTTTATGTACCAATAACCATAACTTTCTAGTGAACATAAATATGAGATTAAGAATTATATCAAGTTCCGCAATAATGTAAGTGCAAAAATGCTACAAGATGAGTGTCTGCCAAGAATCCCTGTTATAGTTATGTCCGTGTAAACATTGGAATGTTGGATCCAATCCCTAAGAAGTCAGAGAGCCGCCTGGTTGTACCACACCACATTGGGGAAAGTAATGCCACCATGGGCCTTATGCTGCTGTAATTTAATACAGCTGATTTGGGGCTGTTTATTTTGCCAAATAAAAGTACAGAAAATCCTATTAATTTCTAAAGTGTCCATATTAGATAACAACAAAGGGAGGGTTTGGAGGGGATAAAGTGATCTAGGATAAGACACCATCCTAATTAGAATAGCTCTGCCCATATATGATAAACTAAGATGTCTCCAACCCTCCAGCTCAGCACTAAGGTGGCGGATGGCTGCAATTATATAAAGTATCTAAGGAGAGAGATATATCTTTGGGAAGTTGGATACCTAAGTACTGTAGTATATTGAGTGCTTATCCCACAGAAGGTACATTGGGCCAAATTCAAGGTTGATTGCAAAATAACACTATCCTCTAATGGGCAAAACCATGTGCACTGCAGGTGGGGGCAGATATAACGTGCAGAGAGAGTTAGATTTGGGTTGGTTATATTGTTTCTGTGCAGGGTAAATACTGGCTGCTTTATTTTTATACTGCAATTTAGATCTCAGTTTGAACATACCCCACCCATATCTAATTCTCTCTGCACATGTTATATCTGTACCCACCTGCAGTGCACATTGTTTTGCCCATTAGAGAAAAATGTTATTTTGCAATCAATCTTGAATAAGCCCATTGTGCGGACCCATGAGGGTCGTGTACAACGTTCTTTTAGCAAAAGGGCAGCAGATTTTTAATAATGTACCACAAAACCTGAGGCTAAACCAAATTGCTTAACTTTATGCATGAGAGGGCCTAAGGAGACTTAGGGGTTGGAGAGATACAATAAAATATTATCAGCAAATGCTGAAATCTTAATGGTCCGATTTCCAATCCGAATCCCCTCAACAGTTGATCAGGTGTGAAGAACACGTAACATAGGATCGAATACTAAATGACAAAGGAGCGGTGACAAAGGGCAGCCCTGTCTTGTTCCATGAAACATTTCAACCTTTTTGCCTCATAACCCGTTAACTAAAAGTGAAGTAACAGGAGAAGTGTAAAAAAAGGCAAGCAAGGCTTTGGAATTGGCACCAAAACCACGACGAGACAGGACATCATATAGATAGTGCAATGAGACTGTGTCTAATGCTTTTTGAGCATCCATTACTAAAAAGCATATTTTAGTGTGTGAAGGTTAATGTGAGGGACGAAGCTGTCACTCTTGCAACTGCGGACCATACAGTATACCCTTCACAGAATAATGGCCACTAAAGAAACCTAGCTGATGTTCCTTTAACAACAAGGACAAAATGCCCTATAAGTGAGTTGCCATGATTTATGGCTAATATTTTAAGGTCCATACTAAAAAGCGCAATTGGTTGATAAGATGATTGGAACAGAGGATCCTTTCCTAGTTTCGGGATTAGGGCGGTATAAGCTGCACTGAATGAATGGTACATGGTATGCCATCAATTAATTTCAAAGGTATAGTTCAATGAGAGTGGGGGCCATCTTGACCTGGAGTATTTTATAATATTCAATTGACATTCCACCAGGACCAATAGACTTATGAAGAGGCATCTCTGAGATAGTACTAAAAATCTCCTCATCTGTGTCATGGTCCAACAATTTACATTGTGGAAGTGAGAGCTCCGAAAGTCCGGCGTCGTCGAGTAGGGTGGAAAGCACATCAGGGTCACATGGCAGAGCCTTGTATATGTCAGGGAAATAAGATTGACATTTTGGGAAAATCTCAGATGAATTAGTTAGAAGAGGGACAGGGCTGTTAGCTCTAAGGGCAAGAACATTGTTTTTACACATCACTGTCCCGGACATATTTGCTAGGAGTGAACCCATGCGATTTCCCCATCTAAAGTATTTGTTTCTGCCAAAGCTAATTTTTTATTTTGATTTGTGATAATAAATAA
Organism: Pseudophryne corroboree; assembly: GCF_028390025.1. Taxonomy (NCBI): domain Eukaryota; kingdom Metazoa; phylum Chordata; class Amphibia; order Anura; family Myobatrachidae; genus Pseudophryne; species Pseudophryne corroboree. The sequence continues at coordinate 992,450,240 of NC_086444.1, read as the reverse complement.
TTTTCTAACAACTGACGAGTCTGCTGATATTTTTCTAATAAGTCAGCATAGGGTTTAGCTACATATTCAAGATAACGAGAGGAATAGCCCTCCCAAAGGAATTGTATTTTTCCTGATGGGATTTACATTGTATAGTTACATAGGATATAATCTCTCCGCAAATTACTGCCTTTGAGGGCTTTCAAAACAGTATGGGATTGTCCCAATGCTCAGTAGTATTATCAACTTATTCCATCCATTTATTCTTTATTCCAAAGGAACTGATGAAAATAGTCAGACCGGTACAAATAAACTGGAAATTGCCAAAATTTAGGCCTAATTTCTGAGTGAGGGGGGGCGGATGTAGACCAAAACCATGGCATGATCGGAAGTTAAAATGTCAGAGATATTAGTAGAAAGAACATGGGGGACTAGATGATCAGCCAGTAAAATGTAATCAATAAGTGAGAAGGAGTGGTGAACCCTGGAGTGAAATGTATAGGTCCTGTCCATTTTCTGATAGAGTCTCCAGGGATCCAAAATAGTATAAAATAGGTGCTTAGCAAGAACTATGGCAACCCTATGTGATTTGGTGCACTGCGATGCAAGCAGGCAGTACTGGTCGACAGTGGCGTCGAGAGGGGGGGAGGGGTACAAATTACTCAGGCATAAGCTGCTGGAGAGACCTGGGGGTGTCCGATTCCGCTAATAACCCGCCACCTCCCCACCCCGAGTGTACCTGTGCTGTGGCCAGCCGACGGCGGTGCCATCTTCCCGGTGATATCTTCAGGAAGATGGCGCAGCACATAGCAAGTACAGACTCAGGCACTGTGCCAAAATATTTGCTCTCTAGTGACCAGCGTCATCGTCCTAAATATCACTGGGAAGATGGCGCTGACCAGGGAGGAGGGATCCGCTTCCAGATCAAGTACGATAGGAAGGGTATGCCCTCCCGATGCCATCACTGTGTTAAAACGGTGCCCCCCTTGTGCAGCGCGCAGGGCCCCAAAATTATTTTATTTTTAGAATAATTTTATATTAAAGGGTGTAGTAATGCCCACTCTCATAATCCCCAACCCTGCCCCTTTACCGGGGCCTGGTGTGGCTCTTGACGGCCCTGCTGGTCGAGACCATTTTTTAAATACTTTTTGTGTTGTTTTAAGTACTGATTGTTGCTGTTAGACTACCAGTCCATTTTTAAGAACTTTCTGTTTAACAGAATGTACTGTAGCTTGTTCTGTTTATTATAATCTGGTTTTGATATTACTTACCTGTAATATGGGGTTTTTTATGCTGTTTTTGTGTGGAATTATTAAATAAAAAATTATATATAGGAGTACTCTTTTCATCATAATATACTCCCTTCAATTGGAGTTTGGGAAAAAAAAGAAAAAAGAAAAGAAGTTTAATACTTGCAGTGGGCAGAAAGAGACCTTGATAGGAGTTGAAAAGGTCTTTATACCGTGCCTACGGATATGCCCCCAACTGTCAGCAAGTCTTTGTGACCAAAAGAAACCTTTATATGTCATTTATATCTACATTCATTGTGAGTGGAGTGCGATTTTGAATAGTGTATGAATAAGGGAGAGAAAAGTACACTCATTAAGAAACCTTTAAATGTAAAAAAACCTCTTGTAATATTAGTGAGTTTAGTGAGTGATGTTCTAGGGGTGTTCTAGGGGTGACCTGCCTTAGTTCTGCCTTTGCGCCAATTTTGAGTTTCCTTCTAAATGGTATTTTGTTGTATTCTGTATGTCGCACTTAGGATTGCTCCGCACAAACGGGGAGCCAGATGATTCTCTTTTCATGGAAGAAAATTCCAGCAATAGCATGTAGCACATGCGCAGAAATGAATTTACACATTTTTGTCTATCTGTGGCTGATTCTAAGTCAGGCGGTCCTTGGCCAGATGCATGTAATGGGCATTTCTGGAAGGCAACAATGTGATTGCACAAACAGGTATGCCTTGAGGGAGTGACGTGCATACCTCCCAACATGCCCCTCTCCAGGAGGGACACAATGCTCTGCTTCTGGACTTTTCTCTTCATTTATGATTGCAGGCACCTGTGCTGAATGGCTTAATAGATGAGAAAGGTATTTCAGCACAGGTGCTGGCAATCCTAAATTATGAGAGAAGTCCAGAAGCAGAGCATTCTGTCCCTCCTGGAGAGGGTCATGTTGGGAGGTATGACATGTGCGTGTAGCTGAGTCGTAGTTAAAGAGAAGGGAGGCCTGTTTCAGGCGGATCTCTTACACCTACTGTAGCCTGGGGCTGGTGCAGGTACCTATAATAATGACAGTTGCAACTGTTTTCAGAAGAACAGTGGGTGGAGCGGCTTCCCACTAAGCCGCACAGATCCTGGCATTAGCCCTACAGAAACTTGCATTTGTAGAACCATACATACTATTACTAACATGTCCCGTTCTAGTAGGGCCAAAATGCTCTGTTCCTGGACTTCCCTCTTATTTTATGATTGCCATCGCCTGTGGTGAAACACCTTTCTTATTAATTAGCTAGTTCAACACAGGTGACAGCAATCACAAATGTAGAGGGAAGCCCAGGAACAGAGCATTTTGTCCATCCTGGTATGGGTCATGTTGGGAGGTATGTAGAGAGTAGTAAATACTGGATGGCCTTCGAGACATCACACAGAGACACTTTGTCTCCGGCTGCCTGCTGACAGAGAAATGTAAGTCTTAATAAAGCTAATCCCCCCCCCCCCTTCCCTCCCGCAGCCTAACCCTCCCCGGTGGTGTCTAACCCTAACCCCCCTTTCCCGCAGCCTAAACCTAACCACCCCCCCGTCCTGCAGCCTAACCATAATATTAATGCTACTGAATGCATTCGCAGGGACAGAGCTTTCTCACAAGCTAAATTATCGCATTGCGGATTGGGTTGATTTTATCATATCACATATGCATCCTCAGATGTGGATGGTGATAAATCGACTCCTTATGCTATTAAATCGTCGACCATTTATTAACAGTACATTACAATCAGTCAGTCATACTAAAGGGTTAATGTATTTGCAATTATAGCTTTGGTCCTTAACCCACTTTACCCACCAGCACATGCTTTCTTGTCAGTACACTTATATCAATTAGTGGCTCCACATGTGCTATTAATTATCCCACCTGTTTTCTATCAGGTTGGCCTGAGAACTACATACTCTTAAGGATTGATAATATACAGAATACTTGCCTACCTGACCCTCTCCACGAGGGAGACAATGCTCTGTTCCTGGACTTTCCTGGTAATGTATGATTGCCATCACCTGTGGTGAAACACCTTTCTTATCAATTACCTAGCTCACCACAGGTGATGGCAATCATACATTACCAGGAAAGTCCAGGAACAGAACATTTTCTCCCTCATGGAGAGGGTCAGGTAGGCAAGTATGATATAAAGTAATTGAATAACAGCGATGATTTAACAATTGCACTATAAATTTAGAGGTGGATATGCATTTATTATTATTATTATTATTATTATTATTATTAAATTTTATTCATTAAGGCACCACAAGTGGTTTGCAAAGCCGTACATATGGCAGGCGTAGAATAATACAGGCTACAGAGAACTTAACAATACAGAAACAGAAAAACTAAAACAGAGCACAAGTAACAATTAGCACACCACAATTCTCAGTACACAATACAGCTGAGATGTAAATATGTTCATAATGTATGTATTAGACATTTAATACAAAGTTCAGGCACACATATGATTACTACAGTTGTCCCTCTATATAGAAATAATAATAATAATAATAATAATAATAATAATAATGTTTTTATATAGCACTTTTTCTACCAATAGGACTCATAGTACATTTAAAAATAAAAACACAGGATACAAAATAACTTAATAGAAAAGAGAACTAACCATTTTGGCTTCTAAATTTCACTTTTTTTTTTGGACCAAAAGAGACATTAGTGAAATGCTTGACTAAACAGGAAAATCTTGGGGCTGTTTCTAAAGGTTTCTAGAGTGAAGGCTTCTCAAACTGTGTGAGTAAGTTCAATAGAGTCGGACCAACAAAGCTAAAGAAGCTTGACTCCCAAATAAATTCCCGGGAGATTCTAGGTACTTCTAATAGTCCTTCATCTACATATCGCAGTAATCGAGTGGGGCATTAAGGGATCAGAAGCTGCTTCAGGTACCTTGGAGCCTGGTTATGTAGAGCTCTGAAAGTCAGTAAGCAAATCCTGAGATATATTTCCATCTTACAGGCAGCAAATGAGAACAGATACGTGTTTTGTGACAACAACAGAGCTGGTTAAGCATGGGCGCAACTAGGGGTGGGCTAAGGGGGCAGGTGAACTGGGTGCTGGATTGGAGGGGGCGCTGAGACCCCGTAACACCCTCTCCCTATGCAACAGCGGTAGCTAAGAGCCGTCAGAGCTGAAGCTCCAGACTCTACTAGCTGCCGCTTAACAAGGAGCTGGCAACACCGCATTTCCGTGATGAAACTGAAAATAAACTACAGCTCCCCCCCCCCCCCCCCCGCACCGCCTTTAATCATACTACAGTGCACTGCTGAGGGGGAAACGGATAGGCAGCCGAAGGTCTGAAAAGGGGACGGGGCTACACAGCACTGTACTGTGCACAGTACCAGGACAGCCAGCAGCATGGGAGAGAGGAGAGCTCACTATAGTGCAGCAGCACAGCCTAAATAGTGAGTATGATTTAGGGAAGGGGCACTGTTTGTGTGTGTGACTGCTTTAAACAATTTGTGTGTCTGTATGAACATGTGTGTAACTGTATGTGAATATGTGTGAGACGACATATCTGTATATGTGCTTGTGTGTCACTGTGTGTGTGTGTGTGTGTGTATATATATATATATGAGACTCTATATATGTATACAAGTGTGTGGCTATATGTATATATGTGGGTGCAGCAGCTACGAGTCATTTGCCCATATGGAGTTTATATACAGATATATATATATATATATATATATATATATATATATATGTAGAAAGGAGGACACAGCACTCTCGGGTCTTGAGATTACACAGCAAGCTGGATTAACAAAACAGACTGCGCTGCTGAGCACACAATACCATGCTTACCGTAAATACCAAAACACCGAACAGACCGGGCACAGCGTCCACGTCATCGTCGGGAGCCTATGACATCACAGCAAAGTGATGTGCGCTATCCAGCGCCATTACCACAACAACCCGCTAGATGCGGCAGCAGTGCTAGGGAAAAGATACAATACAATAACACCAGGAAAATACAGTGAAATAACATCCACCCAGTAAATAAGACACTAAATAGTGTTACATGCGCGAATACACTCATGGCAGCCTTGTTGTAAAACACTAACCAAGAAGACTAGAGGGACAATTAAATGAATTAAAGTCATACTAAACCTATCCTACATAATCCTGCATACTCAGTATAGGTAATACATATTTAGAGAAAACATCCTAGGTTATTTGACTCATTCAAGCCAAAAGGTGCTACAGTACATAGCTGAAAGATCCAGCGAGCCTCCCTTTGTAATAGATGGGCCCCCCGGTCATCTCCACGGATGTTCAGGGGAACATGATCTATGATTTTATGGCGTAAGCTAGCCAGCGTATGTTTCACCTCACGGAAGTGCCGGGCTACAGGTTGCTCTTGGGGGGCACCCTCTAGGGGCAAGACGTATTGCCTGCCGATGCAGTGCCATCCTCTCCCTGAACTGGCAGATAGTCTTTCCAATATATAGCAGGCCGCAAGGGCATTTGATGTAGTAGACAACAAACGAACTCTGACAGGACAGAATATGTTTGATCCTGATCTTGACACCCGAATTTGGGTGAGTAAATGTAGGGCCACACTCCATGAAACGACAGGTTGTGCAGCCCAAACATTTATAACACCCAGGCTGCCGGGCCAAAAAGGTCTTAGGTGTTGCAGACTCTAAAGTAGAGATGTCATTTCTGACCAGAATGTCCCGAAGGTTCCTGTTTCGCCTATAACTTGGCATCAACTTGGAATGTTTAAGAGATTTAAGGTCTGGGTCCTGCATGTTATTATGGCTAAAAGGATGAAAGTTCTGGACAAAGGAAACCTTATTCGCATGTTTTTTGTCCTGCGCTTTCATACGAAGGGTATCCTGTCTTGGGATTGCCAGAACTTGTTGCTTGATAGTTTTAAGATGGGTCATGTTATAACCTCTGCTTGTAAACTGTTGCATCATTTGGTCTAGCCTAAACTCTGCTTTCTCCAATGTGTCACACGTATGTACAGCTCAAAGAATTTGAGATTTAGGTGGACTGGGGGTCATTCCGACCCGTTCGTACGCAGCGGTTTATTGCTGCGGTGCAAGTGGGTGCGGAATGCGCATGCGCGGCGGCCACAGTGCGTGTGTGCGACGTTGCCCAGTGACAGGGGTTGCCGGGTTATGTTGCGGCTACCGATGGAAGTGGTCACAGAGCCGACCGCTAAGAAGATTGACAGGAAGAAGGCGTTCCAGGGCGGATCCGGACCATTTGGAGCCGTGATAAGCTCAATATTGTTCAAAGGGATTACCAACAAGGAATGGTTTACTCTTGGGTTAACAACCCATGTATTTCTTCAAAGCACCACAGACTATCCAGGTGGCATCAAAGACGTGATGACAATACCAACAACTCTTCTGGTACACATTCTTCACAGAGTGACTTTGATAGTGATCAAGCAAGCAGCTCTGGTAAACCCCCTTTAGAGGTTCGTACCTGCGCTCCTGCGGGGTCCCTACAAAAAAACCAGGAGAGGGGGCCAGTGGCAAAGAATCTACAGGAAAGAAGCAAACATCCAAAAGACAGACTTAGTATTCAATCTATCTAAAAGAATGCTCTCTGCTGATGAGATCAGTGTACTCAACAAGGGACTTTCTTTTATACCGTGATCTAAGTTTGACAACTTCACATGGACAGTGGATGTTCATAAATTTTCAAGACAAATCCGGTAGAAAGAATTTTTTGACAAGCAACTGGTCCAACTACCTTCATCACAGATACAAAGATTTAGACCCAAATCGTCCTTTGATCCCGTATCTTCTAATAATTCTTTAAAAGTCTTCACAAGCACACTCAACCAATGTGTGCTGGAAGAGACAGGTAATTCCTCTCCTCCAAGGAACAATCTTACTAGGGGTGAGAGAGCTGCCCTGAAAAAAACTGAAGGAATACAATGACATCGTCATTCGCCCAGCCGATAAAGGCGGGGGCATGGTTGTCTTAGACCTTTAATACTATAGGAGTGCGATTCATCAGCAATTGAGTGACCCACATGTCTATTGGAAGCTCGGGGTGAATCCCACCACAATGTTCAAAAAAGAACTCGATGCAATTTTATTGGAAGCGGTAACACAAGGAGTTATCACTGAGAAGGTCTGTCAGGCTTTGACAGTACAATTTCCTTTAACCCCGGTTTTATATTCAATTCCCAAGTTACACAAGAATACTACTCATCTGCCCGGACGACCTATTATCAGCGCCAGAAATTCTATATACTATACAATCTCTCAATTTTTAGATAGTTTTCTGCAGGAATTGATTCAGGATCAACTCACGTATCTGAAGGATTCTACCACCTTCCTCAGAAAATTAACATCCTTACCAACATTACCCACAGGATGTCACTTATGTACACTAGATGTGGTATCCCTATATACCAATATTCAACACGACAGAGGGGTTCAGGCGGTACGTAGATTCATGACAGGGAACCGGGCTTACCGTGGTCCTGACATTGACTTCTTCTGTGAGTTACTAACTCTGTCATTAACTAGAAACTACTTCTTATTTGACCGACAATGGTACATCCAACTAAGGGGATGTGCCATGGGGTCTTGTGTCGGGCCGTCCCTGGCAAACTTATTTATGTTTGAGATTGACAAAGACCAGTTCCTTTTAAATCCCGCAATCGAAAATAGTGTACCTAATGCGGTACATAGATGATCTCTTCATCATTTGGTCCGGTTCAACACAAGAATTTGCACTAGCTGTTGATCATATCAATACCCATGACACTAATATACAATTCACGTATACTATTAGTGATAATCAGGTCCATTACTTGGATGTGGAGGTTTTACTTCTCGATTGGAAGATACTTACAGATCTGTACAAAAAGCCGACAGACAGAAACACTATCTTAAGGGCAGACAGCCAACATCCGGGTTTTGTCTCGCACAGTCTCCCTAAATCTCAATTTCTTCGAGCAGTACGTACGTGTGACACGTTGGAGAAAGCAGAGTTCAGGATAGACCAAATGATGCAACAGTTTACAAGCAGAGGTTATGACATAACCCATCTTAAAACTATTCAGCAACAAGTCCTGGCAATCCCAAGACAGGATACCCTTCGTATGAAAATGCAGGACAAAAAACATGCGAATAAGGTTCCCTTTGTCCAGAACTTTCACTCTTTTAGCCATAATAACATGCAAATTGGCAAGAAACTCTGGCCAATCATCACGGCGGACCCAGACCTTAAGTCTCCTAAACATTCCAAGTTGATGCCAAGTTATAGGCGAAACAGGAACCTTCGGGACATTCTGGTCAGAAATGACATCTCTACTTTAGAGTCTGCAACACCTACGACCTTTTTGGCCCAGCAGCCTGGGTGTTATAAATGTTTGGGCTGCACAACCTGTCATTTCATGGAGTGTAGCCCTACATTTACTCACCCACATTCGGGTGTCAAGATCAGGATCAAACATATTCTGTCCTGTCAGAGTTCGTTTGTTGTCTGCTACATCAAATGCTCTTGTGGCCTGCTATATATTGGAAAGACTATCCGCCAGTTCAGGGAGAAGATGGCACTGCATCGGCAGGCAATACATGCAGCCATAGAGGGTGCCCCCCAAGAACAACCTGTAGCCCGGCACTTCCATGAGGCGAAACATACACTGGCTAGCTTACGCTATAAAATCATAGATCATGTTCCCCTGAACATCCATGGAGGCGACCAGGGGACCCGTCTATTACAAAGGGAGGCTCGCTGGATCTTTGAGCTATGTACTGTAGCACATTTTGGCTTGAATGAGTCAAATAACCTAGGATGTTTTCTCTAAATATGTATTACCTATACTGAGTATGCAGGATTATGTAGGATAGGTTTAGTATAACTTTAATTCATTTAATTGTCCCTCTAGTCTTCTTTATACAATGGTGGTTGGGGCTGTCTTTTCACCATTGTCCTGAGTTTTCATACATTTTTTTTCCGGTAAACTACAATAGAGAATATAATTTGTCCAGTTGTAGGATGGATCTTGGGCTCTGGGGCTATCATTATTTGGATTTGAGATATTTATACATTTATTTAGGTACGACCATTAATTAACCTGTTATAGAATGGCTATTTTGGTCCTGTCTGCATGTTTAGGAATCATTGTATCTTTTTTATAGTATCTTTTTATATCTTTGTTAGTGTTTTACAACAAGGCTGCCATGTCGAAACAGTGTATTTGAGCATGTAACACGATTTAGTGTCTTATTCACTGGGTGGATATTATTTCACTGTATTTTCCTGGTGTTATTGTATTGTATCTTTTCCCTAGCACTGCTGCCACATCTAGCGGAGTTGTCATAGTAATGGCGCTGGATAGCGCACATCACTTTGCTGTGATGTCATAGGCTCCCGACGACGACGTGGACGCTTGCCCGGTGGTGGTCTGTTTGGTGTTTTGGTATTTAAGGTAAGCATGGTATTGTGTGTTCATCTATGTCCTGATGAAATTTTTAAATGAAACGTTGACGACAAGCTCAGCAGCGCAGTCTGTTTTGGTAATCCATCTTGCTGTGTAATCTCCAGACCCGAGAGTGCCATGTCCTCCTTTCTACATCTAGTTATCTCTTTCACCGGCACCTGGGCACTTATTGATCTTTAACAGAGTGCCAGTCTCCTGTTTGCATTATACATACATATATATATATATACATACATACACACACATACACATGCACGCACACATGGGGGGTAATTCCAAGTTGATCGCAGCAGGATTTTTGTTAGCAGTTGGGCAAAACCATGTGCACTGCAGGGGGGGGGGGGCAGATATAACATGTGCAGAGAGAGTTAGATTTTGGTGGGGTGTGTTCAATCTGCAATCTAATTTGCTGTGTAAAAATAAAGCAGCCAGTATTTACCCTGCACAGAAACAAAATAACCCACTCAAATCTAACTCTTTCTGCACATGTTATATCTGCCTCATCTGCAGTGCACATGGTTTTGCCCAACTGCTAACAAAAATGCTGCTGCGATCAACTTGGAATTACCCCCATAGTTACATGCGCTGGGGAAGGGGGGGCACCAAGTTAATGCCTTGCTCCGGGTAACAAAAATCCTAGTTTTGGCCCTGGGTTAGGTAACACCCTGACAAACGAATTTTGTGGCAGCTGCATACTCTACCAGCTGCAAGCTGTGTAATTATTTTGCTGGGAGCCCCAGGTAGAGGGCATTGCAGTAGTCTAGGCGTGATGTTACAAATGCATGTGTGACTTTAGACAGATCTTAAAGTACCTGTGCACATGCACGCTACCCTCGGAAACTGAGTGCGATTATCCGCAGCCAGGATGAGCCTGGCTACATCTGTACCTGGAAAAAGCTGCTCTTCAGCTTTCTGGCGTAAACTCAGGATCTGTGAAAGCAGAATATGCTGAAGACCTGCAGAAGGTGTCAAAGTCAGAAAAATATCACGCTGCACGTTGCCATATATGCACTTCATGTGTGTGTGCACGCGGCATATTTAAATCAAAATAATGTATTTTATAAGTTAATATTCCCCTGAGTTCAGCAAAGTATGGTATATTAAAGATGGCTCTTTGACCTTAGAGATTCCCCAAACAATAGCTTGCATGTTGGGAGGGCTTCACATGTTCATATGCATAGTTAAGCACAGGAATAGTAATTGAAGATTAATTGTATTCCAAATCAGTATCTTTCCCGCAGACGGAGTACAATAGCCTTTAATTACACTGAGCTTTGAGACTCAATGAGGAGGGCCAACACCTGTGTTTACGAAATGGGGCTGGATTTGTCTCCAGAAGAATGATTGCTGAGATGTCATTGTCTCAACTGAAAGTGGACATCATGAATATCGAACAAAACCCAGAGACAGGGTTTTGTTTTGTATTCGCCAAACAATAGCTTCCCACAAGACAGGAATGTGTTGGTCATCACCCATTGTTTTGCATAACCAAGGCCACTGATACAAGACAGCCCACATACTGTGAAAGACACACTTCCTGTGGATGACACACCCCCACAGCTGGAATGCAGGTATGATATTATCCACTGGAAATCACAGGGCTCACTCACTCACACAGCTACCTGGCACCCAGCAGCATGGCTGCTTCATCCCTAGGACTGACCTCCAAGCAGAAGGCTAAGTATAGAATTCACATGGCTAGATAAGGAAATATAGACAGATTGCTTTAAGGTCAATGGTGCTGGTTTAAATAGGATATTGTAACTTGTTTGTGTGATAGATCTGGGAATCTGTGATGGTAGCTGGGACATTAGACAACCTGTAGCATAGCATTTGTGGTATTTGTTTGCCTATGGTGATTTAAAATAGATTGTGCTGGTTTGTTATAATATATCTTGTCAATCATGAATACCGCCATGCAGTTACTTGTGAATATGGGTTCTGTAGCAATGGCATGCTGGGATGTGTGGTTACATTGTGATCTGGTGATTCATATAACATGGACTGTATGCAATAAGATGGTTCTAGGAAGTTGGATTGGAATGTGGAATAAGATTAGTTGGTTTGAGTAAAATGGCTGCTGCTGGGTGTTTTCCCCTCCCCCTTTCAGCCATGTGGTGCAGTCTTTGGAATCATGGGAGTTTTCCCAAAATGGAGTCTAGCTTCTGTCCCATGCGGTATTGTAGGGTTGTGTATATAGGGACAGCCAGTATGGGTAAGCTCAAGTATTTTCTCCACAAAGATTCTCAGCATTGACTAACTGCGCAGCGATTGTTTCTCACATGTGTAAGCTTCTCTGCAACCATATTGTCTTATTGTTATTGTTAGCCATTCTCTCTCCCCCTCTCTCTCCCCTCCCCCTTAAACGTAATTGTGTCTTTATTGTATTTTATGTGTAGTAACTTGGTTAGATATTCTATGTTATTTTGGTAGTGTATAGCTTGTATTGTATTATTCTTTTTGAACGTTCATTCTCTCACTAAAGGCGTTAGAACCTTAGACCGGTATTTGATTGATTATTATAAATGCATAAAGGTTTCTCAGAGCGTCATAGTCGCTCATACAGCTTTTAAGCTAACAAGGTTACACTGCATTACATCTACACATTGTCACTGCACAAATGTTTACAGTATAAGTACATTCCTTAAGGTATAGTTAAGGGAGTACCCTTGCGGTACTTTTTGCGCCAATTGCGTACTGTGTCTCTTAACCTTTTAAAGTGTTTTAAATAGGACAAATATTATAGACATTGTCAATTGGGGGCTCTCCTCCGGTCTTCACATATCTGCACTAGGTAACTTCAGCAGACATTATCGGTCAGCAAAGAGTGGAAGGTAGTATCCCTCGTTAAACCGTTTGGAGGTCGGGGATACTGCAGTGCTGACCAGTTAATTGTCTGCTTCACTTGGTAAGGAGTGCTGAGGGAATTCGTGAACTGGAAGGTAAGAACAGTACGTTATTGTCTTTGTAAATCTGGTTTTTATTTCTATTTGGTGCCAACTACACACGCAGATTGGATGGTTTGTCTGTTTAAATAGGTTTAAAATTATTTTTAATCGCTCTGCATAGCATGATAACTTTAGGAGTTTGAATGATGACTTTCTTTGTGACAAGAAGCAGCATGGTCTGTCCACCATTTTGTGTGGCCCTCATGGAGGTGAAAGGGGGAGGAGCAGCGGCCATTTTGGGAAGGTCAAATTTTTTTTTCTCCCCTAAGCGGCTGATTTTCAGTTGACTCAGGAAATAATCAGCCATCCATTGTCAAAAAAAGAAATCATCATTTAATGAGTTTTTTTTTTAATGCATTTATTTAATCTATATCATAGTCAATCATAAGTAATAATGATTGGTACTTATATGTACTATCTATATGCGTGTGCTTACATCAATGTATGTTATTAGATTAAATTTAGAATTGCATGTTCATTTGTGTAATTTTCACATCTCACCTTCCTGTTTGCCATTTGCATTGATAACGTGCTAAGAAAGATTTGTTGCTATTAGTAGTTAAAAAAAAAGATAAAAAGTAATATTTAAGGGTATAATTGTAAAAAGCACGCACACTAAAGATACAAGGAGAGATCTGTGTGGTGCTCGGTAGATGATCAAGGATCACCTACATTGATAAACGTGTTAATTGTGTTACGGTGGATATCTGTCTTGCGTACACGTGTCTCTAACAAAAGGCTGAGACTCGCGTACGCAACCCAAAGGCCGACGCACGCAGCGTATATTACGCAACGGAGCGTCTGGGTACGCCCACGTAACTCAAATCACACGATAGTGTTATTTTAACAGGCGAAAGGTGGCAACGCGATAAATAGCGCAAGTCGATGTTAGTGTCCCAAATTTAAGCTAATAGATCCTTCTCCAATTTACAACTCATCTGGTCTAAAGGAAAGAAATTTATGCGCAGAAATAGAAATAGAAACAAAAGTGTACATGTGGTGAGTGAGTGTTTTGCATATATAAGTTTATACAATTTTTGAGGTTGAACCACAAAGAAGTCGAGTTCTCGTGAGGTACATGCATGTAAGTGACGTACATGGTGGCTAGGGAGGCATCCCTTGTTAAACATATAAAGAGCATTAGAGTGTAGCAGACCAGGAGGTCATACTGTAGCAGACCAGGAGGTCAGACCAGGGGGTCTTATAACAGACCAGGAGGTCTAGGTACAGCAGACAAAGAAGTCCGCTATAGAGACAAGTAGCCCAACACCAGGAAGGGTTGGTGCGAGACCCATATAGGCCATAAAGCTCAGGCTGAAGGAATTCGCAGCTGCTGAATGTCGATTCCGTTGGTCGCTCCGTACATAAGATTAGTTGCTTATGTGCTGAACGATTGTACCGCACGTAATTGTGTTCATTAGTTAGTAATCTGACCCAGTACCATTTGCGTACGAAAGGGGTCATAAACGTTATTTGTACATTCTGACGTGATTTGTGTAATTTTTTATTTTCTAAAGGGAAGTTCGCTGGTCACTCAGGAATTATCCAACAACCAACAATTACAGGAAAGGGTTAATGCTCTGCGGATCACACTCACATGTTCCAGTAAACAAAGGTTCATAGGGGCCCTGGGTCGAGTACGCCAGCACTAGGGCAGTGTGTAGGTCGTATTGGTCGGCGTGGGCGAGTGAGTGGGGTACTCGGTAAACCGCCACCGTCAGCCTATCTTGAACATTCTGGTTTTTGTAAGGGTTCGCTGAAGGCCCTGATTTGAAGGTCAGAGGTAGCGAAAGCAACGCCTGCAAGTTATGGGGGCCAGTTGTTCGGGTAGGGGACGATCAACCTCGGTTCGGGTTGATTCAGTAAACCGACCAATCGGGTCGGCAAGGTATGTAATGTGTGAAAAATACGGTTCACACACAGAAGTTTTATGTGATGAATGGGAAAGAATGACTGTACATGACGGGGAGAAGTTTCCCCGGGTAGGTAGCTTTAGCCCAGATGTGTTACAGAACCTAAGGAGAAGGATAGGTCTCATTAAATCAGTAAAGAGACGGATCAAACATTATGAGTATTTAAAATTGTGGCAACAGGAAAGTGAAATGCAAAGAAATTTAACTTACATATCTGACCCTCATCTTGGGAAGAGAGACATGGCAATGGAGAGGATTATGGTTGCGGAGAAAGGCACAATGTTGTACAATAAAAATGCACTTAGCAACTGTATTATAGATGATAAGAATAAGTGTAATAAACATAACAATGATAATTGTAATACTGTTAAATGTACAACTATTAACCTATGCAAGTTGCACCCCATGTCAAACTTCCCTCAGGAATACAAGCAAGAAAGTGAGCCCAGCCCGATGTCGGCACCCCTTCCAGCAGCCATCGCACAAGACATCCAGGTGGACGCG
This sequence comes from Pseudophryne corroboree, assembly GCF_028390025.1. Lineage (NCBI taxonomy): Eukaryota > Metazoa > Chordata > Amphibia > Anura > Myobatrachidae > Pseudophryne > Pseudophryne corroboree. The sequence goes on along the minus strand of NC_086444.1, from coordinate 992,435,199 downwards.
ACCAAATCGGTAAAGGCAATAATCAAACCCCCTAACGGAGGGTCAGGTGAGGTCGTGTCCACAGGTACGTACAATGTTTTATATCACGCACAAACAAATGTACCCCATATTGTAAGACCAACACAAGGTGATGTAATTGAATTTAGTCCTGCCAGGGTGATCACAGTCCCCAATGGGAAGACTGACGATCAGGGAATCATTCCCGTCAAGGACAGTGCAATGCGCCGTCCCTGGTCCCGGACAGAATTGAGACCAATCATGTCTGATTTCCCAGATCCTAGGAAAGATCTAAGTGTATGATCAAAGATTCACAGAAGGTATATCAACTCCCTAGACAACGACATAATCATGGTATCCAAGGAATCAGGGAGGTACAGGGAAAGCGGTTGATGGTGATGAGCATCCAAGCGTTTGAGGAGGCATCAAATCAACCAAGACCCCATTTCACTGACACTTGGAGGAAGCCCAGGGTTTGTGATCTTTGCAAAAGAGAAGGGCATTATGCCAGTAACTGCAACAGCCCACATAAAGTCAGACCCCCTAGACATGAATATGAGCATGAATATGACACACCAAATTATAAAAGGTGATCATTAGGACTGATGGTAAGCCTGAGGTAACAGTTAATAAATTGGGAGGTCATTCCCTGAAGACACAGGAATGACCGGGTGAAACGTTGTAAATGTATCTGTGAAATGTTTCTTTTCTCTCCCCATCTCTGACGATTATTGATAGGACTCAAACATTGCATATCTGCTTGGTCTTTGCAGAAGTCTACCAAACCCCAGCATGACCTATCCGCATCAATGTATCCTGGCCAGATACAGAGGGTGGAGTATGGAGGTGCTGGTGGGAGGGACTGCGCAAGGAAACCATTGGACATGTAGATATGACAGCCTGATGATCTGACAATGTTTTAAAATGTTTGAAAAATGTTTTTTTTTCCTGTTGCTGTTTATTGATGTGTTATATATATATATATATATATATATATATATATATATATATGAATTGTTCTCTCTCTCTTTTGTTTTTTTTTTGTTTTCTCTCTTCTCACTCATGTTTTCATGTTTTAAAGATGGTATGTCACACATCAGTTAGACAAATGGTAATGCAAGATTTTTTGCTCCTTACAGAAAGTTTGCTGGTTTGGAAGGAATATTGCATCACCGGAATGTTCGTTTGGAAGACTGAGAGACAGCACCTTTGAGATGACAGCAGAACGAGAAGAACAACAAGACTAGAGAACTAATTATCGTAACAAGTTTCTCTCCCCCTCAAACTGTTTTCCTATACCCCCATTACAAATTTCTCCTTTTCTCCTCCTGTAAGATGGACTCGCCTCAAGAAACTGTGATCCGTGTTTTCATGTTGACCCTGATGTTGACCAGAGCAGTCTGTTTCGGTGAGAGTACCAGTGAGGTCGAGAAAGGATCCAGAATGGGTTTCTGATGACTGAGACGGAGGTGTAAATTTCCAATAGCAACACAATCACCAAGCAAAGGCGAGTACCGGAAACGATCTAGCAGCCATGTTATTTGTAAACATTGTGAAGGATTGTTAGCTGAAAAGAGAACCGTATCTGTAGACTCTGTGACAGTGTAGTAGAGGATGGGTGCATCAAGGAATGTCAGTCCAGTTTTAACATTAACATGAACCGGCACCCATTGAGTGACTATCACTCCTTAGTGGGTAAAGTGTTAAATCAGACAGATTGTTGGGTATGCTCTCAAGTACCTCAAGGCCACAGCAAGCCTGGACTAGTACCATTTCCTTTTAACGATAGGGGAGGTACTTGAGCTAAGTGGTGGGAGGCCGATGGACAGGAGGTTTAATATCTCTAGTCCTCCTAGTTTGAAGCTCCACCAATATCATGTGGATAGACCCCTAGTATGTTTTAACATTTCCAATCCCCGAAAGCCGGGAAATTGGGAAGTGTCATGGAATAACAAAACCATGACCTTTTCACATAGAGCCGATAGAATGCCAACAGATATAGAACTTATACGCCACATAGCCGGTAGTGGAAAATCATTCCGATATAGGTATACCCTAGGAAGTAGGATCATGAGAGTTGGAGAGGTATCACCAGGATACTGTGCACATATCATACAAACAGATACGTGTACTAGACAGATGGGAGAATTAGGGTTAGGAGATTTCATATGGAAAATGTGTAATATGGTTATGTCCTACTCCGTCCCATATGTCCTCCCCGATGATGCATATTTCATATGCGGGAGGAAGGCGTATAAGTGGCTTGCCCCAAACTCAGAAGGATTGTGTTATATTGGAAAAGTACTGCCTGAAGTAATGACTGTATCACATGCCAAAATGAAAGATATACACCATGGTGCTCAAGCTCCTTATACTCACACTCATTACGAGCACGTCGTTAAAAGGCAACTGACAGAAAGGACAGAGCATCCGGCCTCTGATCTGATCCATGAATCCACCGGGATTCAGGTTCTACTTGCGTTAGATTTCACTTGCACCGCTAGAGGAGTGCTGAACTATAGATATATATCTGCGCTTGCAAATTTATTAGACAATATCACAGAAATGTATGATGACACTTTTAGGTATACCGGAAGGGAGCTTCAAGCTTATAAAACAGAACTGGTTCAGCATAGAATGGTTCTTAATTATCTCACAGCAGTGACAGGTGGATATTGTGTCACACTGGCAACGCAGTACGGCGTGAAATGCTGCACATATATTACGAATAGCACCGAGGACCCGGTCGAGGTCATAGACCAAAAGATGGACGACATTCTCCAATTAAAGTGGGAATTTCGCAGGAGACACAATCTCACCCTTGCTGCTGTGGGTAATGAGCTGACTGGTTGGGTGTCATGGTTGAACCCGCGAAATTGGTTCTCTGGTTTAGGAGAATGGGCTCAAGGAGTCATAATGGATGTTGGGAAGTTTCTTCTATGTATCTTAGGTGTTGTCATATCGATTGGCTTGATATTTAGATGCGGTCAGGCTTTAATGAAGTGCAAACGTAGTACCAGGGTAATGAGTCTAAGGAGTGAGGAAATTGTAATTCCAATGGATTTGATTTATGACCCAACGGTAGAGACAATGATGTGATGAAAATGCGATTATACGGTCCGTTTCTTTCACCTGGTTTTCCGTTTTCTCCAAGGTAAAAAGACCCACTTGGACGAGGAATTTGACGATCCTGTATACAGACAACAGATGGATTAAAGAAGAAGTTTTGACAACCTTGTACACAGATAATTGATGAACTATGCCATAGACCCCCAGTTTCCCTAGAAATTTTAAATTTACGCTAGCCCAACACTTTTGTAAGTCTATGGACATTGACAAAGCTTTTGCTCGCACTCGTTGGCAAAAGCCCAAAGAAGACTGCATTCAACAGATACCAGACGAGACTTCAGCCGACAACTGTTCATTAACCTGACATAGAATACCACTGCATTTACCATAATTGTTCTTTATCTTCATTTCTACAACCTTCAGGTAATGCCACACATAGTCGATAGGGAATACAGACACAGATATCAGCAATCACATATCCCCCCATTCATGTATCATCAACTAAGATGTGCTCCCCCATTTTGTTACAACCAAAAGCCAAAAAGAGCTCGGTAAAGTTTGACAGCCCATCCACAGACCCTTAATACGGGATAAGAAGGAATTCAAATGTATACTTCGCAATACCTCGAAGCTTGATTTAAAACACGTACGGCACGATGATACATGACCCCCCAAACATGGATTCATACACGCATGCTTCTGCTATCTCACTAGGTCATACCCTTTTCCTACCTTCTTCTCTCCTCCCTTACCCAATCTTAGAAATGTATTTACATATGACATATATTTTTCTCCTTTTGAAATGTTTTAGGAAGTGGCAGTTATTGGTGACTGCCAAAGGGTGGACTGTCAAAGTCAGAAAAATATCACGCTGCACGTTGCCATATATGCACTTCATGTGTGTGTGCACGCGGCATATTTAAATCAAAATAATGTATTTTATAAGTTAATAGTCCCCTGAGTTCAGCAAAGTATGGTATATTAAAGATGGCTCTTTGACCTTAGAGATTCCCCAAACAATAGCTTGCATGTTGGGAGGGCTTCACATGTTCATATGCATAGTTAAGCACAGGAATAGTAATTGAAGATTAATTGTATTCCAAATCAGTATCTTTCCCGCAGACGGAGTACAATAGCCTTTAATTACACTGAGCTTTGAGACTCAATGAGGAGGGCCAACACATGTGTTTACGAAATGGGGCTGGATTTGTCTCCAGAAGAATGATTGCTGAGATGTCATTGTCTCAACTGAAAGTGGACATCATGAATATCGAACAAAACCCAGAGACAGGGTTTTGTTTTGTATTCGCCAAACAATAGCTTCCCACAAGACAGGAATGTGTTGGTCATCACCCATTGTTTTGCATAACCAAGGCCACTGATACAAGACAGCCCACATACTGTGAAAGACACACTTCCTGTGGTTGACACACCCCCACAGCTGGAATGCAGGTATGATATTATCCACTGGAAATCACAGGGCTCACTCACTCACACAGCTACCTGGCACCCAGCAGCATGGCTGCTTCATCCCTAGGACTGACCTCCAAGCAGAAGGCTAAGTATAGAATTCACATGGCTAGATAAGGAAATATAGACAGATTGCTTTAAGGTCAATGGTGCTGGTTTAAATAGGATATTGTAACTTGTTTGTGTGATAGATCTGGGAATCTGTGATGGTAGCTGGGACATTAGACAACCTGTAGCATAGCATTTGTGGTATTTGTTTGCCTATGGTGATTTAAAATAGATTGTGCTGGTTTGTTATAATATATCTTGTCAATCATGAATACCGCCATGCAGTTACTTGTGAATATGGGTTCTGTAGCAATGGCATGCTGGGATGTGTGGTTACATTGTGATCTGGTGATTCATATAACATGGACTGTATGCAATAAGATGGTTCTAGGAAGTTGGATTGGAATGTGGAATAAGATTAGTTGGTTTGAGTAAAATGGCTGCTGCTGGGTGTTTTCCCCTCCCCCTTTCAGCCATGTGGTGCAGTCTTTGGAATCATGGGAGTTTTCCCAAAATGGAGTCTAGCTTCTGTCCCATGCGGTATTGTAGGGTTGTGTATATAGGGACAGCCAGTATGGGTAAGCTCAAGTATTTTCTCCACAAAGATTCTCAGCATTGACTAACTGCGCAGCGATTGTTTCTCACATGTGTAAGCTTCTCTGCAACCATATTGTCTTATTGTTATTGTTAGCCATTCTCTCTCCCCCTCTCTCTCCCCTCCCCCTTAAACGTAATTGTGTCTTTATTGTATTTTATGTGTAGTAACTTGGTTAGATATTCTATGTTATTTTGGTAGTGTATAGCTTGTATTGTATTATTCTTTTTGAACGTTCATTCTCTCACTAAAGGCGTTAGAACCTTAGACCGGTATTTGATTGATTATTATAAATGCATAAAGGTTTCTCAGAGCATCATAGTCGCTCATACAGCTTTTAAGCTAACAAGGTTACACTGCATTACATCTACACATTGTCACTGCACAAATGTTTACAGTATAAGTACATTCCTTAAGGTATAGTTAAGGGAGTACCCTTGCGGTACTTTTTGCGCCAATTGCGTACTGTGTCTCTTAACCTTTTAAAGTGTTTTAAATAGGACAAATATTATAGACATTGTCAAAGGGATGCAGGAAACAGAAGTATCTCCAAGGTTTCCCCATTATAAAAAGCATTACAATGGGGCTGTACCTCTCTCTTGTGACATCATGAACACTCTAATGCTAGGGCCAGTTTGCATTTGTGTGTGCCTCACGATGGAAGAAGGCCCAAGGAGCTAGGCCCTGCCAAGGTCACTTGCATGTACACCTGGAGAGACATCTTGACATTAAAATGATTAACCGCAAAATATACCGTATAAACCCACAGTTTGGAAAGCCATAAGAAAAGAATAAAGGGGGAAAAAATAGCAGAAGACCACTGCATTGGGGCTTACCTAGAACAGGTGGTCTTTCGCTTTTTGGGATGGGGCTCAGGCTCCATGAAATCAGGATATGACTAAATCTGCAGCAATGCAAGGAATGGCAGAAGCAGCTTCGAGGTTTTCCCATTAATAAGCACCACACTTTTCAACAAGTCTTGATCGATAAATGACATCATGCTTAAACAGTATGCAGTGATGTACACACACCTCACAACTGAAGGCACAAGAAGCTCCAGTAGGTGCAGCAATGTTCTGAAGTATGTCCAACTGGGGAGATATCTGAATATCAAAACAAGCTTAAATTTCTTAATGTGCTGTAACTATCTCTAATCTGTTGTTATTCAAGATGGGGATGCAGTTACGTTCCTGGTGGTTGTTATACCGACAACGGAATCCTGAAGGACGCCACAAGTCCGGCGTCTAAATACTGACACCGCTCTGGAAACCAGTGTCAAAATATTAACAACCAGAATCCTGAATGTCCTTCCACCGGAGAGAGTAAGGTTTAGGCAGCGGGGAAGGGAGGCTTAGGGTTAGGCACCACCAGTTAGGGTTAGATTTAGGCACCCACAAGGGAAGGTTAGGGTTAGGGTAGGGACCAGGGCAGGGTTAGGGTACTTTGAAGGGGGCTGTCGGGATTCTGAGTGTCGGGATGCCGCTGTATCCTGACCGTCGGCATCCCGTCCACTGGGAAATCATACTGAACCCTCAAGATGATCTATTATGCTGTCCATCATCTGAACCTGGTAAATTTGGAGTGAAAAAAGAAATACTTGTCTTAGGTCTCTGGGGAAGATCCAGCTGAATCTGCAGGTAGATGCACCTTTTCTTTATTTGCAGCCTTGATTGGTTTCCAGTTATGATTATTCCAGCTAAAAAGAAAGCAAAACTAAATAATACATGTTAAAAGACATATTTTGCCTACTTATTATTACCTAGAACAAGTCCTCTTTAGTTTTTTGGGAGGGCTCAGAAACAGAGATAGCAGGATATGCTGGAAATCTGCATCGGAGCTCCTGAAGGGATGCAGGAAACAGCAGAAGCATCTACAATGTTTCCCCCATTATAAAAAGTATAGAAATGGGACTGTACCTGTCACTTCAAACAATGGGTTTTATGGGATTTTTTTGGTGGTTTTAAAACAACCAAATTTACTGAAAGCAAAAAAGCTAAGAAAAAAACCATCATAAAATCTCCATCCTGATTTTTTAATACAAACCACATAATGTACAAATTTATGGTTTGAAAAACCACCAGAAAGAAAAGGACACAAAAACCTTATTTAGGGGCTTACCTGGAACAGATCATTTTCAGCTTGTTAGGATGGACCCAGAACTCATTAAAGCAGAATATGCGGAAACTCTGCTGGGTGATCCTGAAGGGAAGCAGGAAACAGCAAAAGTAGCTCTGAGGTTTCCCATAATAAAAAAAGTATAATAATAGGGTCATACTGTACCTTTCCCTTCAAAAGTATTTGACCCAGATGTGACATCTTGAACACACTACTGCTATGTGCTGGTCTATATTCATGTTTTCCTCACAATGGAAGAAGGCCCAAGGAGCTAGGCCCTGTGCATGTCTCTTGCATGTAAACCTGGATAGACAGTTTCACGTTGTAGAAGATACAAAAGATAAGAAAAATCCCTTAAATTATTAACTGTGGTGCTCACATCTCTGTAATCTGCTGTGGTCAAATGGTCAATTTCAACTCAAGTAAGGATATGTGTCTTTTTTAGGTCCGATTTACTAAAGATGAAAAAGTTAGAAAACCATGAAAAAAAAATCATTGTACCATTTTTAATTAATAATCAAATTATAAATTGCAAAATGTATATGAATCTGTGATTAAGAGAACTGCCAGAAAAACTGTTGAAAATAAGCAGAAAATAGGATTTTAATTACCTACTGGTAAATCCTTTTCTCGTAGTCCATAAGGTTTATTGGGGAATCTAGTACGATGGGTATAGACGGGGTCCAAAGGAGCCGGTGCACTTTAAATTTCTTCACTGGGTGTGCTGGCTCCTCCCCTCTATGCCCCCTCTCACAGGGTAAAACAGTGTCCGAAGGAGAAAGGACATATATGAGAGAAGGAACATGATAACAAAGAGTTGTGAGATTTATAAACCAGCACACCACTAACAGATAACAATCAGCAATGGCTGGTAACAACAACAGGTAACCACATAAAAGAGAACCTGCAGAAAAGTCAACGCACTGAGGCAGGCGCCCAATATCCCTTTTGGACTACGAGAAAAGGATTTACTGGTAGGTAATTAAAATCCTATTTTCTCTAGCATCCATAAGGGATATTGGGGAATCTAGTACGATGGGGATGTCCCAAAGCTTCCAGAACGTGCGGGAACGTGCGGAGACTGCTGCAGCACCGCCTGCCCAAACTGGGTATCCTCTTTGGCCAGGGTGTCAAATTTGTAGAACTTAACAAAAGTGTTCTTCCCCCGACCATATAGCAGCTTGGCATAGTTGCAAGGCCAAGTCTCCATGGGCAGCCCCCAGGGAGGCCCCACTGTACTTGTAGAGTGGCCTTCAGAGACTGAGGAACAGGTAGGCCTGTTGGATAGAAAGTCTAAGCCAACGAGCAATGGACTGCTTAGAAGCAGGACAACCCTTTTTCACAGAGCACAAACAAGGAATCCGTCTTTCTGATCCGAGCCATTCTCTTGATATAGATCTTCAAGGCTCACACTGCATCCAATGCCTCCAGAGGAGCAGAATTGTCAGAGACAACCTTCGGCTGGAACTGCTGTCTAGTCCAGAGCTCCACTCTGTCCTCGTAAAAGACCAAGTATGGACTTTTACACGATAAGGCCCCCAATTCTGAGACACGTCGAGCAGAAGCCAGGGTTTGACGTCACAGGTTTCCTGGCCTGAGCCATGGTAGCAATAACCTTTTTGGAAAGGCCCTTGTGAGCTAGGATGTTCCGCTCAACCTCCATGCCGTCAAACGAAGTCGCCGTAAGTCCGGGTAGACGAACGGTCCCAGTTGAAGAAGATCTCTTCTTAGTGGTAGAGGCCAAGGGTCTTCGACGGACATGGCCAGAAGATCCACGTACCACGCCCTTCGAGGCCAATCCGGGACAATCATAATTGCCTGTACTCCCTGATTCCTGATTCGCTTGATCACCCTTGGGAGCAACGGAATCGGTGGAAACAGGTAGACCAGCCGGTAAGGCCAAGGCAACGTTAGTGCATCTGTAGACACAGAAATACTTGTATAATTTGATCAAATGCGCCTTCAAGCAGCCTATGGGACAAATTAGTGTAGTAGCTTCAACCCAAACTACTAGAAACATATAAGACAAATTATCACCATTTCGTCCTTTGGAGCTCTCAAGATCTCACCTCCTCTGGTGTTTTTCCAAGCAGCAAATCTCTTTAGAACTACATATTGCAATCAAAAACAGAAGGAAAAATTTTATAGTGTATCACACCTTCAATACAATTTACTTTCTACAATCAATATTGCAGCCCCCTACCGGAAAAGGTGGTCTACTTAGTACGTAGATATTAGCACATTCACTGAAGCGGCTTAAACCGGTTGTAATCACATTCCTCCCTTCAATTCACTGTTGATATTGTTCCATTACATATGTGGGATAAAGGAAAACTTCCAATAGTGTAATAATGTTTTTTTAATTAAGAGATGAAAATTTAAAGTACAACACAGTTTAAAAATGGACTCTCACCCAGTCATATGGTCTACCAATATAAAAGTAGACAATGGCGCATGGATATAACAGTGTAACAGGCATCCCTGGATCCCCACTGTACCGTCCACCTGAGTGAGAGCTCCACCAAACAGTCCTCAGCAGGAGCAAGGACCAAATGGTGATGTTGTGTCTTAAATGTTAGTGCATCCACTGCCCTCGGCTGAGGGTCCCTGGTTCGTGAGCAATACCAGTGAAGCTTCTTGTTGAGTCGAGAAACCATCATGTCTATTTGTGGGCAGCCCCACCGGTGGACAATCTGCTGGAAAACCTGATGGTGGCGTCCCCACTCCCCCAGGTGGAGATTGTGACGACTCAGGAAGTCCGCTTCCCAGATGTCCACTCCCGAAATGAAGATTGCCGAAGTTGCATCTTCTTGCATTTCTTTCCACCCAGAGGAGTATTTATGACACCTCTCGCATGCAGGCTCTGCGAATTGTCCCTCCTTGCTGATTGATATATGCCACTGCAGTGGCGTTGTCTGACTATATTGGATTGCGTGATTCTTGAGCAGGGGAGAGGCCTGAAGCAGAGCATTGTGGATCGCCCAAAGTTCCAGCATGTTGATCGGAAGGAGGCTTTCCTGGGCTGGCCACCTGCCCTGGAACTGTGCCCCTTGGGTGACAGCTCACCAACCTCGTAGATTCACATCTATCATGAGGAGGGTACAATCCTGAATCCCGAAACTCCAGCCCTCCAGTAGATTGGAGGACTGCAGCCACCACAGGAGGGAAACCCTGGCCTGAGGTGACAGCCGAATCATCCGGTGCATCTGTAGATGTGATCCGGACCACTTGCTCAGAAAATCTAACTGAAATGTTCTGGCATGGAACCTCCCATATTGGATTGCCTTGTATGAGGTGACCATCTTTCCCAACAATCTTATGCAAAGATGGATGGACACTCGAAGAGGACATAGCACCATGCGGACCATCTCCTGAAGTGTTCTTGCCCTGTCCTCTGGTAGGAACACCTTCTGGGCCACAGTATGCAGTAGCATCCCCAGGAACAGGAGCCTCTGAGTTGACTCCAGGTGGGACTTCTGTAAATTGAGAATCCACCCATGGTGTGACAGAAGTTGGATATTGTGGTCGATATGGAGCAATAAAAGCTCCCTGGATCTTGCTGTTATCAGAAGATCGTCCAGGTAAGGGACAACATTGACCTTCTGGACCGGAGCTGGAACATCATCTCTGCCATCACCTTCGTGAAGACCCTCGGAGCCATGGACAGGCTGAAGGGTAGGGTCTGGAACTGGTAGTGATCATCCTGCAGGGCAAACCTCAGGTTCACTTGATGAGGAGGCCAAATAGGAATATGAAGGTAGGCATCCTTGATCTTCAAGGAAACCATGAATTCCTGTTCTTCCAGGCCACAATCACTGCTCACAAGGACTCCATTTTGAACTTGAAAACCTCCGGGTAAGGGTTCAAGAACTTTAGATTCAAAATGGGCCTTACCAAACCGTCCTGCTTCGGTACCACACACAGGTTAGAGTAATAACCCTTGCCTCATTGTGGAATTGGTACTGGAACAATGACGCAGGACTGGAGCAACTTTAGGATGGCCTGTCGCAATGTAACCTGCATATCCTCCAAAGCTGGCAAGCTTGATTTGAAAAATCGTTGGGGAGGAGTACCATCGAACTCCAACTTGTAGCCCTGAGAAATGAGATGCCTAACCCAGGTATCCTGGCAGGAAACCTCCCACACACTGCTGAATTGATGCAGTCAAGCTCCCACCTCGAGATCCCCTCGGGGTGGGTGGGCACCATCATGCGGAGGCCTTAGTGGAAGCAGAACTGGTGGTCTGTTCCTGAGAACCGGTGATTGCAGGTCTTCTTGACTTACCTCTGATGCCTCTAGCCCCAGTGGAGGCACCTCTGGCCTTAGATCGAAATCTGTTAGACCGAAAGGACTGCACAGACGGCCCCGGGTAGGAAAGTCTCACTGGCGGGGCCCCAGAGGGGAGAAACATGGATTTCCCAGCCGTCACTTTGGAAATCCATGTATCCAACTCAACCTCAAAGAGCCATTCTCCAGAAAAGAGGAGGGATTCCACACTGCACTTTGATTCTGCGTCCGCAATCCACTGACACAACCACAAAGCCCTGCACGCCGACACTGCCATGGCATGAAGTCCTAGCATTAATATTCCCCAACTCCTTGAGCGAGTCACACAGGATGCATGTAGTGTCCTGAATGTGCTTGAGTAGAGTCACCATGGTGACCAGGGGCATAGCCCTGGAGAGGCCCTCCTGAATTTAAGTAGCACACGTATGAATGGCATGGGTAATCCAGCAACCTGCTATGACCGGCCTTTGCAATACACCTGCTGCCATGTAAATAGAGTTGAGCGTAGTCTCGATTTTGCGGTCCCCAGGATCCTTTATGGTAAAGGAGCTCGAGGCAAGCAGCACACCGCCTTTTTGGACAGCCGAGAGACTGATACGTCAACCCCCGGGGTTTCCTCCCAAAATATCCTACCTTCAGGAGCAAATGGGAAAGTGCACAAAAACTTTTCTGATACTTGGAATATTTTGTCTGGATTTTTCCAGGCTAACTTGAATAGGTCATCTAACTCTGCAGAATCAGGGAAAGTGACATTAGGCTTCTTTTGTGTAAAGAAAAACTACTGCTGTGATGCAGAGTCCTCTAGAGGGAGCTTTAACACGACCCGTATAGCCAGAATGAGGGGTTCAATACCCTGAGCAGAATCGGAATCCCCACAAACGGGATCCAAGTCCTCCCCATCCTCCTATATATCCTCATCTGTATCATGGAGTAGAGCAGGTAAACCACGCTTCTGTGGACCTGCATGAGAGAGGGGGGCTGTGTAACATCTGTCCTAGCAGCTAAGTCTGCAACAGCTTGTTGTAGGAGAGTTTTCTGTACATTAGCAGTGAGCTGGGATGACATATCAGACATCATAATTTAAGAAACCATAGCCAGGACGGCTCTGGACCCTCTCCCCCAGCCCCTTCACTGATTTGTGAAGATTGGCTGCATTGTTCACAAGAAACAGAATCAGATGACAGTGGAGAGAATCTGGTGTGGCACACACTGCACAGCTTGTGTTTACCCATATTTTACAGTAAGCACAATGACATACACATACACATACACACAGACAGTAATACTTTCAAGCCTGCCTTACTGTATGTGACAGGAGACACACAGAGAGAGAGAGAGACCCCAGCACACCCCTAGCTGCCCAGCCCCAGTGAGGTTGACAACTAATTATATCACCCATTACATGCTTTTTGTACTATGCTAGGTATTGACAATCTCTCACTGCTGCAACTTTGACATCCACCCATTACATGCTTTTTGTACTATGCTAGGTATTGACAATCTCTCACTGCTGCAACTTTGACATCCACCCATTACATGCTTTTTGTACTATGCTAGGTTTCCAGCTGCCTCTCTGCAATCTCCTCCTGGATGTCTGAACGCTCTCTAAAGCTCAACATGGACAAAATGGAACCCCTCATCTTCCCCCCATCCAGAGCAACACCCCCGACCAATATCTCCATCATTGTTGACAACACCACCATCTCCTCCGTTTCCCAACTCCGCTGCCTGGGCGTCACTCTTGACTCCTCCCTCTACTTTGCACCCCACATCCAAGCTCTGGCACAATCCTGTCGTTTCCAGCTACGCAACATTGCTCGTATCAGGCCATATCTCTCCCAGAGTGCAACTAAACTCATCATCCACTCACTGGTCATCTCACGACTTGACTACTGCAATGTCCTCCTCACTGGCCTCGCTTGCTCCCATCTTGCTCCCCTCCAATCTGTCCTGAACTCCGCAGCTAGGCTTATCTTCCTCTCCCGCCGCACCACATCTGCCACTCCCCTTCAACAAAATCTACACTGGCTCCCATTCCCCTACAGAATCCTCTTCAAACTCCTCACCCTCACATACAAGGCCATCTCTAATTCCACTGCTCCCTACATCTCCAACCTCCTTTCCCTTCATACTCCCTCCCGCCCCCTATGGTCGACTAATGACCGTCGCCTCTCCACTGCCCTGGTCACTGCTTCCCATGCACGAGTTCAGGATTTTGCCCGTGCTGCACCCCTTCAGTGGAACGCACTCCCCCGCTCCATTAGACTCTCCCCAACCTTGCAAAGCTTCAAACGGGCACTAAAAACCCACCTATTCATCAAAGCATACCCTCCCGATGCATAACCCAGTGCTTAAGCCGCGCCTCCACCCCCCTGCCTCATGCCGTGAACATCTCAGCTTTGCTTGCATACTGCCATCAGGCTACCTCCCACTTGCCTGCACCTCTTGTCATCTGTCTGTCGCCCCTCCCCAATAGATTGTTAGCTCTTCAGAGCAGGGCCCTCTTTCCTCTTGTTATCTAAGCCCTCGTCTCAACACATTTCACTCACAGTTCTCCCCTACTCAACGACCATCTTTATCCTGCTAGTAAAGGCTCATCTCCATCTATGGCCACCAGCCTCTAGTAGTACGATGATCACTCCCTCAATACTTACATCTTAGCTGTATTATGTCTTGAGAATGTGTGGTGCTCTGTTACCTGTACTCTATTTCTGTTATTTATTTACTGTAATGCAATGTTTTGTCCCCTGTACTGTCCTTTGTACGGCGCTGCGAAACACATGTGGCGCCTTATAAATAAAATGTAATAATAATAATAATAATCACAGTAACACTAGTAAATTTTATCCTGTAGAGGACAGATTGTGTACAACAGCGGCTCTCCCCCTTTGCTACACCCTGTACCAGTTTTCCAGCGTGTCTTGTGAAGCAGGAAGCACTGTGTGTGCTGGCTGTGGCTTCATTAAGCAGAGGAAGGTGCCAAAATGCCTCTGGTCCTGCTCTGAGTTAGCTTCGCTCTCTCCAATGGCACCAGAGCTACAATTATTTTTATACTGGCAAAGTCTCCTGTTTGGCTTGGAACCATTGCACAAGTGCTAGTTCAAGCTATTAGAAGCCAGTCTACATGGGGGGCTCTAGCGGGTCCCCCCCAGAAGGGTCCTGTATGCCGCGCCCGCATTCAGCCGCACTTTGAACCGGGGGACCCCCCTAGTGAGGCCTCTGGTTTGTACTCACCACAGACGTCACCTTCAGGCATTGTTAGGGGTGTGCAGAGCGCTGCGATTGTGACAGCCAAGGCGCAGTGCCCTGCTGAACAACAACCACTCAGGATGGAGGTCCTGCACCTCGCAAGGCCGGAGACCGCCCTCCCCCTCCCTCCCCACCCCCAACTCCCATGGTGCAGGTATGCTGTTGCCCAAACAGCATACCGAAAATAATAAAAGTTTAAAAGAAATTGAAGAAAACTCTCTGGAGCTGCAGAGATGTGCATCCTCTCCTGAGGGCACTTTTTTGTAAACTGCCTGTGGGAGGGGGCATAGAGGGGAGGAGCCAGCACACCTAGTGAAGAAATTTAAAGTGCACCGGCTCCTTTGGACTCCGTCTATACCCATCATACTAGATTCCCCAGTATCCCTTATGTATGCTAGAGAAATATACCTTTTCTAGGGGCTTACATAGGTCATCTTCAGCATTTTAGCATAGGCTCTGTCTCCATGGTAGCAGGTTCTGATGAAAATATGCTGGTGTGCTCATAGAGGGATGCAGCCGCAGTCCAGTTCCTGATAGTCAAATGGAAGATGTCACTGTTGAAGTACACCAGGATGAGGATATGGGTGTTGCTGGCGCTGGGGAGGAAATTGACAAGGAGGATTCTGATGGTGAGGTGGTTTGTTTAAGTCAGGCACCCGGGGAGACACCTGTTGTCCGTGGGACGAATATGGCCATTGACATGCCTGGTCAAAATACAAAAAAAATCACCTCTTCGGTGTGGAATTATTTCAACACAAATGCGGACAATTGGTGTCAAGCCGTGTGTTGCCTTTGTCAAGCTGTAATAAGTAGGAGTAAGGACGTTAACCACCTAGGAACATCCTCCCTTATACGTCACCTGCAGCGCATTCATCAGAAGTCATTGACAAGTTCAAAAACTTTGGGTGACAGCGGAAGCAGTTCACTGCCAGCTAAATCCCTTCCTCTTGTAACCAAGCTCCTGCAAACCACACCACCAACTCCCTCAGTGTCAATTTCCTCCTTAAATAGGAAAGCCAATAGTCCTGCAGGCCATGTCACTGTCAAGTCTGACGAGTCCTCTCCTGCCTGGGATTCCTCTGATGCATCCTTGAGTGTAACGCCTACTGCTGCTGGCGCTGCTGTTGTTGCTGCTGGGAGTCGATCGTCATCCCAGAGGGGAAGTCGGAAGACCACTTGTTGAGGTACTGTGTCCCCGGTACCAAATACCATCTAGGTTCCATTTCTCTAGGCAGGCGATACCGAAAATGTACACAGACGTCAGAAAAAGAGTCACCAGTGTCCTAAAAAATGCAGTTGTACCCAATGTCCACTTAACCACGGACATGTGAACAAGTGGACCAGGGCAGACTCAGGACTATATGACTGTGACAGCCCACTGTAGATGTATTGCCTCCCGCAGCAAGAACAGCAGCGGCGGCACCAGTAGCAGCATCTCGCAAACGCCAACTCGTTCCTAGGCAGGCTACGCTTTGTATCACCGCTTTCCATAAGAGGCACACAGCTGACAACCTCTTACGGCAACTGAGGAAGATCATCGCAGAATGGCTTACCCCAATTGGACTCTCCTGGGGATTTGTGACATCGGACAACGCCACCAATATTGTGCGTGCATTACATGTGGGCAAATTCTAGCACGTCCCATGTTTTGCACATACATTGAATTTGGTGGTGCAGAATTATTTAAAAAACGACAGGGGCGTGCAAGAGATGCTGTCGGTGGCCCGAAGAATTGCGGGCCACTTTCGGCATTCAGCCACCGCGTGCCGAAGACTGGAGCACCAGCAAACACTCCTGAACCTGCCCTACCATCATCTGAAGCAAGAGGTGGTAACGAGGTGGAATTCAACACTCTATATGCTTCAGAGGATGGAGGAGCAGCAAAAGGCCATTCAAGCCTATACAGCTACCTACGATATAGGCAAAGGAGGGGTAATGCACCTAACTCAAGCGCAGTGGAGAATGATTTCAACGTTGTGTAAGGTTCTGCAACCCTTTGAACTTGCCACACGTGAAGTCAGTTCAGACACTGCCAGCCTGAGTCAGGTCATTCCCCTCATCAGGCTTTTGCAGAAGAAGCTGGAGAGATTGAAGGAGGAGCTAAAACAGAGCGATTCCGCTAGGCATGTGGGACTTGTGGATGGAGCCCTTAATTTGCTTAACAGGGAATCACGGGTGGTCAATCTGTTGAAATCAGAGCACTACATTTAGGCCACCGTGCTTGATCCTAGATTTAAAACCTATGTTGTATCTCTCTTTCCGGCAGACACAAGTCTGCAGAGGTTCAAAGACCTGCTGGTGAGAAAATTGTCAAGCCAAGCGGAACGTGACCCGTCAACAGCTCCTCCTTCACATTCTCCCGCAACTGGGGCTGCGAGGAAAAGCCTAAGAACTCCAAGCCCACCCGCTGGCGGTGATGCAGGGCAGTCTGGAGCGAGTGCTGACATCTGGTCCGGACTGAAGGACCTGCCAACGATTACTGACATGTCGTCTACTGTCACTGCATATGATTCTGTCAGCATTGAAAGAATGGTGGAGGATTATATGAGTGACCGCATCCAAGTAGGCACGTCAGACAGTCCGTACGTATACTGGCAGGAGAAAGAGGCAATTTGGAGGCCCTTGCACAAACTGGCTTTATTTTACCTAAGTTGCCCCCCCTCCAGTGTGTACTCCAAAAGAGTGTTTAGTGCAGCCGCTCACCTTGTCAGCAATCGGCGTACGAGGTTACTTCCAGAAAATGTGGAGAAGATGATGTTCATCAAAATGAATTATAATCAATTCCTCCGTGGAGACATTCACCAGCAATTGCCTCCAGAAAGTACACAGGAACCTGAGATGGTGGATTCCAGTGGGGACGAATTAATAATCTGTGAGGAGGGGGATGTACACAGTGAAAGGGGTGAGGAATCGGACGATGAGGAGGAGGTGGACATCTTGCCTCTGTAGAGCCAGTTTGTGCAAGGAGAGATTGATTGCTTCTTTTTTGGTGGGGGCCCAAACCAACCAGTCATTTCAGTCACAGTTGTGTGGCGGACCCTGTCGCTGAAATGATGGGTTTGTCAAAGTGTGCATGTCCTGTTTATACAACATAAGGGTGGGTGGGAGGGCCCAAGGACAATTCCATCTTGCACCTCTTTTTTCTTTCATTTTTCTTTGCATCATGTGCTGTTTGGGGACTATTTTTTGAAGTGCCATCCTGTCTGACACTGCAGTGCCACTCCTAGATGAGCCAGGTGTTTGTGTCGGCCACATGGGTCGCTTAGCTTAGTCACACAGCTACCTCATTGCACCTCTTTTTTTCTTTGCATCATGTGCTGTTTAGGGACTATTTTTTTGTAGTGCCATCCTGTCTGACACTGCAGTGCCACTCCTAGATGAGCCAGGTGTTTGTGTCGGCCACTTGGGTCGCTTAGCTTAGTCACACAGCTACCTCATTGCGACTCTTTTTTTCTTTGCATCATGTGCTGTTTGGGGACTATTTTTTTTGAAGTGCCATCCTGTCTGACACTGCAGTGCCACTCCTAGATGATCCAGGTGTTTGTGTCGGCCACTTGTGTCGCTTAGCTTAGCCATCCAGCGACCTTGGTGCACCTCTTTTTTTCTTTGCATCATGTGCTGTTTGGGGACTATTTTTTAAATCTGACATCCTGTTTGACACTGCAGTGCCACTCCTAGTTGGGCCAGGTGTTTGTGTCGGCCACTTTGGTCGCTTAGCTTAGTCACACAGCTACCTCATTGCGCCTCTTTTTTTCTTTGCATCATGTGCTGTTTTGGGACTATTTTTTTGAAGTGCCATCCTGCCTGACACTGCAGTGCCACTCCTAGATGGGCCAGGTGTTTGTGTCGGCCACTTGGGTCGCTTAGCTTAGTCACACAGCTACCTCATTGCGCCTCTTTTTTTCTTTGCATCATGTGCTGTTTGGGGACTATTTTTTTTGAAGTGCCATCCTGTCTGACACTGCAGTGCCACTCCTAGATAGGCCAGGTGTTTGTGTCGGCCACTTGGGTTGTTTAGCTTAGTCACACAGCTACCTCATTGCGCCTCTTTTTTTCTTTGCATCATGTGCTGTTTTGGGACTATTTTTTTGAAGTGCCATCCTGTCTGATACTGCAGTGTCACTCCTAGATGGGCCAGGTGTTTGTGTCGGCCACTTGGGTCGCTTAGCTTAGTCATCCAGCGACCTCGGTGCAAATTTTAGGATTAAAAATAATATTGTGAGGTGTGAGGTGTTCAGAATAGACTGGAAATGAGTGTAAATTTTGGTTATTGAGGTTAATAATACTATGGGATCAAAATGACCCCCAAATTCTACGATTTAAGCTGTTTTTGAGGGTTTTTTGTAAAAAAACACTCGAATCCAAAACACACCCGAATCCGACAAAAAAAATTTGGTGAGGTTTTGCCAAAACGCGTCCAAATCCAAAACACAGCCGCGGAACCGAATCCAAAACCAAAACACAAAACCTGAAAAATTTCCGGTGCACATCACTATAAATTATACACTACAACATTAGATGGCTTACCATCTTTGTAAAATTATTTCTGCTGAGCAATAACAGACATCCATGAAAGCGAAGCTGTTGGCAAATGCTAGAATGTAATAATATCGCACACCTACTGTATATTTTTTTTATATAGTGTAGTTTCTCCCAATATTGTTATAATAATTATTATGTCCCCGTATATTATGAGAATAATTATGATTGCCCCTATGTGTTGTGCTAAGTCGTATGACTTCCATATTTTTTTATTATTTATAAAGACTGACAAAAAAAAATCCCCAATGTGGCTTAGACTATACTCCCTGCAATTTAGAAAGTTGAAGTCCTCCGCACATCGCTCACAGTTGGGAGTTTCCACCTCCAAGCCGCATTTTGGAGGAGAGAAGCGCTGGCAATGTGTTGCAGTTTTAAACTGCTGCAAAAAGTACTATAGTAAATCTAAGCTTTGTCTTCAGTATCAATTACCCCATTGGACAATAGTGATGATCCTGTTGACTGGTCAGGTTGATGTCCCCCTACTTTGATTTTAGTTGTGGTCCTTAAAGGCAAAACAAAGCAGCCTGATAAAGTAATATAAGGTATATGTACTCACCCTCTAGGTGGCAGATGTAGACTGAAGGGATAATGCTGCTATGTTAGTCCCTTATAGCAGCATTGTTAGCAGCAATGATTATGATGTCATTTCTCAGAATGACTCTTTTTTTAAATTTTATTTAGATTTACAAACATATCAAAATGAACAGTAACAAGCATTAGATGCATGTACAAATACAGCAGTTGTCAATCAATAATCATCACACGTATTGTAATGGATAACAGTAGTCTGTAAACTTTTAGGAGGAGATGTATCTAGCCTTAGGTCCAGATTTATCAAGCCTTGGAGTGTGTTAAATAGCACAGTGATAAAGTACTAGCCAATCACCTAACTGTCATTTTTCAAAAACAGCCTGAAACATGGCAGTTATGTGGTGATTGGTTGGTACTTTAAGGGGTCTATACATGAAGCAGTCAAAAGTGTGGAGAAGTGAACCAGTGAAGAAGTTGCCCATGTTTAATACATTTGTGGTGCCTGGAGTATTTGCACGTTGTACTTTTTCGTGACATTTTCAGCAGATCTTATTGACTATTTCAGTGATTCTCAAACTCGGTACTCAGGACCCCACACAGTTCACGTTTTCCATGTCACCCAGCAGGTGCACTGTGTATCACCAACTGTCACATTTTAAAAATCTACAGGTGACCTGCAAAACATGAACCGCGTGGGGTCCTGAGGACCGAGTTTGAGAATCTGTGGACTATTTTATTGGTAAGTGGCCCCATAAGTTAGTTGCCCTGGGGCCCCCACAAACCTTGTCTGGCCCTACCTTTTTTAAGATTTCCGGTAACAAAAATGTGACAATCCCAAGCTGTATGAGAAGCGTTTCTATGTAGGTGACAAGAAAAACCAAGACATTCTGGGTGGATGGCAGCTAAGTCATACTGTATGTTACTCTTGTATTTTGATTTTTGAATAGTAGATAAAGTTATAGGCATAAATGCTGTTTTTATAAATGACCCAGGTCTGAGTCTATGGCTAGGACACCCTATTCCAGCAGTTCTCAAACTGGGTGCCGTGGCACGCCGCAGAACAGTTGCAGGGGTGGTATGTATTGACTGATACCAGATGTAGATTCATTGTCTTTACCCTATTCTTCTTTTCCTGTAATACTTTTGGAAATACCTCAATAAAAATAATTATATATATATATATATATATATATATATATATATAGTTAATATAGTAAGCAAAACCAGTGCTGGTGGCTGTTAATCATAAAATATGTGGACAAACAGAAGCAAATCCTGTCCCTCACCACACAATTTAAGCTTAGGATAACATGTAAACACAATTTACTTTAATATTAATTTCTAAATTAGTCAATAAGAAACTTTTTGGGCTAGGGGTGCCGTGAAGAAAGTTCCGACACTCTAGGGCGCCGTGAGTCAAAAAAGTTTGAGAACCACTGCCCTATTCTAAGAACTGCACATTACAGCTTTCACTGTACATTCTAATGACTAGTATAATATGCAAACAAGCTGCAAAATATACACTACAGACGTTAATAATGGTGACTTGCATAAAACACTTAGGGCTCTATTCAATTAGTCACAGCTAAGTCACAGACGAGTCAGTGTGGCTATATGCTGTACTTAAAGTAAGCCTTCTGCAAAACCCATACATTTTTCTTTGCAGTCCCATAGGGCTGCAAACAAATTTCCACAAGTCTGGAGTAATAGTGGTGTAAATGGTTGTTTATGTTAGAATTAAGGGGGTAATTCGGACCTGATTGCTAGGGTGTGCAGGTGTGCGATTGCATTTGTAGTAGAACTGCACAAACATCAGTTTGTGTAGTTTCTGCTCAGCCCAGGTCTTACTCAACCGCAGCGATGATCGGGGCCGGAGCTGACGTCAGAGAACCTCCCTCCAAACGCCTGGACCCTCCTGCGTTTCCCAGACACTCTTTGAAAACAGTCACAAACGCCCTCTTCCTGTCAATCTCCTTGCGATCACTCGTGCGTTCGGAAATTTCACACCATCCCGATGCTGACCGACGATCCCCGTTGCCGTGGTCCGTCGTGCCTGCGTATTACAGTGCATATGCATGCGCCGTTCAGATCTGATCGCAGGCTGTGAGAAAACGCAGCCTAGTGATCAGCTCTGAATTACCCCCTAAGTAACAGCCCTATGGGGTACATTTACTAAGCAGTGATAAGAGTGGAGAAGTGAGCCAGTGGAGATATTTCTCCATCAACCAATCAGCAGCTCTGTATCATTTTATAGTGTGCAAATTATAGATGTTACTTCAGTGCTGATTGGTTGCCATGGGCACGGCTCCACTGGCTCACTTCTCCGCTCTTATCACTGCTTAGTAAATGTACCCCTATATCTGTATGTAAAGCAGGTGTTATCTGAGATATCTCCTGCATTGTGAGCAGCAGCTGTTTCCATTGTTTGCTTCCAGTACAAATTAATGGGCAGATGTATTAAGCCTGGAGAAGGGATAAAGCAGTGATAATGTAAGTGCAAGGTGATAACGCACCAGCCAATCAGCTTCAATATGTAAATTGACAGTGAGGAGCTGATTGGCTGGTGCATTATCACCTTGCACTTATCACTGCTTTATCTCTGCTTTTTCACTTCTCCAGGCTTAATACATCTGCCCTTTTATCCGTCTCCACGTTATCACTTTTTAAGGCAGAATACATTTGGGCCATTAGGAGAAGTTTGAAAACTGCTTACTTGATCCTTTTTGAGAGAATAGGAGAGATATAAAAATGACATTTGGAGGAAATTCCTGGGAAATGTAGGTTTGAGCAAATCAGGAAAAAAAATAAAAGATCATAGGCAGGCTTGGACTGGCCCACAGGGGTACAGGGGAAACCACCGGTGGGCCCTACTGCCTGGGGGCCCTCCTCCTGCTCTAAGGATCAGGTTCCAGACTGTGCACTTGAATTATACATTATACATATATTACCTTATACTGGACTATGGTGTATGTCTACAGTGCATTACTGTTATTAATCTGGTACATTATCATGCGCACAGCAGCTGAATTTACTGTATATATTTATGAAGGGCCCCAGATGTTGCACTTTCTAATGGTTAGTCAAACCAATGAGGTGGTAGGCCACACCCTCCCTGCAGACTGTCCACACCCCAAACACAGGCCCCTACCACTGCATTCCCCCGGTTGGCCCTACATGCCCCAGTCCGACACTGATCATAGGTGTGTGCCAGGGGTGTTTCTACAGAGGAGGGGGCCCGTGTGCACCTGTGGGTGGGCCCCCTCCTCTGCATGGCGCTGTAGACTCCGGCATTGTGCCGGAGTCTACTGCGCATGCGCAGGTCTCCAGAAACATGGCGCCCGCTATGATCCGGAGACCAATTTGGCTACCGCGCATGTGCGGCGGCCATTTTGCCTGCGATTTCCGGCACAATCACAGCTCCCGGCGCTGGACTCCAGAAAGGTAAGTATTAAAATGGGTGCAGTGGGTGCAGTGTGGGCCCCCCTGGACCCAGGGGCCCGTGTGCACCGCACCGATTGCACCCATTATAGAAACGCCAATGGTGTGTGCGCTCAGGCTGCAGTGTATGCCTAGGCACACTTTAATGTCGGATGCTGTCTCTCTACTTGTCAGCACAGTTACTGGTGCAACCGGCATTCCATTGAGATGACAATGTCAGTAAATTAGTCACCTCAATGTCTCACCAGACATAGCCATGGAGCTCTCCCCTTCATTTCTCACCCTATTTATCTCCACCCTTGGAGGAGCTAAGAATGGAGCAATGTAGTGAGTTGTACATGTACAGTATAAAGTACAGTCAGGTTCTATTTGCCATAATATGCATTAGAGACACTATTGTGTGGAATAGTATGGTTATAGATAAGTGAGGAGACAGAATTGGGGTGATCGATTGTGTCTTGACTTTCCTGGGTGCACACCCTAATGAAATATGTTGCGTACGCCAATGCATAAGATGCTACATTACATTCTTATTCCCCTTAAATTCTCTTGCGTGTTGTTCCTTTTTCTTTTCATAGGGATCAATAATGGAAGAACATGATGAGCTTGGTAATGAGCCCTAAGAAAAATGCTCAGCAGAATAATTTATTATATGAAGAAATATACATTATACTGTTAGAGACAATAATTGGGCATCTGCTTAGGAACATATTTATCCAGTCCATTTTCATAAAAGTAAGCATGATTTTATGTATCCCAGCTACAGTATGCACCAATATCCTTATACAGGAGACATCGCCCAATGTCCTAGAAAAGGCTAAGTAGGGCTCCAGAACAACCATTACTTTCAAAGAGGACTACAGCTTCTCTATGTACCTGGCTCCCAAAATGTAGCGTTTTGGAGCTTGGTCCCAAAGGCTACTATTGAGGCATCTTCAGAGCAGAGGGATCTTGCAATCTATCTCCCATAGCTTCAACTTCCGGTGAAGACTTTCAGAAACGTACACTGTGCGCATGTGAAGTGTCAAACCGAGGAGGAGTCTTTCAAAAATGTTAATATCATCATGTATAATCATGTAAAATTGAATATTCATGCAGAGGACCCTCTCTTATACCTGTAATAGGTGAAGTCACGCTGTAAATCCCTGTGATCCTGTTCTGTTAGTTTCCAAGGTATGACCTATGCCTTGATACTGACCTTGTCTGTTAGCTACCTGCCCTGACCAGTGCCAGGATACAGTCTTGTCTGTGATGATCTCAGACATGTGGCGGGATGTAATGCCGCCCGAGTCCGACATGCGGCGGGATGTAATGCCACCCTAGTCCTGCGGCCGTGCAGGATGCCAGCCAATCTCGGATGTTTTCTTAAAGGGACAATCACTTACAAGGCATGGTTTTGCCTTGTAAGTGATTGCCCCTTTAAAAAAACATCAGAGTTCGGCCAGCATCCCGCATGGCCACCGGACTCGGGTGGCATTACATCCCGCCACTAATAGTTTAGAGATCAGGAGCTATATTTACTAAAAGTCTATTTGGGTCGATTGTGATCGATTTTTTTGGTTGATTTTTTTTAATCAATTTTGCGTTTCAACGTATAAATCCTTTAAAAAAAATAATCTGTTAGTAAATGTGGGATGTAGGGGTATATTTACTAAAAGTCGATCTGGGTCAATTATTGGTCGATTTTGTATTTCAGGATCTAAATTGCACATTTACTAACATGATTTTTGACATATTTTTTTTAAAAAATGTAAAAAATCATCTGTTAGTAAATGTGTGATTTAGACCCTAAAACACAAAATTGACCAAGAATCGACCCAAATCGACTTTTAGTAAATATATCCCCAGCTGTTAATGTCTGGTGGTGCTGTTCCTGTTCTTGTTACCTGTCTCATCTCTGTAAATACATCAGTATACAGTATATCCTCGGCAGTGTCAGAACTGGTATAAGCCCCTGATACCACATATCCTATGGGCAACTGAGTGCTGTGAGTATATTGCGTTCTATCAGTAAGAAAGCTACTATAGGTGTAGCTGGTTCTAAGGGACTCATTCTAGTTCCTTACACCTGGAAACACAAAACCATCATTAAACTCCATAAAAACCATTTATTAATTTATTCCACACAAATCTACTGTAGGCCATTCACACAAGCCAAAGGGTATTTCTCTTCCAGGAGTTCTGGGAACCCTTCAGGCTATTATGTGGTCTGTAACATATATTATTACACTGCTTGCTAAAGCTCTAAACAGCTGACTTGCAGCAGAAAGGCAGAATATGAGTTCCCAGCTACAACATATTCGGCAACTGCTGAGAAAGAATAATCATCCAAAGAATAATGAATTATAGTAGAGTTCCCCTATAGACAGCTTGATAGATTGCGTACAAGTCACTGTAATGTCCTAATACACTGATGAAGCAGACAGGACTCTTTTACTGCTGTGCAGAAACAAATGAGGATGTCAGCCATGATTCATTATAACATCATAAGGTGATGCTCCTGTAATCACAGGGTTGCTACTCACCAACCCCAGATTGTTCTGCAGGTTGGAGAGGTCACAAGTGCCTGGGTGCAATTGTAAATTGCGCTGCTTATTACAGGTTATGCCTACAACTTATAATGTATAAGTAGCTCTACTACAAACAGCAATGCTCTATCAGAGAGCTCGGTCCCCCATACACAATAACATTGATTAAACAGGCATTTCTGCAGCAGATGTGATAGGTGAGAGAAATCTGATACATGTGTCTTGTTTTTCCATCTGCAGTTTCAAGCGTTAAGGATTTAGGGGTATATTTATCATAAATCACAATAAAATTGTGATCATGAAGTGAAAAATTCAATTAATTTGCACTGCGTTTTACATTTAAATCACAGGAATGTATCATTATTCTCATGCTGAGACAGAGCTTGCAAAATAGCTCTGTCCAGGTGAATCCTTTGAGCTGCAAATATTAAGACCCCAATCTTACTAAGCATGCGCAGCTGTGACCGGAGACACTTGGGGCTGGACAGAGGAATCCCAAGCTGTACTGAGAAAAGGTTGCTGTTACCACTCTTCCCTCTCTGCTGCTCATCCATAACGCCATTCTCAGCTGGTGTTATTATCACTAGGTACCCCTGAGATATTTTTTTACAATTTCAGGTTAGTAAATTTAATCAGACCACATTATTTATTATAATTAAGGGAAATGTGATCTGCTTACTAAAGAAGTGCAATAATAAAGTTGCGTACACACTTGTCCAATCCTTAACAGATCAGACCGTTTATACAATCCTTCTGCAGACCTGCTCGCAGATTCTACATCCAATCCTTGCTACACACTTGTCCAATTTTTTAGCAGACCAATCTGGCTGAAACATTCTGCTGAAAAAATATAATTATGGCTGGGGAAAGCGGGATTTATTAAAGAGGAAACTAATAAATTATAATGGCAAAAGAGGGATGAAGACAGGATTTTAACTTTCCTTCAAAAAAAAGAAATGGCATAACCAGCCCTGGGCTCTTTGAGCCAGCCCTGTTTCTAAAAATACAGGGAACAAAACAAGTAGGGGTGCCCCGAATTTTCAGAACCAGCACCAGCCGTGTTTGTCTTGCTGCAGCCATCATAGATTTTAAAAAATGGCAGCGACGCCATTTTGAAATAGGAAACCGCGCTGCCGGTGTTCTGTATGCCACCTGCTGCTGAACTCTGCAAAGGTGCAGTATCCGGTACCACCACCAACCCTTACGGCACCACCCGCCCTCTGCTGATTCCTGCAGCAATGGTGGACGGTCCCTGAACCCTCCGGATTCCACACCACGGCAGCTAGGATCCCTACTGACAGTGTATTGTGCAGTGTGGATATTTCTAGCCTTTACACGGTAATTCCGAATGAATCGGATCTTCTTGCAATATACAAATTACTTCATGGTAACTGTTTATATTCTGGTCCTGACATTGAGTTCTTTTTAAGCCTACTGGAAATGACTCTGACACACAACTATTTCGTATTTGATGGCAGGTTTTACCTACAGATAGCTGGCTGTGCGATGGGGTCCCCAGTGGCCCCGTCGTACGCAAATGCCTATATGTTTTCTGCTGAAAATTAGATATTTTTTGAGGATAGTTTTGTGTCAGAGTGAATCATTCTATATGTGAGATATATAGATGACGTGTTCATTATTTGGTTCATTATTTGGTCAAAGTCTGAGCAAGAGTTTGGTGCATTTATTGATAGACACAATGGGGTATATTCACTAATAATCGTGTTTTAGCCGTTTTTAAGGGTGTTTGATCTCAAATGGTATCGGGTGCATTTTACTGCAACTTTTTGAATCCTGATACGGTCATTTACTAAGCTGCCGAGTTTTCCACATTCGTTTTTTCCGATGTCGATGTGATTCGTAATGTCAGGCAGTGTTTTTACGGGAGTGAGAAGTAAAACACTGCCTGACAAAACACAAGGAATCCTGGCCGGATCTGTGAGATCCGTGCAGGGCTTCATTGTGTACCTTTAAAAAAGTGTTTAAAGAGTTAAAAAGCAGAATTTTTTTTTGCATGGGGTCCCCCCTCCTAAGCATAACCAGCCTCAGGCTCTTTGAGCCGGTCCTGGTTGTAAAAATACAGGGGAAAAATTGACAGGGGATCCCCCATATTTTAACAACCAGCACCGGGCTCTGCACCTGGTCCTGGTGTAAAAAAATATGGGGGACAAAAGACGTAGGGGTCCCCCGTATTTTTCACACCAGCACCGGGCTCCACTAGTCAGAGAGATAATGCCACAGCCGAGGGACACTTTTATCTTGGTCCCTGCGGCCCTGGCATTAAATCACCAGCTAGTCGCCTCTGGCCGGGGTACCCTGGAGGAGTGGGGGGGACCCCTTAAATCAAGGGCCCCCCCCCTCCAGCCACCCAAGGGCCAGGGGTGATGCCCGAGGCTGTCCCCCCATCCAAGGGCGGCGGATGGGGGGCTGATAGCCAAGTGTCAAAAAAAATAATTTAGTTTTTTGTAACAGTACAGGTCCCAGCAAGCCTCCCCCGCAAGCTGGTACTTGGAGAACCACAAGTACCAGCATGCGGGGGGAGGGGGGGAATGGGCCCGCTGGTACCTGTAGTTCTACTACAAAAAAAATACCAAAATAAAAACAACACACACACACACCGTGACAGTATAACTTTATTACATACATGCACACCGACATACACACATACTTACCTATGTTGACACGAGGTGTTGGTCCCCTTCTCCACGTAGAATTCACGGGGTACCTGTAAATAAAATTATACTCACAACAATCCAGTGTAGATCGGTCCTCTTCTGTTTGTAATCCACGTACTTGGCAAAACAAAAAAACAAAAAACCTGGACCACGCACTGAAAGGGGTCCCATGTTTACACAGGGGGTCACTCTTGTGGTTGGCCCCACTTAACCTCGCGGTCTACCGCAGACCGCAAAGTTCCCACCATTGGATAGAATGGAGCACCTATGCGCTACATTGTATCTCTACAGTGCGCAGCCTGACTGACAGCTCAGGGGCGCACAGCCAATCAGGAGAGTGCCTTGACGTGGCGCTCCCTGATTGGCTGATGGGACCCTCTTTGACAGCAGTCACGGGGGGTCCCGCTAGTGTCACGGGGGGTCCCATGTGTATTGACCTGTAATGTATTTGTATTTTTTATATTTTTTTGTGTTTTGTGTTTGTTTAGTATGTTGCTCCGGAGACGTGGTGAGGCATGATGACCTCATCTGTGGGCGTCTGCACATGGTGGGGAGAGTACAAAAGGTATGTATTTGTTGCTTTCACTTGTAATCTGAGGATGAAGTAATAAACTTCGAAACACTGTTGCTTACCTGCTTTTCATTGCATTATTACTGGAGTGCCGCCTGCATCATGATGTATATGTGACCCGTGGCTGCACGGATCTAAGAGGGCACCGAGACTGTTATGTATAAGCTGGGAGTGCTGCCAGAACGATTTGGTGTATATATATATATATATATATATATACTGTGTGTATATATATATAATATATATACTGTATATATATATATATATATATTATTTTTTTTCCGTTTCAGATGTGCATGTGTAGTGAAAGCTTTGGCAAATGCCACAATGGCTCCCACTGTAAAGTGGAAGTCTTCTTGACAAAGGTGAAAGTATTCACAGAAACGCGTTGAAGCCGTTCGGTTAAGGAGGACTGTCAGAAAACCGGAGGAACACTCGGGAGGCATTTCTGGACTTTGTTCATCTTTGCACTACGGATCTGTGACTGCAGCCGGGACGTATGTGTTAGTCCGATTTCCATCTTGTATGCTCCCAGTTTTACCGGGTATATTGCCAGTCCCAGCTTTGCTCTGTATTGTAATTTTATGTGGAACCGTGGAATAAATCTGTCTTTGGATATTGTGGAGGATTTCTTGGTTATTGGGACTGGAGGATCCTGAAAGACACTGCTACGTGTATGCGTGACAGAAATCTCATGTAAGTGTCGGACCATTCAGTATTGTTCAGTTATATCCCCTACTATAGAAGAGAGGACAGTGTTTAAAGATACCCTTATGTGCATTCGTGAAAGGAATAAAATGTAAGTTCCTTTCTAATGAAGCAAAGAACACGGATTGTATTCTCCTGATAAGGATCATACACACTCCTCCTTCTTAGTGTGTGTTATACTAAAGTCCAGATTGTAAGATCCATATTCTGGACAGCGCTAGTTTCAGACCATTTGTTTGTTTTTTCTAAGTACCTGGCTGTATTACTCAGCACTGAGGACACCATTAATCCTGACCAATTCCCCAACTCCATGTGCTGAAATTCAGCCCCAAACTTGCAAGGAACCTCCCCATGCTTGACTGTTGCCTGCAGACACTAATTGTTGTACCGCTCTCCAGCCCTTCGGCAAGATGCTGCCATCTGCTACATATATTTCACACTTTGACTCACTAGTCCAGAGCACCTGCTGCCATTTTTCTGCACCCCAGTTCCTATGTTTTTGCGCATAGTTGAGTAGTTTGGCCTTGTTTCCATGTTGAACGCATGGATTTTTGGCTACAATTCTTCCATGAAAGCCAACCTCTGGCCAGACTTCTCCAAACAGTAGATGGGTGTACCTGGGTCCCACTGGTTACTAAAAGTTCTGATCTAATGTCACTGTTGGACATCTTCCAATTTCGAAGGGAAGTAAGCATGACGTTTCTTTCATCTGATGCACTAAGTCTCCTTGGCCGACCACTGCATGTAGTCTGTCTGCAATTACTGTACAGGAAGAGACAGAAGATCTGTAGTAAGTTCTACAAGATGTTTGGGGCAACTTCTCTACCGAGTTCCTTCGAAAACTGTGCAAGTGAACCATATGAAGTTATGCTGTTTTGAAGGCAGAGGGAGGTCATACCAAATATTGATTTGATGAAGATTTCTCTTCTGTTCATTTATAATACATTTTGTTAATTGATAAAAATAAACTATTAACATTTATAATTTTGAAAGCAACCTTACGTTGCAGAATTTTTTCCACACCTGCCTACAACTTTTGCACAGTAGTATACATGTGTATATATATATACACTGCTCAAAAAAAATAAAGGGAACACTAAAATAACACATCCTAGATCTGAATGAATTAAATATTCTTAATAAATACTTTGTTCTTTACATAGTTGAATGTGCTGACAACAAAATCACACAAAAATTATCAATGGAAATCAAATTTATTAACCCATGGAGGTCTGGATTTGGAGTCACCCTCAAAATTAAAGTGGAAAACACACTACAGGCTGATCCAACTTTGATGTAATGTCCGTAAAACAAGTCAAAATGAGGCTCAGTAGTGTGTGTGGACTCCACGTGCCTGTATGACCTCCCTACAATGTCTGGGCATGCTCCTGATGAGGTGGCGGATGGTCTCCTGAGGGATCTCCTCCCAGACCTGGACTAAAGCATCCGCCAACTCCTGGACAGTCTGTGGTGCAACGTGGCGTTGGTGAATGGAGCGAGACATGATGTCCCAGATGTGCTCAATTGGATTCAGGTCTGGGGAATGGGCGGGCCAGTCCATAGCATCAATGCCTTCGTCTTGCAGGAACTGCTGACACACTCCAGCCACATGAGGTCTAGCATTGTCTTGCATTAGGAGGAACCCAGGGCCAACCGCACCAGCATATGGTCTCACAAGGGGTCTGAGGATCTCATCTCGGTACCTAATGGCAGTCAGGCTACCTCTGGTGAGCACATGGAGGGCTGTGCGGCCCCCCAAAGAAATGCCATCCCACACCATTACTGACCCACTGCCAAACCGGTCATGCTGGAGGATGTTGCAGGCAGCAGAACGTTCTCCTTGGCGTCTCCAAACTCTGTCACATGTGCTCAGTGAGAACCTGCTTTCATCTGTGAAGAGCACAGGGCGCCAGTGGCGAATTTGCCAATCTTGGTGTTCTCTGGCAAATGCCAAACGTCCTGCACGGTGTTGGGCTGTAAGCACAACCCCCACCTGTGGACGTCGGGCCCTCATACCACCCTCATGGAGTCTGTTTCTGATCGTTTGAGTAGACACATGCACATTTGTGGCTTGCTGGAGGTCATTTTGCAGGGCTCTGGCAGTGCTCCTCCTGTTCCTCCTTGCACAAAGGCGGAGGTAGCGGTCCTGCTGCTGGGTTGTTGCCCTCCTACGGCCTCCTCCACGTCTCCTGATGTACTGTCCTGTCTCTTGGTAGCGCCTCCATGCTCTGGACACTACGCTGACAGACACAGCAAACCTTCTTGCCACAGCTCGCATTAATGTGCCATCCTGGATGAGCTGCACTACCTGAGCCACTTATGTGGGTTGTAGGGAGGTCATACAGGCACGTGGAGGCCACACACACTACTGAGCCTCATTTTGACTTGTTTTAAGGACATTACATCAAAGTTGGATCAGCCTGTAGTGTGTTTTTCCACTTTAATTTTGAGGGTGACTCCAAATCCAGACCTGCATGGGTTAATAAATTTGATTTCTATTGATAATTTTTTTGTGATTTTGTTGTCAGCACATTCAACTATGTAAAGAACAAAGTATTTAATAAGAATATTTCATTCATTCAGATCTAGGATGTGTTATTTTAGTGTTCCCTATATTTTTTTGAGCAGTGTAGATAGATAGATAGATAGATAGATAGATAGATAGATAGATAGATAGATAGATAGGTATATATATATATATATATATATATATATACACACACACACACACACACACACACACACACACACACACACACACACACACAATCGTAGCTACGGTTTAAAACTCATGGATTTAAGAGGCTTTTAATAAGATCATGGAAAAGTATTTAATAAGAGCAAGGACGAGATGAACTGCACTGGGTGACATTTATTAGTTTTGTTATATTGAGTGAACTTTAATGAACTGGATCATGTCAATTTAATTGATTTCTAAATATTTATACATTTTTTAGAACATCAAAAATGTGCCTCTATTTTTATATATTTGCCTCAATTTTTATATCTTTCATTTTTCAGAACATCAGAAATTTGCCTCTTTCAAAATAATTAAGTGTCATTTAAAAAAAAAAAGTATTATTTTAAAATCAAATATACATTTG
Organism: Pseudophryne corroboree; assembly: GCF_028390025.1. Classification (NCBI taxonomy): domain Eukaryota; kingdom Metazoa; phylum Chordata; class Amphibia; order Anura; family Myobatrachidae; genus Pseudophryne; species Pseudophryne corroboree. Next base: position 992,402,272 of record NC_086444.1, on the reverse strand, counting down.
CTAAACTTAATCTGTTAGCAAAACATCCAGTTCTGGATTTACAATCCCTTGCAAGCAATATCTACTTAAATAATGATACAGTAATTATCTTATACTATTGTATAAATAATTTTACCACCACCACATTAGTGATTCGAACTAATGCAAATGTACATTGATGTAACAGCTTTGGCATTTAATAAATATAAAAAAAACTAAAATAAAAACTTTTCTTGTAAACAGTTTATGTGTAAATTTAAAAATAGTGGAACGTTAAATCGCTCATTATAGATATTAACATAACGCAATTCCACAGAAATAAATACTCATAGTAACATATAATGATACTTGCACTGTGCCACACATCTCAGATTGTACATTACCTTTACCGCATCTGTAATGTCACAATGTTGTGGTACTTGTCTACTTTTCAGCAATCTACTGCCTGTAAAACAAGTGTATTTGTAAGGACAAATGTAATGTAAAAGAGACCCTTTAAAAGATGCTTTGAAGTTGCTGGACTGGAAAACATATTTTATGCAAAAATAATGTTTTTGTTTTCGTATACTGTAGGCGGAAAAAAAATTCCTATGACATACTTTCTTACTAGACTGCATGTTATGCATATTTATGAAAAACATTATTATTTAATTTTATTACATCAATCAGTAAAAAGCCTGTAGTGGCATTGCCCTAACGGCTCACCTCATTCCACTTTCTATGTTCCAAAATTATCTTGTCCTGCCCTTTCTATTCCCAGTTACTTCTTCTTAAATCAGCAACAAAAGCCTCAGTACAAGAAAGCAAAAAAAAAAAGTATATCCCCATACATCGCCACAAGAGGGCAATATTGTTAAATATATATTATGTATATGTTTTATATTTGTTATTTATATATTTAAAATTATTGGTATAATCTGGAGTTGTAAACTAAAGCATGGGGCTCTATGTCAATTACATGATGATGATTATTTATGATATTATAAATTATTTATGAAATATATGATGATGATGATGATGATGATGATGATGATGATGATGATAATAATTTTATTTATATAGAGCTTTTCTCCAGCATACATTGTTAGTTTGGGTGTGGATCATAGGGTTGACCACACTTAGGTCGACAGTGTCTAGGTTGACCACTATTGATCGACAGTGTCTAAGTCAACACCTAAAATAGGTCAACACAAGCATTAGGTCGACATGAGCAAGGTCGACATGACAAAAGGTTGACATTAGTTTTTTTTAAATGGTGTCGTTTTCGTCTTAGAGTGACCATGAACCCCAATTAGTGCACCGTGTCTACTCGCATGTCTCGCTTCGCTCGCCATGCTTCAGGCAGGGTGCCTCGCTCCTCTACCGCTGCACTCGGCGCAAGTTACTATTCCCAATCGTAGTCTACGTGGATCGTAAAGTATGAAAAAGTTAAAAAAAATAAAAAAATTGTGAAAAATTTAATGTAAACTTTTTTGTCATGTCGACATAGAAACCCTGTCGACCTAATGCATGTCGACCAATAGTGGTTGACCTAATGACTGTCGACCTTAGTGTGGTCGACCTAGAGACCGGATACCGTTAGTTTAACATAGGTGCATGGGTCCAGAATATAAAGTATAAACTATTCTAATTACTAAACCAAAAAATACCCCTCATTTATAAGGTTAAGACAGCTGTTATGATTGTGTAAGTTACTTGAGTAGCTACTAACTTTCGTACACAATAAAGTAGTAATTACTTATGGTGTGGAATTCTTTCATGAAGAGGAGAAAAATGTATCAGCCTGTTCCAAACCCTAACTTTATAAAATTCACTGTGTCAGGAATATTTGTGTAAAGTACAACTGGCTACATGCAAAGTATGGTCTAATAGTACTATACTCCTAGATGCACTGGACTCCACAAAGGTTTCAAGGGATAATATAAATAAAGTCATTATTTTGTTATATTCAGCAGTACAAGTATTATATTACTTCTATATAAATGACAGATGTTTTGCACAGTTGGCTCAGATTCAGGTTTCCACACCTCTAACATGCTGAGTAAGAAGAGTAGCTTTACAGTGGTGAATTCTCTTTTTTTATTTTATAAATATTGACAACAAAACTCTATGAGAGAGAAATTCTTGGCTGCACACATCACTGTAACAGTAGCCAAACATAGCTAATTTTCCTGCATGCTTCCATGGGGTGTGAGGGAAAATGACTGATGTTACTGGTTGCAAATTGCATTCACATGACCATTGCGGGAGACACTTGGTGCCTGTTGCTGAGAATGGAATCTCCCTCATTACTGGTTTTTGGGAGCATATAACTATTAAGGTTAATGAATGCCACAAAACTGAACCCTCACTTAAATTGCAAATTTTTATTAAAAATATATTTTGCATGACACTTCTTACTACAATAATAGTGGGCATTTACAGAAAGTTAACTGCTGTGTATGGGCAGAACATGGCAGTTGTCATACTCTGACCAATCAGAGCCCTCCAATTCATTCCTATGGTAGATTCTGAAATGGACATGTCTTTTGCGACGGGCTTCTATAGGAATACCGGGATGCTTACATGGAACGAAAAGGACCTGTAACACGCTAGAGAAAACAATATTACAATTATTATTATTATTATTATTATTATGTTTATTATTATTAACCCCATCCTCACTATTTCACATGTGTGGGTAATAGCCTTGTGGCTATTGGCACCAGGGCTGGCACTAGGTGGGGGCATCCGACTTAAAAGACAGATATGCTTGAACTTGTAATTCCATAACTTCTGGAAACTCATATGTTATTTACATTTGCTATACTATATCTGACTATTATCAGCAATTAGTTTCACATACCATGTTACACGCTGGCGAGGGAATACATATGATATCCCGGCAGACGGGAAGCCGTATGTCACTGTACCGACAGCGGCATCCTGCCTGCCAGAATCCCGCAGCGAGTCACGCTCGCCACGGGTTCTATTCCCCCTCGGTTGGTGATGTGGACCCACCAACAGAGAAGGAATACCGAGCGTTTTATCAGGATTCCTAGCTTTGGTATTTCACCGTCTTTCGGGATTCCGTTGTTGGTCTCCTGTATGCCGGCACCTCGACAGCTGATATATTGACTGCATCTGGAGAGAAAGGACATTTAGAACTACACAGGCATGCAATTTTAGATTTGCTTTTCTACTGTAAAGACAACAAACTAGCAATTAACTAAAATTTTATTTCTGTGTTGAGATTAGTTAGAAATTAAATATTTAGGTTATCTTTGTGTAATCACACACATATTAGCTTATGGCACTAATTGCTTAATAAGCCATTCATTTATAAGCAATGGGATAGGACAGACCTTAATACTATATATATTGTCTAATGTCCATAAGAGAAGCCACCAGTTTGTGACCTGGTATATACAGTATCTAAAAATAAATAAAGGTGCCACTAATAGTGCAGTAAATGTATACGACCTTAAGAAATCATGAGACAGTCCGTACTTTATAAAATAAAGTCTGCTTATCTATAAATAGGGTTATGCTCGCTGCATCTGCTCGTTGATGGCGAGGTCACAGTAATACAGCAATTTGGAGTTTGACCAATGCTCTACAATATGATGTAAAGCAATAGATAAGAGAATAGAAAAGGAAGCATATGTGGAATAAATGTAAAACATCAGTATTAATGTTAAACATGCAAATACATTAAATATAATATACTAAGGTTATCTGGCAAGTAACATATTATTATAGTAGCTTTTCCTTGGTGGCAGGGTATGTAGTTTGCCCCGGATGGCGATAGTCAAGATACCGTTGCCAGAATTCCTACACTGGTGAGAAGAACAGCGCTGGAATCCCAACACCATTCACAATGCAATACCGGAATCCTGACTGTCGACATCCCGAATGTAAGTATACCGTGGATAGTTTGGCATTAGCTGTGGTGGTGGTGATGGGGTTAGTTTTAGGCACTAGAGAGTGGGTTAGGGACTAAGAAAGGAGGGTTAGGTACTAAGGGGGTATGGTTATGGTTAGTCACGAAAGTGGGACGGTTAGCATTAGGGGTGTTGAGGGTTAGGCTGCAGGTAGGAGGGTTAGGAAAGTAGGGGGAGGGGGTTAATATACTTACCCATCGGGTGTCAGGATCCTGACCATCGCCAATGGTGCTGTCAGTTTTATGACCGCAGCATGGTAGGCACCGGGTTCCTGTAACCCAACCTGGTGGCAGACCTTGACAAAGGTGCAAATTATTTCACAGATTTTTTCCTGTTTCCGAAACAGGTTTAAAAAATTAAAGATGACACACAATATTTATGTAATAATCTGCTAAGGTCTGTCCGACATGCATAGTGGGAACCGTGTCGTGTGTCTCAGGAGTCAACAGCTCCCACTGCAGTGACCTGACAGAACTTACAGCACTAAGGACTACTCTGCAGGCATTGGTATTAAGCAGGGAAGGAATTGGGAGGGGGGCAGGAACAGAAGGTGGATCAAGGTGACCCGGCATATGCTGAGCCCCTTTACTAGTACATATATATGATGTCTGTAAATATTATTTATTTATTTATTTATTAACAGTTTTTAGAAAGTGCAGCATATTCTGTTGCACTTTATAATAGGAAATACAATAAACCGGGTAATAACATACAGACACAGAGATAGGAAGGCCCTGCTCGTAAGCTTAAAATCTATAGGTAGAATAGGCATTGATACACAAGGATAGGTGCTATCTATTGCAAAATGGTCCAGCCAGATTTCAAAGGGCTGCATGATAGAGTCACACAGCAATGCTGGCCATGGTTTAGGAGGATGTGAAGTGAATAAAGACAAAATAAGTGAGGTTATGTGTGGACTGTAAAGAGGGGATGTACTTGAGTAGGAAAGCTTATGAACACTATGTGGGCGGCTCTGGAATTTGCTTGGCTTGCCTGAAGAGGTGAGTTTTCAGTGAATACTTGAAGGTTTAAAAACTAGAGGAGATTATAATTGTGCATGGGAGGGCATTCCACAGAGTGGGAGCAGCTTGATAAAAGTCTTGCAGTCATGAATGGGAGCGAGTAATAAGAGTGGATGAGAGAAACAGATCTTGTGAAGAGTGGAGAGGTCGGGTTGGGTGATATTTTAAGATAAGAGAAGAAATGCATGATGGTGTAATTTGGTTAATAGCCTTGTGTGTAAGTAAAAGTATGTTATATTGAATACGGTACAATACAGATAACCAATGGAGAGCGGATCAGCAGATAATGAAAACTTAGCTAGGAAGATTAGCCTTGCAGCTGCATTCAGAATGGATTGTAGTGGTGAGAGTCTGTTCTTGGAAAGACCAGTAAGGGGACAATTGCAACAATCAATGCGGGAGATAATGAGAGCATGGATTAGTTTTTGCTGTGTCTTGTGTATGGTATGGTCATATTTTGGAAATGTTTTTTAGATGTATGTAACATGATTTTGAGACATATTGAATGTAGGGAACAAAGGACAGTTTAGAGTCAAGGATGACACCTAGGCAGTGAGCATGTGAGGTAGGGTAGGTAGTCGAGTTATCAACAGTGATAGAGATATCAGGTTGGCAACTACTATTGGCTGGTGGAAATATCATTAATTCTGTTTTGGAAATATTAAGTTTGAGATGGCGAGATGATATCCAAGATGAAACGGCAGAAAAGCATTCAGTTACGTGGACAAAAACAGATGGTGACAAATCAGGGGACGATAGGTAGAATTGAGTATTATCTGCATACAATTGATACTGAAATCCAAAAGAACTGATCAATTTACTAAAAGATGAGGTATAAATTGAGAAAAGCATAGGACCTAAGATTGAGCCTTGCGGTACTCCAACTGATAGTTATAGCAAAGAGGAGGTGGATTCAGAGAAGTGAACACTGAAGGAGCGATTAGATAGGTAGGATGAGAACCAAGAAAGGGCTGTGTCCCGAAGACCTAGGGATTGTAGTGTTTGCATGAGAAAAGAGTGGTCAACAGTGTCAAATGCAGCAGAGAGATCTAGAAGAATAAGAATTGAGTAATGGCCTTACTATGCAGAAATAGGTGAAAGCAGCTGTAGCAGAGAGATGGAAAGTTCTTGATAAATAACTGTTAATATTTCTGTGGATTTGAGGAGGATTGGAGGACTTTAGTGACATTGATGGAGGAGAGTTTGCAGGTGATAAGGTTATGATCTGAGAGAGGAAAGGGATTGTTAGAGCATTCAGAAACTGAATATAGTCTGGTGAATACAAGATCAAGACAGTGGTTCTCCTGATGAGTAGAGGTGTCAGCCCATTGGGAGAGGCCGAGAGAGGAGGTTGGAGAGAGTAGTTTGGAGGAAGCATGAGGAGACTGTGGACTATCAATAGGGATATTGAAATCACCTATGATAATGGTGGAGATGTCAGAGGATAGGAAGTGAGGGAGCCAGGCATAAAAACCTTCCAGAATTTGTTTGGGTTGCCCATGTGTGTGATAGATAGCTGCAACACGTAGAGAGAAAGGAGTGTAAATTCTGATAGAATGTAATTCAAATGATGTGAATATGAGTGATCGAACCTGTGGTAGAACTGTGTATGTGACAGATTGGTATAGCAATACTCCAACCCAACCTCCTTTACTGTTACCAGGCCTAAAGGTGTGTGCTGGGTAGGACATATCTGAATGCATGAGCCACGTTTCTGTTATAGCCAGCAGGTTGTTAAAGATGAAGATGTCCGATTTTTAGACAGATGTGTGTGGTGCCAGTATGCTGTGCCTCTTTCTGCCTGACTCATAGTGTAACGCTAATACACTGGCAGATGGGATCTAGCACACGGATACTGGGAGAACATATACAAATGTGTCAGCTGGCAGGATTTGCTGTGAGACGACCCCCAACGCATTGCTAATCTCATCTGCGTACAAAGGCACTTGGGTCATTTCACAACAAATCGCAGGTGATTCAATGATTAGCCTTCTGAGTAATCCTATGTTCGCACAGAATTGCTGTCGGAACTAAGTCACTGGAGCCATCTTTAATGCGATGCACCCCAGAATTGGTTGCGACACATCAGCATTTTTACTTGCTACCACTCCCCAGTACCTCCCCCAACCAGCCCCTTCCTGTCAGTCACTTTGCGAGTATCTCATCACTGCAACCAGTGTTGCACCACCATCACAGCATATGTACAGTGTGACTCAGTCAGCCCATAATCAGCAGCATAGTGTACTGTGACTAGACTGGGTCTTTGCTTGTGGACAGCGGCATAGCTTACCATGAGGAAACCGGGTCTATGCGTGCACTCGGTGGCATACCGTACTGTGAGGATACCGGGTCTATGCCTGCGCTCAGCGGCATAGCGTATTGTGAGGGTACTGGGTCTATGCGTGCACTCAGCTGCATAGCGTACTGTGAGGATACCCAGTCTATGCTGCATCAAACTCTGCTATAACAATCACATAGCACCCTTGTTCCTCTTCCCTGTCCTACAGGTACAATTTGATACCTTTATTTTACACACACTGGGTATACATGTACAAACAGTAATTACAGTCTATATACAAGTTATACAGAATGGCAGCAGTATTAGCCACACTCTGAGAACTGTACCATGTCCCTAAAACAATGGGTCCTTCCATTCTAGAGATACATGTTCATGCTTACCCATCTAAGCTGAGGTACTTAGCCATCATGCAGTACCATCAGGGAGGCATCTGATTGGCTTCAAATTTATTCTGCAGCAGTACAACGATCCCAAACATACAGTCAATATCATAAGAACTACAGGTATATTCAGCATAAAGAACAACAAGGTGTCCTGGAAGTGATGATATGGCCCCCACAGAGCCCTGATCTCAACATCATTGAGTCTCTCTGGGATTACATGAAGAGACAGAATGATTTGAGAAAGCCTACATCCACAGGGGATCTGTGGTTAGTTCTCCAAGATGTTTGGAACACCCTCCCTGCCAAGTTCCTTCAAACACTGTGTTCAAGTGTACTAGAAGGATTGATGCTGTTTTGGTGGTGGTGTTTTTTTTCCTGTTGGGCCAATATGTTTTTATTTTTCCTATGGGAGCCAATGTGTTTAGGTTTTTTCCTATTGGGGCCAATATGTTTTTTTTTCTTTCTGCCGTGTAGAATGTGTTTTTTGTTTTTCTTTTTTTCCTATGTGGGCCAATGTGTGTGTGTTTTTATCCTGTGAGGGACAATGTATGTTTTTTTTACTATGTGGGAGGGGGAGTGCTGTGAGGTTGACTTTGAAAAGGGGGGTCAGGGTGCTATGAATGGACAGTGTAGTGAGGGAGGAGTGCTGTGACATGGACATTAAAGGGAGTGGGGGGGGGGTCCTGGGAGGGACAGTAAGTGACTTGAATGGCTCAGTATATGGAAATAACTGGCCGTGATAAAGAGTCACAGTATGGAGGGGGTAATGAGAGGCAGCTATGGAAGGGTCAAACAGAGATATATACAGGTATCACTCAATGAGACACGGGCATGAATCAAAAGGGAAAATAAAGAGCTATGGATTGTTTGTGGGAGGGGGCCCCAAACTGGTATTTTGCTTAGGGCCCCATGAGGTCTAAATCCACCTCTGCCATCAGCCCCAGTGTTGGGACAGTATGGCTAATATGAGTTGCACTATAATGGCCATTAGGGGAAGCAGTGGTCTACCTGCTCTGTTTAATGAGTTTTAGACATGATAAATAGAATTTCTTATTGATTCTTTCTGGGCAATAAGAGAATAACTTCCACCCATATGTATTAAAATCACATTCAGGGACAGGCTCTCTTATAAGGAAGGTGCCACGAAGGGGAGAGTCGTGGATTGCCACGAGGAGGGGGTTGCATTTGGGACCAAGGGGGGAGAGAAAAAGGAGCTGGGGGGGGGGGGGGAGGGGGAGTATGGTAGAACTAAGTGGAAGGTGAGAGGGGCACAGGACTGGTCCCAGAGGAGGGGCCAGCATACAGTAACTAGCCTCACAGTGTAGGGGCTGCAGCTGAGTGCCTATTCAGCATTCTGTTTTTCTAAACACCTAATGGTGGATGGCTTTATAAACCAGCTGCCGCGGCCCGCCCCCCACACGGTCTGTGCACACCTGCGTTGCCCGGGCCGCGCCCCAAAACAGCAGCTGAACGCTGCCTGCCTGCCCCCTCCCGCCCAGCGAATGCCTCTGCTTGTCAATCAGGCAGAGGCGATCACTGGGCTGAGATGCCGATCGCATCTCTGGCATGCTCATGCGCACTGCAGCGCATGCGCAGTTCAGAACTGATCGCCCACTGTGCGAAAACGCAGAGCAGCGATCAAGTCTGAATTAGGCCCTAACAGAATTGTTGTGATAAAATAAGTAAAAAATATATTTAACCCTTTTGCTGCTGAGGGTTTTCTCACCTGATTGCTGAGGCCAAAGTTTAACATTAACAATCGTCACATTCTAAAATCAGTGCGGCAATTGGTGATACATAACCAAGCCAGCCAAATAAACCTGTATACCTGGCACTGTGGGGGCATTTGTGGATCTGGCACTGTGGGGGCATTTGTGGATCTGGCACTGTGGGGACTTTTGTATACCTGGCACTGTGGGGGCATTTGTGGATCTGGCACTGTGGGGGCAATTGTGGATCTGGCACTGCACTATTGGGGGCATATGTCTGTGTTTCATGTCCCATTTTAATTGGCCACACCCATTTTCTGGGCGCGCGCGCCGTGGGGCACAGTAGCTCTATGAGGCACTCTCTGTCTGTTTGGTCGCCGCTTAGCCCCGCCGGGAGTGCACACAGACGCTCTCATTCCTGTGAATGGGGCACGTGCGTGTCACGGACACGTGCGCGCCCCAGATGCGGTGATAGGCCCAGGCACAGACGGAACTCCATCTGTAATGTAAGGGGGCATAAGTCAGAACAAAAATATAGTGCTATGGATTGTTTGAGGTAGGGGGGCACCAAATCGGTATTTCGCTTAGGGCCCCATGAGGTCTAAATCCGCCTCTGATCACAAGTGCTGAGTAAGTTCAGACCTACTCAGAAACTGCAAAAAACTTTTTTGTACCGCTCGGCTGCACATGCGATCGCACACTTGCAAAGCGATAATACACTCCCCCGTGGGCGGCGACTATGCGTTTCCACGGCTGCAAAAAGTAGCTAATGAGCGATCAACTCGGAATGAGGGCCAGGGTGCATACCAAACCAAATGATCAGCCCTGTCATACTTTTTAAAATCCACCAAGGCCTTTATACAGTACCTAGCTGGGATAATGCAACAGTGTGTGCCAAATTCAGAGGGATCGAGACGCACTCTGGACATACAGCACTAAAACTAATACTGGGACAGAGGTTTAGGAGTCACTGTTCAGAAGGATGGTGTTGTCAGCTCTGGGACATAGCTGAAGAAAACATGTCAAATGGTATGGACAATTGTTGAAATATGTTTATAGATTACACTATAATTTTATCTTTTTACATACTGAAATTTGCTTCAAATGAGGATAAAATGACCCTGTAGATATAAATATACGTTATGGTAAGAACTTACCGTTGATAACGTGATTTCTCTTATGTCCACAGGTATCCACAGGATAACATTGGGATATGGTTGAGCGACAGCGGAAATGGCACCAACACGGTCACGAGCTTTCTGGCCTCACAGGATGCATCGGGGCCTTCACCATATAGTCCCGCCCACTGACTCAGTCAAATCAGTACTTTCCACAGCGATTTAGGCAGGAGCATCAGGTAGAGACCTGTTTAGGCGATAAGAACACACATGCACACCCTTCCATACACGAAGGAAGAGGTTTAGTGATTGTCAAGATCCTCAAATCAGGTGCGTCAGGGTGGGATCCCTGTGGATACCTGTGGACATAAGAGAAATCACGTTATCAACGGTAAGTTCTTACCATAATGTATATTTCTCTGGCTGGGTCCACAGGATTATCCACAGGATAACATAGGGATTCCCAAAGCCATTCTAGTGGTGGGGATGCTTCTGATTACACAGGAGGACCTTTTCGCTCGAAGTCTGCGTCATAAGAGGCAAAAGTATCCAAGGCATAATGTCTAATGAATGTGTTAATGGAAGACCATGTGGCTGCCTTACATATCTGTTCTGCTGAAGCACCCTGTGGTGCTGCCCATGAAGGACCTACCTTACGTGTAGAGTGTGCAGAGACATTAGCCGGAGTAAGGAGATCTGCATGAGAATAAGCTTCTGATATTACCATTCGGAGCCATTTCGTCAGCGTCTGTTTACTAGCAGGCCATCGTCTTCTATGAAATCCGTAGAGGATGAAGAGAGAATCTGTTTTCCTGATGGCACTAGTACGATCTATGTAGATTCTTAAAGCTCGGACCACGTCCAGCGACGCTTCTCCCGCAGATAACCCCGATACCTGAAAAGCTGGGACTACAATCTCTTCATTTAGGTGAAACTTTGATACCACCTTTGGAAGATAACCAGATCTCGTTCTGAGAACTGCTGTCTGGAAAAAAACTTAGGAAAGGAGACTTACACGAATTCGCTCCTAAATCTGACACTCTTCTGTCTGACGCCATTGCCAGTAGAAAAAGTACTTTAGCCGTTAACCATTTAAGATCTGCTCTCTTAAGTGGTTCAAACTGAGGACCCTGGAGGAATTTAAGTACTAAATTCAAATCCCAGGAAGCTGCAGGAGGAACAAATGGAGGTTGAATATGTACAACTCCCTGAAAGAAAGTACGTACATCCTATACATCAGCAATCTTTCGCTGAAACCATACAGTTAATGCTGATACTTGAACTCTCAAGGAAGCAACTTTCAAACCTTTATCCGATCCTGCTTGAAGGAAATCCAAAATCCTGGATACTTTAAAAGATCTTGGATTTAATTTTTTTCCAATACACCAATGAATATAGGCTTGCCATATTCTATGATACACACGAGCCGAAGAAGGCTTTCTTGCTCTAAGCATAGTTTGGATTACTTGTTTCGAAAATCCTCTAGCTTCTAAGATAGAGGTTTCAACAGCCACGCCGTCAAAGACAGACGATCCAGATGGCTGTGCCAACAAGGACCCTGCATTAGCAGATCTGGACGTTGAGGGAGCAGTATTGGTGCTTCCACGGACATCCTCAGTAGATCTGTGTACCAATGTCTTCTTGGCCAAGCTGGAGCTAATAGAATTATTGCTCCTTTTGCTTGCTTTATTTTTCCCACTACTCTGGGTAACAGAGATATTGGAGGGAACAGATATGCCAGATGAAATTTCCATTCTACTGACAGTGCGTCTACAAGGACCACTCCGGGGTCCTTTGTTCTCGATCCGTACCTTGGAACTTTGTTGTTTAGACGAGACGCCATGAGGTCTATCTCTGGTAGACCCCATCTGTTCACTACTGCCTGAAACACTTCTGGGTGTAATGCCCATTTGGTTTCCTAAATGGTGTGTCGACTGAGAAAATCCGCTTTCCAGTTCAGTACACCTGGGACAAATACTGCTGACAAAGCTGGGAGATGGAGTTCTGCCCATCTTAGAATGGGAGTTACTTCCTCCATCAGTCTCTTGCTGTGAGTTCCTCCTTGATGATTGAGGTACGCTACTGCTGTCGCATTGTCTGAGCGAATCTGGACCGGTCTTCCTTGCAGACTGTCCTTTGCCTGAACTAGAGCCCTGTAAATGGCCCTTATTTCCAACAGATTTATTGGCAGGCGACTTTTCCTTGCGGTCCATTTTCCCTGGAACCACAGGCTTCCGAGTACTGTCCCCCAGCCTTGCAGACTGGCATCTGTTGTCAAGACTTGCCACTCTTTTTTCCAAAAGGGTCTCCCCTTGTTTAAATGGTCTGTCTGTAGCCACCACGCTAGAGACCTTTTTACGTTTACTGGAAACTTTATCATCTGCTTTTTTATCGTCTGATGATTTCCGTTCCATTTGGTCAGAATAAGGTGCTGCAATGGTCTGGAGTGGAATTGCGCATATTCCACCATGTCGAAGGTTGATACCATCAGACCCAACAGTCGCATTGCTGCATGGACTGACATTGTCTGGGCGTGCAACGCTTCCTGAGTCATGACCTTGACTATCTTTTTCTCTGGTAAGAGAACTTTCTGTAGGTCTGAATCCAATATGGCCCCCAAATGAACCATCCGCGGTGACGGATTCAGAGACGACTTTTCCCAATTTCTGAGCCACCCGTGTCTCTGTACACAAACTATTGTCTGTTGAAGATGGCTCAAAAGTACATCCTGTGAATGTGCTAGGATTAACAGGTCGTCGAGGTATGGGAATATTCTTATCCCCTGTTTGTGCAGACAAGCTGCCATAACCACCATAATCTTTGTAAACACTCTGGGTGCTGTTGCTAGCCCGAAGGGCAAGGCTTGGAACTGAAAATGTTCCTGAAGGATGGCGAACCTGAGTAGCACTGATGCAACAGTGCTATAGGCACATGTAGGTAAGCATCCCGTACATCCAGAGATACCATGTAATCTCCCAGTTCCATAGCCAACATTATGGAGCGTAACGTCTCCATGTGGAACTTCGTGATCCAAATTTATTTGTTCAACATTTTCAGATTGAGAATTGGTCGATATGACTCATTTGGCTTCTGGATTAGAAATAGATTGGAGTAAAACCCCTGTCCCCTTTGTGATGGAGGTACTGGGACAATCACACCTGACTGCAGTAATTTTTGGACTGCTTCTTGCAGGGCATTGGCCTTCGACTCTATACGAGACGGGCTGGTGCAAAAAAATCTTTGAGGAGGCTGCCTCCTGAATGGGAACCCATACCCCTGGGATACTACCTTCTGCACCCAAGCATCTGTTGTCGACTGTTGCCATATGTGTGCAAAATGAAGGAGTCGGCCCCCAACCCTGGAATCCTCCAGGCGGAGGCCCGTCTCTTCAGGCTGATGATTTCTGTTCAGGCGTAGAAGCTGGCTTTTTGCTAGCCCACTGCTTCCTACCCCTGGCCTTGAACTGGGGTTGCTTAGGCTCCTCTTTAGCTTTCGCTTTGCTTTGCCAACGAAAAGAGTGACATTTTAGACCCTTGGACTTAGGGTTATAGGTAGCCGGAAATCTGACCTTCTTTGATTCAGCCTCTGATTCTAGGATATCAGATAATGGTTTTCCAAACAATATATTACCAACGAAAGGCAATGCTTCCAATTCTTTCCTGGATTCCGCATCTGCCTTCCAGGTACGTAGCCAAACTGCTCTGCGAGCGACTACTGTCAAGGCTGAAGCTTTAGAAGCAATTGTACCCACATCAATTGCTGCTTCTTCCAAGTATTGGGCAGATTGTCTTAAACGGCTAAAACGATCCTCTTGCTCCCTACTAGGAGAAGAGATGACATTCTCTAGTTCCTCTATCCATTCGCCCATTGCCTTTGCTACCCAGGCCGAAGCCATAGCAGGTCTTACCACTGCTCCTACTAGAGAAAATACATTTTTCAAAAGGCTATCTACCCTTCTGTCTGTGACATCATTTAGTGAGGTAGATGACAGTGGTAAAGCAGATTTATGCACAAGTCGCAGAACATGTGCATCTACTTTTGGAGGAACTTCTCTTTTTGAAAACTCCACAGCTGGAAATGGATAATAAGAATCCCATCTTTTAGGAATCTTATATTTCTTACTGGGCATCGCCCAAGACTCATCCATCATTTCCGTCAGCTCATCTGTCGCTGGGAATTCAGCTTTAACTGATTTTGTTAGTTTAAACACAGGTGATTTAGATTTTAACACTGTCTTGGCTGGCTCTTCTAACGAGAGAACAGCCTTTACAGCATTAATAAGTTCAGCTACATCTTCTGAACTAAAACTCTGCGACTGATCATCATACGGAGTATTTGAATCTACTGTATCATCATCTGTTGTATCATCTTGTGTAGTCTGCCACATAGACGTATCCGTCTTAGTCTTACCTGTCCCTTGGTTACTTGTAGAGGCTACTGGAACCAAGCCATAGGAAGGGAGCAGCATGTATGGGTTAATAGTATAACCTAACCCTTGAGGTGGTGCTACCGGAGTTAACCTGTCCGCTATTGAAGATAGAGTCTTTGCGAACATATTCCATGGTGGCTCTGTTGGTGGCTGAACCAACTCCTGTTTTTTACTTTGCTGAAAAGCAAAACAGTTCGCACACAAACCCTCATAAGTGACCAATTGGTTCATATCAATTAACCCTGACTTACAAGATAAGCATGTTAGGGCTGTAGGAGTGCTTGATAAATTATCCTCGTCACTTTTGCCGCTTACAGACATGGTAATAATCTGTTAATGACTACACAATTTGTGACTGAAACTCACCTATATATGAGTATATAGAAGTGAGATCAATCTGACCACAGTGCACCTGATTTGAGGGTCAGAAGAGGACTGACAATACACAGAAAAGTCAGCACACATACTAGCAGTCAGTCACATGTTAAAGCATTAGACATTGTCATATGAGAATACAACCCCCATAACAACTTATACATAAGTAGGAAAATTGTACTTCTGTTTTTAACTGGTTCTTTTTCAACATAGCATGCAGAAAACACAGTAATATACAGGTCTCATATGCATAGGTACTAAAAATTAACAATTCATGCTAAGAAGTAGAGGGAATTTTTAGTACTGTATACCCTGCCTCCGGAGAGCGGGATACAGGGAGACTCACCACACTTCCATATCAAAGCAAATACGATCGTAAGACGCTGAGTGGATTCAGACGCTACTGATAACTGATAATGGACACGGTCGCTCACTGACGGACACGGACGCTCAGCGACTTCCACGTGTATGCAGACGCTAAGGCCTGCGACTCGGTCTAGGCGGGATTTCTAGTGTACACAACCGCAGCGTCTAAGCTGCGACCGAGTACCCTCGTGGTAGCGTCTGAGCCGGAAGTGAGGTCACTCAGTTCATGGACGAGAGACATGCGGGAACTGGTCATGAACTCGGAGGAGGGGCGGCCAGGAGAGCGTCTGAATCCCCCTGTTGACTTAAACTCTAAGGATCGCGGCCTCTCCTAGTCCTGGCGCCTATGATCCCTGGAGCGTAGCGCTGTCACACTCGAGATGTTCGGCGCATCAACACACTGTTTGCAGTCTCCACCAAATCAGTCTAGCTGTGTCCTGACCCCTTTAGTAAGAGGAAATCCATAAACTTACCGTCCCCCCATGCTCCGGCCACAGCCTGGTTACGTCTGCTGGACCTGCTAGAACATCCGACACAGACGCCCGTCGAGACAGCACTAATACCGCAAAGGTAAGCCTTGTTGTGACCCGGTGGGGAGTTGTTGGAGCGACTCTTTCTAGTATGCGTTTAAGACGCTGTTAAGAAAAGTCGCTCAAAAAAAATATAGTAAGTCTATAAAAATAAAATAATAAAAGCTTGAGGCTGCTTTTCTCAGCAGCCCTCTGTGACCATGCGGCTTCCTGCCGCACCAAGCAAAAAACTGATTTGACTGAGTCAGTGGTCGGGACTATATGGTGAATGCCCTGATGCATCCTGGGAGGCCAGAAAGCTCGTGACCGTGTTGGTGCCATTTCCGCTGTCGCTCAACCATATCCCAATGTTATCCTGTGGATAATCCTGTGGACCCAGCCAGAGAAATAGAGGTTTTGGCCTCCAAATAGCTGAATGTACAGTAATTTGGCGGGTGGGAAAGCAAACAGCCAGTCACAGTATATGTGTACCAGCCTGATTACGCTACATATCGCACTTTCATTATCTGTATCTGTTGACTGTCTGGAGCTCTTTAAGAGACCTGGGGCAGTATTTACTAATAATCGTGTTTTAGCCGTTTTTAAGGGAGTTTGATCTCGAATGGTATCGGGTGCATTTTACTGCAACTTTTTGAATCCTGATACGGTCATTCACTAAGCTGCCGAGTTTTCCACATTCGTTTTTTCCGATGTCGATGTGATTCGTAATATCAGGCAGTGTTTTACGGGAGTGATGAGTAAAACACTGCCTGACAAAACACAAGGAATCCCGGCCGGATCTGTGAGATCCGTGCAGGGCTTCATTGTGTGCCTTAAAAAGGTGTTTAAAGTCGTAAAAAAGCAGAAAAAAAATGTGTGGGGTCCCCCCTCCTAAGCACAACCAGCCTCGGGCTCTTTGAGCCGGTCCTGGTTGACAAAATATGGGGGGGAAAAATGACAGGGGTTCCCCCATATTTAATCAACCAGCACCGGGCTCTGCGCCTGGTCCTGGTTCCAAAAATACGGGGGACAAAAAGCGTAGGGGTCTCCCGTATTTTTGAAACCAGCACCGGGCTCCACTAGCCAGGTACATAATGCCACAGCCGGGAGACACTTTGATACTGGTCCCTGCGGCCCTGGCATTACATACCCAACTAGTCACCCCTGGCCGGGGTACCCCGGAGGAGTGGGAACCCCTTAAATCAAGGGGTCCCCCCTCCAGCCACCCAAGGGCCAGGGGTGAAGCCCGAGGCTGTCCCCCCCATCCAAGGGCGGCGGATGGGGGGCTGATAGCCTTGTGAAAAAATGTGAATATTGTTTTTAGTAGCAGTACTACAAGTCCCAGCAAGCCTCTCCCGCAAGCTGGTACTTGGAGAACCACAAGTACCAGCATGCGGTGGAAAACCGGGCCCGCTGGTACCTGTAGTACTTCTACTAAAAAAATACCCCCAACCAGAGCCCGGTGCTGGTTGACCCCTGTCATTTTCCCCCCCATATTTTGTCAACCAGGACCGGCTCAAAGAGTCCGAGGCTGGTTGTGCTTAGGAGGGGGGACCCCACGCAATTTTTTTTCCCAGTTTTTACACTAAACAGACCCTTTCCCATAGATAACCATGCACAGATCTCACTGATTCGTGCATGGTTATCCAAACTCGACTGGAAAAAGCAGGTCTATTTTTTTGCTGCTTTTTTTAACGAACAAGCAGCAAAAGGTTTTCAGATTCCGTGCGCACTAGACTGAGGTGCAGCTACACAATACACACGTGTGTGAATCCACCCCACACACAAGAAACAGATACAGAATACAAAGTAGTGTATTAACAGTAGCGCTCTCCAGCCACCAAGTTTGAATTGCTTTTTTTAACGAATCGAAAAAAAACAGACCCGCACTTGAGCACTCAGAAACTAACACCCAAATACGAATGAATAGTGAATTCCCGTATTCTATGAAATAACAGCCGCGTTTGACCGATGGTCTATTCATTCGTATTTCGGAACGTTGTCATTCAAACCATTACGAATAGACCAGACACTGCCGAGATTGGTGCTTAGTGAATTCCCGGATTGGGACTTAGAAAAAAAAACCACAAATCGGCCAAACTCGGATTTTTAGTAAATACTGGCCCTGTTCACCGTGGGATGTTGTAAGTACAGTAAGCTAGTAATCAAGACAAATGTCCCATATGGGAATCAAAAATGTAAAAAAAAAAGAATTATGCACTTTTTTCAGGCAACTTTAGAGCAAATTGTGGTCAGGGCAGGGAGGGTCTCTTTTTATATCAGTAGTTTTGCCTCATTTGTAAGGGCCAGATCATTGCAGCTGCAGTTATATTGTGGCCAGATACACTTCTAATGTTTAGTGATTTATTTTTTTTGTGAAGGCTTTTACATTGTTACATTACATTGTTTTGTTAGATTGTGCTATACTACTATTTCTAGTTTTATTTTTGTGTGAAGGCTATTACATTGTTGTATTAGATTGTGCTATACTACTATTTCTAGTTTTTTTTGTGTCAACGCTATTACATTGTTACATTACATTGTTGTGTTAGATTGCGCTATACTACTATTTCTAGTTTTATTTTTGTGTGAATGCTATTACATTGTTACATTACATTGTTGTGTTAGATTGTGCTACACTACTATTTCTAGTTTTATTTTTGTGTGAACGCTATTACATTGTTACATTACATTGTTGTGTTACATTGTGCCACATGACTATTTCTAGTTTTATTTTTGTGTGAAGGCTATTACATTGAAACATTACATTGTTGTGTTAGATTGAGCTAAACTACTATTTCTAGTTTTTATATATACCATTCATTGATGTAGTTCCAGTATAGATTTATTGCATCATTGCATATATTCATATTTTTGCTACACATGCACTTTTCGCAGTTGGAAATGTACATTTTTTTAAATGTAACTAAAATACTACAGTATTAGGTGCCCTTTCCTCTCCATTTTTCTTCTTTACCTATGCATAACATTTGATTTGTGAATCGCATCAGGGTAGACAATGAAAAATGGATTATTCCTGAATCTCTACGCATTGACTTTCCTTTTCTATACCTTTCTATCCTTAACTATTGTGCTGCCTGCACTTCTGCTGTTGTATTTTGGGCTTTTCACATGTAGATGCATAACTTACTGTATGTGGTTTTGTAATTGTGTACTTTGCTCACTAATATGGTTACTATACCAAGTGCCACGTGATATGTATATAACATTGTATGAGCCATCATCATCATTCCATATGTGCTTACATTATGCACTTCATTATGTAAAGCTGCCACTTGGTCTTAAGATGTATGCCACTATAATGAAATTTCTACTTTTCGCAAGCACAAAGTTACATTTATAAAGTGTAATTGATATCGTACTTGGCCCTATATTATTATTATTGTTTATTTATATGGTGCCACAAGGGTTCCGCAGCACCTAACAAAATACATAAACAAATGAGCAAAACAAGAAAACAGTGTAGGTCAAATACATGGTATATAAACACGGCTGCATCAGGGGACAGGACACCTAGGGGGGGATTCAGACCTGATCGTATATGTGCTAAATTTAGTACATCTACGATCAGTCACACTGACATGAGGGGGGACGCCCAGCACAGGGTCCACCCCGCATGTCTGGTTCTGCCCCCTTGCACAAGTACAAAAGCTTTGCACAGTGGCGCTGCTTTTGTACTGGTAGAGTAGCTCCCCACCAGCACAGCTCCTGTGCACTGGCAGGGAGCTGCTCGGGTCGCAGCGGCTGCATGTGATGTCATGCAGCCGCCACGGCTCGCCCCCTCCAACGGTCCGGGCACACCTGTGTTGCCCGGGTCGTACCCCCTAAGCAGCGGCCAAATGCCGCCGGCCCGCCCCCTTCCGCCCAGTGACCACCTCTGCCTCTCAATCAGGCAGAGGCGATCGCAGGGCTAAGACAGCCGTCGGCGCCGGTGCAGTTCAGACCTGATCGCTTCTGTGCGAACACGCACAGCAGCGATCAGGTCTGAATTAGCCCCTTAATCATCGGGTGGCAGATGCCGAGGGTTAGGTGCCGTTGGAGTAGCAGATAATATAAAAGATGTCTAATAGTTACTTATTACTAAGAAAATATATTTTTTATGTTGTTCCTCTTTGGTATGTTGATATGTCTGTTAATTCATCCCTATTTAGCTCCAGTCCTGACACATTATATAACCAGGTATTCCTTTATCCCCCTTACGTACTATGAATACATAGTAATGTGCTGCCTTTACTTATTAATCCCATCATTATGATTTGAATATGCCAAGAGAACGTGCCTTGATGGGATAAAAGAAAAATATTATGATGTTTGTAGTCTCTATAGCGTTGAAACGTCCACTTCTGCTAAGAAATAAGTCTCTTAAAAAATGAATTGTGATTCCTCTGTGACAAGAAGTAACACGAGTGTTAGGCTAGATGGTAATGTCAAGGCAAGCAAATGAAGCACCACAAATAATTTATGCCTTTCACGTCCTACCACACGGATGGCACCTTGCTGTGTGCATGAAGAACACAACAAGAGGCATGTCACAGGCAGAGACATCGGAAATGGCTTCATGTAATACAAAGCCTGGCCCCCACAGCCACATTTCACACAGAAATTTAATATAAAGAGATGAAAATATAATGTTTACTGATAACTCGGTTTTCCTATTAATATTCATTTCAGAGCATCCTAGTTCTTCCATTCCGAGCACCAAAGTTATATGTACACCAATGGTCTGGATTCGGAGAAGTGCGTAAACCAGTGGTGGTGGCTCCTGTGCACATACAAGACCCATTCTGCGCATGTATAGAATGGGATGTAGTTATGATCCCGGCGGTCAGCATACCGACGCTGGGATCCCGGCCACCAGAATACCGGCAAGGGGCACATGACTATTCCCACTCGTGGGTGTCCACGAGATCCATAGAGTGAGAATAGAGCTCGAACCTGCAAGGTGCTTTGTTGCGCTTTCCTCCCTTCAAGCATTCTGGCAGCCGGGATCCTGGCGTCGGTATGAAAACCGCCGGTCACCTGATCCCAACCTGACCACATGATCCCAACCCTATAGAACACGTTCTCACACGAAGTGCCCCCAAAGCACAGCCTAATTTACAGTCTGCTGGCACTTGGGGGTAGGAGGAGCAGGGCTGGATTCCCCAAAATAGGGGCGTGTTGACCACATTTCCTGGGTGTGGCTAAACTAGTGGTTGTTTCCTTGGATGCTGTTCACTGGCCTCAGCATCGTGAACAGCCCGGCTATCCTGCTTAAGCTGAGGGTTATTTAGATGGCTGATGTTCATGCCAGTGATCCGATGCTGCATCTTCACACACAGCAGCGGATCACACAAACATGCAGGAGGCATCTGTTTTCTGTATTTATGTACAGCAGCTGTGCCCAAAGTCACAGCTGCTGTATGAACTGCGACCCTACTGTGTAAGTGTGTGCACATACATGACTTTAGGGCAAACTAGATGGGCCAAGTGGTTCTTATCTGCTGTCAAATTCTATAATTTTTTGTTTCTATTCACTATGAATCACGTCATCGTGCCCGAGACATAATGCTGCCAATTGTGGTAAAATGTTCCTCAACAGATCTCCCAGCAATGATTGCCAAGAAAATTCCACATGATGAAAGATTTCAGAAATTCCTATCACAGGAAGCACCGGTTGCTCGGCGTGTTACTCCTAGAGCATTACATATTTACATAGAGGATTCACATCCATCAAAACAATACTTCTTATATAGGATAATTGAGAAAAGTGTTTTATATATTTGTAAACAAGGTAACTAGCTGCATAAAATGTCATATGTTTCCTTTAAACTTTGCAAATAAAATCACGCTCTATTTAATTGACATCCTCACATCTCTGCTATGTGTTAAATAGAGATGAGCGGGTTCGGTTTCTTTGAATCCGAACCCGCACGAACTTCACTTTTTTTTCCACGGGTCCGAGCGACTCGGATCTTCCCGCCTTGCTCGGTTAACCCGAGCGCGCCCGAACGTCATCATGACGCTGTCGGATTCTCGCGAGGCTCGGATTCTATCGCGAGACTCGGATTCTATATAAGGAGCCGCGCGTCGCCGCCATTTTCACTCGTGTATTGAGATTGATAGGGAGAGGACGTGTCTGGCGTCCTCTCCATTAGAATAGAGATAGATAGATTAGATAGAGAGAGATTGTGCAGAGTCGCAGACAGAGTTAGTTTACCACAGTCAGTGACCAGTGCAGCAGCTAGTTAACTTTTATTTAATATAATATATCCGTTCACTTCTCTCTGCTATATCCGTTCTCTGCCTGAAAAAAAAAACGATACACAGCACAGTCAGTCACACAGTGTGACTCAGTCTGTGTGCACTCAGCTCAGCCCAGTGTGCTGCACAGTCATCAATGTATAAATTAAAAGCTTATAATTAATTGTGGGGGAGACTGGGGAGCACTGCAGGTTGTTAGCAGGAGCCAGGAGTACAATTATATTAATTAACAGTGCACACTTTTGCTGCAGGAGTGGTGACCAGTGCCTGACCACCAGTATAGTATTGTTGTATACTACTAATATCTCTTTAAATATCAACCAGTCTATATTAGCAGCAGACACAGTACAGTGCGGTAGTTCACGGCTGTGGCTACCTCTGTGTCGGCACACGGCAGGCAGTCCGTCCGACCAGAATTGTATTATTTATTATTATATACCTACCACCTAACCGTGGTTTTTTTTTCATTCTTTATACCGTCATAGTGTCATCCTAATTGTTACGAGTATACTACTATCTCTTTATCAACCAGTGTACAGTGCGGTAGTTCACGGCTGTGGCTACCTCTGTGTCGGCACACGGCAGGCAGTCCGTCCGACCAGAATTGTATTATTTATTATTATATACCTAACACCTAACCGTGGTTTTTTTTTCATTCTTTATACCGTCATAGTGTCATCCTAATTGTTACGAGTATACTACTATCTCTTTATCAACCAGTGTACAGTGCGGTAGTTCACGGCTGTGGCTACCTCTGTGTCGGCAGTCGGCAGGCAGTCCGTCCATCCATAATTGTATTATTATTATAATATATACCACCTAACCGTGGTTTTTTTTTCATTCTTTATACCGTCGTCATAGTGTCATACTAGTTGTTACGAGTATACTACTATCTCTTTATCAACCAGTGTACAGTGCGGTAGTTCACGGCTGTGGCTACCTCTGTGTCGGCAGTCGGCAGGCAGTCCGTCCATCCATAATTGTATTATTATTATAATATATACCACCTAACCGTGGTTTTTTTTTCATTCTTTATACCGTCGTCATAGTGTCATACTAGTTGTTACGAGTATACTACTATCTCTTTATCAACCAGTGTACAGTGCGGTAGTTCACGGCTGTGGCTACCTCTGTGTCGGCAGTCGGCAGGCAGTCCGTCCATCCATAATTGTATTATTATTATAATATATACCACCTAACCGTGGTTTTTTTTTCATTCTTTATACCGTCGTCATAGTGTCATACTAGTTGTTACGAGTATACTACTATCTCTTTATCAACCAGTGTACAGTGCGGTAGTTCACGGCTGTGGCTACCTCTGTGTCGGCAGTCGGCAGGCAGTCCGTCCATCCATAATTGTATTATTATTATAATATATACCACCTAACCGTGGTTTTTTTTTCATTCTTTATACCGTCGTCATAGTGTCATACTAGTTGTTACGAGTATACTACTATCTCTTTATCAACCAGTGTACAGTGCGGTAGTTCACGGCTGTGGCTACCTCTGTGTCGGCAGTCGGCAGGCAGTCCGTCCATCCATAATTGTATTATTATTATAATATATACCACCTAACCGTGGTTTTTTTTTCATTCTTTATACCGTCGTCATAGTGTCATACTAGTTGTTACGAGTATACTACTATCTCTTTATCAACCAGTGTACAGTGCGGTAGTTCACGGCTGTGGCTACCTCTGTGTCGGCAGTCGGCAGGCAGTCCGTCCATCCATAATTGTATTATTATTATAATATATACCACCTAACCGTGGTTTTTTTTTCATTCTTTATACCGTCGTCATAGTGTCATACTAGTTGTTACGAGTATACTACTATCTCTTTATCAACCAGTGTACAGTGCGGTAGTTCACGGCTGTGGCTACCTCTGTGTCGGCAGTCGGCAGGCAGTCCGTCCATCCATAATTGTATTATTATTATAATATATACCACCTAACCGTGGTTTTTTTTTCATTCTTTATACCGTCGTCATAGTGTCATACTAGTTGTTACGAGTATACTACTATCTCTTTATCAACCAGTGTACAGTGCGGTAGTTCACGGCTGTGGCTACCTCTGTGTCGGCAGTCGGCAGGCAGTCCGTCCATCCATAATTGTATTATTATTATAATATATACCACCTAACCGTGGTTTTTTTTTCATTCTTTATACCGTCGTCATAGTGTCATACTAGTTGTTACGAGTATACTACTATCTCTTTATCAACCAGTGTACAGTGCGGTAGTTCACGGCTGTGGCTACCTCTGTGTCGGCAGTCGGCAGGCAGTCCGTCCATCCATAATTGTATTATTATTATAATATATACCACCTAACCGTGGTTTTTTTTTCATTCTTTATACCGTCGTCATAGTGTCATACTAGTTGTTACGAGTATACTACTATCTCTTTATCAACCAGTGTACAGTGCGGTAGTTCACGGCTGTGGCTACCTCTGTGTCGGCAGTCGGCAGGCAGTCCGTCCATCCATAATTGTATTATTATTATAATATATACCACCTAACCGTGGTTTTTTTTTCATTCTTTATACCGTCGTCATAGTGTCATACTAGTTGTTACGAGTATACTACTATCTCTTTATCAACCAGTGTACAGTGCGGTAGTTCACGGCTGTGGCTACCTCTGTGTCGGCAGTCGGCAGGCAGTCCGTCCATCCATAATTGTATTATTATTATAATATATACCACCTAACCGTGGTTTTTTTATACCACCTAACCGTGGCAGTCCGTCCATAATTGTATACTAGTATCCAATCCATCCATCTCCATTGTTTACCTGAGGTGCCTTTTAGTTCTGCCTATAAAATATGGAGAACAAAAAAGTTGAGGTTCCAAAATTAGGGAAAGATCAAGATCCACTTCCACCTCGTGCTGAAGCTGCTGCCACTAGTCATGGCCGAGACGATGAAATGCCAGCAACGTCGTCTGCCAAGGCCGATGCCCAATGTCATAGTACAGAGCATGTCAAATCCAAAACACCAAATATCAGAAAAAAAAGGACTCCAAAACCTAAAATAAAATTGTCGGAGGAGAAGCGTAAACTTGCCAATATGCCATTTACCACACGGAGTGGCAAGGAACGGCTGAGGCCCTGGCCTATGTTCATGGCTAGTGGTTCAGCTTCACATGAGGATGGAAGCACTCAGCCTCTCGCTAGAAAACTGAAAAGACTCAAGCTGGCAAAAGCACCGCAAAGAACTGTGCGTTCTTTGAAATCCCAAATCCACAAGGAGAGTCCAATTGTGTCGTTTGCGATGCCTGACCTTCCCAACACTGGACGTGAAGAGCATGCGCCTTCCACTATTTGCATGCCCCCTGCAAGTGCTGGAAGGAGCACCCGCAGTCCAGTTCCTGATAGTCAGATTGAAGATGTCAGTGTTGAAGTACACCAGGATGAGGAGGATATGGGTGTTGCTGGCGCTGGGGAGGAAATTGACCAGGAGGATTCTGATGGTGAGGTGGTTTGTTTAAGTCAGGCACCCGGGGAGACACCTGTTGTCCGTGGGAGGAATATGGCCGTTGACATGCCAGGTGAAAATACCAAAAAAATCAGCTCTTCGGTGTGGAGGTATTTCACCAGAAATGCGGACAACAGGTGTCAAGCCGTGTGTTCCCTTTGTCAAGCTGTAATAAGTAGGGGTAAGGACGTTAACCACCTCGGAACATCCTCCCTTATACGTCACCTGCAGCGCATTCATAATAAGTCAGTGACAAGTTCAAAAACTTTGGGTGACAGCGGAAGCAGTCCACTGACCAGTAAATCCCTTCCTCTTGTAACCAAGCTCACGCAAACCACCCCACCAACTCCCTCAGTGTCAATTTCCTCCTTCCCCAGGAATGCCAATAGTCCTGCAGGCCATGTCACTGGCAAGTCTGACGAGTCCTCTCCTGCCTGGGATTCCTCCGATGCATCCTTGCGTGTAACGCCTACTGCTGCTGGCGCTGCTGTTGTTGCCGCTGGGAGTCGATGGTCATCCCAGAGGGGAAGTCGTAAGCCCACTTGTACTACTTCCAGTAAGCAATTGACTGTTCAACAGTCCTTTGCGAGGAAGATGAAATATCACAGCAGTCATCCTACTGCAAAGCGGATAACTGAGGCCTTGGCATCCTGGGTGGTGAGAAACGTGGTTCCGGTATCCATCATTACTGCAGAGCCAACTAGAGACTTGTTGGAGGTACTGTGTCCCCGGTACCAAATACCATCTAGGTTCCATTTCTCTAGGCAGGCGATACCGAAAATGTACACAGACCTCAGAAAAAGAGTCACCAGTGTCCTAAAAAATGCAGCTGTACCCAATGTCCACTTAACCACGGACATGTGGACAAGTGGAGCAGGGCAGGGTCAGGACTATATGACTGTGACAGCCCACTGGGTAGATGTATGGACTCCCGCCGCAAGAACAGCAGCGGCGGCACCAGTAGCAGCATCTCGCAAACGCCAACTCTTTCCTAGGCAGGCTACGCTTTGTATCACCGCTTTCCAGAATACGCACACAGCTGAAAACCTCTTACGGCAACTGAGGAAGATCATCGCGGAATGGCTTACCCCAATTGGACTCTCCTGTGGATTTGTGGCATCGGACAACGCCAGCAATATTGTGTGTGCATTAAATCTGGGCCAATTCCAGCACGTCCCATGTTTTGCACATACCTTGAATTTGGTGGTGCAGAATTTTTTAAAAAACGACAGGGGCGTGCAAGAGATGCTGTCGGTGGCCAGAAGAATTGCGGGACACTTTCGGCGTACAGGCACCACGTACAGAAAACTGGAGCACCACCAAAAACTATTGAACCTGCCCTGCCATCATCTGAAGCAAGAAGTGGTAACGAGGTGGAATTCAACCCTCTATATGCTTCAGAGGTTGGAGGAGCAGCAAAAGGCCATTCAAGCCTATACAATTGAGCACGATATAGTAGGTGGAATGCACCTGTCTCAAGTGCAGTGGAGAATGATTTCAACGTTGTGCAAGGTTCTGATGCCCTTTGAACTTGCCACACGTGAAGTCAGTTCAGACACTGCCAGCCTGAGTCAGGTCATTCCCCTCATCAGGCTTTTGCAGAAGAAGCTGGAGGCATTGAAGAAGGAGCTAACACGGAGCGATTCCGCTAGGCATGTGGGACTTGTGGATGCAGCCCTTAATTCGCTTAACAAGGATTCACGGGTGGTCAATCTGTTGAAATCAGAGCACTACATTTTGGCCACCGTGCTCGATCCTAGATTTAAAGCCTACCTTGGATCTCTCTTTCCGGCAGACACAGGTCTGCTGGGGTTGAAAGACCTGCTGGTGACAAAATTGTCAAGTCAAGCGGAACGCGACCTGTCAACATCTCCTCCTTCACATTCTCCCGCAACTGGGGGTGCGAGGAAAAGGCTCAGAATTCCGAGCCCACCCGCTGGCGGTGATGCAGGGCAGTCTGGAGCGACTGCTGATGCTGACATCTGGTCCGGACTGAAGGACCTGACAACGATTACGGACATGTCGTCTACTGTCACTGCATATGATTCTCTCAACATTGATAGAATGGTGGAGGATTATATGAGTGACCGCATCCAAGTAGGCACGTCACACAGTCCGTACTTATACTGGCAGGAAAAAGAGGCAATTTGGAGGCCCTTGCACAAACTGGCTTTATTCTACCTAAGTTGCCCTCCCACAAGTGTGTACTCCGAAAGAGTGTTTAGTGCCGCCGCTCACCTTGTCAGCAATCGGCGTACGAGGTTACATCCAGAAAATGTGGAGAAGATGATGTTCATTAAAATGAATTATAATCAATTCCTCCGCGGAGACATTGACCAGCAGCAATTGCCTCCACAAAGTACACAGGGAGCTGAGATGGTGGATTCCAGTGGGGACGAATTGATAATCTGTGAGGAGGGGGATGTACACGGTGATATATCGGAGGGTGAAGATGAGGTGGACATCTTGCCTCTGTAGAGCCAGTTTGTGCAAGGAGAGATTAATTGCTTCTTTTTTTGGGGGGGTCCAAACCAACCCGTCATATCAGTCACAGTCGTGTGGCAGACCCTGTCACTGAAATGATGGGTTGGTTAAAGTGTGCATGTCCTGTTTTGTTTATACAACATAAGGGTGGGT
This sequence comes from Pseudophryne corroboree, assembly GCF_028390025.1. Lineage (NCBI taxonomy): Eukaryota > Metazoa > Chordata > Amphibia > Anura > Myobatrachidae > Pseudophryne > Pseudophryne corroboree. Next base: position 992,373,790 of record NC_086444.1, on the reverse strand, counting down.
GGGAGGGCCCAAGGATAATTCCATCTTGCACCTCTTTTTTCTTTTCTTTTTCTTTGCATCATGTGCTGATTGGGGAGGGTTTTTTGGAAGGGACATCCTGCGTGACACTGCAGTGCCACTCCTAGATGGGCCCGGTGTTTGTGTCGGCCACTAGGGTCGCTAATCTTACTCACACAGCTACCTCATTGCGCCTCTTTTTTTCTTTGCGTCATGTGCTGTTTGGGGAGGGTTTTTTGGAAGGGACATCCTGCGTGACACTGCAGTGCCACTCCTAGATGTGCCCGGTGTTTGTGTCGGCCACTAGGGTCGCTAATCTTACTCACACAGTCAGCTACCTCATTGCGCCTCTTTTTTTCTTTGCGTCATGTGCTGTTTGGGGAGGGTTTTTTGGAAGGGCCATCCTGCGTGACACTGCAGTGCCACTCCTAGATGGGCCCGGTGTTTGTGTCGGCCACTAGGGTCGCTTATCTTACTCACACAGCGACCTCGGTGCAAATTTTAGGACTAAAAATAATATTGTGAGGTGTGATGTGTTCAGAATAGGCTGAAAATGAGTGTAAATTATGTTTTTTGAGGTTAATAATACTTTGGGATCAAAATTACCCCCAAATTCTATGATTTAAGCTGTTTTTTAGGGTTTTTTTAAAAAAACACCCGAATCCAAAACACACCCGAATCCGACAAAAAAAATTCGGTGAGGTTTTGCCAAAACGCGGTCGAACCCAAAACACGGCCGCGGAACCGAACCCAAAACCAAAACACAAAACCCGAAAAATTTCCGGCGCTCATCTCTAGTGTTAAATAGATATGTCAACTTATTACTAGAAGTGTGTTTATACAAAGGACCATGAAACAAATAATTATAAAATAGTTCAGAATATCAGCATACCCCTTTCATTGAGGTCGCAGGGAAGGGAGGTTGATGTGGAAAGATGTAATATTAAAAAGTACTAACATAATAATAATCCTACAAATAATAATACTTTGATTTATAAAGTGTATAGCGCAATAGGAGTCAAAATAAAAGAGGGGGTAGGTTAGCCCTAGCCGCCACCCCAGGTGGGTTAGGGTTTGGGTAAAATAATTACCCAGTCACCTGTCATCATTCTCATGGTCGGGATGCCGGTGTCATGTGACCGTCACAATCCTTACCGCCGGTACCCAGTATCACACCCATTGAAACTGCCCAATAGTATATAAAAAAAGGTATTTTTTTTTCTTTCTGGTATTTATGAACAAAAAGCCACAAAAACTTCATTTCAGAAAAGTCAATACTGACCAAAAGATTATGAATATTTTTTGTAGAACATTTTTATATAAAAATTACCACAAAAGTCAGTCATTAATAAAGTTTAAGACACATTCATATATACAGTGCATCCAAGGCCGAAACTAGTATTTTCGGCACCCGGGGCAAGGCGGCAATTTAGTGCCCCCCAAAAATAAAAAAATAAAAATAAAATAAATAAATAAAATAAAAGATAATAATAAAAATAAATAAAATTAAATATGAAAAAAGTCAAAAATAAAAATGAATATATACACTGCTCAAAAAAATAAAGGGAACACTTAAACAACACATCCTAGATCTGAATGAATGAAATATTCTTATTAAATACTTTGTTCTTTACATAGTTGAATGTGCTGACAACAAAATCACACATAAATTATCAATGGAAATCAAATTTATTAACCCATGGAGGTCTGGATTTGGAGTCACACTCAAAATTAAAGTGGATAAACACACTACAGGCTGATCCAACTTTGATGTAATGTCCTTAAAACAAGTCAAAATGAGGCTCAGTAATGTGTGTGGCCTCCACGTGCCTCTATGACCTCCCTACAATGCCTGGGCATGCTCCTGATGAGGTGGCGGATGGTCTCCTGAGGGATCTCCTCCCAGACCTGGACTAAAGCATCCTCCAACTCCTGGACAGTCTGTGGTGCAACGTGGCGTTGGTGGATGGAGCGAGACATGATGTCCCAGATGTGCTCAATTGGATTCAGGTCTGGGAAGCAGGCGGGCCAGTCCATAGCATCAATGCCTTTGTCTTGCAGGAACTGCTGACACACTCCAGCCACATGAGGTCTAGCATTGTCTTGCATTAGGAGGAACCCAGGGCCAACCGCACCAGCATATGGTCTCACAAGGGATCTGAGGATCTCATCTCTGTACCTAATGGCAGTCAGGCTACCTCTGGCGAGCACATGGAGGGCTGTGCGGCCCCCCAAAGAAATGCCACCCCACACCATTACTGACCCACTGCCAAACCGGTCATGCTGGAGGATGTTGCAGGCAGCAGAACGTTCTCCTTGGCGTCTCCAGACTCTGTGACGTCTGTCACATGTGCTCAGCGAGAATCTGCTTTCATCTGTGAAGAGCACATGGCGCCATTGGCGAATTTGCCAATCTTGGTGTTCTCTGTCAAATGCCAAACGTCCTGCACGGTGTTGGGCTGTAAGCACAACCCCCATCTGTGGACGTCGGGCCCTCATACCACCCTCATGGAGTCTGTTTTGTGGTTTTCTGGAGGTCATTTTGCAGGGCTCTGGCAGTGCTCCTCCTGTTCCTCCTTGCACAAAGGCGGAGGTAGCGGTCCAGCTGCTGGGTTGTTGCCCTCCTATGGCCTCCTCCACGTCTCCTGATGTACTGGCCTGTCTCTGGGTAGCGCCTCCATGCTCTGGACACTACGCTGACAGACACAGCAAACCTTCTTTCTACAGCTCGCATTGATGTGCCATCCTGGATGAGCTGCACTACCTGAGCCACTTGTGTGGGTTGTAGACTCCGTCTCATGCTACCACTAGAGTGAAAGAACCGCCAGCTTTCAAAAGTAAACAAAACATCAGCCAGAAAGCATAGGAGCTGAGAAGTGGTCTGTGGTCACCACCTGCAGAACAACTCCTTTATTGGGGGTGTCTTGATAATTGCCTATAATTTCCACCTATTGACTATTCCATTTGCACAACAGCATTTGAAATTGATTGTCAATCAGTGTTGCTTCCTAAGTGGACAGTTTGATTTCACAGAAGTGTGATTGACTTGGAGTTACATTGTGTTGTTTAAGTGTTCCCTTTATTTTTTTGAGCAGTGTTATATATATATATATATATATATATATATATATATATATGCGCACACACGCACATACACAGTATGTGTGTATGTATATATATATATGTCAATAAAAAAGCTGCGCATCAAACACACTTTCCTTTTTCACGTATCCAGTAGATTTTTAGAAAGTCCTGTGTCCCGTTTTTTTATATACGATGTATGCTGCCGCTTCCTCCGTTTAGGAATTAGAGCCACTAATTGCAATGCACATGTAACGAAAGGAAAATGGAGGGCGCAGGTGTAAGTAAAAGGTTTACAATTCCATTTATTAAAAACAAATGCTCACATACATCTCAGTTTAAAATGGTGCGTTCCGTCCTTCATAGCAATCAAGCCCCGGAGCCGCTCTCTCCCACAACCGATCCTCCGTCTCTCTGTTAGGAATCACGGGCAGTCAGTCTTTCTTTCACCGGGAACAAGACCAGAGTATGACAGTCTGTCACCAGCTCCACAGGCCACGCCCAACGCGTTTCGTCAATGGACTTCGTCAGGGGGTGTGGCTATGAACTATCTCACACTTCATTTATACCTCAAAAAACACCTGTACGTAATTATCCTATAAACCTGTGCAATCTACAAGGATTGGAAGCATTTTTGCTAACACATTCTATACACATATATAAATATCAGGATCACATGCTTTTAAGAGATTTATATACAGTGTAATCTCTCCAAAAAACTTTTACAAATATCTATTCATATACCATTATTTATAAACCGCTACTATATATCAACATCATATCTCTACCTGGTAGCTCTCATATAATAACAAATTTAAAAAGGAATTTTAAAAAGAATTTTAAAAAGACACAACAAATATAGGTACTCCAGATATTACATATTAGCGCAATACAACCTGAAAAAGAGTAAATGAAACGGTGACTGGCAACAGATACAACCTTCATAATAAATCATTTCAAGGGATAAATCCAGAGAATAATACTTATTTTGATATGCTTAGATTTAACATAGGCATTTATTATAAGTTATCATTGATCCCTTTGCCCCACTGTGAGCTGAGCTCCTACGGGTATATTGGAATACAGGCTGAAAGGGGTTAGCTTATAATAAATGGTGGAGAGATTACACTGTATATAAATCTCTTAAAAGCATGTGATCCTGATATTTATATATGTGTATAGAATGTGTTAGCAAAAATGCTTCCAATCCTTGTAGATTGCACAGGTTTATAGGATAATTACGTACAGGTGTTTTTTGAGGTATAAATGAAGTGTGAGATAGTTCATAGCCACACCCCCTGACGAAGTCCATTGACGAAACGCGTTGGGCGTGGCCTGTGGAGCTGGTGACAGACTGTCATACTCTGGTCTTGTTCCCGGTGAAAGAAAGACTGACTGCCCGTGATTCCTAACAGAGAGACGGAGGATCGGTTGTGGGAGAGAGCGGCTCCGGGGCTTGATTGCTATGAAGGACGGAACGCACCATTTTAAACTGAGATGTATGTGAGCATTTGTTTTTAATAAATGGAATTGTAAACCTTTTACTTACACCTGCGCCCTCCATTTTCCTTTCGTTACATGTATATATATATATATATATATATATATATATATAAATAAACACATGTAATACAGGTTGAGTCTCCCTTATCCAAAACGCTTGGGACCAGAAGTATTTTGGATATCGGATTTTTCCGTATTTTGGAATAATTGCATACCATAATGAGATATCATGGCGATGGGACCCAAGTCTAAGCACAGAATGCATTTATGTTACATATACACCTTATACACACAGCCTGAAGGTAATTTTAGCCAATATTTTTTATAACTTTGTGCATTAAACAAAGTGTGTCTACATTCACACAATTCATTCATGTTTCATATACACCTTATACACACAGCCTGAAGGTCATTTAATACAATATTTTTAATAACTTTGTGTATTAAACAAAGTTTGTGTACATTGAGCCATCAGAAAACAAAGGTTTCACTATTTCACTCTCACTCAAAAAAATACGTATTTCGGAATATTCCGTATATCGGAATATTTGGATATGGGATACTCAACCTGTATATATATATATATATATAAAAATGTTCAGAGGTAGGCCTGTTCCTAATCAGAGTCAGTATTTCCTTAGAGTCAGTTAAGGGGTCAGCTTGCTGGGGGTAGCTTGCTGGAATTTATTAAGTGTGGAATTAATAAGTGTGTTATCCGAACAGTTAAAAAAAACAGTTCAACAAACATTGAAAACATCAAGAAAAGGTAACTTTAACAACTTACTCTAACTCCACTTAACACATAAAACACAAACAACCTCAACATGTTCATCAAACTACTGTGTCTAATTTCAATTCATGGAATTCTCACCAAATTTAACACATTCTACACTCACCCTGAAACTCACCCCTCTGTACACATTACAGCTTCTATTCTCCACTCCCCTCTTCTAAACACTCATGAGATTTATACTTTCCTCTCTGCAAGTACTTTGACAACCGCAATTGGCCACCAGTACAAACACTCGCAAACATCCACCAAGATTTATCTCATTCTTCTGCTTTTATTAGCTGGTGACATATCACCAAATCCAGGCCCCAACCACCTTTCCCTCTCACACTCTGCTGTCTCAAAACAACATAGAAATCCATCTAACCTCAATAAATATCACGTGTCTCCCATCCCCCTCCAAATCACTAAAATGTGCCTTATTGAATGCACGCTCTGTTTGTAACAAATTAACATCCATCCATGACCTCTTCATATCTCACAACTTTAATCTGCTGGCTATAACAGAAACATGGCTCACACAATCAGACACTGCCTCCCCTGCAGCACTGTCACATGGTGGTTTCCACTTCTCACACACATCTAGGCCTAATGATAGTAAAGGTGGTGGGGTTGGAATCTTACTGTCACAGTTTTTCACATACACTGTTCTACATCAGGTTCCATCACTCGCATTCACCTCATTTGAAGTTCACTCTATCAGGATTTTCACCCCCTTCTCTCTGCGTGTTGCAGCTATCTATCGCCCTCCTGGGCAACCTAAACAACAATTTCTAGAAGATTTCTCTGCCTGGCTCCCACACTTCTTATCCTCTGACATCTCCACCATCATTATGGGTGATTTCAATATAGCTCTTGACAGTCCACAATCTGTTCATGCATCCAAACTCCTCTCTCTAACCTCCTCACTGGCCTAACCCAATGGTCCGACTCCTCTACTCACCATGAGGGCCACTGCCCTGATCTTGTGTTCACCAGGCTCTGCTCAGTTTCCGAATTCACTAACACTCCTTTCCCTCTCTCTGATCACAACCTGATCACCTTCACAATCTCTTCTATTACTTTAAATTCTGGGACACTAAAACCAAGCAAGCCTCCTCTAACCCGCAGAAATACTAACAATATACGTTTTCAACAACTTTCCACTTCTCTGCAACAACTGCTCTCACCAATCTCTACATTTACTACACCTGACACTGCTGTATCACACCTGCACCAGACCCTAGAGAGTGCCCTTGATGAAGTGGCTCCAGCTACCCATCACACTCCACGTAGGCTTAGATGCCAACCATGGCACTCTAAATCAACAAGACACCTACAAAAACTGTCACGTAAAGTAGAATGTCAGTGGCGGAAATCTCAGAGTCCAAGTGACTTTCTCACATATAAGACTACCTACCACTCCTATCGTCAGGCCCTGGACACTGCCAAACAAACATATTTCCAATCTCTCATCTCTTATCATGCCAACAACCCCAAACGACTTTTTAATACATTTAAATCACTTCTTTACCCTCCATAACCCCCCCACCACTAGCTACTATCCGTGCACAAGAACTTGCTTCCTACTTCAAGGATAAGATTGATAAAATCCGAGATGAAATGGTATGCTCTAACTCAGCCAGTGACCTGTTCAATTCCCTACCTGAACCCTCTGGCACTTTCTCTTCATTTGATCCCACAAGTGAAGATGAAGTATCAACACTCTTTTCATCATCCTACTCCACTACCTCTCCTCTTGATCCTATACCTTCACAGGTCAGTAAAACTTTGTCTCCTGTGCTTATCCCAACCTTAACTAAAATCTGTAATCTCTCTCTCTCTACTGGTATCTTTCCCTCTCTGTTTAAACATGCAGTCATTACTCCCATTCTAAAAAAACACAACTCTGACCCAAACACACTCTCTAACTACCGTCCCATTTCTCAGCTACCCAGTCCCTCCAAGCTACTTGAGAGGCTTGCCTACACTCGCCTTACACACTTTCTTAACTCGCACAACTTATTGGATCCACTTCAGTCAGGCTTTCGTGCCCAACACTCCACAGAGACGGCACTGACCAAAGTAGTGAATGATCTAGTCACTGCTAGATCAAAAGGCCATTACACACTACTTATTCTTCTAGATCTCTCTGCTGCTTTTGACACTGTTGACCACTCTCTTCTCATACAAACACTACAATCCCTAGGTCTTCAGGACACAGCCCTTTCTTGGTTCTCATCCTACCTATCTAATCGCTCTTTCAGTGTTCACTTCTCTGATTCTACCTCCTCTTCTCTACCTCTATCAGTTGGAGTACCGCAAGGCTCAGTCTTAGGTCCTCTGCTTTTCTCAATCTATACCTCCTCTCTTGGTAAACTAATCAGCTCCTTTGGATTTCAGTATCATTTGTATGCTGATGATACTCAAATCTACCTATCCTCCCCAGATTTGTCACCACCAGTATTGGCTCATGTCACTGGATGCCTGTCTGCCATTTCATCTTGGATGTCATCTCGCCACCTCAAACTCAACATTTCCAAAACCGAATTAATTATTTTCCCACCAGCTAAGAGTAGTTACCAACCTGATATCTCTATAACTGTTGACAATGCAACTATCCACCCCACAAGCTCGTTGCCTAGGTGTCACCCTTGACTCTGAACTGTCCTTTGTTCCACACATTCAATCTGTCTCTAAATCATGTTACATGCACCTTAAAAACATATCCAAAATACGCCCTTATCTTACACAAGACACTGCAAAAACTCTAATCCATGCACTCATCATCTCCCGCATTGATTATTGTAATAGTCTCCTTACTGGTCTTCCCAAACATAGGCTATCACCACTTCAATCCATTTTAAATGCAGCTGCGGGGCTAATCTTCCTCGCCAGACATTCTTCATCTGCTGATCCGCTCTGTCAGTCCCTCCATTGGTTACCGGTATTCTACCGTGTCAAATATAAAATACTTTTACTTACATACAAGGCTATTAACCAAACTGCACCATCATACATCTCCTCACTCATCTCAAAATATCTCCCTACCAGACCTCTCCGCTCTGCACAAGATCTGCGTCTCTCATCCACATGTATTACCTGTTCCCACTCAAAATTACAGGACTTTACCCGGGCTTCACCCACTCTGTGGAATGCACTCCCACGCACAATAAGACTCTCCTCTAGTCTCCAAACCTTTAAACGTTCTCTGAAAACTCATCTCTTCAGACAAGCCTACCAAATTTCAGACCCACACACATAACCTTCACAGCTTCCCTATCAAGTTACATCCCCTCTGTACAGTCCACATAAACTCACATTTTGTCTTCCAACATTGCTGGGTGATCATATCATATACAACCCATTAAGAACCTAGCAACCTGGGGAACCATTATGTGACAGGTAGCATCTATCCTTGTGTATCAATGCCTATTTCCCTATAGATTGTAAGCTTGTGAGCAGGGCCTTCCTACCTCTGTCTGTCTGTCTTTGCCCAGTTTTGTTCTATAATTGTTGTTCTAATTGTAAAGCGCAACGGAATATGCTGCGCTATATAAGAAACTGCTAATAAATAAATAATAAATATATATATATATATATATATATAGACACATATACTATATATACATATATTGTAAAGCCTCCTGCCCACTTGCCTCATCCCAAAGTGGGGTATGTGATTACCTTGTTTCCGGCTCTGTCCTCTCCCAGCTTCTCTCCGGAGGTTCTGGCAAGCAGTCAGGCAGCCGGGCAGGAGAGATTGCGGAGGCGCTGCAGGGCGGGAGGGCAAAGGGAGGCTCCGGAGTCCAGCGGCCGCACATGCAGAGAGAGGAGGAGACTTTTCAGCAGTGATGGGACCGCAGCGGGACCATGTCATACACAGCTGCAGGAGGTGATCGCGGCGGGCACGTGGGGAGGAGCAACTGGGTGAGGGAGCAGGGAAGAGTTCTCCACGCCACCCTCAAGTCCTGCGCCCGGGGCATGTGACCCCTTAGCCCCCCCCTATTTACAGCCATGGTGCATCCGGAAAGTATTCACAGCACTTCCTTTTTCCACATTTTATGTTACAGCCTTATTCCAAAATGGAATAAATTAATTTTTTTCCCTCAAAATTCTACACACAATACCCTATAATGACAACATGAAAAGTTTTATTTTTTTATTTTTACACATTTATTAAAAATAAAAAAACTAAGAAATCACATGTACATAAGTATTCACAGCCTTTGCCATGAATCTCAAAATTGAGCACTGGTGCATCCTGTTTCCACTGATTATCCTTGAGATGTTCCTACAGCTTAATTGGAGTCCATCTGTGGTAAATTCAGTTGACTGGACATGATTTGGAAAGGCACACACCTGTCTATATATGGTCCCACTTGACAGTGCATGTCTGAGCACAAACCAAGCATGAAGTCAAAGGAATTGTCTGTAGACGTCCGAGACAGGATTTGTCTCGAGGCACAAATCTGGGGAAAGGTACAGAAAAATATCTGCTGCTTTGAAGGTCCCAATGAGCACAGTGGCCTCCATCATCCGCAAATGGAAGAAGTTCAGAACCATCAGGGCTCTTCCTAGACCTGGCCAGCCGTCTAAAGTGAGCGATCGGGGGAGAAGGGCCTTAGTCAGGGAGGTGGTTACTCTGTCAGATCAACAGAATTCCTCTGTGAAGAGGAGAACCTTCCAGAAGGACAATCATCTCTGCAGCAATCCACCAATCAGGCCTGTATGGTAGAGTGGCCAGTAATCCACCAATCAGGCCTGTATGGTAGAGTAGCCTTAGTAAAAAGCACATGTCTTCTCACCTGGAGTTTGCCAAAATGCACCTGAGGACTCTCAGACCGTGAGAAACAAAATTCTCTGGTCGGATGAGACAAAGATTGATATCAAGATATCAAAGGAGTGGCTTCAGGACTACTCTGTGAATGTCCTTGAGTGGCCCAGCCAGAGCCCAGACTTGAATCCGACAGAACATCTCTGGAGAGATCTGAAAATGGCTGTGCACCGATGCTTCCCATCCAACCTAATGGAGCTTGAGAGGTGCTGCAAAGAGGAATGGGTGAAACTGCCCAAAGATAGGTGTGCCAAACTTGTGGCATCATATTCAAAAAGACTTGAGGCTGTAATTGCTGCATCAACAAAGTATTGAGCAAAGGCTGTGAATACTTATGTACACGTGATTTCTTAGTTTTACATTTGTAATAAATTAGCAAAAATCTCAAAAAAACTTTTTCACGTTGTCTTTATGGGGTATTGTGTTTAGAATTTTGAGGGGAAAAAATTAATTTATTACATTTTGGAATAAGGCTATAACATAACAAAATGTGTAAAAACTGAAGCGCTATGAATACTTTCCGAATGCATTGTAATTATTGAATATCAGATATTTCTCCGGCAGGGTCCACAGGTTATCCACAGGATAACAATGGGATATGATGGAGCGACAGCAGATTGGCACCAAACGATCACAAGCTTTCAGTCCTCCCAGGCAAATCAGTTTTTTGTTTGGTGCGGCAGGAGCCAGACCATGGTCACAGGGCTGCTGTGTTTGGCAGCCCTAAGCTTTCTTATTTTATTGTCTTACTACGTTTTCTGAGTGATCTTTCCTAACAGCGTCTTATACACATATTGGAAAGAATCGCTCCAACAACTCTTTGCCGGGTTGCAACAACGCTTACCCACGGTACAAGTGCTGTCTCGACGGGCGTCTGTTTTGGATATACTAGCAGGTCCAGCAGACATTACCAGGCTGTGGCCGGAGCATGGGGAGAAGGTCAGGCATCGGTTCCACTTAGAAGGGGAATACGGACACAGCCGCACTGTATTGGGAGGAGACTACCAATCAGTAGCTGGCACGCCGCCACCATGGGTGCTCCAGCGCTAGGCCTTAGGGATCATAAGGCACCAGGAATTAGTATGAGGCTGCGATCCCTAAGGTTGATGTCAGCGGTGGGGAGTCAGACGCTCTCCTGGTCGTCTCTCCCCCCAGTTCATGACCAGTTTCCGTCGGTCTCCCGCCATGAATTGATTGCCTCACTTCCGTCTAAGACACTACCACGAGAGGTCTCGGTCGCAGAATAGGCCGCTGCGTCTCTGTACATTAATCGCTACCGTGAGGAGACCGGGTTGCAGTACAGGCGTCTGTATGACCGGCGCGTCTGCATGCACAGTGCGTCTGTGTTCACTAAAAGTTCCCGGAGCGGCAGTGTACACTAGTAGCGTCTGGATCCACTCAGCGTTCGCTAACGTATTGATCGATCTTGGAAGTGGGGTGAGTCTCCCTGTATCCCACTCTACTGTGTACGGGTTATACAGCACTAAAATTCTATCTACCTTTGTCAGTGTGAATAGTTAACTTTAGTGCCTGTTGCATATGAGTCTGTGTACATTGCTGTGGTTTTCTTCGCAATGCGTCTGAATACGTTAAAGATCTGTATAGAACAGAATTCAGTAATATGTACTCCTACATACTTTGAAATGTGTTTGTAGTTGATAATATGCTCAATATTGCTAACTTTATATATGTTTTTCAGTGGTTTCTTCTGAGCCTCAATGCTGGTGCATGGGATGGGGTCAGATTGATATCACTTTAAATATAGTAAAGTGATTACAGTCACAAATTGTGTAGTACACTGTGAAAAGTTGATTATTTATCATGTCTAAGAGCGGCAAAGGTGACGAGGTTACATTAACAGTAACATCAACACTCATAACATGTTTGTCCTGCAAAGTGGGATTATCCTCTCAGGATCTGGCACATGATAGGTTATGTACAAATTGTTTTGCCTTTCAGCAGATTGCAAGGCAGATCCCTGTTCAACGGCGGTAGATCCACCTTGGGCTATGTTTGCACAGACCTTGTCCAGTATAGCTGAACGGGTAGTTCCTACACCTTCAATCTCAGGAGTAGGGTACACTATTAACACATACACGCAGCTCCCTTCTTATGGTATAGCCCCAACAGCTTTTCCAAGTAAACAAGCTGATAAACCGAGGGTAAATATATCATCAAATTCACAGGCTACACAGGATGATACATCAGATGATGATAGCTCTATATACTCTGCTTCAGCATATGAAGAACAGGTAGAAGGTATCAGCTCAGAGGATATAGCTGAATTAATTGGAGCAATGAAGGCTATTCTATCCCTAGAGGATTCCAAAAAAATGGGATTCCTATTACCCTTTTCCAACTGGGGACTGTTTAAAAAGAGAAGTGCCTGCTAAGGTAGATACGCACGTCATTCGATTAGTGCGAAAATCTATATTGCCTTTACCGTCAACATCATTAAATTATGTCACAGACAGAAGAGTGGATGGGTTTTTGAAAACCATATTTTCTCTGTCAGGGGCAGTCATAATCCAGCTACGGCTTCAGCTTGGATGGCAAAGGCGGTAGCTGAATGGGCTGACGTACTGGAAGACGGGCTGTCGGCACCTACTAGGGAGCAAGAATCCCATATAGCTCACATGAAGCAGCAGCAATAGATATGGGTACTATTGCTTCCAAAGCGTCAGCCTAAATGGTAGCTGCTCGCAGAGCAATTTGGCTACGTACATGGAAAGCTGATTCAGAATCTAAGAAGGTTCTGGAATCTTTGCCTTTTGTTGGGAATATTCTGTTTGGTAAGGAATTGACAGATATTCTGGAGTCAGAAGCAGAATCCAAGAAGGTCAGATTTCCTGCCAATTATAACCCTAGGCCTTGGGGTTCGGTTTTTCGGCCATTTCGGTCGCAAGGAAAAACAAAAGGAAAAATTGATTCTAAGCAGCCCCAATACAATAAGTTTGGTAAGGCAAAGAAGCAGAGGGCCAGCTTCCAAACCAGAACATAAGCCATCAGCCTGATGGTGCGGGCCTCCACCTGGGGGACCCCAGGGTAGGGGGCCAACGTCTTCAGTTTGCACACATATGGCAGCAATCGACAACAGATTCTTGGGTGCAAGAAGCAGTATCTCTGGGTTATGTTTTCCCTTTCAAGAAGCAGCCTCCTCGAAGGATCTTCTACACCAGTTTGTCTTGTATAGAGGCAAAGGCCAGAGCCCTGCAAAAAGCAGTTCAGAAATTACTTTAGTCAGGAGTAATTATTCCAGTACCCCCTACACAACGGGGACAGGGTTTTTACTCCAACCTGTTTTTGGTTCATTTGGTCATTCCGGCCAATTCTCAATCTCAAAATGTTAAACAAATACATTTGGATACCACGGTACCACATAGAGATGTTACGCTCCATAGTTTTGGCCATGGAACAAGGGGATTACATGGTATCTCTGGATATACAGGATGCTTACCTGCATGTTCCTATAGCATTGTCTCATCACTGTTACCTCAGGTTCGCCATCCTCCAGCAACATTTTCAGTTCCAGGCCTTACCCTTTGGGTTAGCCACAGCCCCCAGAGTATTTACCAAGATTATGGTGGTTATGGCAGCTTATCTCCGCAAGCAGGGGATAAGAATTTTTCCATACCTCGACGATCTTTTAATCCTGGCACATTCCCAGGAATTGCTCTTGAGCCATCTCCAACAGACAATAACTTATCTACAGAAGCACGGATGGCTCACAAATTGGGCAAAGTCATCTCTGATTCCATCACAACGGATGATTCACTTGGGGGCTGTATTGGATTCAAGTCTGCAGAAAATATTTTTACCTCGGGACAAGATATCCAAGGTGCAGTTAATGACTCAGGAGTTGTTACACAGTCAAACAATATCAATTCATGCAGCAATGCGAGTAATGGGTTTGATGGTGTCAACATTCAACATGGTGGAGTATGCACAATTGCACTCAAGACCTCTGCAGCATCTGATTCTGGCCAGATGGAATGGAGTACATCAGACAATAAAGAAACAGACGATGGTACTTCCAGTAAAAGTAAAAAGGTCATTATACTGGTGGCTACAGACATCCCATCTAGACAAGGGAAGACCCTTTTGGATATCAGATTGGGAGATCCTGACAACGGATGCCAGTCTTTAGGGCTGGGGAGCATTGTCCGGAAAATTATGGTTCCAAGGACAGTGCACCACAGAAGAAAGTTGCCTGCCAATAAACCTGTTGGAACTTCGGGCCATATACATGGCACTGATTCAGGCAAAGGACACTCTGCAAGGAAAACCAGTCTAGATCCGCTCGGACAATGCAACGGCAGTAGTGTACCTCAACCATCAGGGAGGAACTCGCAGCCAAAAAGCAATGAAGGAGGTAAGTCACATACTAAAGTGGGCAGAACTCCATCTTCCAGCATTGTCCGCAGTGTTCATTCCAGGAGTCCTAAACTGGGAAGCGGATTTTCTCAGTTGACACACCATTCTAGCAAGCAAATGGGCTCTACACCCAGAAGTATTTCAGACTTTAGTAGACAAGTGGGGGTTGCCAGAGGTAGATCTAATGGCATCCCGTCTGAACAACAAAGTACCAGCATACGGGTCAAGAACAAAGGATCCCGGAGCGATCCTTGTGGAAGCACTGTCAGTGAAATGGTACTTTCATCTGGCATATCTGTTTCCTCCGATCACCGTTACCCAGGGTGGTGAGGAAAATAAAGCAAGCAAAGGGTGCTGTGATTCTAATAGCTCCGGCTTGGCCCAGAAGGCATTGGTACATAGATCTGCAGAGGATGTCGATGGATGCTCCAATTCTACTCCCTCAACATCCAGATCTACTGATGCAGGGTCCTTGTTATCACAGGCATCTGGATCGACTGTCTTTGACAGCGTGGCTGTTGAAACCTCTATCCTGAAGTCAAGAGGTTTCTCACAACAGGTAATTCAAATTATGCACAGAGCAAGGAAACCCTCATCAGCTCGCATTTATCACCAAATATGGCAAACCTATATTCATTGGTGCAGTGAAAGAAGTATAGACCCAAAATCTTTCAGAGTATCCAGAGTCTTAGATTTCCTTCAGGCAGGAATGGATAAGGGTTTGAAGGTGGCCTCCTTGAGAGTACAAGTATCAACATTGACTGTATGGTTCCAAAAGAAAATTGCAAATTTACAGGATGTGCGTACTTATTCCAGGGAATGCTGTGCATTCAACTGCCTTTTGTTCCTCCTGCAGTGCCTTGGGATTTAAGTCTGGTTCTCAAAGCTCTTCAAGTTGCTCCATTTCAACCACTTAATAAAGTGGATCTTAAATGGTTGACAGCTAAAGTGCTCTTTCTACTGACTATGGCATCAGCTAGAAGAGTATTAGATTTAGGCGTGCTGTCATGTAAATCTCCTTTTCTGATTTTTTTATCCAGATAAAGCAGTTCTCAGAACTAAGTCTGGTTATCTTCCTAAGGTGGTATCTAAGTTTCACCTTAACGAAGAAATTGTAGTCCCGGTTTTTCAGGTATCGGGACTTTCTGCGGGAAAAGCGTTGCTGGACGTAGTCCGTGCATTAAGAATCTACGTGGATCGTACCAGTGCCATCAGAAAGACAGATTCTCTCTTCATTCTCTACGGATTTCACAAGAGGGGATGGCCTGCTACTAAACAGATGCTAGCAAGATGGCTTCGAATGACGATTTCAGAAGCATATTCTCAAGCTGATCTCCCTGTTCCGGCTAATATCTCTGCTCACTCTACACGTAAGGTAGGTCCTTCATGGGCAGCACAACATGGTGCTTCAGCAGAACAGATATGTAAGGCAGCCACATGGTCTTCCATTAAAACATTCATTAGACATTATACCTTGGATACTTTTGCCTCTCATGACACTGAATTCGGGTGTAAGGTTCTCCTGTCCCACCACTAAAAATTGCTTTGGGAAATCCCATTGTTATCCTGTGGATAACCTGTGGACCCTGCCGGAGAAATATACGTTATGGTAAGAACTTATTGTTGATAACAGTATTTCTCCTATGTCCACAGGTTTCCACAGGGATCCCACCCTGACGCACCTGATTTGAGGATCTTTATACTCACTAAACTCTTCCCTCTTGCATGGAAGGGTGTGCATGTGTGTTCTTATCGCCTGAATAGGGTTCTACATAATGCTCCTGCCTAAATGCTTTGGAATCCAACTGATTTGCCTGAGCCAGTGGGCGGGAATATATATACGGGCCCGTTGCATCCTGGGAGGACTGAAAGCTTGTGATCGTTTGGTGCCAATCTGCTGTCGCTCCATCATATCCCATTGTTATCCTGTGGAAACCTGTGGACATAGGAGAAATACCGTTATCAACGGTAAGTTCTTACCATAACGTAAATATTCCAGCAATCACATTGGAAACAAATCAGACTATAAATAGTCACAGATTTACACCTATTGGTTGATTCATGTATGATGCCCTGTTTAAGGACCCACTAATGTATGGGAGAGTACATACCTGGAAACGTTATCTATGTTGGCTAACTCCTTGGATTTATGCTAGTCAAGGGTCCATCTTGGAATGGCAGATACAGCTAAGAGCCTAATATCTGTGTTTGGGTGAGGCTGGCATGCTAGAGATATCCTATTCCTAGGACTGACTTCTATCAGATAAGCCAGTGGTTCCCAAACGCGGTCCTCAAGGCACCCCAGGTTTTAGGGATACCCCTACTAATGCATAGATAGTATAATCAAAACTGACTGAGGTACTATTTCCGTCACCCGTGCTTTAAAATGGATTTCCTTAAAACCTGTACTTTTGGGGTGCCCTGAGGACCACATATCGGAACCACTGAGATAAGCCATTATGTTATTGTGGGCTACTGCCTTTTTGGGTGTGTTCATTGTGTGTGTGTACTGCAAAACAAAGAGTCACCTTGACAACATGTTGTGTAACTAAAAGAAACATACAAAAATGTCACTAATACTTACAAAATATTGACAGAAAATACTAAAAAGTGTATCCATTCCTGGCATTATATAAAAATAACCAAGTCAATAGTCAATGAGAATGCTGGGACTTGTAGTTCCACAACAGCTGGAGAGCCACAGGTTGGCCAGACCTGTATTAGGGCTTTTAATGTTAAGATTCAAATTTGCCATCTTACATCTTGTTCCAGTTACAAGTGGAGCAATTAGTTATGTGGGAGACTCAAGTAGATTTGACTGCAGTAATTCAAGTGTGAGGACACAAATGCATATATTGGTGTAGGGAAATCGTCTTAGGAAATCAAATGCTTGATTCTGGGTATATTAGTCAGATAAAAAATTGTACATTTAATCTTGGCTGACACCTGATGTTTCAGTGTCATGCTACAATCAAAGACAAAACCAAGATTCTGAACTCAGAGCCCCTATATATTCTGATCAAGGCAGAGGCTTTGAAAGTGGCCTCATAAAATACTTGCTTAACCTACTATCTGAATTCTACCACTTTACCCAGGGGGGCCTGGATGTAATGAAGTTCGAGTTGGCTGGAGGTGCGGGTTCCCAGACTTTTTTTAAGCAGCAATCATGTTCAAGGCATGGTTATAGACACAGTGAACCCATGAGGAACAACTCTACCCCACACCAGGTGTCTGAATCTGCAAACTTATCAAAGGCACAGCCTCCTACACACAAAAGTGGTGTGATATAGGCCATCCGGGACTAGACAATTCTAGCTGGCATGACCACACACCACTTACCCACTAAACCAGGGGGGTAATTCAGATCTGATCACTGCTATGCATTTTCACAGGTGGCGAATATCTGATTGCAGGACAGCAAAAAACACAACCCAGTGATCAGATCTGAATTACACCCCAGGTCTCATTAGACTTTGCTAAGTTTCTTGCATGGCGTGAGTTAGATTTGATGAAGAAGAAGAAAAGCAAATCAATTTTTAATAGCAGCACTCATTCCCTTTGGCGTGAGTTAGGACAAAAGGACTTTCAAAATTCAATGATCGCCCTGAAAGCTTCAGAGCCTGGCAATCCTTTTTCCAAAATGCAATCAGAGGATTAGTCCCTTCATTAAGTGAATAGATAGACCTCTTAATTAAATGGCTTGTGAATGAGTCCTCCGAACATGCTAAAAGGATAAGAGTAATCAATATATACCACCCGGATAATGGGCTTTGAAATTATCTGGTATAGATTTAGGGGTACATTTACTAAGCAGTGATAAGAGAGGAGAAGTGAGCCAGTGGAGAAATTACCCATCAACCAATCAGCACTGAAGTAACATCAGTCATTTACATACTATAAAATGATACAGAGCTGCTGATTGGTTGATGGGGAAATATCTCCACTGGCTCACTTCTCCGCTCTTATCACTGCTTAGTAAATCTACCCCTCTGTGAGTGCTATGGCTCACAAGAGCATGGCAACTACAGTTTAATGCCAAAAAATGCAAAATCATTCACTTCGGTCTCAAAAATCCAAAGGCTAAATATAGTATTAATGGTACTATAATGGAACCTGCCGAGGAGACAATGGATAAAGGTGTCACTATTTCAGGGGACTTTAAGGTAGGTAAGCAATGTAACAAATCAATGAGGAAGGCAAGTCAGATGCTTGTTTGCATATGGAGAGGAATTATTATCATAATGTAATCAGGGCCAGCTCCAGGCCTACTAGCACCCTGAGCGAGAAAATGTAAAAGCGCCCCCCAAACCCTATGTGCGCGCCGAAGGCGCGCGTGCTCCGGGAAAAGTGGGCGTGACCTCCTGGGAAAGTGGGCGTGCCCCTGGGAAAGTGGGCGTGGCCTTGTAACTTCATATTATCAAACTATAAATAAATATATTTTTACACCCCCTTTACGCACACAATTAGCAGCCTTACACAGAACAGCCACAGTAGTGTTCCTTACACACAATGTCTCCAGTATAGTGCCAGATACACATAATGTGCAGTGCCAGATAGACATGATATGCCCCCCAGCAGTGCCAGCTACACGACATGCCCCGCAGCAGTGCCAGCTACACATGACATGCCCCGCAGCAGTGCCAGCTACACATGACATGCCCCGCAGCAGTGCCAGCTACACGACATGCCCCGCAGCAGTGTCAGCTACACATGACATGCCCCGCAGCAGTGCCAGCTACACATGACATGCCCTCTAGCAGTGTCACTACACATGATAGTGTTCACGTTTTAGGGCAGGGTGCTGATCACAAGGAGGGCACATTTTAAGTTAGGAGGGTAAAATGATGTACATACTGTAATGTTTGGTGCTCCCCTACCTACATGCCGAAGCAAAAATTTAGGGGCGTTGCTTCGTGGGGAAGGTGCGTGGCCACATAATAGTGGCAATTCGCATTACACCACACAGTAGTGCAGCTAATACACATTGCACCAGGTAGAACCTCCTAGACACTTTGCGCCAAGCAGAGCACGTTAGACACTTTGCACCAGGCAGAGCACGTTAGACACTTTGCGCCAGGCAGAGCACTGAGACACATTGCCTAGCCACAGACGCCTAGCGGGAACACTACATGATATGCTCCCCAGCAGTGCCAGATACACGTGACATGCACCCCAGCAGTGCCAGATACACGTGACATTCCCCACAGCAGTGCAAGATACATAAATGGCCACACAGTGCAGATATGCCCCCACAGTGCCAGATACATAAATGCCCCCACAGTGCCAGATACATAAATGCACCCACAGTGCCAGATACATAAGTGCCCCCACAGTGCCAGATACATAAGTGCCCCCACAGTGCCAGATACATAAATGCCCCCACAGTGCCAGATACATAAATGCCCCCACAGTGCCAGATACATAAATGCCCCCACAGTGCCAGATAAATAAATGCCCCCAGTGCCAGATACATAAATGCCCCCACAGTGCAAATATGCCCCCACAGTGCCAGATACATAAATGCCCCCAGTGCCAGAAACATAAATGCCCCCACAGTGCAGATATGCCACCACAGTGCCAGATACATAAATGCCCCCGCAGTGCAGATATGCCCCCACAGTGCCAGATACATAAATACCCCCACAGTGCCAGATACATAAATGCCCCCAGTGCCAGAAACATAAATGCCCCCACAGTGCAGATATGCCCCCACATTGCCAGATACATAAATGCCCCCAGTGCTAGAAACATAAATGCCCCCACATTGCAGATATGCCCCCACAGTGCCAGATACATAAATGCCCCCAGTGCCAGAAACATAAATGCCCCCACAGTGCAGATATGCCCCCATAGTGCCAGATACATAAATGCCCCCAGTGCCAGAAACATAAATGCCCCCACAGTGCAAATATGCCCCCACAGTGCCAGATACATAAATTCCCCCACAGTGCAGATATGCCCCCACAGTACAGATATGCCCCCACAGTGCCAGATACATAAATGCTCCCAGTGCCAGAAACATAAATGCCCCCACAGTGCCAGATACATAAATGCCCCCAGTTCTAGAAACATAAATGCCCCCACAGTGCCAGATATTCACTCACAGGTCACACGCGGTGCCGGGAGGGGGAGTCCCGCTGAGGGCGCGGGCGGACAGATCAAAATTCCTGTGTGCGCGCTGCGCGGCGCCGGTCTCTGACGTCAGACGCCGGCGCCGCACAGCGCGCTGTATAGCGCGCACACAAGCGGCCGGGCCGGTACACTGCAGGCTGGCTCCAGGCAGGAATATGGTGGCAGCAGCGTGCGGCGCCCATTAAGGGTTGCGCCCCGCGCGGCCGCTCTATTCGAACATGCCTGGAGCCAGCCCTGAATGTAATAATGCCACTGTATAGGTCAATGTCATTGGTATGGCTCATCTAGACTACTGTGTTCAGGTCTGGAGGCTGTATCTCCAGAAGGATATTAATACATTAGAGACTGTGCAAATAAGGACAATTAAAATGGTGCATGGCCTGTCTCACAAAACTTACCAGAAAGAATAAAAGATCTTAATATGCATATTTTGAAGAAGAGAATGGAAAGGGGGGAAGGCATGATAGAAACTTTAAAATAAGATTTTACTCACCGGTAAATCTATTTCTCGTAGTCCGTAGTGGATGCTGGGAACTCCGTAAGGACCATGGGGAATAGCGGCTCCGCAGGAGACTGGGCACAACTAAAGAAAGCTTTAGGACTACCTGGTGTGCACTGGCTCCTCCCTCTATGACCCTCCTCCAGACCTCAGTTAGGATACTGTGCCCGGAATAGCTGACACAATAAGGAAAGGATTTGGAATCCCGGGTAAGACTCATACCAGCCACACCAATCACACCGTATAACTCGTGATACTATACCCAGTTAACAGTATGAAATATAACTGAGCCTCTCAACAGATGGCTCAACAATAACCCTTTAGTTAACCAATAACTATATACAAGTATTGCAGACAATCCGCACTTGGGACGGGCGCCCAGCATCCACTACGGACTACGAGAAATAGATTTACCGGTGAGTAAAATCTTATTTTCTCTAACGTCCTAAGTGGATGCTGGGAACTCCGTAAGGACCATGGGGATTATACCAAAGCTCCCAAACGGGCGGGAGAGTGCGGATGACTCTGCAGCACCGAATGAGCGAACTCTAGGTCCTCCTCAGCCAGGGTATCAAACTTGTAGAATTTAGCAAATGTGTTTGACCCCGACCAAGTAGCTGCTCGGCAAAGTTGTAAAGCCGAGACTCCACGGGCAGCCGCCCAAGAAGAGCCCACCTTTCTCGTGGAATGGGCTTTTACAGATTTAGGATGCGGCAGTCCAGCCGCAGAATGTGCAAGTTGAATCGTGCTACAGATCCAGCGAGCAATAGTCTGCTTTGAAGCAGGCGCACCCAACTTGTTGGGTGCATGCAGGATAAATAGCGAGTCAGTCTTTCTGACTCCAGCTGTCCTGGAAACATACATTTTTAGGGCCGGGACTACGTCCAGCAACTTGGAATCCTCCAAGTCACAAGTAGCCGCAGGCACCACAATAGGCTGGTTCAAATGAAAAGCTGAAACCACCTTTGGGAGAAATTGGGGACGAGTCCTCAATTCCGCCCTATCCATATGGAAAATCAGATAAGGGCTTTTACATGATAAAGCCGCCAATTCTGACACACGCCTGGCCGAAGCCAAGGCCAACAGCATGACCACTTTCCACGTGAGATATTTTAAATCCACGGTTTTAAGTGGTTCAAAGCAATGTGACTTTAGGAAATTCAACACCACGTTGAGATCCCAAGGTGCCACTGGGGGCACAAAAGGGGGCTGAATATGTAGCACTCCCTTAACAAATGTCTGAACTTCAGGTAGTGAAGCCAGTTCTTTCTGGAAGAAAATCGATAGAGCTGAAATCTGGACCTTAATGGAACCCAATTTTAGGCCCATAGTCACCCCTGACTGTAGGAAGTGCAGAAAACGGCCCAGCTGAAATTCCTCCGTTGGGGCCTTCCTGGCCTCACACCACGCAACATATTTTCGCCATATGCGGTGATAATGGTTTGCGGTCACTTCTTTCCTAGCTGTAATCAGCGTAGGGATGGCTTCCTCCGGAATGCCCTTTTCCTTCAGGATCCGGCGTTCAACCGCCATGCCGTCAAACGCAGCCGCGGTAAGTCTTGGAACAGACAGGGCCCCTGCTGCAGCAGGTCCTGTCTGAGCGGCAGAGGCCATGGGTCCTCTGAGATCATTTCTTGAAGTTCTGGGTACCAAGCTCTTCTTGGCCAATCCGGAACAATGAGTATAGTTCTTACTCCTCTTCGTCTTATTATCCTCAGTACCTTGGGTATGAGAGGAAGAGGAGGGAACACATAAACCAACTGGTACACCCACGGTGTCACTAGAGCGTCCACAGCTATTGCCTGAGGGTCTCTCGACCTGGCGCAATATCTTTCTCGCTTTTTGTTGAGGCGGGACGCCATCATGTCCACCTCTGGCCGTTCCCAGCGATTTACAATCAGCTGAAAGACTTCTGGATGAAGTTCCCACTCTCCCGGGTGGAGGTCGTGCCTGCTGAGGAAGTCTGCTTCCCAGTTGTCCACTCCCGGAAAGAACACTGCTGACAGTGCTAACACGTGATTTTCCGTCCATCGGAGAATCCTTGTGGCTTCTGCCATCGCCGTCCTGCTTCTTGTGCCGCCCTGTCGGTTTACATGGGCGACCGCCGTGATGTTGTCTGACTGGATCAGTACCGGCTGGTTTTGAAGCAGGGGTCTTGCCTGACTTAGGGCATTGTAGATGGCCCTTAGTTCCAGAATATTTATGTGTAGGGAAATCTCCTGGCTTGACCATAGCCCTTGGAAGTTTCTTCCCTGTGTGACTGCCCCCCAGCCTCGAAGGCTGGCATCCGTGGTCACCAGGACCCAGTCCTGTATGCCGAATCTGCGGCCCTCTAGAAGATGAGCACTCTGCAGCCACCACAGCAGAGACACCCTGGTCCTTGGAGACAGGGTTATCAGCCGATGCATCTGAAGATGGGATCCGGACCACTTGTCCAACAGATCCCACTGAAAGATTCTTGCATGGAACCTGCCGAATGGAAATGCTTCGTAGGAAGCTACCATTTTTCCCAGGACTCGCGTGCAGTGATGCACCGAGACCTGTTTTGGTTTCAGGAGATCTCTGACTAGAGACGACAACTCCTTGGCTTTCTCCTCCGGGAGAAACACCCTTTTCTGGTCTGTGTCCAGAACCATCCCCAGAAACAGTAGACGTGTCGTAGGAACCAGCTGTGACTTTGGAATATTCAGAATCCAACCGTGCTGTTGTAGCACCTCCCGAGATAGTGCTACCCCGACCAACAACTGCTCCCTGGACCTCGCCTTTATAAGGAGATCGTCCAAGTATGGGATAATTAAAACTCCCTTTTTTTGAAGGAGTATCATCATTTCGGCCATTACCTTGGTAAATACCCTCGGTGCCGTGGACAGACCAAACGGCAACGTCTGGAATTGGTAATGACAGTCCTGTACCACAAATCTGAGGTACTCTTGGTGAGGAAGGTAAATGGGGACATGCAGGTAAGCATCCTTGATGTCCAGTGATAACATGTAATCCCCTTCCTCCAGGCTTGAAATAACCGCCCTGAGCGATTCCATCTTGAACTTGAACCTTTTTATATAGGTGTTCAAGGATTTCAAATTTAAAATGGGTCTCACCGAACCGTCCGGTTTCGGTACCACAAACATTGTGGAATAGTAACCCCTTCCTTGTTGAAGGAGGGGTACCTTGACTATCACCTGCTGCGAATACAGCTTGTGAATTGCCTCCAGCACTGCCTCCCTGTCCGGGGGAGCTGTTGGCAAGGCAGATTTGAGGAAACGGCGAGGGGGAGACGTCTCGAATTCCAGCTTGTACCCCTGAGATACTACTTGTAGAATCTAGGGATCCACCCGTGAGCGAGCCCACTGGTCGCTGAAGTTCTTGAGACAGGCCCCCACCATACCTGGCTCCTCCGCCTGTGGAGCCCCAGCGTCATGCGGTGGACTTAGAGGAAGCGGGGGAGGGCTTTTGTTCCTGGGAACTGGCTGTATGCTGCAGCTTTTTTCCTCTACCTCTGCCTCTGGGCAGAAAGGACGCGCCTTTAACCCGCTTGCCTTTCTGGGGCCGAAAGGACTGTACCTGATAATACGGTGCTTTCTTTGGCTGTGAGGGAACATGGAGTAAAAATGCTGACTTCCCAGCTGTCGCTGTGGAAACGAGGTCCGAGAGACCATCCCCAAACAACTCCTCACCCTTATAAGGCAAAACTTCCATGTGCCTTTTAGAATCTGCATCCCCTGTCCACTACCGAGTCCATAAACCCCTCCTGGCAGAAATGGACATTGCACTTATTTTAGATGCCAGCCGGCAAATATCCCTCTGTGCATCTCTCATGTATAAGACTGCGTCTTTAATATGCTCTATGGTTAGCAATATAGTGTCCCTGTCTAAGGTATCAATATTTTCTGACAGGGAATCTGACCACGCAGCTGCAGCACTGCACATCCATGCTGAAGCAATAGCTGGTCTCAGTATAATACCTGAGTGTGTATAAACAGACTTCAGGATAGCCTCCTGCTTCCTATCAGCAGGCTCCTTTAGGGCGGCCGGTTCCGGAGACGGTAGTGCCACCTTCTTTGACAGGCGTGTGAGCGCTTTATCTACCCTAGGGGATGTCTCCCAACGTGACCTATCCTCTGGCGGGAAAGGGTACGCCATTAGTAACTTTTTAGAAATTACTAGTTTCTTCATCGGGGGAAGCCCACGCTTCTTCACACACTTCATTTAATTCATCAGAAGGGGGAAAAACCACTGGTAGTTTTTTCTCCCCAAACATAATACCCTTTTTTGTGGTACCTGGGGTAATATCAGAAATGTGCAACACATTTTTCATTGCCGTAATCATGTAACGTGTGGCTCTATTGGAATGTACACTAGTCTCATCATCGTCGACACTGGAGTCAGTATCTGTGTCTGCCATCTGAGGTAGCGGGCGTTTTAGAGCCCCTGATGGCTTTTGAGACGTCTGGGCAGGCACGGGCTGAGAAGCCGGCTGTCCCACATCTGATATGTCGTCAAACCTTTTATGGAAGGAGTTGACACTGTCGCGTAATTCCTTCCACATATCCATCCACTCAGGTGTCGACCCCGCAGGGGGTGACATCACATTTATCGGCACCTGCTCCGCCTCCACATAAGCCCCCTCATCAAACATGTTGACACAGCCGTACCGACACACCGCACACACACAGGGAATGCTCTGACTGAGGACAGGACCCCACAAAGCCCTTTGGGGAGACAGAGAGAGAGTATGCCAGCACACACCAGAGCGCTATATAAAACAGGGATACACACTACACAGTGATTTTACCCCTTATAGCTGCTTATATATCACAGATTGCACCTAAATTTAGTGCCCCCCCCCTCTCTTTTTTACCCTATGTAGTCTGGAACTGCAGGGGAGAGCCTGGGGAGCGATCCTTCCAGCGGAGCTGTGAGGGAAAATGGCGCCAGTGTGCTGAGGGAGATAGCCCCGCCCCTTTTCCGGCGGGCTTCTCACGCTTTTTTTATACAGTTATGGCAGGGGATTTTACACATATATAGTCTTAAAGGCTATATTATGTGTTAATTTGCCAAGTAAGGTACTTATATTGCAGCCCAGGGCGCCCCCCCCCCAGCGCCCTGCACCCATCAGTGACCGGAGTATGTGGTGTGCCTGGGGAGCAATGGCGCACAGCTGCAGTGCTGTGCGCTACCTTAATGAAGACCGAAGTCTTCTGCCGCCGATTTCCAGGAACGTCTTCTTGCTTCTGGCTCTGCTAGGGGGACGGCGGCGCGGCTCCGGGACCGGACGACCGAGCCTGGGCCTGTGTTCGATCCCTCTGGAGCTAATGGTGTCCAGTAGCCTAGAAGCCCAAGCTAGCTGCAAGCAGGTAGGTTCGCTTCTCTCCCCTAGGTCCCTCGTAGCAGTGAGTCTGTTGCCAGCAGATCTCACTGAAAATAAAAAACCTAAATATTACTTTCTTTCTAAGAGCTCAGGAGAGCCCCTAGTGTGCATCCAGCTCGGCCGGGCACAAAATTCTAACTGAGGTCTGGAGGAGGGTCATAGAGGGAGGAGCCAGTGCACACGAGGTAGTCCTAAAGCTTTCTTTAGTTGTGCCCAGTCTCCTGCGGAGCCGCTATTCCCCATGGTCCTTACGGAGTTCCCAGCATCCACTTAGGACGTTAGAGAAAATATATTAAGGGTTTTAAGAAGGTAAAGGAGGAAAACATTCTTCAAAGGAAGAGCTGTATTAGAACACAAGGACATGCACTGAAACTGGAGGGAGGTACGATAGGTTCAGGGGAAATTTGATGAAAAATTACTTCCACAAAAGAGTAGCAGACATGTAGTATAGCCTCCCATCAGAGTTTGTGGAGACTAAGACAGTAGGCCAATTTAAACATGCTAGGGATAGACATACTGATATCCTTACAAAGAAATAAGACTCAAATAGGGGTTGAGGTCAAAATATGGTTAAAAAGGGGCAGACTAGATTGGCCAAGTGGTTTTATCTGCCATCAAATTATATGTTTCAATGTTACTTCACTATGGCCCTCATTCCGAGTTGATCGCTCGCAAGGCGATTTTAGCAGAGTTACACACGCTAAGCCGCCGCCTACTGGGAGTGAATCTTAGCTTCTTAAAATTGCGACCGATGTATTCGCAATATTGCGATTACTAACTACTTAGCAGTTTCAGAGTAGCTTCAGACTTACTCTGCCTGTGCGATCAGTTCAGTGCTTGTCGTTCCTGTTTTGACGTCACAAACACACCCAGCGTTCGCCCAGACACTCCCCCGTTTCCCCGGCCACTCCTGCGTTTTTTCCGGAAACGGTAGCGTTTTATCCCGCACGCCCATAAAACGGCCTGTTTCCGCCCAGTAACACCCATTTCCTGTCAATCACATTACGATCGCCGGAGCGATGAAAAAGCCGTGAGTAAAAATACTATCTCCATTGTAAAATTACTTGGCGCAGTCGCAGTGCGAATATTGCGCATGCGTACTAAGCGGAATTTCACTGCGATGCGATGAAAAATACCGAGCGATCAACTCGGAATGAGGGCCCATATACCGAAGTCTGCAAAGATACCACAAGCTGCAGATCTTGCTCCAAAATCTGTTTCGTCAGAATCTACCCCAAAGTCCAGTGATAAATTTGTGTACATTGTTGCAAAAGATGTAGTCCAATCTGAACTCGTGGTCCAAAGCACAAAAAGCTATTTATTCCATAATATAAAGTATAAGTATCAGTACCGCCAATACAATACGCTAGCGCATGAACAGCACTGTTCTAACCTTCTATTCAGAAACTCTGTCCAAGCTAGCAATTTTATACATTACAAAATGAACAAGACTATGACATCACAACTGTAAACCAGCTATACAATAGAGGTCATCATTCATAGGTTGAAGGGTCTGGCTATCCCAAGTACTCAATGTGTGTTAGGTCTATTCTGCCCTTTGTCCTGAAGTCCCTGCCGCATGGATGCCATCATGGTCTGCATCCAAATACAATGTCAGTATCTCTCTAGAATGTCTTTTTATGTTTCAGTATCATGGGAATGTTGATATTCAGGGCCAATGTAACTATAAACAATCATCTAACATGCATTTCTTGATGGATCTAAAAACATTATATATATATTATCACATACATATATGCCATGGATATTTGGTATTTACATTAAACAATGCATTTTTTCTTATGCTGCTTAAAACAAGTCTAAACATGAGCATAGTTATTCAAACTTATAAATATACAAAACTAAATTTTGAATGTAAGAATTTTGTCTTGATCACATTTAATAGCT
Organism: Pseudophryne corroboree; assembly: GCF_028390025.1. Taxonomy (NCBI): domain Eukaryota; kingdom Metazoa; phylum Chordata; class Amphibia; order Anura; family Myobatrachidae; genus Pseudophryne; species Pseudophryne corroboree. The sequence goes on along the minus strand of NC_086444.1, from coordinate 992,345,322 downwards.
GCATGTTGCAATCACTTTTGCAGTGTCACTAGACGTTTCCTAAAGAGATACAGAACAGAATAAGTCCAAACTGTAGATAATTTGTATACCGTGTACACAAATCTCTTTTATCCCAATAGTACACAATGTCTGTGCTGGCTAGTTAAAAAGTGACTTTACTACTTTTCGTTGCAAATCCCTTTTAAATGCTTTTTATATACTGTGAAAATCCCTTTTATATACTGTATTTATAAGTCGTAACCTAAACCATTATCAATCTTAATATAACTGACGACCTGTTTTAAGAAATGCCTTCATCTAATATATCTGACTCTGACACCAGCCAGACAAATCTGTAAAATTTTATGTAATCCTAGATGACCAAAGTAACAAATCTCTAGCCAGATCAACCTTCTTTGAGACCTTCAATATCAAAGACCCCAACACTCCTTACTCCCTAAAGACTTGTGCTGGGAGTTTTGAGACAACAGGAAGAACTACTACTGGTTATCAAGTCAGGTCCATAGATGCCTTCCCTTACCAACTATCACTGAATGCAACAAGATCCCAGAGAATAGGTCTGAAATTCCTATATAAGATGCAGCTATTCATCATGCTCATTTGAAACGTACAGCACATCTGATACCAAAACTGGATCCACAAGCCCAGATAACCCTACTTACTGGGAGATATCTTGTGAGTCCACAAATCCTGAAGTCAGATTAATGTTCCACACAATGCACCATAAGCCCAATGACTAGACCTAGGATGGGTCATAATAGGAGAAGTATGTCTTGGTGATGTACACAAATCAGCTTCTAACAGCATGTTTACCTGACATTTAGAAAACGGATACCCTTCCCTTTTCCAGCATGTCACAATCACTTCCTAAAATAATTACTACATTGTACTGTCATAGACTCTCCTAGCGACAACCACGGCTGTGATAACTACCAAGGTCATCTGGGAAACACAGTCTTCAAAAGAATAAAAACCATGACCAGGTGGCAATGTCCATAGAGGACACACTATAATTGGAAACAATGGATGATGGCAAAAGTTGGGTCCTGGATTACTGATGCGAAAATTTGTGTAAGCAACACAAAACTTTGTGGTACTTCTCAGATTCAGAAGATGATCTTCCAGCAGAAAGGCGTTGTATGGACCCTCCTTTTTCCAATGTTGATATTGATGTATTTGGTCCCTGGACTGTCATTACCTGACACTCTAGAGAAGTGAATGCAAACAAGCAGCACTGGGCAGTTGTATTCACCTGTATGAGCATCACAGATGTCCACATTGAGGTTCTTAATCAACAGACATTTCAAGCTTCATCAATGCCCTTAGGTGCTTCATTGCCATCCATGGCCCTGTAAAAACACATTTGCTCTGACAGAGGCACTAACTGCATTGGAGCAGCCAAAGAATTACAAATTTGCTCGAGCATCAACACTAAAAGTGTGGAGTGATACCTAAGTGTGCAAGGTTGCACATGGACTTTCAGCCCACCTCATGCTTCTCATATGGGAGAGAACTGGGAAAGGATAATCAGCATAATCCACAGAATCCTTGATTCCATCATCCTGCAAGTAGGAACTGCAAGACTTACAAGAGTTTAACTTTCATGGCTGAAGTTTCAGCTATTGTCAATGCCAGACCGTTAACTTCAGTTTCTAATGACCCAAAAGATCGACTTCTGCTTCTTCAAACTCATAAGAATAGTACTATCTATGCTCCTTCTGGAGAGTTCAACATTAAAGATTATTCAATGTTAATGGAGACAAGTTCAAAGCCTTGCAAACACCTTTTGGTACAAGTGAAAATTACAGTATATCTCTACCTTACAAGTGGCAAGTTGCCAAACCTAACCTAAAACCTGGTGACGACATGCTCGTCAGAGATTGTCAATCACAAAGTAATGAGTAGCCTTTAAAACTTGTCACCAAAACATTCCCAAGCAAGTATGGGAAGGTCCGTGAGGCTAGGATCAAGATCTGCAAGCAAGGGGATTATTCAATTTACATCGCAACACAATACAACCGCAATTTCTTAGTTCCCGGCACTCATGTGCTCACGCAGGTCCCATCCTGTGCGTACTCATGCAGGCCAATGCGGTCGCATCACATTAGCTGTAAACGCCCCCACCTGATTGATAGGTAGAGGCATTTATGGGGCAGGTGGGTGCGGCGATAGACCACTGCGGGGACAGGGAAAACGGGGGCAGATTGTAGCAGAATCTGCAATCCAACCTGAATAACCCCCTAAATTGTTTCTCAGACTAGTATCTGATCTGATCTTATTGTTACTGTCTCAGGGGTAAATTTACTAAGATGGGAGTTCTGTTTAAGATGGGATGTTGCCCATAGCAACCAATCAGATTCTACTTCTCATTTATCTAGCACCCTCTGGAAGATAATACCTGGAATATGATTGGTTGCTATGGGAAACGTCCCATCTTAAATAGAACTCACATCTATTTACCCCTTAGAGTTTAAATGATGATACCAGACAGGGAGTATCATGTCTTTCAGCATATATTTGGTTTATGCATTGTTCCTATATAAGCTATACCTAGTAGTCATTTTGATAGGAGGTTCATTTTTGATCCTCACAAGTCACCTTAGTAAGTTTCTCAGTGCATTCTGGGTACGTCAGAGGCAGTCTCCATTTTTAGTTTCCATACAGTCTCAGCTAGAGATGGACATGGATCCATCTTTCCCTCGGCATAGCATCCCTGCTAAGAAATTCTAACTCTAAATTTGTCGCTATAGATCTGCTGACAGTCATGTTTGCCAGCTGTATTATTTACACTGTTGCTATCATTTGCATGTGCTCAGGCATGTATGTTTGCATGTTATGATTTCCTATGTACTCTAACACATTGACAATGCATACTGGGGGTAATTCCAATTTGATCGCAGCAGGAATTTTTTTTAGCAGTTTGGCAAAACCATGTGCACTGCAGGGAGGGCAGATATAACATGTGCAGAGAGAGATAGATTTGGGTGGGGTGTGTTCAATCTGCAATCTAAATTGCAGTGTAAAAGTAAAGCAGCCAGTATTTACCCTGCACAGAAATAAAATAACCCACCCAAATCTAACTCTCTCTGCAAATGTTATATCTTCCCCCCCTGCAGTGCACATGGTTTTGCCCAACTGCTAAAAAATTTCCTGCTGCGATCAACTTGGAATTACCCCCACTGAGCTATGTTATACCCCTTTTCCACCTACTAAGCACGGGTCGCAGCCGGGAGCCTGACACGGGTGCTACCCGGCTGCGGCCCGTGCTCAGCCCCCTTTCCCACTGCGCTCACCAACCCGGCATATTGCCGGGTTGGTGACGCTGCTAGTGACGCGGCAGGGGCGGCGCTGGGAGATCACATGATCTCCCAGCGCCGCCCTTCCATACAGTGTAAAAGGGAGCTGTGTCGCATCGACATGGCTTCCGTTTACACTACAACCCTACCCGGATCATTCCCGTGTCCTACCCAGGTAGCTACCCGGGTAGGATTCATGGGTCACTTGATCCGGGTTTTTGCAGGGGTACCCTTTTCCACTAGCAAAAAATACGGGTAAATGCGCGCCCCAGTGCATTTACCCGTGTTTTTTGAGCTAGTGGAAAAAAGGGGTATTATATGTTATGTTTGCATTGTATTGCAGATTGTAATTGCATTTTATTGTTTATGTTTACAGTGTTACCAATTTCCTCAGTTATATAATAAACACCATTCTTCAGACCATCATATCTGATTGAATTATTGGGAAATAGAGGTACTTATGCTGTATGCCTGGAGTTTCGTGAAGCAGATGTTAGTGAGAGCAGAACAGCAGCACAGGGAATAGATGTAATCAGGGGCTGGCTGGCAACTTTTAGCCACCTCTTACAGAACCCTTTCAATGTCCACCTCTCACAGCAGTCTAGCCACTTCATTGTCCACGTCTAAGTACTCCCCCCTTCAATGTCCACCTCTAACAGCATTCCCCCCCCCCACTTCACTGTCCACGTCTCACAGCACTCCCCCTTCTTCAAAATCCACCTTACAGTACTACGCAACTTCAATGTTCACCTTTCACAGCACTACCCCTGGTCCCTCCAATAATCACCCCACAGCACCCCCCTGGCAGCGTAACCAAACTTACACTGGCCCTTTCAATGTCCACCTCTCACAGCAGTCTAGCCACTTAATTGTCCACGTCTAAGCACTCCCCCTTCAATGTCCACCTCTAACAGCATTTCCCCCCCCCCCACTTCACTGTCCACGTCTCACAGCACTCCCTCTTCTTCAATATCCACCTTACAGTACTACGCAACTTCAATGTTCACCTTTCACAGCACTACCCCTGGTCCCTCCAATAATCACCCCACAGCACCCCCCTGGCAGCGTAACCAAACTTACACTGGCCCTTTCAATGTCCGCTCCACAGCAGTCTCCCTCGGCCTTCACGGTCTACCCCACAGCACTCCCCTTGGAGGCACAGCACTCTCCCTCCCCCTTCAATAGCTACCCCACAGCACTCCCCCGCCCCCCCCCCTTCAATGTCTACCCCACAGCACTCCACGTGGATGCCCCTTCAATGTCCACTTCACTGCAGTGAAAAAGGAAAAAAGCTGTGCGGTGATAGAGGAAATGAGACGAACAATAGCATTAAGGATAGATTGTAAAGGGGAAAGGCAGCATAGAGAGAGGCCAGAAAAGAGGTAACAGTAGTCAAATCGTTTTAATAGCATCTAGGGTGAGGAAAAACAAATCCTAGAGATGTTAGAGGTGACTGCAGCAGGACTGACACACTACTTGAATGTGGGTATTAAAGGAGAGAGCAGAATACAGGCTGACAGACAGCAGACACGGGGACACAAGAGACGGTTATGTCAACAGATAGAATGGAGGGATCAGAAAATAGGGAAGACTGTCTCCACTATATTAAGTTTCAGGAAGCACTTGGACATCCACAATGAGATGGAAGAAAGGCAGTTAGACACATAAGTGAGGACAGAGATCCGGAGAGAACTACATTATCTTTATTGTAAAGAGGTGTTATTGGATGCTGAAGGAGCTGATGAGATTTCCAAGGGAGGAAGTGTAGACAGAGAAGACAAGGGGGTAAAGGATGGACCCTTTGGGGACAACAAATAGAAAAATGAGGGGGAGGTGGTGGTAATGGTAGAGGATGGTTTGGACAGGTAAAAGGAGAACATAAAGGAATTGAAGAGGCCTATGGAATAGATGATGCAGAGGAGATGATAGTAGACCATGTTGAAGGTGACCGAGGAAGGAGGATGAGGAGAGAGAAGTGACTCTTAGGGGTCAATCCAATTAGCTGTGAAGGGGGCGAGTTTCTATTGCAATGGTGTATAAAACACTGGCAACGGCACCACAATTCACCCCCCCCTCGCAGCCTAATCTCACTAAGGGCCTACAGATTTTTGTACGCAGCTTTATGGGTTTACAAACAAAAATCTTGTCCAGTGGTACTGTAAGTGTGGCATACAGCCGCACTTACTTGCACTGTGAGGGAACTCAAGGCTAATTGGATTGAGCCTTAAATTTGGAAGTGAGATCAGATTGGAGTGAGAAGAGAGTGGGCAGAAAGGCATGTGGTAAGGTGGAGGTAGGCAATCCTCTCAAGGTGATGTCTTCTGAATTCACTGTGGTCCCAGGAAAGTGTATTCATGCTGGATTTTATGCTTCTTGGACTACTACATTATCCTGATGCCTTGACTTTTCTCTACTATTGACATTAAATTATTGGACTTAATTCAGAGCTTATAGGTATATTTTTCAGTAAGTATCCATTATATACTTTGTGTTTGTTATTGCAAACCTTTTGCATTAAGAGACTTATTCAGTAAGGATCACATCAGTTATACGATCGCATACTTAACTATTAATGCCCTGTGCACATGCGCAGCAGCTGTACTGCGTGTGCGCATACAGTGAGATGCGATCGCCTCTACCCGATTGACAGGCAGAGGCTTTTGCAGGCTGGCGACTCGCCGTTTGGCTGGCATGTCATCAGAAATGGGGGTGGCTACCATCACACACTGCCAATGTGACCCGAAAAATGGCTGCCCCGTGCCTGCCTTCGAAGCCTGACTGCGGAGGCAGAGGGGATTCTACAAATCAGCGATGCAATCACAATTTCATTGCAATCGCATTGCTGCCAGGTATTTGCAAGCTGGGCGGCCCCCAGCATCCGATCGCAGCCAGTTGCAGTTTTGCTAAAATATCAAAACTGCAACTGAAGCTGAATAAGGTCCTAAGTTCTCATTTACACTATTGGCATTTTGACTCAATACTTCAATAGCATCTAACACACTTAATGGGTATCTTTTTTTATTACTTTTTTTGTGTCAAATACTACATATGAGAACTGGACACACGACTTACTCATGCTGTATGGCTACACTAAAATTAGTTCACATGCTTAAATGCCTGTAGTTTTACTATGCATCATACATGAGAATTATAGATGCGTGGAGTTGAGATAAATTTTGTGCAAATAGTCTGTTTTGCGGATTTGCAAAGTTCCACTTAGATGATCCTTTAGTTATCATTAACATTGATTTATATATCCGTAACATTGAAACCACCAGCCTAATATTGTATAGGTTTCCTTCATATTGACAATACAGCTCTGACCCATCGTGACTTTGACTCCACAAGACCACTGAAGGTGTCCTGTGGTATCTGGCATAAAGAAGTTAGCAGCTGATTTTCCAAGTCCTATAAGTTGCGAGGTGGGGCCTCCGTGGCTCGCTTATTTTTCCACCACATTCCACAGATGCTTGTTCGGATTGAGAACTGGGGATTTTGGAGGTCAAGAAAGGATGTAGGTACAATGCCACCAGACGGGATCCCGGCGGCCAAACTACTGATGCCAGAATTCTGACTGGCGGCATAATGCAGGCAACAAAATCCCAACGGGGATCAGGATCCCGGCATCAAAATACAGACACCAGGAATACCGAACGCTCCTTTAGCGGTATATGCTTCTATCTTGCTGCAAGGAGTGGGAAGTTAGGTTTAGGCATTAGAAGGGGGTTAGGCACCTACAATGGGATGGTTAGGCACCAAGAGTGGAGGGTTAGGTTTATGCAGCACGGAAGGGAGGGTTAGGGTTAAGCACCCACAAGGGAGGGTTAGGGTAGTTTTTGGGGGCTGTCAGTATTCTCATGGTTGGGATGCCGCTGTCGGTGTTCTGACCACCGGCATCCTGTCCATTGGTATATCATACCGAATCCGTCAAAACAACACCTTTAACTATTTATGTTCCTCAAACCATTCCTGAACAATCTTTGCAAAACAGTTGCCATGAAGGGGTGCACTTGGTCTGTAACAATATATAAGTAGGTGATACATGCCAAAGTAATATCCACATGAAAGTCCAAGGTTTTCCAGTTGAACATGGCCCAGAGCATCACACTGCCTCCTCAGACTCTCCCCTAGGTACAATGCACACGGCTGTCGACACAATGTCAAAGAAAACATGATTCAAAAGAGCAGGTCACTATCCTACATTGTTCCATGGTCCACTCATTTGCCCATTGTTGGCATTTTTGGCAGTGGACAGGGATCAGCATGGGCATGCTTACTGGTCTGCGGCTATGCAGACTCATACGCTGCAATCTGTGATGCACTGTGTGTTCTGACATCTATCATTACCTTTTACAGCAATTTGTACACCAGTGGGACTGAACCAGATGGGCTAGCTTTCTCTTCCCACGCACATCAATGAGCCTTGGGTTCCATGACCCTGTCAGAGGATGTCCTTCCTTGTACCACATTTGGTAGGTACTAATCACTAATTAATTTTCCTCCTCCTAGGTTTGTGTATTGATCAGGTCACTCACAGGACACATACTAGCAACCATGTTGTTCTTGGGGCCAATGGAAAACAATTGTCCTTTACATATTATTACATAAGATACAATTCTGATACTGCTGACTCCGTGTAAATGTCACATCTCTGTCACATGGATAGCTCCCTGATCAGAGCATAATGCAGAAGTCAGCAATGCTAATCCCTGTGCCACCTCACTACCCATTCTTTACAAATTGCTTCGCTATTCCAAAGAATAACCATTTTGTACTAGATATGCAAATTCACATTTTGCAGAGATGTATCAAACCTTTGAGAAATCAAGTGGATAATTTGAACATAGCAGCTAAATAGCTTTTGTCATTTATTTAGTGTAGTCTATAAAATTAAGAATCTGACCGGTTTCTGTGGGTAACTTCATTGTATCTCTTTCAAATGTTTTTTACATCTCCCCCATGGGTCCAATGTGATTTCCCAGCAGACGGGATGAGAGTAAGTCTGTTCCCCCCTCTCTCCTAACCCTTCCTTCTCGCAAACCGAACCCTAACCTTACCCCCTTAGTGCCTAACCCTAACCCGCCTGCTATACTTACAGTCAGGATGCCAGCTGTCGGCATTCCAGCGTCAGCATTTCGACTGCAGAGATCCCGACAACCGGCTTCTCAACCGCATCCCTTCCCCCGTATGTATCTTAAAGAAAGCTAATTAAGACTTTATAAACAAACGTAGAAAGATAACAAAAGGCTCTTGAAATCTTTATTTTCCAAATTAAAAAAAAATACAAAGAGATGAGTTAGGACATAAACATGGCTTCTTCTTTTCAAACTAAGTATTCACCAAATGCATCCATAAGGCACTTAGATCTTTATTTAAAAAAATAAAATATGCATTGAAGCAAACATTCCCAGACACAAGTCTTTTGTCTGATGTCTGTATGTACAATATTGTCCATATTTACACTCCTTTCTCTTGCCGTTATAATGGGACCTTTGGTTGCCTTGTTAATTTTAGTGCCTGAAACAAAGAAAGAAAAATATTAGAAATTAAAAATTCCAATTGGATTTTACGACTATATATTTTATATCGTAATATTGCTTTCTTTATAAATTCAATATTCCAAGTTACAAGTATAATTATATGGTCAAAGTACATCTCCTAATGGCCATATAAAAATCTTACCTCACGTAATGGCCATATACAAAAATTTTTCACGTGTCTGCAGCTGTATTTGCATACAAAATAGTATGTTATAGTGATTTCTAGGAACACACTGTAGCATAGCATTTTGTATGCAGTTACAGCTGTAGCAGGACACAGAATATAGTCATGACGAATATCATTTTAATCAGCATAAGCTGCTTGTGCCTCCCATTAGAATCGTAAGACGCATTTTAATGGAAAAAGTCACACAACAAGATGCTCAGGGCTACCGAGTCACGCTACGGCATGGCGTGACCAGAAGGGCTGTTTAACGTGCCAGGAGGCTAGATGTAAGTGGACACATCTGTACATACGAGGGATTAGGTGGAGGAGGATGATGTGATAGGATTTGGTATACAAAGGAGATCCCATGGTTTAATTCCTGCAATAGTATCAAACCTTTTCTGTAACATTCAAAATATCTGTTAAAAAGTGAGTCTGGTGGCTCTACATACACAATGTATCTGCAGTATACTCAGACCTCTTCAAAGAAAAAGATGTTTTAAGAATAGCGCTTTTAGGATAGACTTGTGTAACGCAAAATAAAAACAGCATCTTTTCCTGATAAAGTCTAACTTTAGTAAACACTTATACTACGAAATTTCTTTGTACAAAGACTTCTACTGCTTTGAGATTTCAGTCACACTCCAGAAGTAGAAATGCAGAATTCAAAGCTCTAAATATTTAACACCAGTCCCACATTAGCAGCAGAAATAGGTGTCATCGTTGTTTTCCAAAAGCCACAGGGGGCAAAACAATATTACAATATGACAGCAAAGAATTGTTCATGATTGACTTAATTACTGAGGAAGGTAAAATAGATTTCATGACATTTTCTTTTGCATCTAAAGCAGAGAAACTATTTAAAGAGACATTTTACTTTTTGCCACACACACTTTGAAAGCATCAAAAGATTTCTCAAAGAGTTCATTTAATAAATGAAAAGCCATCTTCTTTGCTCAAGTGCAAGTTATTGTTTTAGAAAGAGAGAGAAAAAAAAAAGAGCTGCATAGTTATCATGGTTTAATAAACGTATTCAATTCAGTTCAATAGGTAATGTAGTTTCTGTATCGGAACAATATTTTACCACCATACAGCCCATTTTCTTTTGGTGAGGTCTAACTTTTAGCAGAATTAAAAACATTTTTGGATAAAAGTAATTACAATGAAACATACTAAAAACTGTACCCTCATGTGAAATGAGTATTCATTATTTTTCATTTATGATAAAGTGACATAAAATTCATGTATGTAACGTGATATTCAGTTTTTATGAAACAAAAGACTTTATTATATGCATCATGTATTACCTAACAAGTGCAGGTATACATATAATGAAAGCACATTATATATCTCCTGTATATGTCTATATCTGTCTATCTAGCTTGCTCTCTCTATATATTATTAAACATTGTGGTTTTGAGCTCCTATATACCCACTGACAGCTAAATGGATGTAACTGGGCAGAAATGGGGCACTTGCAGTGGGTTCAGACGGAATGTGAGCTTAGAGTCGAGTGTACGCAGGGAACCATCTAATTTTACATGAATCTTTTGCACCACAGATAGGGCTGGTGCAAACACATGCTGATAATGATGACCACTACTTTCACAAGTGGAAGTATAAAGGTAGTGTGGCTGCATAGAGGAGGTCGACTATGCACACCGATTGGAGATCCGCATCTATTTTCAAGCATGCATTGTGGATGTATTACGTATAGACTCTGATCCAGGCCCTGTACACACAATCATGACAGTATGGTAAATTTAATGTTGAATGCCTTCCTACCTCTATGTCTGTCTGTTTTTACCCAGTTTTGTTCTATTACTGTTGTTCCCCAGTTTTGTTCTATTACTGTTGTTCTAATTGTAAAACACAACGGAATATGCTGCGCTATATAAGAAACTGTTAATCAATAAATAAATGAATACATGTATGGTTATAATTCTTCAAGTCAGATTTTAGATATACCTAGATGATGTGGTAAATAAAGACTAGATACAAATGATAAATAAGACCAATTGGAAATAGACTGGATGTTGTTCAATTGTTTTATTAGCATACAGTATGTAAACAATATATAAAACAATATATCTTTATAATAAAAGCCTTCGATAGAGTACTACTACCACCTCTGTCTAAAAATAGTATAAGGAATTTTAGAATACTTGAGAATGTATATATTTATTGCAGGATGAATGGTTCATTGGAACCTTTCTGGTGTATAAAGAAAAATCATGCCTCAGTCTCCTTGATATGAAGATGATCTTGAAAGTGATTAATCAGGATTGAAACTGTGTTCATATGCTAACATTATTTACTGTAGTATTTTCATTATATATTTTGTCTTTGTGCTACTATTTCATGATTGTAATCTTGTTCACCTGATACAGCTACAAAATATTAGTTTGGTATGCGTGATCTAGGAAGAGACAACCTGGGATTGACAACCATTAGCCAAATGATTTATCAGAGAAATGGATAGCAAACCAAATAAGATTTAAGGTTATTTACTAAAGGTATATACCATATCAACCAACTTACAAGTAGCTTTGTACAGCCTTCTAAAACTTGCACAGAGAAATGCAATGTCTGACTGCTGATTTTTAGTGCAGATTTGCATCTTTGATCAACAGTAGTAATAAACCTATTATTAAAACAACTTAATTTGCTTTCATGAAAAAAATAATGCATTTAAGGAGGGATGAATGTTTTTTTTTCTAATTATTATTAAAACAACAACAACTGCAACACAGCTGTACAACACAATGTACCACTGCATTAACTAAACTGAAACAGAGCTCAACATTGTGATTAAAAACAAAGTCATACTGATTACCTTTTGTCTGGAAAGCATCCAGGATTTTATCGTTGGCACTAATACACTTCCAAGAAGAATTTGAGCCGGGTGATAAATCAACAAGGGAACAGATATTAATGAAAGGTGCTCGTATCCTGCAAACACGATCTTCAGCATAGGAATTCCTGAGGACAAGACAAAGCTATTGCTGAAATTTAGGTGGTACTTTACAGAAAGAGAATTAGTTTACAATGTTCAGTAATATACATTATTAAACCTAACATTAAAATAATCACTTTGATAACATTGGCCCTCATTCCGAGTTGTTCGCTCGGTATTTTTCATCGCATCGCAGTGAAAATCCGCTTAGTACGCATGCGCAATGTTCGCACTGCGACTGCGCCAAGTAACTTTACTATGAAGATAGTATTTTTACTCACGGCTTTTTCTTCGCTCCGGCGATCGTAATGTGATTGACAGGAAATGGGTGTTACTGGGCGGAAACACAGCGTTTCAGGGGCGTGTGGCTGAAAACGCTACCGTTTCCGGAAAAAACGCAGGAGTGGCCGGGGAAACGGTGGGAGTGCCTGGGCGAACGCTGGGTGTGTTTGTGACGTCAACCAGGAACGACAAGCACTGAACTGATCGCACAGGCAGAGTAAGTCTGGAGCTACTCTGAAACTGCTAAGTAGTTAGTAATCGCAATATTGCGAATACATCGGTCGCAATTTTAAGAAGCTAAGATTCACTCCCAGTAGGCGGCGGCTTAGCGTGTGTAACTCTGCTAAATTCGCCTTGCGACCGATCAACTCGGAATGAGGGCCATTATTTTCCCTTAAAGGTACGATGCCGGTTACAAATTATAAATCATGTACTTAAGAGTTTTTTCCCGAAGTAGTTCTAACTAGCAATTGTAAATACCATGTAGTTCTGTTTAATTATACCTTTCACAATTGCATCAAAGTAAAATCTCAACATATTGAATTGACCCTTTCTTCCATACATGGATTATGACAAAAGTAGCCATTTTTAAGAAGTTAGACATTTATTTAAAAAAATTGTGTGTGTGTGTGTGTGTGTGGGGGGGGGGGGGGGGGGGGGGTTGTTGTTAAACACAGTTTAAAAAAATTCAAAATACAGATTCGCAGTTTAGGAAACTCAAATGCCAGTTTTTCAAAGCTTTCCCTTTTGTGAAGCCATTGAAGATACTGTAGCTATCCAGCATTACTGATGCATTGGCAGAAAACACTATTTAAGTTCCTCAGAGTGTTATGCCCTGGAGAGGACTAGTCAGTGGCTGATGATCAGGCTTCAGTCTAAGGAAAAAGATATCAGGAGGTGACAGTGGCCTCCCCACACCTTTACCAGATCATGGCACAACGTGGACTTCTTCCTATGGCCTGCGATATTGTTACAGTGTGTAGGGGAGCTGGGAACATGGACTGCATAGCTCACCCAAGAATACACAGGGGTGTTGCGGTTGTAAGTCAGTTCACATAAAACAGTCAAGCGGTGACTGTTTTGAAAACCATTTGTGGGGGGTTGTGGTTGCTTCACGCTTGTAAGTTACGTTGTCGATTACAGGGGCTTATGTGGCTGCAAACAGAATTTTGTGAGTCCGGCAGTACCGTATCTGTGACATATAGCTGAACTTACTCGTGGACGAGTATATAATTAAATTGCCCCTTAATAGTGATGAGGGGTGTGTGGGAAGGGAGAGGAGCAAGAGAAGACACTATAATGTTGCCTGAAACAAAGTGAAGTGAATAGACCATACAATGGGGGTGATTCAGACCTGATCGCTGGGCTGCTAATTTTGCTGCCTTGCGTTCACATAGTCACCGCCTCCAGAGGGAGTGTAAATTCGCCATGCAAGTGTGCAATCCTATGTGTACGCAGAGCTGCTGAAATTCACTGTGTGCATTCTCTGCGCAGCCCAGGACTTACTCCTACAGTGCAATCACAACAGGCTGATCGGGGCCCGAGCTGACGTCAGACACCCTCCGTGAAAATGCTTGGGCACGCCTGCGTTTTTCCGGACACTCCCAATAAACGGGCAGTTACCAACCACAAACGGCTTCCTCCTGTCAATCACCTTGTGAACGCCTGTGCGATCGGATTTTTTCATACTTTACGATCCACGTGGACTACAATTGGGAACGGTAACCTGTGTTGAGCGCAGCGAGGCACCTTGCCCAAAGCATGGCGAGCGAATTGTTCCATGCGAGGGGACGTGGTGCACTTATTGGGGTTCCCGGTCACACTACGAAGAAAACGACTCCATTTAAAAAAAAAATAACCTCACGTCGACCTAGAAACCCTGTCGACCTAATGCATGTCGACCAATAGTGGTCGACCTAGACACTGTCGACCTAAGTGTGGTCAACCCTATGAACCACACCCGACAGAAATACCAGAACGCTGGAGGATCACAGCTCTAATCTGGAAGGCACTGTTACTTGACCGCCGGGAACCAGAAGCTGCTGCAGCCATAAGGAGTATGTAAGCATGATGAATGTGGAAATGGTCAAGGTTGACATTATGACCAGTTTGCCATTCTCAAGTTGAGATGATTCAATTGTTTTTCTGTCGGCAGTCAGTAGATGGCACCCAAACGGAGCTACTCAATTATAGCTTGAGTGGCTATATCAATTATATTGGAGCTGAAATGCACGAAAAGTGACCCGTTTGGGCACCCAAACGGCACCTTTTGCGACCATGACCAGCACTTTGGTCGGGTTTAGCCTCTATGAGCACGATCAGTGTGAAGAAGAGATCCAACTGAATATCACCTCCACAATCTCCCGTTACTTCAGGAAGGAGATCGGGCGCAATAATCAATTGAATATCGCCCGATGAATGTTGACATATTATACCACCCTAAAGCTTTCCAAGTTGAAGAGAAAGTGGTTGATCCATAAATATAAGTGAAGCTGTCATTCTGCAACAAAACTGATCTGAGCTAATAGAATAAGTCACATCTTTCAGAAGTCTTAGCTAGTAGAGTAGCACACTGCAGTACTTAGGAGCACAAACATCCATGAATAAACACACTCTAGATAACACATTTAAGCAAATGCAGGGCTATGGCTTATTTCATCTTCCTATCGCCAAGCAGTATAAATGAAGCAAAATAATTTGAATGCTGTTAAGGTGGGAGTTCTGAGTCGCTATGGCTGACAGGCTCCAGCGAGACTTTATAAGATGGCATTTGACTTTATGGAAGAGAGCACCAGGCACGCATTTAGAGGAACTTTGAGCTGTCATGCTGAAAAGTGTTTATAAAACATTAATCAAATATGCCTCTTTAGTACAATGCATTGTCTGAAAGATGTTAGGTAGCACACATTGCAAATGGATTCTTCTCTGACTAAAGTCATTTCTCTCCAAACAGATTCTCCCAATGCTAACGTCGGATGCCGCACAGGCAGAACACTTCCCAACACATTACTACCTGCTCCGAGCACTGGGGAAATCACTAATGTACAGCCTGCCATCTTTTCATGTCACACATGACACATTCATCTAAAATTACCCAACAGAGTTTGACACTGCAGTATAATCCATAAGCAGCCCTTTCAGCTGACATCTGCCACGTTAGGGCTTCAAATAAGAGCTTTCTTCTAAACAGACAGGACAAGGAGTATTTTATCTTACAGAGGAGGAGACAAAAACTTCTGTACAGTATCTTTGTTTCAGGTCCACAAATTAACATTTCATATGAACATTAATGTTCAAGCCCTATTCACACCTGAAGGAACTAAGAAATTAGCATTGCTGCGGCGTCCATAAAGGTGAATGTGACTGACCTGGACAGGAAAGATACCGAAATGGTCTCAGCTACTCGAGTCACTTGTACAAACTGAATGACGACTCTTTAGAAAGACTGTATATCTATATGTTGTTGATTTGGTAAATCTATCAGATTCTATACAATAGGTGACAGTTGGACACACTATATTGATCATTACTTATACTAAAAATACATACTTCCTAAGCTGGGCCCAATAGACACAAACTCCTAGGCTGGGAGTGACTTCCCTCCCTGACCTATACACACTGATTGTGCATACATATAATTACAAATGATTGTCCCAGTTTGCCCAATGAGTCACGCTGGTCATCATTATACTAGCACGCTGTAATAAAAAGGTTAGGACAGCATTTATATGTATTTGTGCTTACTACTAGATATCTGGATGTTCCTTTTACGCTTAATGCTTCTTTGTATATTAGAACACTTACACTTTTAATTACTGCTATCTTTTACATATAAGGGGTCTGGTATGATATACCGGCTGACGGGATGCCGGCTGCCAGTATCCCGACAGCGGCATCCCGTCTGACAGAATACCGACGTGGACCCACCAACCGAGTGGGAATTAGGGGTGGGTGTCGGGAGGCAGCCTGTCGGCAAAATGATGGCTGTTGGGATTCTGGCATCGGTCTCCTGAACGACGGGATCCCGACCGCTGGCATTTTGACTGCATCCCCATATTAGATATCTGACATTGGGGAGCCTACAAAGGCAAAAACGGATATTTATTCAATAATCTTTTCAAGTGAGATTGTCCAGTTGCCAGTACTGATGTAGCACAAAAATGCTGTAACACAATGTTATGTATCGCACCTTCTGTTTATACATGTGTTACATGTGGTTTAAGAACTTAGGAGCAATCTTTTGACTACACATAATAAATTGTAGTGTATTTACATTCTTCCATGTGTGTAAAAAGGTGTCTAACGAAAGGGTGATTAGAATTAGAAAACAAATAGTGCATATGTGGGCAACTTAGGAGGACCCAGATATATTAACCACTTTCCTGGCGTGGTCACATCGTTTGCGACTACACCAGGCTTTGCGTTATCTGACATGGTCACAAACAATGTGACCAGTCAGGAACACAGAGTGGCCAGCTGCTGGAAGATATTCTTCTAGCAGCCACTGATCACTGAGTGACTTCTGGGTCGTCTGCATCCCTGTGCCCTCCCCCCAGTTTCTGCCGTGCTGCTGATTGGTTAGCATGACAGGACCCCAACCCAGCTATTCCACGGAGGAGTAGCCAACTAGGAAGTGTACGTTCACCCTCCCTCAGCCCCCATGGTGTACCAGGTGGCTGTAGCTGCTGGGGAAATAAAAGTTGCAATGGTCCCAATGTTCTGATGGTGATGGCAGCGACGTTTATGATGTTGGAAAAAATTTAATATTTTACAAATACAAAAAAAAAAAAGTTAATTTTTTTTGTATAAGCGTTAAAATAGATGTTCTTGACCTGATTCAATCATAAAAACGAAAAAAAAATAAAAATAAAAATTCTAAGCGGTTTTTGTGCCAGTTACAGTAAGTGATTAAGAAACCCTGTCCTTTTGGTGCCATATGATGCCATTCCCATGTTGTGCACTTTTTCCTTAATTTTACTACTTTTTCCTCAATTGTGAACCTTAGTTCACATATAGGGGGAAAATTGAATTGTGCCCGGAAAATTTTGGCACAAAACCCCACCAAAAAAACGGAGATTTATTTTTCTGGGCAATTGAATTAAAGCCCATTTTATTCCCGTGTTAAAAAAAAAATCCAGTTTCTGGGCAAAAACACATAATCTCCGGGATAAATTTCATCCGAGATATGTGTTTTCACAATCGTGGGCACGAAAAAAAAATAAAGGCACTTAATTTCCCCCATAGTGTACTAAGTACTTTTTTTTTTTATTTTTTAGGATTTTTAGATCTAAATGCTCAGTATTTGTGAATTAACAAGACTTTCTGCTTTTTATTTTTTAGGATTTTTAGATCTAAATGCTCAGTATTTGTGAATTAACAAGACTTTCTGCTCTTACCGCACATAAGTAAGACATACAATATAAACAATATTAAAAAATGAAATGAATAAAACTCATGTCCTAATAATGACAGCATATAAGGGTTTTCTGAGGAAAGCTACAACTGTGACTCCTATAGTAACCGCCTGGGGTTGTGACAATAAATCAAACATACTTAACTTCCTTCATGTGGGTGACAATGTACAGGAGTAACTGGTGTCTACAATGTATATCTGGCAGCACCAGGGCTTTAAACAGCTACAAAAGAGGTGGAAAATGATTGTAACATCTACATCTACAAATGCTTCAGGATATGCCCCAGCAAAGGAGGTTAATGCCATTAACAATTTTCTCTTAGGAGGCTGTTTATTCTATTCTCTTTATGTACACACGCATGTCACAGAGACATATGAACGTGCTGTCATTAAAAGAAGCAATCGGGCTTTGAGTGTCTCTCTCCATTATGCGCATTTCTTGGAAGACACAAACCAAATAAATAATTGGAGAGGTACGGCCCAGAAATGACAATTGTTATTCATGCATCTCTTTGTTGGGAGCTGAGATTGAAAGATGTACACTTCAAGTGAAAGCATATCTCTGGGGCGAGATCCTTCAGTTCAAACGTGGTAAACAACTGTTGTTTCTCTGATGCTCACTTTAGTACTGCTGGAGGCAAACTTTCTAAATATTAATAAAAAACCTACTGCTAGCAGTATGTACAGATGAATAGGGAGGCATCAGGAAGTAAAGCCTTTGGTGACATTTCTGGACACATCTGAGAAATGCTGGGATCAAAGGATGCATATGCTGGGTGAGACGGAAGTAACAGATCCACAGTGGCTTTTTTTATTTTCTTTTTGGAATCTGCGCTATGAATTTGTATCGACTTCTAAACTTGTAGTTTATCTTTATATATTTTTATTTAACCATCCTTCCAAAAACTATAAGAAAAACAGAAATAAAGATATGGACATGACTTATAGGGGGGTATTCAATTGTTTGAAAAGTCAGTTGGGTGTCTGTTTTTTCCTATCTAGTAGACAGGAAAAAACAGATACCCAACCGACTTTTCAAACAATTGAATATCCCCCATAGTGTGTCCAACAGGCTAAGGCATCCATTAGTTCACTTTGGTAGAATATACTAAAACGATGAATAAAACAGATGGTTGTGGGAACCTAGACCAATATGCTATTGGACATCTACCATACTAGGAACTTCTTCAAAGTACTAGGAATACAGGTAATGCGGCTTTGATTTACCCCCCTACCATCCCCATAAAAAATTGCTATGTTAATCTTATTAAATCTCATAAATGTGATATACAGAATAGTAATTGCTCAAATCAATTTATTGGTCCACCCCAGGTTAATGTAGAGGAAGGGTTAATTTAAACAAGAAAAATAAATAAAAACAATTCCCCAGCACAATGCAATGGTCCAGCAAAAGAGACATCCTACATGATAAAGTAATGCAGTGATCTCAGTTATATATATTTGCAAACATATAGTAAGCCACCAACCATTGCAAGGCGTCTCTTCTCTGCTGGTCCTAAATTACATAATAGAACCTACTTTGGCCCACACATTTATGTATTTCTAAACTGGCAGCCACCTCATCTGGTGTCACCCAAGATCCTCCAATATGGCACTACAAGGACCAGTATACCCTCCAACTACTGATCCCATCCATGCCTTTCAGAACCATGATATACAGTACAGAATGGTAGTTACTCATATCAATAGAATAGCAGTCCAGCAATCTTATAATAAGGATCAATGCTTACAAGTAGTGCATAGCTATCAATTTGAAATTCAATGTGATACAAGCCCAGATTTATCAAGCCTTGGAGAGTGATAAATTGCACGGTGATAAAGTACCAACCAGCTCCTAAATATCATTTTTCAAACACAGCCTGTAACATGGCAGTTAGGGCCATGCCTGTATGGGCTGCCAACAATCCAAGGCCAGCAGACAATCTGTCTCAGCTATGTTGCTCACTCTGGATAGGCAGCGGCTCTTTAGTTTCAGGATACTACCCACCCGTGCCTCCCCCCATACTGGCTGCAGCACTGCTGATCTGAAGAGTGATAATTGTCACCTTTTATTTGATCCCTCCCGCTCAGACTATTCACGACACCCCCACTGGTGATCAACCCACTTCAACCGCCTTAAGCTCAATATGCACCTATACAATAGTCGGCTATTTCTTTCAAGATTGCAAAAGTGTGTGCGCAACTTCGATCATGTTTGGTCAGCTGAAAACTGGTCTAATTGAAGGATCACATCTTATGCGCTGTTTAAAATTCACCAGATTCAATGGGGCCACATCGTGCCAAAAGTGCAGTGTGTATGAACTTTTAACCATTCTTGCGATGCTCCACCAACAGCAGTGCAGACTCTTGTGGGCGTGCACAATTAAACCATGATGTGGCTTGCTACGTAGTCTTGTGTAAACTTTCCTCTATCACTACATAAAATGCAGCCATGTCAAGATTCCCCTTTTACCATTTTCCACAAAGGATACTGAATCAGCAATAGATTTATTATTTGTTACTGATTTGTTTGTCGTGACTGTAGACTGACATCCGAGTGAATAAGGTGATACAATCGTTGCTTTCGATATTTTGGGCAGACGGGGATCCAAGGTCGCAAGTATGATTATATTGGTGTATACGCACATATTGGCACTGTGGTCCCAACTTCAGATAGGGAGTTAAGGCGATTTAAACATTGCAAATGTGCCTATCTAGCTAGATTGACTTTTCTCTTAATGTATGATTGCCATCACCTGTGTTGAACAGGTTAATGGATAAGAAAGGTGTTTCACGACAGGTGAGGACAATCATAGATTAAAAGGGAATTCCAAGAGCAGAGCATTCTGTCCCTCCTGGAGAGGGTCATGTTGGGAGGTATGGAACTATTAGTTTGCCAACAATAAGCTGTAGTGTTTCATTTTCAATAAAAACTCTTTATAAAGCATTGTGGTTTGGCAATACTATGATTTCATCAATCAAGATAATAAGTAGCCCATTTTCATATTAGGGGGACAGAAAGAGCTACAGATGTGTCATATACTGTAACTTCTTCAGCTCAAAATACGCATCTTAATCACATAAACAACCGTCAAACTACTCTGCTAGAATTACAATGATCAATTTGATGTGCAACATTTGACTATCTGTGTGCGACTGAGTCTGTATAGGAAAGGCTACCATGCAGCAGTCGCAGAGTTCTGCGGTGACTCATCTGCAATTTAGAACATGTTTAACACTATTTCCAGTGTGGGTAAAGTCACAGCCCAGCTTCTCTGATACACTGAGTGATGTTTTGCTGCATCTGGAAATAAGACGTGAAATGTCAGGTGTCTCACAACATATGGACACAGATGCTAGGTGTATGAGGACCATAGGCGTGCGCAGGACATTTTATTAGGGGGTGCACGATTAGAAGGGCGTGTTTAGCACCGCCTATTGGGCATATCTAACACCACCTAATGGGCGTGTCTAGCACCACCTATCAGGCGTGTCTACCACCACATACTGGCACTCAATGCAAACTAAATAATATAGAGAATTGATGCACAGATTATATATATATATATATATATATATATATACATAAATATATAAATCTGTTAAATTTGTATATTTTGTTACCATAGGTTATTTCCTAATCTCTTGAAATATATATTGTTATTGAATTTGAATTTATCCTCCTCCAAGAGGAACGCTGTATTCTGTGGCATTGGCACATGATGAAGAGAGAGAGAGCATGGGTGAGAGCATGAGCGGGCATGCACGTGGCATGACATCATCACGACACATCCCACAGGATAGAGGAACTGGGAGTAGGATTACGTCAGTGATGCTGCACAATGCAAATGAATGACAGCCAGACTGAGCAGAGGGGGTGGCGGGCGCAGTGGGCGGGAGGACATAAATTAGCACACTCTGCGATCACCGATACTGTAGCATCAGCAGGTGTGTGTGAGGGGGTGACAGACATTAGGGGGTGCCTGTGCGCACCAGGAACCCCCCCTGCGCACGCCTATGATGAGGACACATATGTAGTAGCTGATGTGCTGTTTGCTGTCCAGCATTTCTTACCAGGTGCATTTCTTACCATAATAAAAGTGTTATGAACAAACACCAACATAAAGTATGTATTTACATAAGGTGTTGGGGCTTGATGTAACGACAGTAATATCCAATAACTGTCAGATGTTTTATGTTTGGGACAGGTGACAGCACCCCAGGATCCCCTGCAGGAGAACTTCTAATTACTGTGGTTCAAAAAGAACATATTACATTGTTAAATAAAGATTCATCCTAACACTGCAATTCTAGTCTGCTTCACGGCTTTAATGAAAGCAGCACTAATATAAGGTTATGTACAAAATTGTTTAAATAAAAAACAAAGATACACTAAAGGTGTGTACACACGGTGAGATCTTTTCTTCCGATTCTGACTATATAGTCAGAATCGGAAGAAAAGATAGTGCAGATCGCAAGGTGACAGTCACCTTGCGATCCCGATTCGATGCGCGGCCCCACGTGGTTGGCATCGGCAGAAAAAATAGACTGTGCAGGCAAGTCAATCTTGACTATTTCTATAGAAGAGATAGTCAAGATTGACACTTTGCTAAAATCGCACAGAACCAGGATTGCAAGCACACTCATTATGTGCTTGCGATACTGGCTAAGTGCCGACCCGGCCCCCCGTCGCACAGTGAGAATCGGATAAGTCCGAATCTCACCGTGTGTACACACCCTAAGAATGAAAGAGTAGTTTAGAAATATTTAGAATAACAGTTTCACCCTCTGGGGTTAATAAGGTAATGATAGGGCTACTGTATGGGTATTGCAAGGGCTTGTATTCTTTACTTTCCTAGAACCCCCTGTCCTCCCAAAAAATGGGGAAAGTATAACTAACATAGTGGGAGAATAATTTTAAACTTAATTCGTATTGTTAACTGTTCTGTCTTTCTATATAGGGTCTGCCTAACTTTCACAGACATAAAGAGTTCTGTTATTCCATATAGGATCCACCTAACTTACAAACAGACATAAGGAGACTAGAACTTATTTTACGTGTACACCGTTACATTTCACTTCCTAGAATATTATCATACATGACGTATAAAAAGTCTTGTTAAATTACATGAGCGTTTTCCATTTCGGACAATATATATTCATAAATGTAAAAAGAGAAAAAAAAAGAAAGATAGTGCACTTCATTGTATACTTACCTACTGTAAAAAGTCAATAAAAAGCAACTAAAAGAAGAAAATGACAATTCCACTAATAAAGGGCCCTAGCTCTGTATAATTGTGACCGTGATGAAGGGATATTTTCCACTTGTACCAGCCCTGCAAGTCTGCCCTGATGGCATATCCCAAAGCGAGTGATAACTGCCTCTAGGTCTTGGTAGCAGAGAATACATTCCATATTAATGCATACTACTTGAACTAATTGTCTTTTTTTTTTTTTTTATTTAATAAAAAAAAGTAGTCATTAAAAAGGTGAAAGGCATTAAAATCATAATTTGATAAATATAAGCACTGCATTATATTAGTAGCAGTGTATTATTCCTAAATCAGTGACTGAGGTGGGGGTGGGGTAATAAGAGACATTCTGACAGCCAAATGAATGTAAGACCGCACAGTTCACTATCCTCTAGAACATAGTTACTGTATATATTGACCTATATGTCATATTAGGAAAAAATCTGCATTTGTTCCTCAGCTCCTCTAGGTTAATACGCACAATGCAGAGCAATTTAAAAATGATGTGCCGTCCACCATTAGATAATGAAAACTTTGGAGTAAGACTAACATTTCTGTCCATTCTTCTCCAGATATATTTGCTGTAATTTATAATACATGCAAAACAGCAGCTCAGAAGCAGCTATGCAGTGTGGAGGTTTAGCCAAGGCATGCGAGTGATAGTACAATGCTTTCTCCAGGCATTCTCGATCATCCTGAATGAACTCCAAATGGCTTCCTGCCGGGTATTCCAGCTGGATTACAAGAAGCTATAGCTCAATGTCATTTTCAATGTGGAGCCTCATAATTAAAGGTCAAATAGTCACTTCATCCGCAATCAATCAATAGAGAAAAAGTACTAATATCAAGTACTAATCAATCAATGGCAAAGGTACTAATAAAAGAAATGAATCAAGCTGGTGTGTGTTTAGATGTACTTCTGTTTGTCTGCTATAAAATAAAATGATAAAAAATAAAAATAATGACGGGCAGGGACAGATTTTAGCTTGTACAACAGTATCAAGCACAGTCATTTCTGTCATCTTCCGCTGGATCATTAAAGTGGGAATAAAGATGTTGTAGCAGAAGATGAATTATATGGTGTTTCTTTCTGCTTTATTTACATGGATAACCATTCAGAAGTTGCTTACTACAGGCTGCCATAGTTCTGTAAAAGACTGCCCCACATGCTAAGGCCCTGATCCTGAGGCTCCAGCATATAGAAGTGTTGCGCATACTGTGCATGCACATCTTTGGGAATGTATGCACGGCTCAAAACCATGCGCATCTCATCCTATTCTCTGTGGATGCTAAGAGGACATTTCTGGGCAGCAACAATGCGAACACATGCAAAGGAATGGTATCGTGGGTGTGTCAGGTTGCGTCATGGGCATGTAGCCAGAGTTACTCCCAGGAAAGGTATTTGTGCCAATGAAAATGAGGACGCCTGCTCTTGTGTATGGCAGTTCAACCGCACAGATGCGTACGCATTAGGATGTGCACATAGTCACATTAGTATTCCATCTGTATTTCATTTGCATTCCGTATGCAGTGGAAATAAAGACTCGCTTTCAAATTATGTATGACCAAGGGTGGAAGAACCATAGGTGCAGGGGTTGCAGCTGTGCTGGGGCCCACAAATGATGGAGCCCCACCTTCCCTGTTAACGTTCCATGTGTTAATTTTTCATCATTGGGTGATACATAAGGGACTTAGGGCGACATGTACTAAGCAGTGATAAAAGTGGAGAAGTGAGCCAGTGGAGAAGTTGCCCATGGCAACCAATCAGCATTGACGTAACATTAAGAATTTGCATACTATAAACGTATACAGAGCAGCTGATTGGTTGCCATGTGCAGCTTCTCCACTGGCTCACTTCTCCACTTTTATCACTGCTTAGTACATGTCCCCCTTAAACAGATATTTGTGGCCCCATAGCCTGAATGGTACAAGTCAACCAAAGAAAATAGGACGGCTCCCAAGCGCTGTTATTATACGTATGTACGAATCGCTCTCTGTTGGACTTCAACAATGTCGGTCCAGCTATTCTCTTTTCAGGATTAATGGAGTACACCAACGAGAAAGTCCATGCAAAAAAAAAGGGGGGGGGGGGGGGGGGAGAGTCACAAATGGTATAGATTCTCCCCTCCCCCCCTTTTTTTTCCATCTGAGGGGTGTGTGGTGTAGTAGACCCTGCCAACTAAGATTATTTCTGGTTTTTGTGGCCTATGGTATAGTGGAAATATTTTATAATTTTTATGTAAATAAATTGGTTTATACCCAACATTGCATGGACTTTCTCGTTGGTGTACTCCATTAATCCTGAAAAGAGAATAGCTGGACCGTTTCCAGTCCTGTCTTGGGAAAGGAGTGCAAGAAAGATACCTTTTGATGCATATAGGGCATTTACCAAAGGTAAGCCACATACCAATAAGTTAAGAAGAAGATTACATTTAATGTTATGAATTCTGAAGATTTCAAAGAAACCTTGATGTGTACATAGGGCATTGCCCAAAGGTCAGTTGAGGACAATCAACGTGAATAGATATATATACGAATATATTTAATGTATGAATATATTCTTTTCTCTTCCCTGAGGATTGACATTGTTGAAGTCCGACAGAAAGGGATTCGTACATACGTATAATAACAGCGCTTGGGAGCCGTCCTATTTTCTTTGGTTGTATATTGTTTCAAGGAGTGGTGCTCTTTGGGAGCGGTGTTCCGAGTTGCAGTTGTTTTTGGCGCAAGTTATTTTTATCATTTTGTTGTATTGAATGGTACAAGTTGCCTCTGCATCCTATAGGTAACTGTCAATATCATTATTTCTTTTTATTACATTTACAAAGGTATTACAATAAGTAGGATGTGATAAAGTACAATAAGATTCTGGAAAACAATCAGTTGTAGTGCAGCAGGGTGCAGGTACTTTATAAGACATGAGACATGATATCACCCCCGCTGAGACCCAAAGTAGTATGTACAGTACATGGCAGAATGGCCATTCTGCCCTTTGGAAAGTGCTTTTCGCAAAACATAGTAAACTATTCTCAAATGTCACATTAGCAAAATGTAATAGTGCTACAGAAAGGATAATAAAAAGATCACTAACAGCATTATATTAAATCAAAGTCCGGAGGAAGTTTTGTATCTGTTACAAATTATCAGCCAATATCCGTTACTAGCTTGCAGCTTTGCTAGTCTTCGTTAGGAACCTGTACTTCATGTGAAGGGGAAAGTCATCAATTTATGAACACACTTCATTCTTACTGCCAACAGTTTCAGACATTAGAACCTATTTTATATGCAGGACTATGGCCAGAGATGGAAACACACAGCCTAGAATTCAGGATCAGAAGCATTGTGCATGTCTTGTACACACAAAGCATGAAATGATGGACAGCGGATTTGTACAGGTGACTGAATTCTAAAGTATCTGGCAAAAGACAGTTCATCAATTTGTGGGAGAAGAGTATTGGAATTTACAGAGTAAAACATATGGGAATCAAATTCTTTTTTTAAAATACAATAATCAATTAAAGGATTATTCCACATTCAAACAAGTAGTTTCCATTAAATGTATTAGGCCTGAAAATATACATATGGTACCTGTGAGCATATCCAGTAATGCCTGGTCTCCTGTGTGGAGATGCACTTTATTTTGGTTGCTCTGGGAAAAGCTGATCGGCCCAATAATGGCATAGGTTTGTATGCAGGAGCGTTAGCAGATAAATGGCTGCAAATGCTCCTGCAACAGTCAGATTGGGAGGTCACATTTTATGAGCTGCTAAAAAATAAGATTTTACTTACCGGTAAATCTATTTCTCGTAGTCCGTAGTGGATGCTGGGGACTCCGTAAGGACCATGGGGAATAGACGGGCTCCGCAGGAGACATGGGCACTTTAAGAAAGAATTTAGATTCTGGTGTGCACTGGCTCCTCCCTCTATGTCCCTCCTCCAGACCTCAGTTAGAGAAACTGTGCCCGGAATAGCTGACAGTACAAGGAAAGGATTTTGTAATCCAGGGCAAGACTCATACCAGTCACACCAATCACACCGTATAACTTGTGATAAACATACCCAGTCAACAGTATGAACAACAACAGAGCAACAGGTCCAACGCTGATGCAACCATAACATAACCCTTATTGAAGCAATAACTATATACGAGCATTGCAGAAGAAGTCCGCACTTGGGACGGCCGCCCAGCATCCACTACGGACTACGAGAAATAGATTTACCGGTAAGTAAAATCTTATTTTCTCTAACGTCCTAGTGGATGCTGGGGACTCCGTAAGGACCATGGGGATTATACCAAAGCTCCCAAACAGGCGGGAGAGTGCGGATGACTCTGCAGCACCGATTGAGCAAACACAAGGTCCTCCTCAGCCAGGGTATCAAACTTGTAGAACTTTGCAAAAGTGTTTGAACCTGACCAAGTAGCCGCTCGGCAAAGCTGTAATGCCGAGACCCCTCGGGCAGCCGCCCAAGAAGAGCCCACATTCCTAGTGGAATGGGCCTTAACTGATTTTGGCAGCGGCAATCCAGCTGCAGAATGAGCCTGCTGAATCGTGTTACAGATCCAGCGAGCAATAGTTTGCTTTGAAGCAGGAGCACCAAGCTTGTTGGAAGCATACAGGATAAACAAAGACTCTGTTTTCCTGACCCTAGCCGTTCTGGCTACATAAACCTTCAAAGCCCTGACCACATCAAGCAACTCGGAATCCTCCAAGTCAGTAGTAGCCACAGGCACCACAATAGGTTGGTTTATATGAAAGGATGAAACCACTTTCGGCAGAAATTGTGGACGGGTCCGCAATTCTGCTCTATCCGCATGTAAAACCAGATAGGGGCTTTTATGTGACAAAGCCGCCAACTCTGACACACGCCTAGCCGAAGCCAAGGCTAATAGCATGACCACCTTCCACGTGAGATATTTCAACTCCACCGTTTTGAGTGGTTCAAACCAGTGGGATTTCAGGAAACTCAACACCACGTTAAGATCCCAAGGTGCCACTGGAGGCACAAAAGGGGGCTGAATATGCAGCACTCCCTTTACAAACGTCTGAACGTCAGGTAGAGAAGTCAACTCCTTTTGAAAGAAAATGGATAGGGCCGAAATCTGGACCTTAATGGAACCCAATTTTAGGCCCAAATTCACTCCTGACTGTAGGAAGTGAAGGAAACGGCCCAGCTGGAATTCCTCCGTAGGGGCATTCCTGGCCTCACACCAAGCAACATATTTTCGCCATATACGGTGATAATGTTGAGCTGTCACGTCCTTCCTAGCCTTTATCAGCGTAGGAATGACCTCCTCCGGAATGCCCTTCTCCGCTAGGATCCGGCGTTCAACAGCCATGCCGTCAAACGCAGCCGCGGTAAGTCTTGGAACAGACAGGGCCCCTGTTGCAACCAGTCCTGTCTTAGAGGAAGAGGCCACGGTTCCTCTGTGAGCATTTCTTGCAGATCTGGATACCAAGTCCTTCGTGGCCAATCTGGAACAATGAGTATCGTTCTCACTCCTCTTTTTCTTATTATTCTCAGCACATTGGGTATGAGAGGAAGAGGAGGAAATAGATAGACCGTCTGGAACACCCACAGTGTCACCAGGGCGTCTACAGCTATCGCCTGAGGGTCTCTTGACCTTGCGCAATACCTCTGTAGTTTTTTATTGAGGCGGGATGCCATCATGTCCACCTGTGGCAGTTCCCACCGACATGCAGTCTGTGCGAAGATCTCCTGATGAAGTCCCCACTCTCCAAGGTGGAGGTCGTGTCCTGGGATGAACGCTGCTGACAGTGCGCTTACGTGATTTTCCGCCCAGCGAAGAATTCTGGCGGCTTCCGCCATCGCTTCCCTGCTCCTTGTGCCACCTTGTCGGTTTACATGAGCCACTGCGGTGATGGTGTCTGACTGAATCAGAACCGGTTGGTCGCGAAGCAGGGTCTCCGCTTGACGTAGGGCGTTGTATACGGCCCTTAGTTCCAGGATGTTGATGTGAAGCCAAGTCTCCTGACTTGACCACAGACCTTGGAAATTTCTTTCCTGTGTGACTGCTCCCCACCCTCGGAGGCTTGCATCCGTGGTCAGCAGGACCCAGTCCTGAATGAGAGACACCCTGGCCCTGGGGGATAGGGTGATTAACCGATGCATCTGAAGATCCACTTGTCCAGTAAGTCCCATTGAAAGGTACTCGCATGGAACCTGCCGAAGGGAATAGCCTCGTATGATGCCACCATCCTTCCCAGGACTCGAGTGCAGTGATGCACTGACACCTGTTTTGGTTTTAATAGGTTCCTGACCAGTGTCATGAGCTCCTGAGCTCTCTCTATCGGGAGATAAACCCTTTTCTGGTCTGTGTCTAGAATCATGCCTAGGAAAGACAGACGAGCCGTAGGAACCAACTGCGACTTTGGAATATTTAGAATCCAGCCGTGTTGCCGTTACACTTCCAGAGAAAGTGTTGCGCTGATCAGCAACTGCTCTCTTGATCCCGCTTTTATGAGGAGATCGTCCAAGTATGGGATAATTGCGACCCCTTGCTTCCGCAGGAGTACCATAATTTCCGCCATTACCTTGGTAAATATTCTCAGTGCCGTGGAGAGACCAAACGGCAACGTCTGAAATTGGTAATGACAATCCTGTACCACAAATCTGAGGTACGCCTGATGAGGTGGATAAATGAGGACATGAAGGTATGCATCCTTTATGTCCAGAGATACCATAAAATCCCCCCCTTCCAGGCTTGCGACGACCGCGATTCCATCTTGAACTTGAACCTTTTCAGGTATATGTTCAGGGATTTTAAATTCAATATGGGTCTGACCGAACCGTCCGGTTTCGGGACTACAACATGGTCGAATAATAACCCCCTTCTTGTTGAAGGAGGGGAACCTTGACCACCACCTGTTGAAGATACAATTTGTGAATTGCAGTTAACACTATTTCCCTCTCGTGGGGGGAAGCCGGCAGGGCCGTCGGTGAGGGGGCATCTCCTCGAAGTCCAGCTTGTATCCCTGATACACAATATCTATTGCCCAGGGATCCAACAGGGAGTGAACCCACTTGTGGCTGAAATTTCGAAGGCGTGCCCCCACCGGGCCTAGCTCCGCCTGTGGAGCCCCAGCGACATGCGGTGGATTTTGTAGAGGCTGGGGAGGACTTCTGTTCCTGGGAACTAGCTGTGTTGTGCAGCTTCTTTCCTCTGCCCCTGCCTCTGTCAAGAAAGGACGCACCTCGGACTTTCTTTTTTCTTTGCGATCGAAAGGACTGCATTTGATAATGTCGTGCTTTCCTAGGCTGTGCGGGAATATAAGGCAAAAGATCAGAATTACCAGCCATAGCTGTGGACACCAGGTCCCAGATCCCTTCTCCACATAATCCTCAGCCTTGTAAGGTAAACCTTCCATATGCCTCTTAAGTCGGCATCACCTGTCCATTGCATGTTCCACAGGACACGTCAAGCAGAAATCGACATAGCGTTGACTCTAGAACCCAGTAGACTAATGTCTCTTTGGGCATGTTTTATATATATATCTAAGACAGCATCTTTTATATATATATATCTATATATATACATATATATATATATATATATACACATCCTAGGGTCTCAATCTCTGCTGATAAGGTATCTGTCCACGCTGCTACAGCGCTATAAACCCATGCCGACACAATCGCCGGTCTGAGTAGTGTACCAGAAAGTGTAAATGGACTTCAAAGTACTTTTACTGCATGCTATCTGCAGGATCCATGAGGATAGCTGTTAAGTCAGCGCTACCTTTTGGGCAACCGTGACACCCTAGGGGAAGATTCCCATCGTATCCTGGCCCTAGTAGGGAAAGGATACGCCCTGAGAATTCTTTGTGGGAAACTGCAGTCTCTTGTCTGGAGATTCCCGCTCTTTTTCTTCATGAGAGGAGGGAAATTTACCTCAGCTTTCTTCCCCTTAAACATGTGTACCCTTGTGTCAGGGACAGATGAGTCATCAGTGATATGCAAAACATTTTTTATTACAATAATCATATATTGAATACTTTCCTGCCATTTTGGCTGTAACTTTGCATTATCGTAGTCGACACTGGAGTCAGACTCCGTGTCGATATCAGTGTCTATTATTTTGGATAGTGATCATTGAGAGACTCTGAAGGTCTATGCGACATAGGGACAGACATGGGTAGATTCCCTGTCTGTTCTCTAATCTTTTGTGCAATAAATTTACCTTAGCACTTAATTTCACATATCCAAACAGGTGTCGGCGTTGTCGACGGAGACACCACTCACACACACATTTGCTCCATCTCCTCCTTAGGGGAGCCTTTTATCTCAGACATGTCGACACACACGTACCGACACACCACACACTCAGGGAATGCTCATCTGAAGACAATTCCCCCACAAGGCCCTTTGGAGAGACAGAGAGAGAGTATGCCAGCACACACCCCAGTGCTATAAACCCAGGAATAACACAGTAACTTAATGTTAACCCAGTAGCTGCTGTTTATATTCATTTTTGGGCCTAATTATGTGCCCCCCCTCTCTTTTTACCCTCTTCTACCGTGTATCTGCAGGGGAGAGCCTGGGGAGCTTCCTCTCAGCGGAGCTGTGGAGAAAAAATGGAGCAGGTGAGTGCTGAGGAAGAAGCCCCGCCCCCTCGACGGCGGGCTTCTGTCCCGCTTAAATATACATTTTCTTGGTGGGGGCTCATACATATATACAGTGCCCAACTGTATATATGTGTACTTTTGCCAAAAGAGGTCCATATGCTGCCCAGGGCGCCCCCCCCCCCCCTACCTGCGCCCTGCACCCTTACAGTGACCGGAGTATGTGAGTTGTGTAGGAGCAATGGCGCACAACTGCAGTGCTGTGCATTACCTCAGTGAAGAACGGAGTCTTCTGCCGTCGATTTCGAAGTCTTCTTGCTTCTCATACTCACCCGGCTTCTGTCTTCCGGCTCTGCGAGGGGGACGGCGGCGCGGCTCTGGGATCGGACGACGAGGGTGAGATCCTGTGTACGATCTCTCTGGAGCTAATGGTGTCCAGTAGCCTAAGAAGCAGGACCTAGCTTCAGAGAGTAGGGCTGCTTCTCTCCCCTCTGTCCCACGATGCAGGGAGTCTGTTGCCAGCAGAGCTCCCTGAAAATAAAAACCTAACAAAATACTTTCTCACAGCAAGCTCTGGAGAGCTCACTGAACAGCACCCAGCTCGTCCGGGCACAGTCTCAAACTGAGGTCTGGAGGAGGGACATAGAGGGAGGAGCCAGAGCACACCAGAATCTAAATTCTTTCTTAAAGTGCCGATGTCTCCTGCGGAGCCCGTCTATTCCCCATGGTCCTTACGGAGTCCCCAGCATCCACTAGGACGTAAAGAGAAAAAATGAAATACCCAACCTTTCGTTTCCTCTTAAGAAAGTACACACTGATCACATAATAGCTCAGGGATCAGAGCATTTGTCTGATCTACAAAGTGATCTGCAGTGTCTTGGGACTGTTTGGCCTGTCCCCTCCCATTTTAATCTTTATGGAGAGAAAAGTAGGAGTGCAGCTTGAACTGCAATGGGTAAACCTCCCAGACGTGATGGTATAAAAGGAGGCCCAATGTAAAACCATGGGGACATTCCAAGTGAATGGAGACTCACAGAAGAACAGATCATTTTGCAGAGGCGGCCATACAAACTTCAAATAAATTCCACTTTTGCATTGCCGCCCCATACTGTACTTGTACTGTGCAGCCAATAAAGCTAGGAAAAAAAGGGGAAATTCATTCTGCTGCATGGCATGGGCAGGGTACGACTAGGAAGAGTTTAGGACGAATTCCACTTTTGAAATAGAAGTGGGCAGTCAAATAAAGACTGAGGTAAATCTACTCTGAAACAGTTTTCAAAATGTCTTCCTCTCTCTACATTTATTTAAAAGATTAATGAGACTCCATCAAGCTGTATATTATTAGCACAGTAGAGTTAGTAGGCAGGCCTTAAGGTGCTGTGATTATTCTTCAATAAAACAAGGCTAGACTTTGTCAAGTCCCTGGTCTTTTTCACATGTCCTTGTAAAAGGGGTGGTCTGCAGGTTGCCGGCGGCCAGGCTCCCGACGACCACCATACCGGTGCTGGAATCTCAACCGCCGGCATACCGACAACTTTTCTCCCTCTTGGGGGTCCACGACCCCCCTGGAGGGAGAATAGATAGCGTGGCGCGCGTAACACGCCACCGTGCCTGCAGCATGGCGTGCGCAGTAAGCCCGCAAGGGGCTCATTTGAGCTCACCCAGCTGTCGGTATTCCAGAGCCGGTATGCTGGTCGCCGGGAGCCCGACCGCCGGCAACACATATTACACCCTGTAAAAGTGTTTCTGATTAAGAACCGACTTGTTTTAGGTAATGCTCCTAAGTGGAAACCTGGATTAGAATACTTTCACTAAGTAGAACAGTTGCTTCATTAAACAGTAAATGAGCAGCATTTCATTACTCACTCATAGGAGGCAACTCAGCTGACAGCGATGGGCGCAAAGTAGGACAGAAATGGATGGAATACCAACACCTTCGGCCACTGCACCCCATAAAGGTGTGAAGGAAAATGTGTGATATTGGGGTGCTGTAATTCCAGAATATTGTGACCACATATCGCAGAGACTGAATTGCCCCAATAATCTGACATTTCACATGAAGAATTACTTCAACTGCGCTACATCTCAGAATAGTAACTGTATATTCTCGATGATGTTTCAGCAAAACCACATGTGTATTTTGATTGACTTCAGTGAAAGCAGCAGCTAGATATCAGGTGTGCTTATGCATCCAAGGAACAGGCAGAAAATCATCTCCATAGTAGTCCAAAGACATCCCACTGATTCCTACTTCTAAACTAATTTTGAGCATGAGTGCCATGGTGATTCATTCTATTCTATTGTTTCTATTCAATCTCTGCTTATTGGTAATAGAAAAGTGCTATTGTCTCTACTTCTCTTACAAAAAAAAACAAAAAAACTTCTAGAACTATCATGAGACAAAAGAGTTTAGGTAAAATTATTGGACCCCCATGGTTTTGTTCTTGGTCCTCTACTTTTTTCTCTCTATACGTCCTCTTTAGGAGAACTCATTCGCTCATTTGACTTACAATATCATCTATATACTGATGATACTTCAATCTACCTTTCCTCCCTTGACCTCTCACCTGCTCTCCTCACTCGTGTATCCAACTGTCTCTCTGCTATCTCTTCTTGGATGTCCCAGCGCTTTCTTAAACTTAACATGTCTAAGACTGAGCTGATCATCTTCCCAACCTCCCGCGCAACCGCACCTACCAATATTTCATTATCTATTGATGGCACTACTTTCTCCTCTAGCACCCAAGTGCGCTGTCTTGGAGTAATCCTTGACTCACCCCTCTCCTTCAAACCACACATTCAGCACTTCTCGCAAACCTGCCATTTTCATCTAAAAAAATAATTCCAGGATCAGACCCTTTCTCACCCATGATGCCACAAAGACCCTTATCCACTCACTGGTCATCTCCCGACTGGACTACTGTAATCTTCTCCCTTTCTGGCACCCCTGACAAATACATCTCTCCACTTCAATCTCTCCTCAATGATGCTGCCCGGATCATCTTCCTCACCAAACGTACTACATCCACCTCCCCTCTCACGAGCCCTACACTGGCTCCCGTTCCCCTTCAGAATCCATTTCAAGCTTCTCACACTCACTTACAAAACCCTCGCTCACTTCTCTCCCAGTTACATCTCTGACCTTATCTCCCTTTACACTCCCGCCAGTCCACTTCGCTCTGAAAATACACGCCACCTCTCTTGCCTACTGATTACCTCCTCCCACACCTACATCCAAAATTTTGCACGTGCTGCTCCCTTTCTCTGGAATTCTCTACTTCTCCCAGTCAGACTCTCCACCGCTCTAAAAAAACTTCAAATGGGCTCTCAAGACACACTTCTTCACTAAACCCCACTGTCTCCCATCCTAACCCTCTGTGGCCCACGCTCACTTTCTACCCCATCTGTGTCACCTCTGTCTGTGTGCCCCTCCCCTTTAGAATGTAAGGTTTCATGAGCAGGGCCCTCTTCCCTCATGTGTTTTTATGTCTCTTACTTAACCTATCTTCTTTTCAAAACTTCCTTTGACGGCACCAAATCCCTCGGTTTTCTGCCACCCTGATACTTATTTCAGTGTTGTCTGCTGACACAGCTATGTTTATATACCTTGTACTTGTCCTATATTGTGTTGAATTGTAAGTCACTGTTTTCTTGTTTTTAAGGTTTTAAGGTTTATGGAACATAAACGTAATATTAATAATAAGGTTAAATCACATTGCTTATCAAATCATATATCTAGTTGTCCTCATGGTACATGTGAGAAAATTAAAATTAAAGGTATTGAACAGATTAGTGGTACACAAAGAGGGGGTGATCGCTTTAATAGGTTATGTAGGCGTGAAGCCTTCTGGATTTTCAGACTATGCACATTGAAACCACAGGGATTGAATGACACAGTTGAATTGAATAATATATGATAGGAGGTAAATATGGGGTTCAGTATTGATCATTCGATTAATCTTGAATTGTTCTTGAGATATCTGAATTGAATATATATATGTTCTGGTCATATAATTCCAGGTTGATATATAAGTGCAATGTTAATAGATCATTGAACTAAATGGATTTAGAATTTAAATGGCTATTAGCGGTATAGAAAAAAGGTTCTGGGATGGATATAATATATGTTTAAGTTTTTAAATAATTATATTTTAACATTATGTGCACATTACTATTTTTGATTAATGATGAAAGGTACAATTATAAGTTCGATCTGTATAATACTTCAGTAATGTAATTAGGAAGTATTCTTATAATGTTGCAAGTTTAAACGCATTGATGGAAGGCGCACAGCGCTTGTGTATAAACGGGACTAATCATCTGGTAATGATTAAAATTGAAGAGATGACCCGCATGAGTGGAACGCATGCAGTGCGCATGCGCGTATGACGGAACCAGGAAATAGTAATAGTACCGGTCTCCGTATAAATAGCAGACGGATAGAAGGTACCATCATTCATTCATTATTCTTTGGAAGAAGCCGCCGATCTGCACACAGGCGGAGAAACGCGTAAGAGGAGTGCCAATCACGGCGGTGATCTGCTACTTCCAACACTTGTACGTGAGGACCGGAGTGGTAACTATCTAGAGTGAGACGTCACTCCACAAATTGGTTTCCTGGTCTGAAGACACGTTGTGTTGGTTTTTACTATTAGCGTGGCCACGCTGGACTGTGGAGTTGAAATATTCTCTGGACAGAAATTCTTGAGTATTAATCATCAATCAGTTTTTCTACTAATCAACTGCATGCATGCTTTGAATCTAAACCATCTCATAAGTTATGAACTAACAGTTGAAGATTGTTACATAACACTAATTGAGCATCTTTTAACATCTCTGAGCTTGTTTCCATCTGGCAAAAGTTACTAACTGGCAGCCAATTATTGCTTTATGATTAGGTAACAGCTTCTAACATCTTTAAGCTTCATCCTGATTTAATCTTGGCAAATACAAATGTGAGGAACTTTGCTGATTATTACTGCAGTAATTAAGTTAATCAACTGTCAAGTGGCCACGGGGTTAATTATATTTTAAAAGTATTTTTTAAACAATACTAGCCGTGATATTAATGTTGTCTGTGTAATGTCTAATAAATGTTTTATGTTTTAAGTTATACTGATCAGGATAGCGCTTCATTTATTTTTTGTTGTTTTTGATTATTTGTTTATGTACTCTGTAAGCGGGCGCTGCGGATCCCTTGTGGTGCCATATAAAGGATAATAATAATAATAATAATAATTAGAGCATATTAACCCCTTTGCTGTGGAGGGGTTTCTCACCCATATGCTGAGGCTTTACGTTTTATTTTTAGAAAAAAAAAAAATCAGTATTTTTGCTCCTTCTAACAGCTTCAAATAAAATGTGACCGAAAGAGCCAGAAAAGGTATTCTGCACTAAAATTCCAAGAAAATAAACCAAAAACTAACGTGTTTATAAAGTTCACAAAGAAATACTTCTGGTTCTTTCTTCTGCATTAATCTACCTATCCAAAATAGGAACCATCATTTTTAAGTGCAGACTTTCCTGTGAAAATTTACACGTAGAATTCTCTAATGCATGCATATTTTTTTTTGTTATGCTATCTGAATTTAAATGCTTACCATATGTAGGAATAATATGGGAGCCCTACAAAGCCTACCGTTTTTTAAACTAAACCTACAGCATTAAATAAGGGGACAACTTTTTTCATTTGACACAAGATGGGTGCGAGATGTGGCCATCCGTTGAAAATGTTATTTGTGTACTTTTTTAGTTGTTGCAGTCCAGAAAATAACTACTAAGGGGACATATTCTGTGAAAGAGGAGATCCCATTTTTCAGACAAGTGAGCTCCCAACCGAGTGTGTGCGGGCCAATATGGGAAGGCAGGGCCCAATATGCCTTTCCACATCTATTGAAAACAAATTTTTACTGTAACATTGGGTGATATTGTCATTACAGGTGATGACCAGGCAATAGCACTTAATGGGCCACATCAATTGAAAGACGGGCCTTTCCTTTTTCACTTATGGGAAGCCCCACATTTACAGATTAAATTATGGTTGGGAAAAGGCACTCAGTGCCATCCCACCCATATAGGGACAACGTGTGTTTTCTATAACATTGTCTGGGGATCGACATTTAAAAGAGGTGATACCTGCTTATATATATTCATGCCCAAATGAGTTCATGTATCATTATAAGGGGGGGGGGGGGGGGGAGGGGGGATAGTACATAGTGCCCTCAGGATGTAGTTAATATCCCGGCTGTCGGGATCCCAACATTCAGGATCCCGATGCTGGAATCTAGACAGCCTGGAATGCGGACATCCTCGCCAGGGATACTGCCACTCGCCGGTGTCCACGGCACCCACAGAGTGGGAATAGAACCTGTGGCAAGCGCAGTGAGCCACTGTGTCCGCAGTGTGGCGAGTACAGCAATCCCACAAGGGGCCTCCATGCGCTTGCCCCGCTGCCGGCATACGGGCGGGCGGGATGCCACTGTTGGCATATGGACAGCTGGCATCCAGACCGCCGGGATTTCATATCCAACCCGTGCCCTCACCCACATATGGAATATGCATATTTTGTGCAGTATGATGTTACATTGTCTGGTGACCAGAACTAAGGTGCTCCATCATTTGAAAGAGGACACCCCTGTATAAAATGGGTGGCAGTTAATTATTGGAAGTCAGGTTGGGGACAATATTCCGCCATCCATGGACTCAATTAGTTTTCTGTAGTGCAGGGGGATCAGTGTGATCGCCCAACAATAATTTCAAACAAAAGGTGTCCGATCTTTCTACTATTAGAGAAAGAGAGAGACTCAAAGCCCCTTACCCCATTCATTTATTTTTCTTCACTGAAGTGTCATCGACCACACTGGAACTTGTGTACCCTAGTCTTCGGGTATATACAGAGGATAAGCCTCTCCTTTGGGGTTACAAATAATATACAGTAGCACTATAATGCTTAGCACATTGCAGTATATTAGAGAATCAGGACTGCTGCATGGTAACCCAAGTTTGCCCCCCATCATATATATTACCATGCATGCTAGGGAGCTGGGTGGCAGACTGGGGCCTGTACAGCACAGTTTTGTCTCATGTAAATTAGAAAATGTCAACAATTATGAGGAGGTGAAAGATTTGGGGATGAAGAAAACTATGGCATAATTGTAATTGTAAACTTTTATGTTAAAAAAATAAATAAATAAAAACTTGTTTTCAGGACTTTGCCTCCCCCTTACCAGACAAAGAACTTACAGATAAATGATGCTGAACAGATACAATAAACAGCAATGCACTAAGGGGGTCATTCCGACAATGCACTAAGGGGGTCATTCCGATAAGATCGCTCGCTGCAGTTTATCGCAGCGCAGTGATCGGGTCGGATCTGCGCATGCTGGATGGCCGAAGGCCGTTGTTCCCTAGCTAGCGATCACCTCTGCCTGATTGACAGGCAGAGGCGGTCGCTGGGTGGGAGGCGGCTGGACGGCGGCATTAAGCCGCTGTTTAGGGGGCGCGGTCCGGCCAACGCTGGTGTGGCCGGACTGTTGGGGGGGGGGGGGTGGGCCGTGGCGGCTGCGTGATGTCACACCCAGCCGCTGCGACCCGGGCAGCGAAGGGGTTCTCCCGGCCAGCCGCAGGAACTGCGCTGGCCGGGAGTTACTCCTCAAATGCAAAAGCATCGCCACTGTGCAATGCTTTTGCATTTCTGCAGGGGGGAGCACTGACATGCGGGGCGGACTAGCCCTGTGCTGGGCGTCCCCCCCGCATGTCTGAGTGCCTGATCGGAATGACCCCATAAATACAATCAGGCAGATGACTGTAAAATTGTGCACTTCCAGATTGTCTAGAATTGTGTATAGTTTATAATGTAACAATTAAGTCATTTTACAGAACTACAGTACTTACTAATAAAGAGATAAAAAATAAGAATTTACTTACCGATAATTCTATTTCTCGGAGTCCGTAGTGGATGCTGGGGTTCCTGAAAGGACCATGGGGAATAGCGGCTCCGCAGGAGACAGGGCACAAAAAGTAAAGCTTTAGGATCAGGTGGTGTGCACTGGCTCCTCCCCCTATGACCCTCCTCCAAGCCTCAGTTAGGATACTGTGCCCGGACGAGCGTACACAATAAGGAAGGATTTTGAATCCCGGGTAAGACTCATACCAGCCACACCAATCACACTGTACAACCTGTGATCTGAACCCAGTTAACAGTATGATAACAGCGGAGCCTCTGAAAAGATGGCTCACAACAATAATAACCCGATTTTTGTAACTATGTACAAGTAATGCAGATAATCCGCACTTGGGATGGGCGCCCAGCATCCACTACGGACTCCGAGAAATAGAATTATCGGTAAGTAAATTCTTATTTTCTCTATCGTCCTAGTGGATGCTGGGGTTCCTGAAAGGACCATGGGGACTATACCAAAGCTCCCAAACGGGCGGGAGAGTGCGGATGACTCTGCAGCACCGAATGAGAGAACTCCAGGTCCTCCTTAGCCAGGGTATCAAATTTGTAGGATTTTACAAACGTGTTTGCCCCTGACTAAATAGCCGCTCGGCAAAGTTGTAAAGCCGAGACCCCTCGGGCAGCCGCCCAAGATGAGCCCACCTTCCTTGTGGAATGGGCATTTACATATTTTGGCTGTGGCAGGCCTGCCACAGAATGTGCAAGCTGAATTGTATTACACATCCAACTAGCAATAGTCTGCTTAGAAGCAAGAGCACCCAGTTTGTTGGGTGCATACAGGATAACAGCAAGTCAGTTTTCCTGACTCCAGCCGTCCTGGAACCTATACTTTCAGGGCCCTGACAACATCCAGCAACTTGGAGTCCTCCAAGTCCCTAGTAGGCGCAAGGCACCACAATAAGCTGGTTCAGGTGAAACACTGACACCACCTTAGGGAGAGAACTGGGGACGAGTCCGCAGCTCTGCCCTGTCCGAATGGACAAACAGATATGGGCTTTTTTGAGAAAAAACCCACCAATTTGACACTCGCCTGGCCCAGGCCAGGGCCAAGAGCATGGTCACTTTCCATGTGAGATGCTTCAAATCCACAGATTTGACTGGTTTTAAACCAATGTGATTTGAGGAATCCCAGAACTACGTTGAGATCCCACAGTGCCACTGGAGGCACAAAAGGGGGTTGTATATGCAATACTCCCTTGACAAACTTCTGGACTTCAGGAACTGAAGCCAATTCTTTCTGGAAGAAAATCGACAGGGCCGAAATTTGAACCTTAATGGGCCCCAATTTGAGGCCCATAGACACTCCTGTTTGCAGGAAATGCAGGAATCGACCGAGTTGAAATTTGTTCGTGGGGCCTTCCTGGCTTCACACCACGCAACATATTTTCGCCACATGTGGTGATAATGTTGTGCGGTCACCTCCTTCCTGGCTTTGACCAGGGTAGGAATGACCTCTTCCGGAATGCCTTTTTCCCTTAGGATCCGGCGTTCCACCGCCATGCCGTCAAACGCAGCTGCGGTAAGTCTTGGAACAGACATGGTACTTGCTGAAGCAAGTCCCTTCTTAGCGGCAGAGGCCATAAGTCCTCTGTGAGCATCTCTTGAAGTTCCGGGTACCAAGTCCTTCTTGGCCAATCCGGAGCCATGAGTATAGTTCTTACTCCTCTACGTCTTATAATTCTCAGTACCTTAGGTATGAGAAGCAGAGGAGGGAACACATACACCGACTGGTACACCCACGGTGTTACCAGAACGTCCACAGCTATTGCCTGAGGGTCTCTTGACCTGGCGCAATACCTGTCCCGTTTTTTGTTCAGACGGGACGCTTTTGCCATTGCCCTCCTGCTTCTTGTGCCGCCCTGTCTGTTTACGTGGGCGACTGCCGTGATGTTTTTCCCACTGGATCAATACCGGCTGACCTTGAAGCAGAGGTCTTGCTAAGCTTAGAGCATTATAAATTTACCCTTAGCTCCAGTATATTTATGTGGAGAAAAGTCTCCAGACTTGATCACACTCCCTGGAAATTTTTTCCTTGTGTGACTGCTCCCCAGCCTCTCGGGCTGGCCTCCGTGGTCACCAGCATCCAATCCTGAATGCCGAATCTGCGGCCCTCTAGAAGATGAGCACTCTGTAACCACCACAGGAGAGACACCCTTGTCCTTGGATATAGGGTTATCCGCTGATGCATCTGAAGATGCGATCCGGACCATTTGTCCAGCAGATCCCACTGAAAAGTTCTTGCGTGAAATCTGCCGAATGGAATTGCTTCGTAGGAAGCCACCATTTTTACCAGGACCCTTGTGCAATGATGCACTGACACTTTTCCTGGTTTTAGGAGGTTCTTGACTAGCTCGGATAACTCCCTGGCTTTCTCTTCCGGGAGAAACACCTTTTTCTGGACTGTGTCCAGAATCATCCCTAGGCACAGCAGACGTGTCGTCAGGATCAGCTGCGATTTTGGAATATTTAGAATCCATCCGTGCTGTTGTAGCAGTATCCGAGATAGTGCTACTCCGACCTCCAACTGTTCCCTGGACTTTGCCCTTATCAGGAGATCGTCCAAGTAAGGGGTAATTAAGACGCCTTTTCTTCGAAGAAGAATCATCATTTCGGCCATTACCTTGGTAAAGACCCGGGGTGCCGTGGACAATCCAAACGGCAGCGTCTGAAACTGACAGTGACAGTTCTATACCACGAACCTGAGGTACCCTTAGTGAGAAGGGCAAATTTGGGACATGGAGGTAAGCATCCCTGATGTCCCGGGACACTATATAGTCCCCTTCTTCCTGGTTCGTTATCACTGCTCTGAGTGACTCCATCTTGATTTGAACCTTTGTAAGTGTTCAAATTTTTTTAGATTTAGAATAGGTCTCACCTAGCCTTCTGGCTTCAGTACCACAATATAGTGTGGAATAATACCCATTTCCTTGTTGAAGGAGGGGTAATTTGATTATCACCTGCTGGGAATACAGCTTGTGAATTTTTTCCCATACTGCCTCCTTGTCGGAGGGATACCTTGGTAAAGCAGACTTCAGGAGCCTGCGAGGGGGAAACGTTTCGACATTCCAATCTGTACCCCTGGGATACTACTTGTAGGATCCAGGGGTCCTGTACGGTCCCAGCGTCATGCTGAGAGCTTGGCAGAAGCGGTGGAAGGCTTCTGTTCCTGGGAATGGGCTGCCTGCTGCAGTCTTCTTCCCTTTCCTCTATCCCTGGGCAAATATGACTCTTATAGGGACGAAAGGACTGAGGCTGAAAAGACGGTGTCTTTTTCTGCAGAGATGTGACTTAGGGTAAAAACGGTGGATTTTCCAGCAGTTGCCGTGGCCACCAGGTCCGATGGACCGACCCCAAATAACTCCTCTTCCTTTATACGGCAATACACCTTTGTGCCGTTTGGAATCTGCATCACCTGACCACTGTCGTGTCCATAAACATCTT
Source organism: Pseudophryne corroboree (assembly GCF_028390025.1). Lineage (NCBI taxonomy): Eukaryota > Metazoa > Chordata > Amphibia > Anura > Myobatrachidae > Pseudophryne > Pseudophryne corroboree. The sequence continues at coordinate 992,302,434 of NC_086444.1, read as the reverse complement.
CTGGCAGATATGGACATCGCACTTACTCTTGATGCCAGAGTGCAAATATCCCTCTGTGCATCTCGCATATATAGAAATGCATCCTTTAAATGCTCTATAGTCAATAAAATACTGTCCCTGTCAAGGGTATCAATATTTTTAGTCAGGGAATCCGACCAAGCCACCCCAGCTCTGCACATCCAGGCTGAGGCGATCGCTGGTCGCAGTATAACACCAGTATGTGTGTATATACTTTTATATGATATTTTCCAGCCTCCTGTCAGCTGGCTCCTTGAGGACGGCCCTATCTATAGACGGTACCGCCACTTGTTTTGATAAGCGTGTGAGCGCCTTATCCACCCTAAGGGGTGTTTCCCAACGCGCCCTAACTTCTGGCGGGAAAGGGTATACCGCCAATAATTTTCTATCGGGGGGAACCCACGCATCATCACACACTTCATTTAATTTATCTGATTCAGGAAAAACTACAGGTAGTTTTTTCACATCCCACATAATACCCTCTTTTGTGGTACTTGTAGTATCAGAAATATGTAACACCTCCTTCATTGCCCTTAACGTGTGGCCCTAATAAGGAATACGTTTGTTTATTCACCGTCGACACTGGATTCAGTGTCCGTGTCTGTGTCGACCGACTAAGGTAAACGGGCGTTTTAAAACCCCTGACGGTGTTTTTGAGACGTCTGGACCGGTACTAATTGTTTGTCGGCCGTCTCATGTCGTCAACCGACCTTGCAGCGTGTTGACATTATCACGTAATTCCCTAAATAAGCCATCCATTCCGGTGTCGACTCCCTAGAGAGTGACATCACCATTACAGGCAATTGCTCCGCCTCCTCACCAACATCGTCCTCATACATGTCGACACACACGTACTGACACACAGCACACACACAGGGAATGCTCTGATAGAGGACAGGACCCACTAGCCCTTTGGAGAGACAGAGGGAGAGTTTGCCAGCACACACCAAAAAACGCTATAATTATATAGGGACAACCTTATATAAGTGTTTTCCCTTATAGCATCTTTTTATATATTTCTAACGCCAAATTAGTGCCCCCCCTCTCTGTTTTAACCCTGTTTCTGTAGTGCAGTGCAGGGGAGAGCCTGGGAGCCTTCCCTCCAGCCTTTCTGTGAGGGAAAATGGCGCTGTGTGCTGAGGAGATAGGCCCCGCCCCTTTTTCGGCGGGCTCGTCTCCCGCTCTTCAACGGATTCTGGCAGGGGTTAAATATCTCCATATAGCCCCCGGAGGCTATATGTGAGGTATTTTTTGCCAAAAAATAGGTTTACATTGCCTCCCAGGGCGCCCCCCTCCCAGCGCCCTGCACCCTCAGTGACTGCCGTGTGAAGTGTGCTGAGAGCAATGGCGCACAGCTGCAGTGCTGTGCGCTACCTTAAGAAGACTGAGGAGTCTTCTGCCGCCGATTCTGGACCTTCTTCTCTTTTCAGCATCTGCAAGGGGGCCGGCGGCGAGGCTCCGGTGACCATCCAGGCTGTACCTGTGATCGTCCCTCTGGAGCTAATGTCCAGTAGCCAAAGAAGCCAATCCATCCTGCACGCAGGTGAGTTCACTTCTTCTCCCCTAAGTCCCTCGTTGCAGTGATCCTGTTGCCAGCAGGACTCACTGTAAAATAAAAAACCTAAGCTAAACTTTTCTAAGCAGCTCTTTAGGAGAGCCACCTAGATTGCACCCTTCTCGGCCGGGCACAAAAATCTAACTGAGGCTTGGAGGAGGGTCATAGGGGGAGGAGCCAGTGCACACCACCTGATCCTAAAGCTTTACTTTTTGTGCCCTGTCTCCTGCGGAGCCGCTATTCCCCATGGTCCTTTCAGGAACCCCAGCATCCACTAGGACGATAGAGAAATATATTAATGTACTGAGTCACTGCCAGTATGCACAGCACAGAGATGTAGGTCTTAGTATATCTACTTACCTAATGTGAGGGATTTGTGTGTTGAACAAAATACTATTGCAACGGTGTCTGCTGGTGTAAAGCCGGTATTTTTACTGCAAAGAAACAAAGAAATATTGATTCTGACTTTTCCCTTTTATAAAACGCAGAGGTAGAAAAGTAGTGTTCACTCTAGGCTGTTTTAGCAGGGCGCCGCGCCCTGCCCGTTTTTTAACAGGCAAAACCCGCCCTGCCCCTTTTGCGGCGCCCTGCTAGAACAGCCGCCCGCTCCCTGCCCTCCCGGCGTGTATAGATGCCGTGCGCATGCGCGCGGCATCCATTCACGCATTGGGAGAGGGCTGGGGGAAGCCCAGCACCGACGGAGGTGCTGGGCACGCCCCCAACAGTGACGTCGGCGGCCACAGACGCTCTCTATAGTAGCGTCTGTGGGCCGCCCCGCCCCCTAAAATGACGGAGGCGTGGCCACGCCCCCTAATTTGCGTGGCCGACCCCCCCATTTCGGCCGCGCGCGCTTATGTGCCCCCCTGAGTCCGGCGCCCTACCCCTTTTCACTCCTAGAGTGAACACTAGAAAAGTATATAATAGAAAACGGATTAAAGGCTATGCCCAATGGACCATAGCAGCTACAATGTGGGAAGAGGGATGACACTGGCTCCAAGCTATCGGCCATTAGTAGAGTTTGTTGCTGCCAGGTTAATGGCATGTATATTTACATACTGTGGTGTTGATGCGGTATGCACTTGCATAGATCATATATTGGACTGTACATGTTAACATGCATATTACTTTACTCATTAAACAAAATCTTATGGAGCTTATCCCACAGTGCAAGATGTCATAGTTGGTTTGGAGTGCATAAATGGCTTACCACACATAACAATGCATGTTTGCAAGCTTAATGGTGTAAGAAGCATAGGGAATGAACTACAGATGTGTTCTCTTACATCCTTGCTGCAATCACACTAAACAGCCCTTCAAGTTGCGCCATGCCATGACTTTTGCCGCAAAAAATGTGTCTTAGATGCAATGTAATGCAATAAGACACTCGAGAAACTTCTGCTGATTAAAATGATATGCAGCATGCCTATATTCTGTGTGTGACTGTGACTGTATTCGCATACAAAATGCTATGCAACGCTTCATTTCGGATGCAGATAGAGCCACTATTACACACAGAATATAGGCATGCCGCATATCATTTTAATCAGCAGAAGCTGCTCATGCGTCTAAGATGCATTTCCGCGACAAAAGACACAAAAAAAGATGCTTGGTGCTACAGAGTCAAACAGCACTCATGCGTTATGTGTAACGCGACTTGTAGCGAATGGAGGAAAGTTGTAAGAGGACACATCTGTACCAAGTAGTGGAGGAAGATAATATAGGTAGAGATCAAAGCTTGGAGAGAGAGAAATGTACCAACTAATCATCTCCTAATTGTCATTCTTCAACAGCAGCCTGTAAAACAGGGATGGGGAACCTTCGGCCCTCCAGCTGTTGAACTACACATCCCAGCATGCCCTGCTACAGTTTTAGCATGGCCAACTAGTAAAACTGTAGCAGGGCATGCTGGTATGTGTAGTTCAACAACAGCTGATGGGCCAAAGGTTCCTCACCGCTGCTGTAAAATGACAGAAGCTGATTGCTTGGTACTTTATCTCCCTTTAAGGTTTGATAAATCTTCCCAATAGTCAGATGAAACATCTGTTTCCAATAAATGGATGAATGCATGTTTGGTGCCAACTAAAAGAGTTCTAGTGCCCTAAGTACTTGCGCCCAACAGTGAAGGCTTCTACTTTCTGTAGTGTGGTAGGAGTTCATTTCCAGCTACAGTTTTGGTGCAGTTATTCTCTGCAAGACTAAAGGATATTTAATGATACATCTTCACCCGTATTGCAGAATTTGTTCTCTGATGGAAAAATGGGTATCTTCCAGAACAACAAAGCACCTATCTATAGAGCACTTGTGCTCACCAAATGGCTTAGTGGGCATGACACTATTGTCTTCTATAAAGCATGTCCTTCTCAGTTACTAGATCTGAACCCAATTGAAGCTTTATGGGATAGTGTGGTATGATCTCTAACAGTTATGTGCTAAAAATAAATTATACAAAAGTTGAAAGTACAAAGAAAGCAATATTTAACAAATGTAAACGACACTTATTAAATAGTTATATATTTAAGATATTTGGCCTTTTTGTTTGAGTACAAAACTCATCATACAGTAAATGCTTTACATATATAAGATTTGTATTTCATTTTAATGAACAAGAACAGTTACTTAGAAATGATTCTAATGTTAGGCTTACCTCGTAGAAAACAGGAATGTTAAAAGCATAAATGCCAGCTGGATAAAAAATACTGAAAGATGGAAGAAAAAAAAAAAAAAACATGTTACATTTCTATTACAAATTATAGATATACAATTTTTTGGGGAGTAAAATATAACATATATACAGTAGGGCCAAATGTAACAGCCCGCGATTTGCAAGAGCTTGCTCGATTTCAGTTTTGCCTTTGTGCTGCTTTAACACTAAAGACCAACTCTTCAGAAACACTCCGGCTTCCGGAAAGCGCAGGCTTTTCCATTTGGCCCATAGAATTAATATGTGGTATTCAATCCTGCGCTATGTGAAAAAGCTGCTCTAGTAAAAGACATAAAATACAAATTTAAAAAGGGATTCATTTAAAACATATGGGCTAGATGCATTATCGCTTGGAGAGTGATAAAATGGAGAAAGAAAAAGTGCCAGCCAATCAGGTTCTAACTGACATGTCACGGCCCGTGTTTTAAAAATGGCAGTTGGCTGGTACTTTTTCTCTCTCCATTTGATCACTTTCTAAGCAATGATGCATCTGGCCCATAATTTTTAACGTATAAATATGCTACTGAAGCATGTTATAAACACAGTGTTACAGCTAGAACTAGTTTTTCCACATTAGATATATCCTTTTTATAATTTTTAGAACCAAATTAGTTCTTAATGTCTGACATAATGGTCAATTTTAACAGCACTAAAAAGTTGTTTTTTTGGGAAATTTCTTAAATAAAAGGATGAACCCTAGCTGACAGCACTCAGCCTCTCACATTTATGGGGGTATATTATGTTAAATTTTAGGTGATTTTTTTTAAATTAGATTTTGCATTTGTAAAAAATGTCAAATTGTCTATAAAGCCAAATCACACTCAAAATCGAATATCAGCAAAACATCAATGTTTTTCCATAGACTAATACAGGATTCTCCTGATTTATTAACATTATACTTGAAAAACAGGTTCTGCGTGTGCGTTGGGAATGTGTACTGTACACAGCTGCTGTGCCTTTTTGCAAGTGCTTCCTGGGCGTCTCTGTACTTTTCAGTGCTACTGTTTTGTTTGTTTTTTAAATAATTTTGCACATCCTCAATATAAACAATCGCAGGTGCAGTCGCCGTAGCGTCTGTCCATGAATCAGTCCAGGTATTAATTATACTGTAAAGCAGGGCTGGCCAAACCTCACAAGCAGGGCTGGCCAAACCAACAGTTAACGGTTTCCAGGTCTCCTCACAGAATCACAAGTGAGTAATTAGCTCCACCTGTAGATCTTTTAAAATGTATCAGTGAGTAATGACTGCACCTGTGCGCCTGCTAGATGAGCTGGAAAGCGTGAACTGTTGGTAGCGCTCGAGGACCAGGGTTCGCTACCCCTGATCTAGAAGGACCTGGGACCTGCAACAGCGGCAGCATATATTCCTTGGTTCTAATGCATTTTTTCTTAAGTATTTTAAACATTGCTTAAATTTGAAATAAACATTAACTTAAAAAAAGTTATTTCGTATACATTTATCATTAAATAAACTAGAAGTTATACTCTGCAGATGGTTGAAATTGAAAAACAGGAACACTTATTTGTAAAACTACTGATTTTTCCAGTTAAACATGTGATTGAACATGAACGCCTTATCATAAGTTATGTTAAGGCGTGTGTATACAGAAGGTTTAAAGTTACACTACCACCTAGCAAAAGTGATATTAAGGCCTCCCTTCATGGCAACAGAAGGGTATGGGAGATGGAAGACCAATCACAAGTTTTGATCTTTTATTTCCTTCTTGCAATTGGCCCTCCTGTTTGTCCCTGGGGGAAAAAAAAAAACACTGCACATAGCAGACCTTAGTTTGACAGTTACTGTTACTACAAAGCCACATTATTACATTTACACATATACACTCTTTGTATATTAAAATCCAAACTACCTAATGCATGGAAATCAATGTCTTAGTATAACATAATCGATAGCCATACAAACTCAGTGTCAGAGAACTAGCGTTGCACTTACTGATAAATATAATAACGACCAGACTAAAGGTGTCCAGGTCAATATTTCGGTTAGAAAACGTGTCGCAAAAGGTCGTATAGATAATCATCAGGAGTACACAGCTGCTGATGGCCCCAAACGGAGGCTTCTTCCTTTCCAACCAGTCCTTGATGTACCTCCGGACAATCTACAAGAGAGAAGCCAACAGGTTGCCTCTTTTAGTGCTTGCAGTGAGAGCAAACGCAAAGTGAACTTGACAGCAGAAAGACATAAAGAGGAGTGAATAATTCCAATGACTGCCACAGCGGATTTCAAAAGCTTCCCAGCCGCTACAGTCTTATTCTGGGGAATTTAACAATTTTAGTGCAACTTCCACTGGGCACCTATAATGAGAATATATTTTCAACTGAATCAAATCTATCCTTAATTATGTCAAATGTTCTTTGCTGGCTGTCACCGAGACAAGCCCATTAAGACTCCCTGATGTTTATCTCCTCTGCTGATACTAATGGATGTGTGTAATTATCACAATCCCTCTTGCATCAACAGACAATTCTGAGTGCAACTTCAGGAACCTTAAAATTGTGACATCTTCAGGAATTTCATGACGGCAGATAATCGAAAGTGATCCATGGAACACGTTAATATTTAAAATGCCAGGAACGCGCCAGAAGTTTTTAATTAAATTATAGCTTATGCTTGAAAAGCAAAAGTATATGCGTTGGGGGAGCGTAAATAATTAAAAGTCTGAATATCTGGAGTTTTCATAAATCTAAAGATAAATGTCATTTGATTTCTTTTATTTAAAAAAAAAAAAATGCAGGAGAAAGACTTAATCAACACCTGAGTAATTAATTAGTGGAGGATTCAATGCCTTTACAATGTCTCAAAGCAAAAAGTTGCAGTCTCTGAACTGTTTCAAATTCTTATCTATGGGCCCGATTCACAGGTGGACGCAGTTCACACAGCAGCTGTGTCTTCGGACACAGCTGCTGTACGTAAGTATGCTAATGCTGCAGGAGGTGCCTTGTGGAAAAAGATGCCTCCTGACGGCTTCCGTGATCTGTTGCTGCGTCCGAAGATGCAGCATTGAATCATCTGCATGAACAGCGGCCACCTGTGTAATCTCAAGTTACTCACCATGGCCGATGTAACCACACAGCAGTGGCCTCGACACACCTACAAAACAGGGCTGACATGTCCCCGTTATGTAAAATGCTCACAGTCACCACCCCCAGGGGGCACTGCGACAGTCATCACATCCACTGATCTGCACATGCGCAGATCAGTTGCCATTGTATGCAATCCATCCGGTTTGCAAAACTCTGAATCAGGCCTAATGGGAAAAAATGTGAACAATGAAAAAAGACTTCTCAAATGCTGGACAATCACACAGACTCATAGAAATTTTAAATACTACCGTCACACAGAGGTGTTTTTAATGCTGTGCGACGCGCGGGGACGTACATCACTATCGCTATAGGCGTACACATGGCGAGATCCGTACTTCATTTCTAAGCAATTTAGTCAGATTGCTTAGAAATTAAGCACGGATCTCTCCGTAAAGTTCCAACATGCCCCCTTACCATGCAGCATGATGGAGCTATAAAAGCTGCACTGAGACATCATTATTTAAATACATGGTTTCGCCAACAGTAAGCACTTTAGTCAGAGCCCGACCACTTATTAGGCCACCGTGATCCAGGAAGCTACAAAACGCCTAGGTCGTCTAGTGGGCGATCGGTATTAAAAGGGATTATGGTGGTCAGCAGTGGCAGAGTGTCGGCATGTTTCTGCTCCCTAGAGGCTTGTCCTTCCCCGGGACTAGCCACCAATGCACATCGCCATGGAACAGAATAAAATAAGAAAAGTATCACAGTTTGTTACTAATTTGGTAGAAGAGAAACCAGCACACTTAAAGGACATTTCCCAGCACCATATTCATAAAATGTTGCTTTATAATGCCACTGAGACAGCATTTGTTAAAATGAGGTCCAAATACACAAAATAAACAAAAGGACTTTTTAAAAAAAAACATCTGCAAAGAAAAATATCAACCACAACCAGTTATTTTTCTAATACAGTTTAGAAATGCAAATATTTAATTGGTAGCTGTTGGCAACATCGACTTGTTATTGTGCACCAGTTTTTGTTTATGACCCCTATTTGAGTTTAGTACCAGTCACTTCAAATTTAATCGGTTGCGTAAACTTTAGTCACTCCAAAATTTAACGCAGTTTTGTCTCTTAACCCCTTCGCTGCTGAAGGTTTACGCACACCTGTGCTGAGCCCATTTTTTCACTTTTACACTTGTTGTTTTTTTTGTTATTTGGAAGTTTCAAGAAAGGAGAATGCATTTTTATTATTGCTAATTTTTGATGTCTTAATTTCAATGTAACCATGTGTAGAAATAATATGGTCGTCCAAAAGGGTTATTTTCTAAACTAGAAAACCTACTACATTATAAGTGAGAAGACCCCTTTGTTATGGGACACAAGATAGCGGACATCTGGTTATTACATTCCCATATCTGTGAAAAGATACATTTTCTGTGCATGGTTTGAGTTATCTGGTGATCACCAGACAGTAACTACTAAGTGGCATATTGTTTAAAAGAGGAGACTCATCTCTTCCAAAGAAGTGTTCAGACCACCTATGAAAACCGTCACAGGTGATCAATAGACAATAGCTGCAAAGGGGTCAAATACTTTGAAAGAGGGTACTCCTCTTTTTTCACATGTGGGTGCCCCAACTTGTACAGATGCCATTATGTGGGTAATAAGTAACGTAATGCCCTGCACTCCATATACAGTTAACATATGTCTTCCATAGTGCAGGATACTATTGTCTATGAACCCAGAAATGCCTATTAGGTGGCCACACTATGTGAAAAAGAGGACACCCTTCTTTCCAATACGAGTACCCTTTAAGTATTAGAAATTCTGGATGTGAGGAGGCGAAGACCTTCCCCCATCCCTGGAGTCCATTATTTCTCTAGGGATGCAGTCAATATACCGGCTGTAGGGATCCCGGCGTTCACAAGATTGATGCCAGAATCCTGGCAACCGGTGAAATACCAACGCCCGGCATCCCAACACATGCAGGGTATTCCCACTTGGTTGGTGGACCCATGCTACCAACAGAGTGGGAGTAGAACCTGTGGTGATCGAAGAAAGCCACCGGGCCCAATGTGTGGCGAGAGCAGTGACCCCACGAGGGAACTCGCTGCCTCGCAGGCGGGATTCCAGCAGATGGGATACCGCTGTCGGTATAGTTACAGCTGGCATCTTGTCTGCCGGAATATCATATGTATCCCTTTATCTGTAGCATAGACAGTAATATATGGCGATCACACTGACATTAACTGTTATGGTGGCACCTAGTTTGAAAGTGGGTGTCCCATGTTTATTTTGGTCACTATGGTGAAGATGTAGGGACTTTTAACTCAAATCCCCCTATTTTTAGCATACAATTTTTTTTATACATACCTGGCATTGTTGCAAATGTGCAAGAATGTCACTCCTGGGAAACCTCCACCACTGTCCGAGACTCCCCACCAGCATGGTACTGGTGGTGAAAAGGTTTGTGATTTTTCTTTGTATAATGGGGCCTTCTCCTGACGATGAGTGCAGGTGAAGGTTTAAAAACGCTTTCAAATAGGTTATTAAATAAATATATGTATATATTTATTATTGAATAGAAATCTAATTAACGCCATATCTGGTATAAGCCCCTATGGGAGCTGCAGGATGCATCTTACAGGAAAGTCCAAATGTCTTACACATGCCCACATCCACCGTGATTAAACGAGCAGTGTGCTGACTACGAATCAGTCACGTGGAACATTTGAGGCAGATAAAGTCTGTTTCGCTGATAAAAGGGGAAGTATTAAGTGTCAAAAATATTAAGGAAATGGGACATAACCCCTGCTTCTCCAAGCTAATGCATCCCCCCACCCCTACATTTGTGATAGTTTGTAGCTTATGTTTTTGGATAACCTAACTGTACTAGCTGGCACGCTGACATGTAGAAGACATTGTACATTACATCGTCTCCTACCAGTGCTGCCTGGAGAATGTTTTTTTTATTATTTTTGGAAAAGCCGTTTTTACAAACAACAGCGAAACTTGTAGAGTCATTTAAGCAATTAGGACTGAAGTTTCTTTAGCGAACATTGAGGTGTATTCAGATGCTGAAACATTTTTAAACTACAATGGGCTTGACAGTAACAGCCCTGAATCCAGGTATGGGCAGCTGCTAGCATTAGGGAACCCTGCTCTACTGCTGCGTGCACTGATATTAGAAACCACATGTTCTCCTGTTCACACAGAGACTTCATGATCACAGCAACAATGAGTTAAGAAATTTATTATCTACAAGTAGTGCCATGGACCAGAGCATTGATGGAATATTTCTAAGGCCGTTTAAAAGCAGGTTACAGCTCAGCGGTGGGACAGGAGCATGACTCCTGTCACTGAGACGGCAACTTGTTCCTACAAGAGCAGCCAAGGGTTAATGACTGGCCGGGTAACTAGAGAATGCATGAATGATAATGTGCAGACATGCTTTTTATTATTTATTCATGGAAAACAGTGGGTTTTGGTGTGCTTCTTTGAAAAATGTTCAAACTGGTAGAATATACGGGTGCACTATGAAAATTCTATGTCATTAACATTTAATCATAAATTGCTCTTTAATATAAAACATAAAATAAAGGTCTTGTCACAAGCACTTATGTGCAGAAGTAGAAGATGGCATGAAAGCATAGTGACTATCAATGGTGCCGCTGTGTGTTGTTTAACCCGTACACATCTGGCAGTCATGTTTGTTAGGAGGAGTTGGCTCAATGTTTATCTCTCTATCTTATCTTCCACCTGTTGCCGCTTTCAGGTAGCGCAGAGGAGAAGCAAGCGTAGTCCAGATTTTACACAGAATTTAAAAACTTGTTGGACAGAATTAATGGAGTTAATATCAAGGGGTTCTTTTTGTCAGTCCAGAGGTTAGGACTTTACACCAGCACACCATCCCTTTAAAAACAAATAAAATAAATAAAAAGTGTTCCGCTTTACCACTAGGGACGATCCCTTCACAAATGTACATTAAATGTATTGTGTATCACCCTCCATAACAGCACCACTGCTGTAAGTGCCAGACTTTGATTGTGTTTTATGTTGGTGTGAGAGAGAACTGCATAATGCCAATCCTTGGGTATTACAGCCGCTCTCCCTAAAAATATATATATTTCCGAGTTAACTAAATTAAGTTTATGTTTTGCACAATATTTGCAATGACAAAGAAAAATACATTGTAAGAAGAGGACATTTTCCAAGTCGTCAATTACCAGTGTTTCTACTGCAGAATTTAAAACAGGAATATTATTATGTGCACAACACAGATGGTTATACACGTTATATTCTGTGGACAGAAATACCCATTTAGTAAATAACCCCTGCTGGTCTTTGTTAAATAAAAAGGTGTTTTTTTAAATGACAAAAAGAAAACTCAAACGCATTGTTTATAGAGTATAATTTGTAATGGACCATTTTAAAGACCTCACATTTTTGCAATTTTTCATAACATAATGTGGTATGGACTCCAGATTTTGTACTCCGAACCACCAATTGTCATGGGTAAAGGTCTCACCCCTTCTTGAACCCAAGCAATTACGGACAGTCACTTCCCTAAGTTATGAGTTGAAGTGGTGGTAGCATGTTCTGCCTATACTTTTTTTGTTTGTCTTAGGGTTTTGATCTTTTTGATACTCTAATTTTTTTCCCCTTTGGCTATGTGTTGAAGTACATTCTATTCTGCTTCCATTTGTGCCATCTTGCTTCAAAAAACAAAACAAACAAACAAAAAATAATAAAAAAGTGATCAGAATTACATTAATGGCCTATTTATTAATTTTGTAAACTTCTGATGTAAATATTGGGTCTGGTTAGGATAAACTGGTCTGTTAATTAAGTGACAATGCCATTGATCTAGTATATATTATATTTTCATGAGTTGATGAGGGAGTTGGTTGCTTTTACATTTTGTCATAAGCTCCAGGTTGTATAGAAAAGGTGTTCCTAGAGTGGAAGGAGTATTAGGGACCAAGACATGTAGAGTACTAAGGGCCTCATGAGTTCTTAATCCAGCACTGGCTGTGGGGTGAGGAAAGGCCTCATACTAACAATTCCCCTGGGAACCTGATGTTTCGTTAGCACTGTGAGGCTGCTTTGACAAACATTCTCATCTGTAGCAATCTGTGCTGCATTGTCCTGAGATGGTAGCTCTACTCCTTCAGGTAAACGTGCTCCTTTCACTCTGGCCTCTGTAATTTACTATTTATTTCATGTGTGCATCCCTCAGTATAGCATATCAACAAAAACGGTTTTCATTTTCCTAGTAGTGTAGTTACTTCATGTTGAAGTGTGGACGATATTTCTTAAAACTGGAGCACTTGAAAAAGTATCAACCAAAATCTGTAATTTTCTTGCATCAGTTTAGCTAATTAAAGTGAACTTCTGATTATAGATTAAAGCACATTTTTCCAAAGCAACAATATTCACATTATTTTTTTCTTCATTTCTATTACATAATTTTATTCGGAAAAAAAATAAAACATTTTTATTAAAATATATCAACATGTAAATAAAAGAAGAAATTGACCGGTAAGTGGTATAGTCTGCATACAGTACACAAAACATTCAAAAAGTTTAAAGCAGGCAATGAACACAAGGCAAAACAAGTAAAAAAGGTGTCTTACTAAACATAATGATAATCAAAACAGATTGAGTACAGTAAAATAGCATAAATCACACGCAATCACCTACAGCAAGAACCATAAAGGAAGAAAAAAATCCAAAAACAATTAGAGTCCGAGTCCGTGTACATATATTATAATTTTTTATAATTACAAAATAGCCTTAATATAACATAAATATTAATGGAGAGATGTGATTCAACTCCGTTATTCTGAATATGCTCACAAATAAGTTGCCCGGATTGCTCTTTAATATTGATGATCTGAAAACTCATTAAATATACATGATGTTGGACTAACATTGCTGGTGACATCTGCAGAGCTTTGAGCAAGAGGCCGTTCATTAGACATCTCCAGAGAATAACTTGGATGTGTCCGGAATCTGATGTTCCCCACCATTGTACATGAGAGGATCCTCTCTATAGGAACCTGACCAGAAATGTGGATACTACATGTAGCGTACTTAAGAATTCTAGCACAAAACTACAGAATGCTACTATTCCCAACAACCTTTTGTGTACTATAAATACTATTAATAACAAACTACTAGATAAATTACAATGAAATAAAAAAAGATATTCTAAGACTACTAAACCAAAGGGATTCATTATTCTTTATACCATTTTTTTAAAATCCTAGTTATACTTTGTATAAGCATTATCTTATAGAGCTCTGGGATGGTGGAGACCGAAAACACAAACCGTACATCACAATAAAGTCACTATATTTAAGAAAGTGCTGAAAAAGTACTGACTATTTAGCACAGAGTAAAGAATAACATACCTGGCCAATAATCAATGGAACGACAACAGTCATGAAAAGTTGGGAAAATATGGAGGTAAAGGGCACTGATGATGATGATCCCAACTACAAGAGAAATATAAACATGATACTTATATTATGCATTTGTATCATTAGTGTTCAGTGAGCAGATATAAAACAACAGATTATTAAAGCTACATACTTGATGCATGAAATTGTCACATACAGGAGTGTTGAACACCACAATCTGAGCTTATCAGTGTAATGTACATAAGGGCCCCGATTACTTGATACATCCATCATCGATGACCTTGATCAGATATTTGTCGGTGAACCAGGGAAAATCTGCATGTTAAATATCTCTGTTTTGCCGATCCCGTCGAGGGATTGGGTAATTGCGGCAATCAGTTGCTGATGTATGAGCCCCATAAAAAGAGCTTCACATCACTTCTCAATACTAGGCGCTTGGACAGTATGTTAGAAGCCCCATTCATCTCCCGGGGTCAGGAAATTGGGGAAATCCAATATGTTGGGATTTCCTCGATTTGCTTATCCCGACCCAAAAAATTGTCAAATCTTAAATTTTTAACATGCAGAATTTACCTGATTCCCCAGATGGATTTTGCCAGTCATTGATAGCCACAGGTCAGCATTTTTGATCAGCGAAACAGATTAAGGAAATATGGTGCAGACAGCCCATATAAGTCTAGCGCCTCATACTTCAAACATAACACACAGACATGTTGGACCTGAAATACTATGTACTGTACTGCTACTACTGTTCTAATGTGCTCACTGGCTACAGGTTGTTCTTGCCCACCCACATCATCGTGTGTGTGTGTGTGTGTGTGTGTGTGTGTGTGTGTGTGTGTGTGTGTGTAGCTAGTTTTCCAGTATTTTATTTTACTATTCAGCAACGGACGCATACCACAGTATAGTAATAATCTTAAAGGAGTTCAGGGTTTTGAACAAAAGAAAACTTTGTAGAAGCCATGTCCTTTCAGTTACTCTGATACAAAGAAAAAGTGATATAAAGTGCAAATGAAGGAACGTGGCTATCCTAAAAACTAGTTTTCTGAAATTGCATTGAAATAAGACAGCGCTAATAGTGACTTGAGGCTACCAGGCCCACTGACTGCACAGTCATGCTCTCCATCTGGCTGCTATTACTAATTTAAAATGGCACAAGCAAAAGGAATTTTAATGTAGTGTTAACTCCAATGTGCCACGCTATCGGTTACATATAATGCTATAAACAGAATGAAGCTAAAATGATCTTGGGTGGCAAGTTGCAACCCTTGTTACTGGCACTGAATGCAGTGACGCATGTGTCGCATCCTGAAAGTTACAGCACTGTGCTTTCTGGCGAATGTATAGCAGCAGCACAGGCTAATAGGAGTGACAGCATCCCTGATCCTCAGACATCGGTGCTGGTGCCTTCCTTCCAGTGTACACTGTATGTGAGGCATGTAGCTGAGACATGAATGTAGGTAACTTGCACATGACAAGTGTAAAAACAGCTCTTCCTATGTCATCATGCTGTGTATTCTGTTTCACACTTTTAGCTTAACTGGCATCTAAACACGCATCTTAGTATAAATAATGTAGTCGGTACCAGACCTGTTAAACCGTAAGAAGAACATTATACAGCTCTATCGAGCACAATCAGAAGTGCTACAATTATTAATCATGGAGAGCCTATTCATGCATTAACTAGATTTGTGGTTGCGTAAAAACAGAGATAAATGTTGTGTAAAATTGCACCAATTTGGTACTTTCCACTTATTAAATAACTTTGTGCAACGTGCATAAGTGCTCTATAACCCATGTCATTTTTACAGCACTTCCTAGAAAACGTGCACACACACATCTGGTGATCTGCAATATCATATGCAATGGGCGATGGTAGCAGAGGATTTGTATATACAGCAGATACTGTAGTATGGGGTGGCGGTAGTGAGTAGGGCACAGGGACAGTGGCAAGGGTGGTAGCAGTAAGGGAAATATGTAGTTATGGTAGACTTACTGTCGATAACTCTATTTCTCTCAAGTCCACAGTATCCACAGGATAAACATTGGGATATGAGGTAGCGTCAGCGGATTGGCACCAATGATCAAAAGCTTTCGGCCTCCAAAAATGCAACGGGCCAGTCCCCTATATCCCCACCTCCTGGCTCAGGCAAATCAGTTGTTTTCCAAAGCTCAGGGCAGTAGCATCACAGAGAGCCCTCATCAAAAGAGAAGAACACACATGCACACACTTCCGTACAAGAAGGAAGAGGTTAGTAGGTGTAAGGATCCTCAAATCAGGTGTATCAGGGTGGGATCCCTGTGGATACTGTGGGCTTAGGAGAAATAGCGTTATCGACAGGAAGTCTATCATAACTACGTATTTCTCCTGTGGGGTCCACAGATTATCCACAGGATAAACATTGGGATGTACCAAAGCAATATTAGCGGAGGGGACACTCCTGATTGGACAGGAGAATCCTTCGCCTGAATGCAGCGTCCTGAGAGGCAAAGGTATCAAAGGCATAACGTCTAATGAATGTGTTAATGGAAGACCATATGGCTGCCCTACATATTTGTTCAGCTGAAGCACCACGTTGTGCTGCCCATGAAGGACCTACCTTGGAAAAAAGTGCAAACATCCTGTAGGTTAGCAATTTTCTTTTGAAACCATACAGTTAATGCGGACACCTGAACTCTCAAGGAAGCCACCTGTAGACCTTTGTCCATTCCTGCCTAAAGTAATATTAGGACTCTGGAAACTCTAAAAGACCTAGGGCCAAATTTCCTGTCACTTCACCATTGAACATAGGCCTGCCATATTCTGTAATAAATGTGAGCCGAGGATGGTTTCCTTGCTTTAAGCATGGTTTGAATTACCAGTTGTGAGAATCATTTTGCTTTCAGGATGGAAGTCTCAAGAGTCACGCCGTCAAAGACAGCCGATCCAGGTGCTTGTAATAGCAAGGACCCTGAGACAGTAGATACGGACGCTGAGGGAGTAGGAACGGAGTATCCCCCAACAGCATCTGAAGATCTGTGTAGCAATGTCTTCTGGGCCAAGCCGGAGCTATCGGTATCACAGCGCCCTTTCCCTGTTTTACCTTTCGCATCACCCTGGGCAAGAGGGTGATCAGTGGAAACACATAGGCCAGACGAAAGTCCCATCTTACTGACAGAGCATCCACAAAGGTCACTTTGGGATCCTTTGTCCTTGACCTGTATGCGGGAGCTTTGTTGTTATGACCGGAAGCCATGAGATCTATCTCCGGTAACCCCCACTTGTCTACCAGAATGTGGAAAACCTCTGGGTGTAAAGCCCATTCGTTTGCATGAATTGCGTGTCGACTGAGAAAATCCGCTTCCCAGTTTAGGACTCCCAGAATGAACACTGCGGACAAGGCTGGATGATGAAGTTCTGCCCACCTTAACGGGCGGCTTACCTCCTTCATTGCTTTTTGGCTGCGAGTTCCTCCCTGATGATTGAGGTACGCTACTGTCGTTGCATTGTCCGAGCAAATTTGAACAGGTTTCCCCCGAAGAATGTCCTTTCCCTGAATGAGTGATATATATATGGCCCGAAGTTCCAATATATTTATAGGCAGGCAACTCTCTTCCTTGGTCCACTACCCTTGGAAACAACTTCTTTCTGACACTGCTACCCAGCCCTGAAGACTGGCATCCGTTGTCAATCCCAATCTGAGATCGAAAAGGGTCTCCCTTTGTCCAGATGGGATGTCTGTAGCCACCAGGCTAACGACCTCCGTACTTCCAGAGGAAGGACCATAGTCTGAGTCTTTATTGTCTGATGTAACCCATTCCATTTGGAAAGGATCAGACGTTGAAGGGGCCTCGAGTAAAATTGAGCATACTCCACCATGTCGAATGTCGACACCATTGATCCCATCACGCGCATAGCAGTAACAGCTCCTGAATCCTCAACTGTTTTGTGGATATTTTGTTCGGAGGTAAAAAAAAACCACACTCTGTAGACCCGAATCCAATACAGCCCCCAAGTGTGTCATACATTGTGACGGAACCAGGGACAACTTTGCCCAATTTATGAGCCAACTGTGTCTCTGTAAACAAGCTATTGTCTGTTGCAGATGATACTAAAGCAATTCCTGAGACTGTGCCAGGATTAATAGGATGTTGAGGTATGGAAAAATCCTTATCCCCTGTCGATGGGGATAAGATGCCATTACCACCATCATTTTGGTGATCACTCTTGGAGCTGTAGCCAGTCCAAATGGTAGGGCCTGAAACAAAGTACTGCTGGAGGATAGCAAACCTGAAATAGCACTGATGGGACTGTGCTATATGAACATGTAGGTAAGCATCCTGGATATCCAGGGATACCATACAATACTCCAGCTCTATGGCCAAAATAATGGAACGTAAAGTCTCCATATGAAAGCGAGGCACCCAAATGTACTTGTTTAGCACCTTGAGATTGAGTATGGGCCGGAACGACCCATTCGGCTTCTGAACTAGAAACAGGTTGGAATAGAAACCTTGTACTTGTTGCGCAGGAGGAACTGGAATTATCACTCTTGATTGAAGCAACTTCTGAACTGCCTGATTGAAGCACCTTCTGAACTGCCTCTTCTGAACCGGCCTTCATTTCTACTGAAGACAGGCTGGTACAAAAAAACCTTTGTGGAGGGTGTTTCTTGAAGGCAAACGCATAACCGTGAGATACTGCTTCTTGCACCCAGGCATCTGTGGTTGACTGCTGCCAGATCTGTGCAAAATGAAGAAGTCGGCCTCCCACCCTGGGGTCCCCCAGGTGTAGGCCCGCACCATTAGGCTGATGGCTTATCTTCTGGCTTGGAAGCAGGTCCTCTGGTAGCCTAATGCTTTTTAGTCTTACCAGACATCAGATTAGGACTGTTTGCCATAACCCTTTCCTTTTGTTTTTCCTTGGGTCCGAAAAGGCCGAATAGCTGGAAACTTAGGTTTGGATTTGTAGGAAGAAGGAAACTTCACTTTTTTGGAGTCTGCCTCTGACTCCAAAATACTGTTTAATTCTTTACCAAAAAGAATTTCTCCAGTAAAAGGCAAAAACTCTAGAACCTTCTTGGACTCCGAGTGAACCTTCCATGTACGTAGCCAGACAGCTTTGTGAGCTGTTACTGCAGAGGCTGATGCTTGAGAGGCAATAGTACCCATATCCAAGGCTGCTTCTTCCATAAACATAGTCGCCTCTTTAATATGTGCAATATGGGATTTTTCCTCTCTAGATGCCAATGAGAGATCATCCTCCAATGCATCAGCCAAGGCCGCCACTGCTTTTGCCATCCAGGCTGAAGGCATGGCTGGTCTTACAATTGCCCCAGACAAAGAAAAAATGTTTTTTTTAAAAACATCTATTTTTCTATCCGTAACATCATTTAATGATGTTGAACATAGTAACATAACATAGTAACATAGTATCTATGGTTGAAAAAAGACAATTTGTCCATCAAGTTCAACCTATTTGTGGTCTTCTATGCAGTTTTATTTTAGGACTAATTTTGCCTGATGCCGATGTCAGCCGTTGTATTTTAATGTCAGTCATTGTGTTTTAATAACTATAGTGCGTGACTATCCACCATAACCCTGAATTTATCTAACCCATTCTTAAAGGTGTTGACTGAGTCCGCCGTTACTACTTTATCAGGAACGGAATTCCAAACACGTATTGCCCCTACTGTGAAAAAAACCCTTTTCGCCGCATTGTGCGGAATCTCCTCTCCTCAAACCTAAGCGAGTGTCCACGTGTCCTCTGTGCTGATCTTATCAAAAACAGGTCCCGCGCAAGCTCTGTGTATGGTCCCCTTATATATTTGTAGAGGTTGATCATGTCCCCTCTTAGTCTCCTCTTTTCCAGTGTAAACATGCCTAGCCTTGCAAGCCTATCCTCGTATTCCAGCGTCTCCATGGCCTTAATTAGTTTGGTCGCCTGCCTCTTAACCTTTTCTAGCTCCAGGATATCTTTTTTGTAGTATGGTGCCCAAAATTGTACACAGTATTCGAGATGTGGCCTCACTGGTGATTTATATAATGGGAGTATAACACTCTCGTCCCTTGCATCAATTCCACGTTTTATGCATGCTAATATCTTATTAGCCTTCTTTGCTGCAATCCTACTATGGGTACTGCTGCTTAGTTTGCTATCTATGTGAACATCTAAGTCTTTTTCCAGTACAGAATCCCCTAATATTGGGCCTCATTCCGAGATGATCGCTGGCTGCTTTAGTTCGCAGCGCAGTGATTAAGTAAAAAAGCGGCACTTCTGCACATGCGTATGGGGCGCAGTGCGCACGCGCGATGTACTTTCACAGAAGCCGATGTAGTTTCACACAAGGTCTGGCGACGCTTTTCAGTCGCACTGCTGGCCGCAGAGTGATTGACAGGAAGTGGGTGTTTCTGGGTGGTAACTGACCGTTTTCGGGGAGTGTGTGTAAAAACGCAGGCGTGTTAGATAAAAACGCAGGAGTGGCTGGGGAAACGTAGGTGTGGCTGGACGAACGCAGGGCGTGTTCGTGACGTCAAAACAGGAACTAAACAGTCTGAAGTGATCGCTAGCTAGGAGTAAGTCGGCACAATCTTTTTTTGTAGCAGCGCTGCGATCCTTTCGGTCACACTTCTGCTAAGCTAAGATACACTCCCAGAGGGCGGCGGCTTAGCGTTTGCACTGCTGCTAAAAGCAGCTAGCGAGCGAACAACTCGGAATGAGGGCCATTACCCCATTTAGTATGTAGGTGTTATTTTTACCTTACACTTGTCTGTAATGAATCTCATTCTCCATTTTGCTGCCCATGCTTCTAGTTTAACTAAGTCGTTGCCCCTTCGTATTACACAATTTGGTATCGTCTGCAAAAATTTACACCATGCTCTCTAGACCTACTGTTAGGTCGTTAATGAAAATGTTGAACAATAGTGGTCCAAGTACAGACCCTTGTGGCACACCACTTAGCACTTCAGTCCAATTTGAAAATGATCCATTAACCACAACACGCTGCTCCCTATTATCTAACCAATTTCTGACCCAAGTGCATATTGTGCTCCCTAGCCCTATTTCTTGTAGCTTATAGATAAGTCGCATGTGTGGTACTGTGTCGAAAGCTTTGGCAAAGTCTAAAAAGATTACATCCACCTTCTTACCCTGATCAAGGTTCGCACTTTAAGTTTCATAAAAGCCAAGTAAGTTGGTTTGACATGATCTGTCCTTCACAAAACCATGTTGGTTCCTTATAATGACCTTATTGGCTTCAAAGAACTTCTGAATACTATCCCTTAGAATACCTTCCAATACTTTCCCCACTATAGATGTAAGACTTACTGGTCTATAATTACCAGGTTCAGCTTTACTTCCCTTTTTAAATATTGGCACCACATCCGCTAGTCCTTGGGAACCATACCTGATATAACTGAATCTTTGAAGATCAAAAATAGTGCTAGTTCAGAGTGAAGCTCCATAAGAACCCTTGGGTGAATTCCATCGGGACCAGGTGATTTATTAATCTTTAAATTTTTTAATTGGTCACATACTACCTCCTCACTTAAATAAGCACTTATCAGTGGGACATTATCTTTGTTGTGATTGTGTGTTTGTCCCTGCATTTGGTCCTCTCTGGTAAAAACCGTTGAAAAAAACTCAGTTTGTTCGCTATGTCATTATCATTTTTGTAAGGGTTAACAGGATAACGTATCCCTGGTAAAGGAGCTGGCACTATCCGCTCAGCTATATTGGATAATGTCTGTGCAAAGGCAGCCCATGGGGGTTCGATTTGAACCTGTGCCTGCCTTGGATTATTCAGGAGGATTTGATGAACGCTAAAACAATTTGCACATAATCCATTTTGAACCAGATCCTGAGAGGTTAACCAAGCATTGCAGGACAAACATGAAATCAGTGATGGTGCTGCTGTGGAGAGTGTATCCTCCTCACCCTTGCCTCACTTAGACATGGTAAACAAATCACATACCTGTATGGTGTTAATTACACAATTTGTGACTGAAATCACTTTAAAGCTTGTTAAAGTGATATACAATCTGATCCCTCCCTGTCTTGCACCAGCATTGAGGATCGGTACATACAGTACACAGAAACTGACAGGAATAGTAAAGTCAGCAATCAGTCACAAGTTATACAGAAGTATAATAAGCACTATGAGAACATATTCAACTAAAATACATTTCAAGTATGTAGGAGAAATATACGTTATGGTAAGAACTTACCGTTGATAACAGTATTTCTCCTAAGTCCACAGGTTCCACAGGATAACAATAGGATATGATGGAGCGACAGCGGATTGGCACCAAACGATCAAAAGCTTTCTGGCCTCCCAGGATGCAACGGGCCCTTCCATATATCCCGCCCACTGGCTCAGGCAAATCAGTTGTATTCCAAAGCTCAAGGCAGGAGCATCATGTAGAGCCCTAATCAGGCGAGAAGAACACACATGCACACCCTTCCATACAAGAAGGAAGAGGTTAGCAAGTAGAATGATCCTCAAATCAGATGCGTCAGGGTGGGATCCCTGTGGACTTAGGAGAAATACCGTTATCAACGGTAAGTTCTTACCATAACGTATATTTCTCCGGCAGGGTCCACAGGTTATCCACAGTATAACAATGGGATTTCCCAAAGCAATTTAGTGGTGTGCACGCTTGGACAGGAGAACCCTTCGCCCGAATTCAGCATCATGAGAGGCAAAAGTATCTAGGCATAATGTCTAATGAATGTGTTAATGGAAGACCATGTGGCTGCCTTACATATCTGTTCTGCTGAAGCACCATGTTGTGCTGCCCATGAAGAACCTACCTTACGAGTAGAGTGAGCAGAAACATTAACCGGAACAGGGAGATCAGCTTGCAAATATGCTTCTGAAATCGTCATTCAAAGCCATCTTGCTAGTGTCTGTTTTGTAGCAGGCCATCCTCTCTTGTGAAATCCGTAGAGAATGAAGAGAGAATCTATCTTTCTGATGGCACTGGTACGATCCACGTAGATCCTTAATGCAAGGACCACGTCCAGCGACACATCTCCCGCAGAAAGTCCCAATACCTTAAAAGCTGAGACTACAATTTCTTCATTAAGGTGGAATTTACACCACCTTAGGAAGATACCCAGACCTAGCTCTGAGAACTGCTTATCTGGGTACAACATGACAGTGCCCCTAAATCTGATACTCTTCTAGCTGATGCCATAGTCAGTAGAAAGAGCACTTTAGCTGTCAACCACTTAAGATCCACTTTATTAAGTGGTTCAAATGGGGCAACTTGCAGAGCTTTCAGGACTAAACATAACTCCCACGGTACTGTAGGCGAAACAAAAGGAGGTTGAATGCGCAGCATTCCCTGGAAAAAAGTATGCACATCCTGTAAGTTGGCAATTTTCTTTTGGAACCATAGTCAATGCCGATACTTGCACTCTCAAGGAAGCCACTTTCAAACCTTTATCCATTCCTGCCTGAAGGAATGCTAAGACCCTGGAAACTCTGTAAGATTTCGGGACCACATTTCTTTCACTGCACCAATGAATATTCGGTGATAAATACGAGCTGAGGAGGGTTTCCTTGCTCTGAGCATTGTTTGAATTACCTGTTGCGAGAATCCTCTTGACTTCAGGATAGAGGTTTCAAGAGCCACGCCGTCAAAGACAGCAGATCCAGATGTCTGTGATAACAGGGGACCCTGCATCAGTAGATCTGGACGTTGACATTCTCTACAGATCTGTGTACCAATGCCTTCTGGGCCAAGCCGGAGTTATTAGAATCACGCATAGGTGAATCCGGGGGGGCACTCGGGCTCGTGCCCCCCTGTCGTTTCTGACTTCTTTTTTTTTTTTCAAAAGAACAGCAGCAGCATTACTGCTATTTCCGTCAGTCAGATTTGATAAAGATCCGGCAGGCACTAGGACCCGCCGCTGCTCTAACAGCAAGTCCGTGTGGTAACCAATGGGGATGCTGGAGCTACAGCTCCAGCCTCCCCCTGCAACCTACCTCCCCCACTGCCAGCCAGACAGTCCAGCCCAGGCGCAGGGTTCAAATGCCAGCGTCGAGTAAGACTGTTACTTATGACGGCGCAGAAGGCTTCATTAGCCCTCACTGCACCACACAGTATCCCAGCACTTCCTCCTCCACTTCCTTTACCACCATGCTAGGTGCAGTCAAACTCAGCTGTTTTGAGAAGGCGGCCCATGTGATTGTGACCGGGCTGTCCTGCAGAATTCTTATGCTGCTTGTTGGAGATCCAGCTGGCTGCTTCTGCTAATCAAAGATGGGCAGTGCGTGTCCTGCAGTCTGAGTCTCACTGCAGTGCCCAAAACAAGGTATGCTGCACCTGCCACCACCAATTAAAAACTATAATAATTATATTGTGCTGGGGTGCCTTTCAGGCTCCCATAACTAATGGAACAGGTGACAAACATTTCAAGGCCCAATCAGCCTTTTCATCAGGGTGAAACACAACCAATCATTACGTGATGGCGTATTCTGTGAGGCCACGCCCCCTGTGATACCACACCCCTTATCTGGGAGCACACGTGCCTTAGGTGCATATAAATATAACTATTACCGTTCCCCTATCATGGTGCCCCTCCTTTCATTTTCCTCTGGATCCGCCCCTGGAATCACGGCACCCTTTGCTTGCTTTATTTTCCTCACCACCCTGGGTAACAGGGTGATTGGAGGAAACAGATAAGCCAGACGAAAGTTTCATTCCATAGATAAGGTGTCCACAAAGATCGCTCCGGGATCCTTTGTCCTTGACCTGTATGCGGGCACCTTGTTGTTCAGACGGGATGCCATGAGATCTCTCTCTGGCAAACACTATTTGTCTACTGGAGTCTGAAAGACCTTCGGGTGTAGAGCCCATTCACTTGCTTGAATGGTGTGTCGACTGAGAAAATCCACTTCCCAGTTTAGGACTCCCCGAACAAACACTGCGGACAAGGCTGGAAGATGGAGTTCTGCCCACTTTAGTACGTGACTTACCTCCTTCATTGCTTTTTGGCTGCGAGTTCCTCCCTGATGGTCGAGGTACGCTACTGCCGTCGCATTGTCGGAGCGGATCTGGACTGGTTTTCCCTGAAGAATGTCCTTTGCCTGAACCAGTGCCATGTATATGAAGTTCTAACAGGTTTATTGGCAGGCAACTTTCTTCTCTTGTCCATTGTCCCTGGAACCATAATTTTCCGGACACTGCTCCCCAGCCCTCAAGACTGGCATCTGTTGTTAGGATCTCCCAATTTAATATCCAAAAGGGTCTCCCTTTGTCTAGATGAGATGTCTGTAGACACCAGGCTAATGACTTTCTTATCTTTACTGGAAGTACCATCGTCTGTTTCTTTATTGTCTGATGTACTCCATTCCATCTTGCCAGAATCAGACGCTGCAGAGGCCTCGAGTGGAATTGTGCATATTCCACCATGTCGAATGTTGACACCATCAACCCAATCACTCGCATGGATGCGTGAATGGATACCATCTGACTGTGTAACAAGTCCCGAATTCTTGACTGTACCTTGGATATCTTGTTTCGAGGTAAAAATACTTTCTGCAGACCTGAATCCAGTAAGTCCCCAAGTGAATCATCCGTTGTGACGGCACCAAAGATGATTTTGCCCAATTTATGAGCCACCTGTGCCTCTGCAGACATGTTATTGTCTGCCGGAGATGGCACAGGAGTAATTCCTGTGATTGTGCCAGGATTAAAAGGTCGTCGAGGTATGGAAAAATTCTTATCTCCTGTTTGCGGAGATAAGCTGCCATAACCACCATAATCTTGGTAAATACTCTGGGGGCTGTGGTTAACCCAAAGGGTAGGGGCTGGAACTGGAAATGCTGCTGGAGGATAGCGAACCTGAGAACACTGATGGGACAGTGCTATAGGAACATGTAGGTAAGCATCTTGAATATCCAGGGATACCATATAATCCCCTGGTTCCATGGCCAAAACTATGGAGCATAACGTCTCAACGTGGAACCTCGGTACCCAAATATATTTGTTTAGCATTTTGAGATTGAGAATGGGCCGAAATGACCCATTTGGCTTCTGAACCAAAAATAGGTTGGAGTAAAACCCTAGCCCCCGTTGTGCCGGTGGTACTGGAATGACTACTCTTGACTAAAGCAATTTCTGAACTGCTTCTTGCAAAGCTCTGGCCTTTATCTCTACCCGAGACGGGCTGGTGCAGAAGAACCTTCGAGGAGGATGCTTCTTGAAGGGAAAAACATAACCTAGAGGTACCGCTTCTTGCACCCAGACATCTGTTGCAGACTGTCGCCAGATGCATGCAAACTGAAGAAGTCGGCCCCCCACCCTGGGATCCCCCAGGCAGAGGCCCGCACCATCAGGCTGATGGCTTATCTTCTGGTTTGGAAGCTGGCCCTCTGGTAGCCCAATGCTTTTTTGATTTACCAAACTTATTGTATTGGGGCTGCTTACGATCACTTTTTCCCTTTGGTTTTCCTGGAGACCAAAAGGGCCGGAAAACAGGACCCCTAGGGTTTAGGGTTATATGTGGAAGGAAACTTGACCTTCTTGGAGTCTGCTTCTGATTCCTGAAAATCTGTCTATTGTTTACCAAACAGAATATTTCCAGAAAAAGGCAAAGATTCCAAAACCTTCTTGAATTCTGAGTCAACTTTCCACGTACGTAACCAAACTGCTCTGCGAGCAGCTATTGTTGAGGCTGATGCCCTAGAAGCAATAGTACTCATATATAATGCAGCTTCCTCCAAGAATACTGCCGCTTGTTTAATATGGGCTATATAAGATTTTTGCTCTCTAGAAGCTGATGAAAAATCACTTTCCAATGCATCAGCCCAGTCCGCCACTGCCTTTGCTATCCAGGCTGAAGCCATGGCTGGCCTTATGACTGCTCCAGACAGGTAAAATATGTTTTTTAGAAAACCATCCACTCTCCTATCTGTGACATAAGGATGTTGATGGCAAAGGCAATATAGATTTTAGCACTAATCGAATCACATGCGTATCTACTTTAGGAGCTACCTTCCTTTTTAAACAGTCCCCAGCTGGAAAAGGATAATTGGAGTCCCATTTTTTGGGAATTCTATTTTTTTTGTTGGGTGTTGCCCAAGCCTCTTCCATGATTTCCGTCAGCTGATCTGACCCTGGAAACTCAGTCTTAACTGTCTTGGGGACGTTTAAACACAGGTGCCTTGGTTTTTAAGACAGGCTCTGCTGAGTCTTCTAAGAATAGAATAACCTTCATTGCTCTAATTAATTCAGCTATATCCACTGAGCTGAGACCTTCTTCATCCTCTTCGTATACTGAAGTAGAGTAAATAGAGCTTTCATCATCCGATGAATCATCATGTGTAACCTGTGAAGATGAAGACTTACTTACCATCGGTTAATTAGCTCGTTTCATTTGAGAAGCTGCTGGGGAAAATTATGTACCGTAGGTAGGGAGCTGCATGTAGGGATACCCCATTCCTGGTACAGAAGCTGTAGGAATTATCCGTTCAGCTATACTGGACAAGGTCTGTGCAAACATAGCCCAAGGTGGATCTATCTGTACCTGATGGTGTACAGCGATCCCCCTTGTGTTCTGCTGAAAAGTAAAACAATTGCACATAAATTGTCCTGAACCAGATCCTGAGAGGATAATACAGTTTTTCAAGAAAAACATGATATGAGTGTTGCTGTAAGTGTACCTTCGTCACCTATGCAGTCACCTATAAATAATCAGCACTTTTAGTGTGTTCTACACAATTTATGACTGTAATCACTTTAACCTTCTAAAGTGATATCAATTTGACCCTACCCATGCACCAGCATTGAGGATCAGAAGAACCAACTGACAAACATATATTAAAGTCAGCAATCACACTAGCAGTCAGTCACATGTTATATATTAGTCATATGAGCACATCATCAACTACAAACACTTTTTTTTTTTAAGTATGTAGGCGAACATTTACTGAATCCTGTAAAACAGATCTAACGTATTCAGACGCAAATGCAAAGAAAACCACAGTAAATATACACAGACTCATATGCAACAGGCACTTAAACTTAACTATTCATACTGACAAAGTAGATAGAAATTTAGTGCTGTATAGCCCGTACTCAGTAGAGTGGGACACAGGGACACTCACTCCGCTTCCAGTGATCGATCAATCCGCTGAGTGGATCCAGACGCTACTAGTGTACACTGCCGCTCCAGGAACCTATAGTGGACACAGACGCTCAGTGAACACAGCTGCAGTGGTCACACAGCCGCCTATGTTGCGACCGGATCTCTCGTGTTAGTGCTCAGTGAACACCGACGCAGAGGCCTTCTGCTGCGACCAAGTCCCCTCTGGTAGTGCCTGAGACGGAAGCGAGGAAACAGTTCATGGCAGGAGACTCTGCGGAAACTGGTCATGAACCGGGGGGAGGGGCGACCAGGAGAGCGTCTGACTCCCCACTGCTGACATCAACCCTAGGGTCATGCTATTCCTGGTTCCTATGATCCCTAAGACCTAGTGCTGGAGCACCCGTGGTGGCGGTGCGTCAGCTACTGTTTGGTAGTCTCCTCCCAAAACAGTGCGGCTGTGTCCGTATTCCATGCATGCTACGCGGATCCGATGCCTTACCTTCTCCCCGTGTTCCGGCCACAGCCTGGTAACGTCTGCTGGACCTGCTAGTATATCAGACACAGACGCCCACCGAAACAGCACTGTACTCGTGGGTAAGCGTTGTTGCGACCCGGCGGAGAGTTGTTGGAGCGACTCTTTCCAATATGCGTGTAAGATGCTGTTTAGAAAGATAACTTTAAGAAAATAGTAAGACTATAAAATAAAATAAGAAAGCCTGAGGCTGCTAAAAAACAGCAGCCCTGTGACCATGGTCCGGCTCCTGCCGCACCAAACAAAAAACTGATTTGCCTGAGCCAGTGGGTGGGCCCATAGCATCCTGGGAGGCCGGAAAGCTTTTGATCGTTTGGTGCCAATCCGCTGTCGCTCCATCATATCCCATTGTTATCCTGTGAATAACCTGTGGACCCTGCTGGAGAAACATATTACTGCATTACCTTATATAGGACATTTAACGTATTCAGTCGCACAGCGAAAGAAACGGCTGCAATAGTTTACAGACTCATATGCATCAGGCACATATCCAGCTACTCGTACCCAATGGTAGGTAGAGACTTAGGGCCTAATTCAGACCTGATCGCTCACTAGCGTTTTTTGCACCGCTGCGATCAGGTCATAACTGTGCATGCACCGCAATGCGCAGGCGCGTTGCGAGGGTACAAAGCAGTTCTTTGCTCTGCGATGGGTTTGTGTGAAGAATCCATTCGCATGGCGATTGACAGGAAGGCGTTTGTGGGAGGCAACTGACCATTTTCTTGGGGTGTCTGGAAAAACGCAGGAGTGTCCAAGCATTTGCAGGGTGGGTGTCTGACGTCAATTTAGGGCCCAGACAGGCTGAAGTGATCGCAGCGGCTGAGTTTGTACTGGGCTACTCAGAAACTGCACAAACTCTTTTTGTACCGCTCGACTGCACATGCAATCTCACACTTGCACGCCTAAAATACATTCCCTGGTGGGTGGCGACTATGCGAACGCAGGACTGCAAAAAAAACCTAGCGAGCGATCAGGTCTGAATTAGCCCCTTAGCGCTGTATCACCTGGCTCAGGAGAGTGGGATAGATGGAGACTTCACCTCACTTCCAGGATCGATCAATACGTTAGTGAACACTGAGTGGATCCAGACGCAAATAGTGTACACAAAAGCCTATTGGACACAATAGTGAACACTGACGCCTAAGTATACACCGACGCACCAGTCACACAACCGCCTATGCTGCGACTGGGTCCTTTTGATACACAGTGTCTCAGACGTAAGCGGGAAATCAGTTCATGGCGGGAAACTCGGAGGAAACTGGTCATGAACCGGGTGGAGGGACGACCAGAGGAGCGTCTTACTCCCCACTGCTGACATCAACCCCAAGGATCGCGGTCTCTCACTAATCCCTGGAGCCTATGACTGGTAACGTCAGCTGGACTTGCTACTACATCCTACACAGACGCCCACCAAAACAGTACTGTACACGTGGGTAAGCGTTGCCGCGACCTAGCGGAGTTATTGGCGCAACTCTTTCTAATGTGCGTGTAAGATGCTTTTTAGAAAACTCGCTCAAAAAACGTAACACTAATAAAATGTATTAAATAAGATTATGGCTGCCAAAATCAGCAGCCCAAAAATCGTGGTCTGGCTCTTGCTGCACCAACAAAAAAAAAACCCTAAATTTCCTGAGCTAGGAGGCAGGGATATAGGGGAGTGGCCCATTGCATTCTGGGAGGCCAAAAGCTTTTGATCGTTGGTGCCAACCTCATATTCCAATGCTTATCCTGTGGATAATCTGTGGACCCTGCAGGAGAAATACTGGGTATAGGAGTTTCCCAAGAGCTCCCATGTGCATTTCACATACATAAAGAGTGTGCCAAGTGCATTGAAATAACGGGATACGTACTAATTGCCATCGGACGGGATCCCAGCTGTCATGATCGCAACAGCGGGAAACCATCCACCAGAATGCCGGAGGTTCCTTTTCGGGCCACAGGTTATTTTCTCCCTCAATGGGTGTTGTGGACACCCACAGTGGGAGAATAGCCTGTCTTGCCAGTATTCCGGTGACGGCATTTCACCCCAGTATTGTAACCGCTTCCCAAAATAACAGCAAGTTTTAGAAAATTGAGATTGTAACCTATGGCCACAAAGCAGTAATAGTGATATGCAAAGCTTGTGCACTACTGTTTCCATAGGGTTTTGTAGAGGCTGGTGCTGATTACAATCCTTAAGCACAGTAACATACATCAGATCATACAAGAGGAAAAACTTTATTGAAATAAAAGATACTGATTAAAACAGAACAGAAATACTTACAAATAACAGTAGCAGCAGTGGGGTCACTACAATACCCTAAAAGAAAGAATAAAACATCATATCAAATAATTAGCTTCTGTACAATGTTTGCAAAAATCACAGAAATAAAATCTGGAAACATTTTTTTTTTTTTTTTTTTAATTATACTGCCTTTTTTTCCCTATGTATGAAAGTAGATTTTTTCAATTCTGAAATACCAAAGGCAGTTGCATAACGTAAAGTGGTTGCAAATATTAATACAAAATACGCTTTCATTATTCTGTCCTTGGTTATATGAAATTATTAGCACACACAAATATGTACAGTATAGAATGATTGTTCTTTTTAATACAAATACAAAATGTGCATTTAAGTTCAAGTGCCGAAAAGGATAATAGATTTCAGGTATTTAACATGGCTTTAAACAAAAGACATTAAGGTATGCAGTGAATTACAGGTGCGCGCATAACATAAGCTTTTGTGTGAGCAAAGGGTAGAAGGTTGTGTGTGGTGGGTGGTATTCAGTATGCCGGCTGTCGGGATCCCGGCGCACAGTATACCGGCGCCAGAATCCCGACAGCCGGCACACCGACACTTATTCTCTCTCGTATTCTCTCCCCTGGAGGGAGAATAAAATAGCATGGCGCGCCTAGCGCGCCACCGCTCCAGCAGCGTGGCGAGCGCAGCGAGCCCGCAAGGGGCTCATTTGCGCTCGCCACACTGTCGGTAAGCCGGCGTTCGGGCTCCCGGCGCCGGTATGCTGGCCGCCGGGAGCCCGACCGCCGGCATACCATACCACACCCGTGTGTGGCAACTGAATCTATTTCCATTCAACTTTTAAAGTAATTGCAGCCTGTACCTTCTTCTATAAAGCTGCTGTAGTGCTGTAGTCACTGATGCAGCAGATAACATACTGATGGAGCCATGCTCAACTTTGATGCGATGCAGCTTGCTGCATGGCATGCCGGGCTGCGACTTTTCACAACCGTCTATCGCTCCATTAATTCCTAATGGAATTAAGCGATCACTGGCAGCGATAAGACACAGCCTGGTACGCCATGCAGCATTGCAGTAAGATAAGCACGGCTACATCTGGTAAGTGGGAACAGTGTTGGTGTGCGAGTATTGCAGTGAGATGAACTCCCTTAAGTTGCTGCAGGAAGGCAGCTGTCATGTGAAAAGCGCAGTTTGTCACATGGGTAAAGCGCTATTTGGTGAAGAAAAATACTTCAATTTCTTGCATGGTCATGAGTCTTATCAAGAACTAAGGAAAGGAAGAATAAGTGTTACATAGGGAACTGGAGGTATGGACCACGGGTAAAGAAAGCTCATCGGTATGTCACAGTGGGGGTCATTCAGGTGGGGACACACAGCGGTGTGGTGACCCGATGTGCGACAATGTTACCTATTTTTCTGCAATCATACGGCACTGTACGCAAAGATGCGATCATAGTGGGTATCCTTTTGCACAGGTTAGCTTCTGCCCATATTAGCATATAATCGCAACTGTATACGGCAAATCATTGCAACAGGAGTGGGAAGAACAACCGCACCTGAATGACCCCCAGTGTGAATCAGATATACGCGTGAAACAATTTCCTCTTGCGTAACCTGGGACAGCAGGAGAAAAGTGACAGAAAACCTCTCAAAGCCTGGCAGATGATTATTCAATGGTTTCATGCCCTCTTCTAATGATCAGATTTATTCTGGACAAAAAGATATATTACAATAACTTTATTTTTCTTAAATGTACCTTAAAAATGTATCGGCTGTTTTAGTCAATAGGTTTACTTTTCAAAAATACATTTTAAAGTTTATATTTATACAACAAACTCCAGTTGGCCTACTCTATTAGCAGCACATAAAGTAGAAACTGCTAGCCAGCTACTATATATTCCAGTACAGGTTGAGTCTCCAGGTTCAATATGATATCCCAATGGACGGGATGCCAGCGGTCAGAATACAGACAGCAGCATCCCAACCATCAGAATCCCAGCAGCCCCCTGGAAAGTACCCTAACCCTCCCTTGTGGGTGCCTAACCCTAACCCTCCCTGGTGGTACCTAACCCTAACCCTCCCCGGTGGTGCCTAACCCTAACCCTCCCCGGTGGTGCCTAACCCTAGCCCTCCCTGGTGGTGCCTAACCCTAACCCTCCCCGGTGGTGCCTAAACCTAACCCTCCCCGGTGGTGGCTAACCCTAGCCCTCCCTGATGGTGCCTAACCCTAACCCTCCCCGGTGGTGCCTAGCCCTCCCTGGTGGTGCCTAACCCTAACCCTCCCCGTTGGTGCCTAACCCTAGCCCTCCCTTGCCCGCTGCCTAAACCTAACCCTTCCCGCTTGGTGCTTAAACCTAACCTCCCCTTCTAATTACCTAAACCCAACCCTTCCTCCACAGTACCTAATCATATGCTTCCCATCCTTGCACCCTAATCCCCCCTTTAATGCCTAAACCTAAACCTCCCACCCCCCGCGGCAGGTCGCAAGCGCGTCCCGCTGGAACAACGATCGTGATTAAAGCTGTCAGTATTTTGACACCGGGATCCTGACCTCCGTCGGGATTTAGACGCCGGGCTTATGGCGTCATTCGGGATTCCGGTGTTGGTATATCTACCTGTGGGATACCGTCCTTCGGGATATTAACAGCATCCTGAGTCTCCCAAATCCAAAATGCTTGGGACAAGAAGTATTTTGGATATCATATTTTTCTGTATTTTGGAATATTTGCATGTCATAATGAGATATCTTGGGCATGGGAGCCAACTCTAAACACAGAATGCATTTATGATTCATATAAACCTAATACACATAACCAGGAGGGAATTTTATACAATATTTTTAAGACATTGGTGAATGAAACAGTTTGTGTACATATAGAAAATTAATTTATGTTCATATATAAACCTTATACACAGAGCCTGAAGATAATTTTAAAAGGGGCAATCACGTACAAGGCAAAACCATTCTTTGTAAGTGATTGACCCTTTAAAAAAAATACCAGTTCGGCAGACATCCCGCACGGCTGCCGAACTCGGGCAGCATTACATCCGGCCCAATATGTTTAATAATTGTTTGTACACTGAACCATCAGAAAGCAGAGATTCTCAGATGCGCTAAAAAAATCTGTATTTCAGAATATTCTGTATTTTGGCATTTTGGACATGGGAGACTCAACCTGTATACCCCAGGTCAGACATCTGGTAATGGAGACCATATTCAGGTCTTCCCTGACTTTCCCTAGCCTGCATTACCCTACACTGGATTCTCACATAATGCTGAAATAAACAGGATTTGATCCTAATAGGGCAGTACGGATGGTGTAATGGTTAGCATTACTGCCTCACAGCACTGAGGTCATGGGTCCGAGTCCCACCATGGCTTTACCTGTGCAGTGTTTGTATATTCTCCCCATACTTGCGTGGGTTTCCTCCGGGTACTCCGGTTTCCTCCCACAATCCAAAATATACTGGTAGGTCAATTGGATTCCAACAAAAATTAACCCTAGTATGAATGTGAGCACGTGTTCATGTGGTAGGCAATATAGATTGTAAGCTCCACTGGGGCAGGGACGATGTGAATGGCCAAATATTTGCTGTAAAGCGCTGCAGAATATGTGTGCGCTATATAAATAACTGGTAATAAATAAATAAATAATAGGGGTATGGTATATGATGATCAAGGGACTAGAACGGACTAAATGGTTCCTGGTCCCCAGACTGGACTCTCAGGCTGTCACTGCCAGCGAAAGCCTGTGTCCAGCAATGGCAATTTATACATGTTTTATATGCAAGGAATGGTTATAATATGCATTTCTTAAGGGCTCCATACACTACAACAATATGTCTGAGGCTGAAGTCGGATGTAATTTTCCTTGAACTCCCCTGGGATCTTCCCGGGAGTGATTCCATACGATTTGGTACTTTTGTGCTATTTTTGCATAAGATATATCGCATGCGATTGATGATTCCGCTATACATCACATGCAATATATCGTACACATACAATTGTACCATGAGATATATCTGATGGGCTGGATAGAGGGCTATGGTGGCTGGGAGTGTCCTAAGAATGCCAGTCAAACTTCCCTGTGATACATCGCATGCAATATATCACATGCACAAAAAACTCACTTTTTTCATCCGATTCCATCCAATTCCGATATATCATTAGTGCAGCACCAACGACCTAGGGGATCCTATCCGACAGCCACGGCGACGCGCATCAGATTGGATACGATCTAAAACACATACGATTGTACACAATTTCATACAATATATCAGACGGATATATCGGAATTGTATGAAATCGTGTAAAATCGTCCTAGTGTATGGGGCCCTTTACAGCGATGAAAATCTGTCAATAACAGCATAATTCTATACATTCATTAGCATAGACACCTTTTTTTTTTAATCAACCAAGAACCAAAAACCCTTCCTCTCTTGTACAATATGTTATTTTGGCTAAGACACTATTATTTAAATTAGCTGTGCTGTGGGCTGATTTCTGTCAGAAGGCATTGCCAAGACATGGGACATTCACACTCATAATTATTGGATATCTGTCCAGAAGATATCTATGAGGTATATAGGCCCTCATTCCGAGTTGATCGGTCGCAAGGCGAATTTAGCAGAGTTACACACGCTAAGCCTACGCCTACTGGGAGTGTATCTTAGCTTCTTAAAATTGCGACCGATGTATTCGCAATATTGCGATTACTAACTACTTAGCAGTTTCAGAGTAGCTCCAGACTTACTCTGCCTGTGCGATCAGTTCAGTGCTTGTCGTTCCTGGTTGACGTCACAAACACACCCAGCGTTCGCCCAGGCACTCCCACCGTTTCCCCGGCCACTCCTGCGTTTTTTCCGGAAACGGTAGCGTTTTCAGCCACACGCCCCTGAAACGCCGTGTTTCCGCCCAGTAACACCCATTTCCTGTCAATCACATTACGATCGCCGGAGCGAAGAAAAAGCCGTGAGTAAAAATACTTTCTTCATAGTAAAGTTACTTGGCGCAGTCGCAGTGCGAACTTTGCGCATGCGTACTAAGCGGATTTTCACTGCGATGCGATGAAAAAGAACGAGCGAACAACTCGGAATGAGGGCCATAGATAGCTATGAGGTATATATAGAAAAACATATATAGCTGTAACAGCAAACAATAAACCCAACACGCTTATTTACAGATCATCTTTTCGCAAAGTAAGTGCTTAACGAACGAGTGACAGATCCACTTTAGGTTTCAAGTCTTCATAAACAATTTATGTATTAAATAACAGAGAGTTCATTAGACACTGCCAGCAAGCTTTTCTTTGCAAGGCCTTAGCTTTTAACTGCCAACCCTGTGGGTCTGAAGCCAGTGCCTGCCTTACACTTCTATCATTATAAAACCCTAAGATGGCCGTGTGCTAATAGTTCCTTTGGTAAGTCAGCTCTAAATTAAAAAAGAAAACACATGAATATGTGAGCTAATATAATGACAACCATTGTACAGAGTAAAGGTGTGTACACACGGTAAGATATTTTCTTCCGATTCTGACTATATAGTCAGAATCGGAAGAAAAGATAGTGCAGATCGCAAGGTGACAGTCACCTTGCGATCCCGATCCGATGCGCGGCCCCGCGCGGTCGGCATCGGCAGAAAAAATAGGCTGTGCAGGCAAGTCAATCCTGGCTATCTCTATAGAAGAGATAGTCAGGATTGACATCGCACATAGCCAGCATCGCAAGCACACTCATTATGTGCTTGCGATACTGGCTAAGTGCCGACCGGCCCCCTGTCGCACGGTGAGAATCGGATAAGTCCGAATCTCACCGTGTGTATGCACCCTAAGGACTGGCCTTTTATCAGAAAAACCTTTTTCTCTGACGTCCTAGTGGATGCTGGGGACTCCGTAAGGACCATGGGGAATAGACGGGCTCCGCAGGAGACTGGGCATTCTATAGAAAGATTTAGGACTATCTGGTGTGCACTGGCTCAACCCCCCCTATGACCCTCCTCCAAGCCTCAGTTAGATTTCTGTGCCCGGCTGAGCTGGATGCACACTAGGGGCTCTCCTGAGCTCCTAGAAGAAAGTATAGTTTAGGTTTTTTATTTTCAGTGAGACCTGCTGGCAACAGGCTCACTGCAACGAGGGACTAAGGGGAGAAGAAGCGAACCTACCTAAGTGGTGGTAGCTTGGGCTTCTTAGGCTACTGGACACCATTAGATCCAGAGGGATCGAACACAGGACCCGACCTCGTCGTCCGTTCCCGAAGCCGCGCCGCCGTCCCCCTTACAGAGCCAGAAACAAGAAGGTGGTCCAGAAAATCGGCGGCTGAAGACTTCTGTCTTCTCCAAGGTAGCGCACAGCACTGCAGCTGTGCGCCATTGCTCCTCATGCACACCACAAACTGCGGTCACTGATGGGTGCAGGGCGCTGGGGGGGGGGGCGCCCTGAACAGCAATAGTAACACCTTGGCTGGCAAAACTAACACCATATATAGCCCCAGAGGCTATATAGGTGTATATTAACCCCTGCCAGAAACGATAAAATAGCGGGAGAAAGCCCGCCGAAAAAGGGGCGGAGCCAACTCCCTCAGCACACTGGCGCCATTTTTCCCTCACAGCTCCGCTGGAAGGAAGCTCCCTGGCTCTCCCCTGCAGTCCTGCACTACAGAAAGGGTAATAAAGAGAGGGGGGGCACAATTTAGGCGCAGTATATATATATTATAGGCAGCTATAGGGGAAAACACTCTGTATAGTGATATCCCTGTGTTATATAGCGCCCTGGTGTGTGCTGGCATACTCTCCCTCTGTCTCCCCAAAGGGCTTTGTGGGGTCCTGTCCTCTGTAAGAGCATTCCCTGTGTGTCTGCTGTGTGTCGGTACTGCGGTGTCGACATGTATGATGAGGATAATGATGTGGAGGCGGAGCAAATGCCTGTGAATGTGATGTCACCCCCTGCGGGGTCGACACCAGTGTGGATGGACTTATGGAAGGAATTACGTGACAGTGTCAGCTCCTTACATAAAAGGTTTGACGACATAGGACAGCCGGCTACTCAGCTTGTGCCTGTCCAAGCGTCTCAAATGTCATCAGGGGCTATAAAACGCCCGCTACCTCAGATGACAGATACAGATGTCGACACGGATACCGACTCCAGTGTCGACGATGATGAGACGAGTGTACCCTCCAATGGATCTACCCGTTATATGATTGAGGCTATGAAAAATGTATTACACATTTCTGATGATACCCCAGGTACCACAAAAAAGGGTATTATGTTTGGTGAGAAAAAACTACCAGTAGTTTTTCCTGCATCTGACGAATTAAATGAGGTGTGTGAGGAAGCGTGGACTTCCCCAGATAAGAAATTGATCATTTCTAAACGGTTAATGGCTGCGTACCCTTTCCCGCCAGAGGATAGGTCACGCTGGGAAACACCCCCTAGGGTAGATAAAGCGCTGACACGCTTATCAAAGAAGGTGGCACTACCGTCTCCGGATACGGCCGCCCTAAAAGAACCTGCTGATAGAAAGCAGGAAAGTACCCTAAAAGCTATATACACACACTGGCATTATATTGAGACCCGCTATTGCATCAGCTTGGATGTGCAGTGCTGCTGCTGCGTGGTCAGACTCCCTGTCGGAAAACATTGATACCATGGATAGGGACAATATTTTGCTAACGATTGACCATATAAAAGACGCGGTCTTATACATGCGTGATGCACAGAGGGATATTTGCCGGCTGGCATCAAAAATAAGCGCTATGTCCATTGCCGCCAGACGGGGGTTATGGACTAGGCAATGGTCAGGTGATGCCGACTCCAAGCGGCACATGGAAGTTTTACCCTATAAAGGGGTGGAACTTTTTGGGGAAGGTCTTTCAGACCTCGTTTCCACAGCTACTGCTGGGAAATCTACTTTTTTGCCACAGGCTACCCCACAGCAAAAGAAAGCACCGTATTATCAGGTACAGTCCTTTCGGCCCCAGAAAAATAAGCGGGCTAGAGGCTCATCCTTTCTGCCGAGGGGCAGAGGAAGGGGGAAAAGCTGCTGCACACAGCTAGTTCCCAGGAGCAGAAGTTCTCCCCTGCGTCCGGTAAGTCCACAGCATGACGCTGGGGCTGCTCAGGCGGAATCGGGAACGGTGGGGGCACGTCTCAGGTTTTTCAGCACACAGTGGGCTCTCTCACAAGTGGATCCCTGGGTCCTTCAAGTAGTATCTCAGGGGTACAGGCTGGAATTCGAGACGTCTCCCCCCCGCCGTTTCCTAAAATCTGCCTTGCCGGCAACTTCCTCTGCCAGGGAGGCAGTGTTGGTGGCTATTCAAAAACTGTATTCACAGAAAGGGATTGTCAAGGTACCCCTCCTTCAGCAAGGAGAGGGTTACTACTCCACAATGTTTGTGGTACCGAAACCGGACGGTTCGGTGAGACCCATCTTAAATTTAAAAGCCTTGAACACTTATATCAAAAGGTTCAAGTTCAAGATGGAATCGCTCAGGGCGGTTATTGCGAGCCTGGAGGAGGGGGATTACATGGTATCCCTGGACATCAAGGATGCGTACCTGCATGTCCCCATTTACCCTCCGCACCAGGAGTACCTCAGATTTGTGGTACAGGACTGTCACTATCAGTTCCATACGCTGCCGTTTGGGTTATCCACGGCACCGAGGGTCTTTACCAAGGTAATGGCCGAAATGATGATACTCCTTCGCAAGAAGGGAGTTTTAATTATCCCGTAATTGGACGATCTCCTGATAAAGGCGAGGTCCAAAGAACAGTTGATAGTGGGGTTGGCACTTTCTCAGGAAGTGCTACAACAGCACGGCTGGATTCTAAACATTCCAAAGTCACAGCTGGTCCCGACGACACGTCTTCTGTTCCTGGGAATGATTCTGGACACAGACCAGAAAAGAGTGTTTCTTCCACTGGAAAAAGCAGAGGAATTGTCATCTCTGGTCAGAGACATCCTAAAACCAGGAAAAGTGTCGGTACATCAATGCACACGAGTCCTGGGAAAAATGGTAGCTTCGTACGAAGCAATTCCATTCGGAAGGTTCCACGCAAGGACGTTCCAGTGGGACCTGTTGGACAAATGGTCCGGGTCCCATCTCCAGATGCAACAGCGGATAACCCTATCGGCCAGAACCAGGGTGTCGCTGCTGTGGTGGCTGCAGAGGGCTCATCTACTAGAGGGCCGCAGATTCGGAATACAGGACTGGGTCCTGGTGACCACGGATGCCAGCCTTCGGGGCTGGGGGGCAGTCACAAAGGGAAGAAATTTCCAAGGACTGTGGTCAAATCAGGAGATTTCTCTTCACATAAATATCCTGGAGCTAAGGGCCATTTACAATGCCCTAAGCCAGGCAAGACTCCTGCTTCAAAACCAGCCGGTACTGATCCAGTCAGACAACATCACGGCGGTCGCCCATGTAAACAGACAGGGCGGCACGAGAAGCAGGATGGCGATGGCAGAAGCCACAAGGATTCTCAGATGGGCAGAGAATCATGTGTTAGCACTGACGGCAGTGTTCATTCCGGGAGTGGACAACTGGGAAGCAGACTTCCTCAGCAGGCACGACCTCCACCCGGGAGAATGGGGACTTCATCCAGAAGTCTTCCAAATGCTGGTCAACCGGTGGGAAAAACCGCAGGTAGACATGATGGCGTCCCGCCTCAACAAGAAGTTGACAAGATATTGCGCCCGGTCAAGAGATCCTCAGGCGATAGCGGTGGACGCTCTAGTGACACCATGGGTGTACCAGTCGGTTTATGTGTTTCCTCCTCTACCTCTCATACCCAAGGTACTGAGAATAATAAGAAGGCGAGGAGTGAAAACCATACTCGTGGTTCCGGATTGGCCAAGAAGAGCTTGGTACCCGGAACTTCAAGAGATGCTTACAGAGGACCCTTGGCCTCTGCCGCTCAGACAAGACCTGCTGCAGCAGGGACCCTGTCTGTTCCAAGACTTACCGCGGCTGCGTTTGACGGCATGGCGGTTGAACACCGGATCCTGAAGGAAAAGGGTATTCCGGAGGAAGTCATCCCTACCCTGATCAAAGCCAGGACGGATGTCACCGCAAGACATTATCACCGCATTTGGCGAAAATATGTTGCTTGGTGTGAGGCCATGAAGGTCCCGACGGAGGAATTTCAACTGGGTCGATTCCTGCACTTCCTGCAAGCAGGGGTGACGTTGGGCCTCAAATTGGGGTCCATAAAGGTCCAGATTTCGGCTCTGTCGATTTTCTTCCAAAAAGAACTGGCTTCACTGCCTGAAGTTCAGACTTTTGTCAAAGGAGTACTGCATATTCAGCCTCCTTTTGTGCCCCCAGTGGCACCTTGGGATCTCAATGTGGTTTTGGCATTCCTGAAATCACATTGGTTCGAACCACTTAAGACTGTGGATTTAAAATATCTCACGTGGAAAGTGGTCATGCTGTTGGCCCTGGCGTCGGCCAGGAGGGTTTCAGAATTGGCGGCTTTGTCTTGTAAAAGCCCTTATCTGATTTTCCATATGGATAGGGCAGAATTGAGGACTCGTCCTCAGTTTCTCCCAAAGGTGGTCTCAGCTTTTCACTTGAACCAACCTATTGTGGTGCCTGCGGCTACTGGGGACTTGGAGGATTCCAAGTTGCTGGACGTAGTCAGGGCCCTAAAAATTTATATTTCCAGGACGGCTGGAGTCAGAAAGACTGACTCGCTGTTTATCCTGTATGCACCCACCAAGCTGGGTGCTCCTGCTTCTAAGCAGTCTATTGCGCGCTGGATTTGTAGCACTATTCAGCTGGCGCATTCTGCGGTAGGCTTACCGCAGCCTAAATCTGTAAAAGCCCATTCCACAAGGAAGGTGGGCTCATCTTGGGCGGCTGCCCGAGGGGTCTCGGCTTTACAACTTTGCCGAGCAGCTACTTGGTCGGGGGCAAACACGTTTGCAAAATTCTACAAATTTGATACCCTGGCTGAGGAGGACCTGGAATTCTCTCATTCGGTGCTGCAGAGTCATCCGCACTTTCCCGCCCGTTTGGGAGCTTTGGTATAATCCCCATGGTCCTTACGGAGTCCCCAGCATCCACTAGGACGTCAGAGAAAATAAGAATTTACTCACCGGTAATTCTATTTCTCGTAGTCCGTAGTGGATGCTGGGCGCCCATCCGAAGTGCGGATTGTCTGCAATACCTGTACATAGTTATTGTTACAAAAATCGGGTTTTGTTGTGAGCCATCTCTTCAGAGGCTCCATTTGTTATCATACTGTTAACCGGGGTTCCTATCACGTGTTATATGGTGTGATTGGTGTGGCTGGTATGAGTCTTACCCGGGATTCAAAAATCCTTCCTTATTGTGTCAGCTTTTCCAGGCACAGTTCCTAACTGAGGCTTGGAGGAGGGTCATAGGGGGAGGAGCCAGTGCACACCAGATAGTCCTAAATCTTTCTATAGAGTGCCCAGTCTCCTGCGGAGCCCGTCTATTCCCCATGGTCCTTACGGAGTCCCCAGCATCCACTACGGACTACGAGAAATAGAATTACTGGTGAGTAAATTCTTATTATTACAGCTCACCCGACATTAAGAGGCACCATTGTCGCTTCTTAACTTGACAGACGGGAATGGGGGGTGGGGGAGTATTGCGTTGATAGTGACATCATAGTCACGTGCCGCATATAAGCATCTATTGGCTGATTTATCTTAATGACAGCAACAAATTCTCCATGACATTTATTCAGCATTTTAGGAGCACCTTAATCATTTGTAACCTAGGCAACAGATTAGACGTGCCTAATGGGTGGCATATATTTGGAGATCTGCGTAACAAAGGCTTCTACATTTGGGGGCCCATTTATCAACAAGTGATAAGACACGTTGTGAGTGATATAACTTGTTGCGTATGATAAATGGCACCCCAGCCAATCAGCTCCCAACTAACATGACAGTTAGGATCTGAACCCATGACAGGAGCTGATTGACTGGGGCACCATTTTACACACGCAACAAGTAACATCATTCACAACTCGTTTTATCACTCATTGATAAATGAGCCCTTAATTTACAAAAAGGCGGCAACTTTATTTAGTTCTATTATTGACAGCTGACAAAAGAGTACTGTGTGTGTATCTTTTCAAGATAACCACTCCCTCATTTCAGTTTTGCTGATACAATATGGAAATTAAATTATAAGTAAGTCACTGGTTATAGTTTTCAACCGGCTCCCTTATACTGTATATAAAGAGATAGTGTGCTCAATCACAGATAAATACAGTATATGGCTGTATACTACAAGATTCAGCAACAGTCTTAGTAATACTATTACCACTGCAGGAAAGAGATGGCCAATCCATCTCTCGAAAAGCTATTGTTACTAGTACATGGCTACATCTTGTCCAAGATAAGCAGATCAACAGACTTGTTCTTATGGTGCAAAATGCTAAAGGCTGGTATACACGGGAGAGATGTGTGCTGAGCGATCGCTGTGGGGGGAGAGATGTGTGCTGAGCGATCGCTGTGGGGGGGTACACACGAGTGATCTGTGCATAAAACCTAAGCAATCTAGTCAGATTGCTTAGA
Source organism: Pseudophryne corroboree (assembly GCF_028390025.1). Taxonomy (NCBI): domain Eukaryota; kingdom Metazoa; phylum Chordata; class Amphibia; order Anura; family Myobatrachidae; genus Pseudophryne; species Pseudophryne corroboree. The sequence continues at coordinate 992,259,293 of NC_086444.1, read as the reverse complement.
TTTTAAGCATGGATCTCTCCATGAGTACCCCCCTTAAGAGTTTGAGGTTCATCAATAACTGTACAAAAAAATAAGATTTTAAACCTACCGGTAAATCTTTTTCTCCTAGTCCGTAGAGGATGCTGGGGACTCCGTAAGGACCATGGGGTGTAGACGGGCTCCGCAGGAGACATGGGCACTATAAAGAGCTTTAGAATGGGTGTGCACTGGCTCCTCCCTCTATGCCCCTCCTCCAGACCTCTGTTAGAGAAACTGTGCCCAGAGGAGATGGACAATACGAGGAAAGGATTTCGTTAATCTAAGGGCAAGATTCATACCAGCCCACACCATCCACACCGTATAACCTGGAATATACGCAACCAGTTAACAGTATGAACAAAACAGTATCAGCTAAAGACTGATCTCAACTGTAACATAACCCTTATGTAAGCAACAACTATATACAAGCCTTGCAGATTTTGTCGGCACAGGGACGGGCACCCAGCATCCTCTACGGACTAGGGGAAAAGATTTACCGGTAGGTTTAAAATCTTATTTTCTCTTACGTCCTAGAGGATGCTGGGGACTCCGTAAGGACCATGGGGTTTATACCAAAGCTCCAGACCGGGCGGGAGAGTGCGGACGACTCTGCAGCACCGACTGAGCAAACGCAAGGTCCTCATCAGCCAGGGTATCAAACTTATAGAACTTTGCAAAAGTGTCTGAACCTGACCAGGTAGCTGCTCGGCAAAGCTGTAAAGCCGAGACGCCTCGGGCAGCCGCCCAAGAAGAGCCCACCTTCCTAGTGGAATGGGCCTTTACCGAATTTGGCAACGGCAATCCAGCCGTAGAATGAGCCTGCTGAATTGTGTTACAGATCCAGCGAGCAATAGTCTGCTTAGAAGCAGGAGCGCCAACTTTGTTGGCTGCATACAGGACAAACAGTGCTTCTGTTTTCCTAACCCGAGCCGTCCTGGCTACTTAGATTTTTAAGGCCCTGACTACATCCAGGGACTTGGAATCCTCCAAGTCATCCGTAGCCACAGGCACCACAATAGGTTGGTTCATATGAAATGAAGAAACCACCTTAGGCAAAAATTGAGGACGAGTCCTCAACTCTGCCCTATCCACATGAAAGATCAAATAGGGGCTCTTGTGAGACAAGGCTGCTAATTCGGACACCTGCCTTGCAGACGCCAAGGCCAACAACATGACCACCTTCCATGTGAGAAATTTTAATTCAACCGTTTGAAGAGGTTCAAACCAGTGAGACTTCAGGAACCGTAACACCACGTTAAGGTCCCATGGTGCCACTGGGGGCACAAAAGGAGGCTGGATGTGCAGCACTCCCTTTACAAAAGTCTGGACTTCTGGGAGAGAAGCCAATTCCTTTTGAAAGAAAATTGATAGGGCCGAAATCTGTACCTTAATAGAGCCTAATTTTAGGCCCATATCCACTCCTGTCTGTAGAAAGTGGAGAAAACGGCCCAGATGGAAATCTTCCGTAGGAGCATTCTTGGCTTTACACCAAGATACATACTTCCTCCAGATACGGTGATAATGTTTCGCCGTCACCTCCTTCCTAGACTTTATCAGAGTAGGGATGACTTCCTCCGGAATACCTTTCCCAGCTAGGATTCGGTGTTCAACCGCCATGCCGTCAAACTTAACCGCGGTAAGTCTTGGAACATGCAGGGCCCCTGTTGCAACAGGTCCTCCCTGAGAGGAAGAGGCCACGGATCTTCTGTGAGCATCTCCTGAATATCTGAATACCAGGTCCTTCGAGGCCAATCTGGAACAATGAGGATTGTTTTCACTCTTTTTTGTCTTATGATTCTCAATAGCTTTGAGATGAGAGGAAGAGGGGGGAACACATAGACCGACTGAAACACCCAAGGTGTCACCAGGGCGTCCACCGCTACTGCCTGAGGGTCCCTTGACCTGGCACAATACCTCCGAAGCTTCTTGTTGAGGCGTGACGCCATCATGTCTATGTGAGGAATCCCCCAAAGACTTGTTAAACGTCTTGATGAAGTCCCCACTCTCCTGGATGGAGATCGTGTCTGCTGAGGAAGTCTGCTTCCCAGTTGTCCACTCCCGGAATGAAGACCGCTGACAGAGCGCTTACGTTATTTTCCGCCCAGCGAAGAATCCTGGTGGCTTCCGCTATTGCCACTCTGCTCCTTGTCCCGCCTTGGCGGTTTACATGAGCCACGGCTGTAACGTTGTCTGATTGAATCAGAACCGGTAGGTCGTCTCCGCTTGTCGTAGGCAGTTGTGTATGGCCCTCAATTCCAGTACGTTGATGTGTAGACAAGCCTCCTGGCTTGACCAGAGCCCCTGAAAATTTCTTCCTTGTGTGACTGCTCCCCATCCTCGGAGGCTCGCGTCTGTGGTCACCAGAACCCAGTCTTGAATGCCGAACCTGCGACCCTCTAGAAGGTGAGCACTTTGCAGCCACCACAGGAGAGACACCCTGGCCCGGGGGGACAGACTTATCTTCTGATGTACTAGTAGATGGGACCCTGACCACTTGTCAAGGGGGTCCCACTGAAACGTCCTTGCATGAAACCTGCCGAAGGGAATGGCCTCGTAGGCTGCCACCATTTTCCCCAGAACTCGAGTGCATTGATGAACAGACACTCTTTTTGGTTTTAGCAAGTCTCTGACCATGTTCTGGAGGTCCTGGGCTTTTACCATCGGGAGAAAAACCCTCTTCTGTTCCGTGTCCAGAATCATGCCTAGGAATGATAGTCGAGTCGTTGGAATCAATTGTGACTTTGGCAGATTGAGAATCCAACTGTGTTGTTGTAGCACTCTCAGGGAGAGCGACACGCTCTTCTGCAATTGATCTCTCGATCTTGCTTTTATCAGGAGATCGTCCAAGTATGGGATAATTGTGACTCCCTGCCTGCGCAAGAGCACCATCATCTCCGCCATCACCTTGGTGAAAATCCTCGGGGCCGTGGAAAGCCCAAACGGCAACGTCTGAAACTGGTAATGACAGTCCCATACAGCGAATCTCAGGTACGCCAGATGAGGAGGATATATGGGGACATGAAGGTATGCATCCTTTATGTCGAGTGACACCATATAATCCCCCCCTTCCAGACTGAAGATCTCAGCCCGGAGCGATTCCATCTTGAATTTGAACTTTTTCAAGTACAGGTTTAGGGATTTTAGATTTAAAATGGGTCTGACCGAACCATCCGGCTTCGGGACCACGAACAGGGTCGAATAGAACCTTTTTCCCTGTTGGACTAGGGGAACCTTGACAATCACTTGCTGTTGACACAGCTTTTGAATTGCAGCTAACACTACTTCCCTCTCTGGGGAAGAAGCTGGCAAGGCCGACTTGAAAAATCGGCGAGGGGGCACCTCTTCGAATTCCAGTTTGTATCCTTGGGATACAACATCCATTGCCCAAGGATCCACGTCTGACAGAACCCAGACCTGGCTGAAGAGTCGAAGACGTGCCCCCACCGGTGCGGACTCCCTCAGTGGAGCCCCAGTGTCATGCGGTGGATTTAGTTGAAGCCGGGGAGGACTTCTGCTCCTGGGAACTAGCCGGAGCAGGTGCTCTGTTTCCTCTACCCTTACCTCTGGCGAGGAAAGATGAGCCCCGACCTCTTCTGGACTTATGCGACCGAAAGGACTGCATCTGATATTGTGGAGTTTTCTTTTGCTGTGGGGGAACAAAAGGCAAAAAGGTAGATTTACCCGCGGTAGCTGTAGCAGCCATGTCCGCGAGACCTTCCCCAAATAAAACTTCACCTTTGTATGGCAAAACATCCCTATGCTTCTTTGAGTCGGCATCACCCGTCCATTGATGGGTCCACAGGGCTCGGCTAGCAGAAATCGCCATGGCGTTGGCTCTCGAACCCATCAGCCCAACGTCTCTTTGAGCAACCCTCATATATAAGACTGCATCTTTAATGTGGCCTAAGGTCAATAAGATGGTATCCCTGCCTAGGGTATCTAGGTCAGCTGACAAGGTATCTGTCCAAGCTGCAACTGCACTACATACCCATGCCAATGCTATTGCGGGTCTGAGAAAAGCACCTGTATGCGCATAAATAGACTTTAAAGTAGTTTCCTGTCTGCGATCAGCAGGATCCTTGAGGGCTGCCGTGTCCGGAGAAGGTAGCGCCACCTTCTTGGACAGGCATGTTAAAGCCTTGTCCACCCTGGAAGAGGATTCCCAACGTACCCTGTCCTGTGCAGGGAAAGGATACGCCATAAGAATCCTTTTGGTAATCTGCAGTTTTTTATCTGGAGTTTCCCAAGCTTTTTCAAATAACTCGTTCAGCTCATGGGATGGGGGAAAGGTTACCTCAGGTTTCTTTTCCTTATACATGCGCACCCTCGTGTCAGGGACCGAGGGGTCATCTGTGATATGCAAAACATCTTTTATTGCCATAATCATATAATGAATACTTTTGGCCACCCTTGGGTGTAACCTCGCATCATCGTACTTGACACTGGAGTCAGAATCCGTGTCGGTATCAGTGTCTGCTATTTGGGATAGGGGACGTTTTTGAGACCCAGAAGGGCCCGGTGACCCAGTCGAAGCCGTGGATTGACTCCCTGCTTTTTCCCTGTACTCTGCTTTGTCCAATCTCTTATGTAATAAGGTCACATTTGCATTTAAAACATTCCACATGTCCATCCAATCATGAGTCAGCGTTGCCGACGGAGACACCACAATCATCTGCTCCACCTCCTCCTTAGCTGAGCCTTCTGCCTCAGACATGCCGACACACTCGTACCGACACCCCCCACACAGGTATATAGTTCCCCAATAAGGCCCTTAGGAGACACATGCCAGCACACACCCAGCGCCAACTGACACTGGAAAATAAACTCCCAGATAATAGCGCTTTTATATTAATCACTGTGTTCATACACTCACTGCGCCTTACAAGTGCCCCCCCCCCCCCTCCTCTTTTCGGCCCTGTGTCACCGTGTTCAGCAGGGGAGATACCGGGGAGCCAGCTTCTCTGCAGATCTTTGTGGAGAAAATGGCGCTGGTTAGTGCTGAGGGACCAAGCTCCGCCCCCTCCAGCGGCGGGCTTCGGTCCCACTCAAATTATCACAAAACTGGCGGGGGATTTATAGAATTACTGCCTCCGCAGTGTCAAATCTTATAATGCCAGAATTAGAGGTTTTAATTGCTGCCCAGGGTGCCCCCCCTGTGCCCTGCACCCATCAGTGCCCGCTAGTGTGTGTAGTGTGTGGGAGCAATGGCGCTTACCTCAGTGAAGATCTGAAGTCTTCTGCCGCCTTGAAGTCTTCTTTTCTTCTTATACTCACCCGGCTTCTATCTTCCGGCTCTGCGAGGAGGACGGCGGCGCGGCTCTGGGACGAACAGCGAGGGGAGACCTGCGTTCCGACTCCCTCTGGAGCTAATGGTGTCCAGTAGCCTAAGAAGCAGTGCCTATCACTTAAGTAGGTCTGCTTCTCTCTCCTCAGTCCCACGATGCAGGGAGCCTTTTGCCAGCAGTGCTCCCTGAAAATAAAAAACCTAACAAAATTCTTTATCAGAGAAACTCAGGAGAGCTCCTGTAATGCACCCTTTCTCATCTGGGCACAGGATCTAACTGAGGTCTGGAGGAGGGGCATAGAGGGAGGAGCCAGTGCACACCCATTCTAAAGTTCTTTATAGTGCCCATGTCTCCTGCGGAGCCCGTCTATACCCCATGGTCCTTACGGAGTCCCCAGCATCCTCTAGGACGTAAGAGAAATAAAATAATGAAATGTACTGTATGCAGGAATAGTAAGTCTCATTAACTCTCCTATTTCAGCACATATTTTTTAAAAATGTACCTTTAAATGTTTTTCTTCTGGAACAAGCCAAGTGGAACAAGTGCAGCAATTAAACATTTACAAGAAAAAATGAAAACAACTTAATGCACAACTTGTCTTATCTAAGGACAGTGTCTGCCTACAGCAGGTTCTTTTGGACATGACAGATTTCTTTTAGATTATAAACCTGCTTTCGAAAAGCTCTTTAAGTCATCTCAGACTCTTAAAAAAAAAAAGATAAAGAAAAGGAAAAGACCAATAGAAGAGCAGAGTGTTCACAATCTATAGCAAATTCAGTGTTTGCTGAAAGGTGATACAGCACTTTGAAGTGAAGGAAATCCAGTAGGCGTTGACACTGGCAGAAACAAGCACATTAAAGAAAGCTACAAGGAAAAACAAAGAGAACTCCTAGCTTCAGCCTTCATAGCAACTAAAAGGACAGCGATTAGCCGCAAAATGAAAAGCCTGCAAAGTACATGTTCAAGTAGTTGTCACGCTTCTACAATCAACACCACACTAATTCAGCAGCTGGTATGCTGGATTCTAACGCCAGTTGGTACCCAAACATAGGAGGAGATGTACTAAGCAGTGACGTGCGGTGGGATGAGGCAGAGCCTTTCCTGTCATACTTACGTTTAAACTACAGTTTTGACTGAATAAAGTATATGGAAAATACTAATAATATGTTTGAAATATCTTCTTTGCATTATTCTGATAATTTTTATAGCCCAAACTCTGGAGTAAAAAGTCTAAGGCAGGGGAGGCAGTGCCTCCCCTGTGTATCCTTTCCACACATCTCTGATCAAAACTCACCAGCTTTCCAGGAGTTTATACTGCTGCACCTGTGTATAATGCCCAGATGTATGCTTTGGCTCATATATTGCATGGAAATCTGGCTCTGGGGCTAGCCAGTGCCTCCTGAGCCATTTAGCTCACCGCATGTCCCTGGTACTAAGCAGTGAAAAGAGTGGAGAAGTGAGCCAGTGGAGAAGTTGGCCATGGCAACCAATCAGCATTGAAGTAAAATTCAAAATTTGCATACTATAAAATGAAAGAGAGCAGCTGATTGGTTCTCATGGGCAACGTCTCCACGGGCTCAGTTCTCCACTCTTATTATTTTAATTATGAATTTTCACACACAGTCAGCAGTGATTGTTTGCTGCAACTCTGGGGTCTATTCATGAAGCAGTGAAAACATACCCTCCAACATTTTACACCTAAAAATCGGTACAAATTAGGAAAGGGGCATGGCAACGGGTAAAGGGGGCATGGCGTGGCAATGGGTAAAGGGGGCATGGCGATGCCCCTTTTCCTATACTTTCACTGGAAAATGGAGTGTCAAAAATCGGTACAGGCCATAGAAAAAAGGTACTGTACCTACCAAAAAAGTACAGTTGGAGGGTATGTGAAAAGAGTGGAGAAGTGAGCCTGTGGAGAAGTTGCCCATGGCAACCAATCAGCTGCTCCGTCCGATTGTATAGTACAGTATGCAAATTATAAATGTTACTTCAATGCTGATTGGAGTAGCAACTTCTCCACTGGCTCACTTCTCCACAGTTTTCACTGCTTAATGAATAGACCCCTCTGTGCTGGAATCAAGTATGCTCTAGAGCACAGGTTCTCAAACTCGGTCCTAAGGACCCCACACAGTGCATGTTTTGCAGGTCTCCTCACAGAATCATAAGTGAAATAATTAGCTCCACCTGTGGACCTTTTAAAATGTGTTAGTAAGTAATTAATACACCTGTGCACCTGCTGGGTTACCTGCAAAACATGCACCGTGTGGGGTCCTGAGGACCGAGTTTGAGAACCAATGCTCTAGAGCACAGGTTCTCAAACTCGGTCCTCAGGACCCCACACTGTGCATGTTTTGCAGGTCTCACAGAATCACAAGTGACATAATTAGCTCCACCTGTGGACCTTTTAAAATGTGTCAGTGAGTAATTAATACACCTGTGCACTTGCTGGGTAACCTGCAAAACATGCACTGTGTGGGGCCCTGAGGACCGAGTTTGAGAACCACTGCTCTAGAGCATATTACTTTATTCGGTGCTTGTACGACTTGCCTTGTAGTGGGAAGCATAAAGGTGAGATTCAAGTTGAAGCCCTAGTAAGATCATGCTCAAGCAACATTTCTTCATTTCAAGAACATGTATATTTATAGATGATGTCCTCTGCTATTGCAAAGCACAGCCTCTGGGGTATCCTCTATTTCATTTTCAACCTATCTAGTTGAGACTCCAATGAGATAATGAGCAGATGTGTTAAGTCTACATGTAGAAGAAAATAATGGCAAGAAACCAGATGTGCACAATATCTGTCCAACCAGATCATGACAAACGCCTGTGTGGTCTGCGAGGTAGAAATGCCTATGAAGATTTTGCTTTTGAATTATGATGAATTATGGCCTACAGACTGTGACAAGATGTTGTCTATTGTGTTTTTTCTTTTCTGGATAGCTCAGCAAATGCAAATAGTTATTCTTAGAATAGAGATTTAGTTTACTTGTATATTAAGAGTTCTCTGAAGAAATATTGCACCTATACTTTCTATGTTGTTCTTGTGAATAATGTATATAACAGCCTTTGTTTTGGGAATTAGTCCTGCCTCTGCCACAGACTCTAGGGGTAATTCAGAGTTGATCGCAGCAGAAAATTTGTTAGCAGTTGGGCAAAACCATGTGCACTGCAGGAAGGGGGGGGGGGCAGATACAACATGTGCAGAGAGTTAGATTTGGGTGGGGTGTGTTCAATCTGTAATCTAAATTGCAGTGTAAAAATAAAGCAGCCATTATTTACCCTGCACAGAAACAAAATAACCCACCCAAATCTAACTCTCTCTGAAAATGTTATATCTGCCACACCTGCAGTGCACATGGGGGGTAATTCCAAGTTGATCGCAGCAGGAAACTTTTTAGCAGTTGGGCAAAACCATGTGCACTGCAGGGGGGCAGATATAACATTTGCAGAGAGAGTTAGATTTGGGTGGGTTATTTTGTTTCTGTGCAGGGTAAATACTGGCTGCTTTATTTTTACACTGCAATTTAGATTGCAGATTGAACTCACCACACCCAAATCTAACTCTCTCTGCACATGTTATATCTGCCTCCCCTGCAGTGCACATGGTTTTGCCCAACTGCTAAAAAATTTCCTGCTGCGATCAACTTGGAATTACCCCCAGCGTTTTGGCCAACTGCTAACAAATTTGCTGCTGCGATCAACTCTGAATTACCCCCTCTGTACAGTGTCTTTAGTGCTCTGATACTCAGTCATGCTTCATAGCACTTGTGTGTCAAGACTAGACTGATTCCAGTAAACAGGGCTCCTTGGCAAACATGACCTGTACCTGACACAACATCTGTCTTTTCTACGTCTGGAAGGAAAGTGTCTTTTAATAATTTTTTTATGCATTTTTATGTATGTATGGCATGTTGTGTAATAATAATGGTATCCCACACAATACATGGATAAAATAATGCTATTTGGCTTTATACAGTCTTTAACAAAACAAAGAGAGTAGGTACTATGCTTTAGGTTACTGTAAAATGTTGTCCTATACAAAGGTGGTCACAATGCATTTATATCTGGTTATTTGCCAGAATGTGATGCATCTAGCATCACAGCTGTCGGGATGCCAGTGGTCATGTGACCGATGCCGGAATCCCAACACCACCCAGAATCCTGGTGCCGGAACACAGATCGGCGACACACCGAAGGTATCGGGGTCACTGTTAGGGTTATGGTCCGGGAAGGGGGGGGAGGCGGTGGAATTAAGCACTAGATATGAGGGGGGGGGGGGGGTATTAGCCGTCGCATGCCGAGTTTTAGCCCTGGCCTCCACCCCAGGTGGGTTAGGGTAGGGGGCAAAATAATTGCTCCATCGCCTGTCAGCCTTCTCATTGTTGGGATGCCGGTGTGGTCATATGACCGCCAGCATCCTGACATCCGGGTTCCCGTACCGAACCAGCCAGAAAACTTCATACTCTAGAGTTCACATGGAGCAAGTATTTCCTGTGCCAATCGTCTGACAGCGTGCTGAGCCCATGCAGTAATGAATCAGATAGTTGTTGGGACGGGACGTAGTTGGCATCACGATGTTCGGAATTCCGGTGGTCATAAGTCCAGGGCCGGAATCCCACAGCCAGAATTGAGACAGCAACTCACTAATATGAAGATATGCCTAATAAAGCTGACACTCAGTGCATGTGTGCAATGCTACTGTAACAGGGGTAAGCTGCATGAGTATTGTTCTAAACAGGATATGGTCAGTTATTTAATAGCAAATGTATTTTTTGTATAAAAGGAGAATGTAAACTGTACATTATTTACTGTGTAGTTACTGAGAGCACATTAACAATGACTGTAGTCACATGCCTGCCTATTCACCTGCCCAAGACACCTTGAGAAAGATCAGTTTGTGATTGAAACACATTGGTGGAAGCAGCTGATGCTGAGGAGGAGGAGGAGGAGCTCCAACCATTTCCAGGAAAGTTTTACTGCAGAGGAACGGGGTCCCGTTTATTATACTGCACTGCTATCACCTTTTTGCCATCTGGTAGGAGTCCATCTATTTTCACTCAGCATTATGCACTATTGGAGAATCTTTGTTTATGCTGTTGTATGTCAAGTGTGTTATTAAAGAGGTTTTGTGATCTGCTTTTCTGGCATTTGCTTCCCATATGAGATTTGATGGTGAAAAGAGTCGTATGGAAACAGAAGGCTAAAACCCCACTGAAAAAAGACCCACCTGATGAGCCTATTGAAATCTGCATTTTGAGTGTAACCTGTAGGGGGCATCCCCATGAAAAGTCACCTGGTGGTGGACATTTTAATATGTTCACGAATTGAGGACTTTTTTTGTGTGGATCTTTCAACCTATATTCCCTGAAAAGGGAAAATCTGGAGCTTTGTTATCTCCTAAAATTACACCAGAGATGTAGGAATATGTTAATAAGCGCCAGTGTCGACATTTGAACACATTTTGTAATTGTGTTCATCTGTAGGGAGTTTTTGTGTGATTCCCATTTCAAGTGTTCAACACAGGCAGCTTTTGTGCGCAATAAGGAAAAACCCACTTTTGTCTTTTGATTTATCAATTAATATTTGCAGAAAATTCCCTCAAAAACACTGAATGTCAAGGTGGGGGGCAGGGGAGGGAAAGCTAATAGCATGTGAAGATGATGGTAGCCACTGTAGCCCATGTTAAACCATACTGAGATAACTATATTATTATATTTATTATTATTTATTGTTTTTTGCATGCAGGGAAAACACAGGCAAATTTCGCATCTGGCACATTAATACTGACCAGCTTTATTTTTACACTGAGATTTACACTGAACTAGGGTAAGCCCGTTCCTGACTCTCAGTCATTTCCTGAAGCCCAAGGTAGAGAACTGTACCTACAGTACCTGTATTTACACCTCACACTAAATCAAGGCTTTAGTTTTTCCGTATATATGTACACAAGTTCCTATCACTTGTGTACACATAAAAAGGCTACCAAAAAATCAGTCTAATACAAAAGTCATATTGGCCACAGAATAGACCAGATATACGGTGTACATCTGCCTAATCCGGGAAATAGATGCACATAATCATTAAGTGTGCGTATTTGCACTTCCATTGATGAATGATTATCTGTCCTTCTGGATGCAAGGTCATCATCATCACAGTTTAAGTCATTTGCAAACCTGAGCATTCCGACAGCAACTGTGTTGGTGCAAAGAGTCTTCCCTTCCATCCCTAGCCTGCCATGGAACTTTCAAGAAATCCATTTACACCTCTGATGTGAAAGACTGCAGCAATATATTTCAGAAGTTTTAGTGGTGTTAAAAAAAATAAAAAAATCTCACTGCTTAAGCAATGATAGAAAAATTGGGAATCAATCCACACAAATCTCTGCAAATGCATTTCTATGCCTTGGTGATACACTGTATTCTAATGTGAAATATTGATTTCGGATTACGCTTTGTTAAGGTAATACTAGGATAGGCATTGGTGCAACTGTGACTGTATACTATAAGTGCTGGAAATATCCACTTAAGACCAGGGGTGGTCACTCCTGTACTGTAAGAAACACATGCGAATTGAGCTAAGGATGCAATTACAGATACAATAAGTGAACTTCAAGGGGAACTAACATTTTATTTATTAATGCTACTACAAGACCAGCAAAGGTTGTAGGGCGTTGACCCATGAGAAGTTTAGAGTTCATATGATATTGTTAGAAAAGTAGAACATGCATTTTGTGCATATAGGAAAGATTACCTAAATTGATGTAACATAAAGGAAGTCCAGGCAACGTCTTAAAAATGTATTCCCAGTTTACTGTCAGATCACTTACAATATAATGTTATTCACTTTTCTGCCATCTTCTGGTGAATAAATAGATATACAACTTATTTAAAACTCATATTCACTGCAATTTGCATAGTCCAAAAGCTTATTTTAGGATAAATTAGCCATAAAACCTTTTATGGGCAGGCCCATATTCCCAGTGAAAACCAATCAGATCACTTACATATCAATGGTGACTGACTGCGCATATGCCGGCTCACCCCAGTCTGGCTCCACCCTACCCTGTCTTACCCCATTCCGATGCAGAGTGGTCCTCTGTCCTCTCCAACTGGTCATTAGGTGGGTACACACTACTCGCTGTGTAAATGCCGGCGGTGAATGACTATATCGTTGAACGATATAGCGTTCAACGATATAGTGCGTACACACTGGACGTTATTATTCATTGATAAAGTTCAGTGACGTCACCGCCGGCATTCCCAAACATGCAGCTCAGCCCAACATTGGGGGTCATTCCGAGTTGTTCGCTCTGTATTTTTTTCTCGCAACAGAGCGATTAGTCGCTAATGCGCAAGCGCAATGTCCGCAGTGCGACTGCGCCAAGTAAATTTGCTATGCAGTTAGGTATTTTACTCACGGCATTAAGAGGTTTTTTCTTCGTTCTGGTGATCGTAATGTGATTGTCAGGAAGTGGGTGTTTCTGGGCGGAAACAGGCCGTTTTATGGGTGTGTGTGAAAAAACGCTACCGTTTCTGGGAAAAACGCGGGAGTGGCTGGAGAAACGGAGGAGTGTCTGGGCGAACGCTGGGTGTGTTTGTGACGTCAAACCAGGAACGACAAGCACTGAACTGATCGCAGATGCAGAGTAAGTCTGGAGCTACTCAGAAACTGCTAAGAAGTGTCTATTCGCAATATTGCGAATCTTTCGTTCGCAATTTTGATAAGCTAAGATTCACTCCCAGTAGGCGGCGGCTTAGCGTGTGCAATGCTGCTAAAAGCAGCTTGCAAGCGAACAACTCGGAATGAGGGCCATTGACGGGTTGAGCTGCATGTCAGCTCAATATTGGTGAACGCTGAATAACGCGCCGGAGTGTGCATCATTCACCAATATCACCCCCATATGCACTGGACGATTTTAGGCTAAAAATAAACGGTAACGACATAAAATGTAGTTACCATTCATTCCCCCCCCCCCCCCAGAAATTGCCTAGTGCGTACCCCCTTTAGCCAATTATTATATAGAATATTCCACTTGGAAAATTAGTGAGATATTTCCAATGTAAATTCGAAAATGCTTTTTTTTTTTTTGTCATCAAATGTGTAGTGCTATCTTATTACATTTTTAATGCATACTTTTTACGATTTAGTTAAATCCTGAGAGTGATGACACATGTGAAGTTTATTTATCTATAAATAGATATACTGTAGTATTTCAGGGGTGAAAAATTAACTGTGCATAGACTAAGTAAAATATACAGTACTTTACAAGATCAGACTCATCTTGGCCACAAGGCTGTGCTATGGGGCTTCTGTAATCTACCTCAGCAACTAAAGAACTGTTATAATAAACAGCCACAGTTCACAGATCTTGTTTCATGCTGAGGTGAAGACTCAGGATTTCACAAACGTCCCTCTGGTTCCAGTGCAAAAGTAGCACTCAAATCAGACAATATTCATATTGATAATGTTGTGCACAAGTCAACAAATATACATAAAGGAGTCAAGGAGACGGGCTTGCTTTAACCCAGGATTCATAGAACACACATCTACTGATACAGAAATACTGGTGAGTGCTATATTACACACACACACACACTATAAAAAAAAATAAAAAAAAATTAATATATATATATACACATATATACATATCATACATACACACATACAGATATATAGAGATACATAGAGATATCTATCTATCTACATATCTATCTAGGTATACACAGATACAAATTTTTATATATATATATATACATATATATATATATATATATACATACACACACACACACACATATACATAGATACATACATATCTATATCTCTCTCTCTATATAGCCTCTTTTTGTCTTACACTATTATGGCTTGTGGCCCTTTATTGTGTTGGCATGGTCAAACCACATTAAAGTCTGTTTGTGTCTCGGGAGAGTTTGCCTGCCAGAAGTGTTTTCTTCAATAACATTTTTTGCACTAGCTTGCCTGCTATGCCACTTTATATTAACCCTTGGTATGCTTGGGGAGAATAGAACGTGGATAGCCGTCTCTGAACTGGTTGCTTCTACCTAAGTTACTGCATATATTTTTTTTTTACTGACCGGGTATCTGGAAGATGTGGGTGGGTGGGTGTGTGGAGGGACAAGGTTTTCAATTGTTACTATTTGAGTAAAATTATTTTGGTCATTTTATCATGGTCCAAATTTCATTTTTTCAGACTGATTGACTGGAAAATATCAATATTCATAACTGAAATGAACGCAGCAACGTTATAACAGCCTAAACCAAACCAGAAATATAGGAGACGTTTACGTTCAGCAATCAATTATTTGTTGCTTCCCTTTGGCAAGGCAGAAAAACTACCATGAGATAAATAAATAGTGCAGATTTCTTATTAAGTGGCCAATGAGGTGCACAAGGGTTATATTACCAATAGAGTTTTGTATCTGTGTCACACTAGAATGAGCTGCCCTATTGGGTCAGCAGCAAGCTTGGTAGTCACATGACTGCTCACCAAACGCAGAATTGTTTATGATCACTATGCACAATGCATTATCCTGCTTCCACCAAAATATAGCTGTGAGTCATGGACTTCTGGATGATTTGGGCATTCACCATATCAGAACTACATTCATTCTGCTATGAATGAATAGCATTGTAAATACAAAATAAAGTCTGGCCACATACAATGTAAATGATAATCTGTATTGTACATAGATTAGCAGACAGCATACACATTGCTGTAAGCAACTACAAACGTTTCCCTATACATCTCGCCTCAATATGCCATACAGCGGGAGTTGCCTGGCGTGACTCCCATGTAACTCCGTTAGTGTCAGGTGTCTTATTTGCATCGCTCCTATAAATGGAGACTCCGCTGATTGAAATTATATGCGGCATGCCTTTATTCTGTTTGCCACTGCGGCTGTATCTGCATACAAAATGGTACAGAAGTGTTTTCTAGGAACACACTTTAACAAACCAATTTGTAAGCAGATACAGCATGGTCGCACACAGAATGTAGGCATGTGGTATATCATTTTAAGCTGCTTGAACATCATATTCTCATCATTTTGCAAATATGACACATTTTAATGGAAAAAGACGCATGGTAAGACGCACAGCACCATAGAGTCACGCCACAGCATGACGTGACTAGAAGGGCCGTTTAACGTGCGGGAAGGCTAGTTGTAAGTGGTCACATCTGTACTTCTCAACATTTTAACAGTGTTGCAAAAAATAGGAGAATTGTAAGATAATGTGTCTATGGTATACCTTTCCCTAGGGCAAGAGAGGAGGAGGATTCAATATCATGTGGGCTCACAAAACACACCCATCCGATTTTGGATGGTACATTAGTAGTCCTTCAGCAAGAACAAAGCCTATTTAGCTTTTTAAAAAACAACCACCACCATATACAGACTAGAGATGTGCACCGGAAATTTTTCGGGTTTTGTGTTTTGGTTTTGGATTCGGTTCCGCTGCCGTGTTTTGGATTCGGACGCGTTTAGGCAAAACCTCCCTGAAAATTTTTTGTCGGAATCGGATGTTTTTTTTTTTTTTTAAAACCCTCAAAAACAGCTTAAATCATAGAATTTGGGGGTAATTTGATCCTGTAGTATTATTAACCTCAATAACCACAATTTCCACTCATTTCCAGTCTATTCTGAACACCTCACAATACTTTTAGTCCTAAAATTTGCACCAAGGTCGCTGGATGACTAAGCTAAGCGAACCAAGAGGGCGGCACAAACACCTGGCCCATCTAGGAGTGGCACTGCAGTGTCAGACAGGATGGCACTTAAAAAAATTGGCCCCAAACAGCACATGATGCAAAGAAAAGAGAAAAAGAGGTGCACTGTGGTCGCTGGATGGCTAAGCTAAGCGACACAAACACCTCAATATCACAGGAATTAGTCGTTCTAATCAATGGTATTATTGGTCCAAATCACTGGAAGAAAATGACAAAATCACTGGAATTATTCGTTCTAATCAATGGTATTATTGGTCCAAATCACTGGAAGAAAATGACAAAATCACTGGAATTATTCGTAAACATTTGTAGAAAGTCGCTGCTTTCCGATTACAGAAATGCTCAGATATTCCTGCGAATCCACAATCCCTACCCAGAGGAAAAAGAAATTGAGAAACCGTTGTTTGAGAACGTTTGTTCTCTTTCCCTTACAAAGGAACAAACCGCTTTCCAAGAAGACTGACGTTTTTGGGATTATGGAGACATAATGTTTTTGAATATAAATCCTAAAGCAGGTTGTGTATTAGAGCAAAACAGTGCAAGAGACCAGCCATGAAGTTTCTGAAATATTATGGCAAAATGTTACTGTATTTCATAAGCACTCATTCCTAACTCTGCTAAGTACTGTTTGGTATACTGTATCTGGCTTCCATGAGGTAGTTGTCCAACATTTCAGCTTCCATTGACCTTTTTGAAAGAGGTAGAAGTTATCGATTCTTTTTTTTTATTTTAATTTTCCCCTATTTTTAATTTTTTCCTTCGTAGCCCAGTAAAATGTTGCAATGTTAAGTATTGACTTGTGCCTTCTGGGGGTCCACTTCTTCACCAAACCCAGCCAAATCTCATCCTAACCCTCTGTTCCACGTTCCCTATGTACCTCATCTGTGTCACCCATGTCTGTCGACCCCTCCCCTTTAGATTGTAAGCTCTCACGAGCAGGGCCCTCTTCCCTCATGTGCTTATCCTTTGTCTTACCTGAATAATCTTCAACTGTACCACATCCAGCAGTCTTCTGCCACCTGATACTTATTCCAGTGTCATCTGCTGATGTAACTATGTTTATTTACCCTTTACTTGTCCTATACTGTCAACAACTGTAAGTTGCTGTTTTCCGGTTTGATTATTTATGTACTCTGTAATTGGGCACTGCCCTTGTGGTGCCATATAAATAAAGAATAATAATAATATAGGGTGTATAATCCCCAGGTCTATCTCACACATCACACAGTACAGTATATAGGGTGTACAATCCCCAGGTGTATTTCACACATCGCTCAGTACAGATTACAGGATGTATAAAATCACCAGGTGTATAACACACGTCGCACAGTACAGTATACATACTGGTCACAACAATGCAGCAGATATTGAGCACTGATCAGGATACTAGAAGTGACACAGAGCTGCAAGATACAGCAATGGCCTACTGTACTGTACTATATGTATACTGCTGGTCACCAAAATGCTGCACTGTCCTACTATATACTGCTCGCAATAATGCAGCACAGAGATCGTATACTTGACACAGAGCTGCAAGATACAGCAATGGCCTACTGTACTGTACTACTATATATGCTGGTGGTCCCCAGTCCCCACAATGCAGCACACTGAGCACAGATATTTGCAGCACACTGAGCACAGATATGGAGCGTTTTCAGGCAGAGAACGTAGATATTTTCAGCACACTGAGCACAGATATTTTCAGCACACTGAGCACAGATATTTTCAGCACACTGAGCACAGATTACGGAGCTTTTCAGGGAGAGAACGCAGCCACGTCCTCTCCGTTCAATCTCCAATGCACGAGTGAAAATGGCGGCGACTCGCGGCTCTTTATATAGAATACGAATCTCGCGAGAATCCGACAGCGGGATGATGACGTTCGGGCGCGTCCGGGTTAACCGAGCAAGGCAGGAAGATCCGAGGCTGCCTCGGAACCGTGTAAAATAGGTGAAGTTCAGGGGGGTTCGGATCTCGGAGAACCGAACCCGCTCATCTCTAATACAGACACATTCTAAACAGACTCTTATAACACATATTTTATGTATGTATGCAATTTTTTTGTAGGCAGGTTTACCAGAAAGGTATAAATGACATTTACAAATTACTAAATTAAACGTCCCAATACTTCACTGGAATCCCCATTCTCCTTAAATTATTTAGCAGTGCTCCTCACAGTGATTATCGGAGAAACACTTAATAGACTATGGGGGAGATTCAAATGTTTGAAAAGTCAGTTGGGAGTCTATTTTTTCCTATCTAATAGACAGAAACAGACACCCAACCGACTTTTCAAACATTTGAATCTCCCCCATAGGGCCAGATGTATCATAACTTGGAAAGTGATAAAATGGAGAGTGAAAAAGTACCAGCCAATCAGCTCCTAACTGGCATTTTCCAAACACAACATGTGACATGGCAGTTAGGAGCTGATTGGCTGGTGCTTTTTCACTCTCCATTTTATCACTTTCCAAGCGATGAGGCATCTAGCCCATTGGTCTTATTAGCAGTCAGTCTGAAACACAGTTTCCTGAAGGGGTCTGTTGTATGTGCTTTGACCCAGTTGTAAGTGTACAGTTGATCATGATGCGACTGCATACGATTGGTCGCACATGATGGAAACACACCCATTATTCAAAACCTCAAACTTATGCAACAGTGTTTTAAAGGTCATTGTAACCAACAGCACACAGTCATTTCACACAAATAAAGGATACTTCATATTCCATTAATAAAAGGGAAGCCTGTCAATATATTCTACAGTGTACTCAACCATTCTATTCTATGGGGCAGATTCAATTATCCATACAAATCAAATACTCCGTAAAACACAATCTGCCTTCAGAAGTTAATTTGCAGAAGCAGCCAGGACCCGCTGCAGTGGCTTTGCAGCTACCTGAATCAGACTGTAAATGTCCAAACATATTAGCACGCACACTTGCATCTGCTTATGTTGTGCTCTTGTTTTATTTTTGTAGGTTGTTGCTCCATCTCAGCATGTTCAACCATACTTGAAAACGTCCACTGATATCTATGGGAATGCACAGAGTACATGCCTAGCAGTTAACAACAGACCAGAGTTCTGCTGTATTGTTTCCATTCAATTTTTAACAGTGTTGAGAGCTACGTGTAGCAACCCCGCCTGGAAATGAATAGGCCATCATTGACATGAATGGACATTTCATAAATGAGCATCATCAGCATTGTCAGTATGTTTTTGTTTTGTCTTTCAATAGAGATTCAATTAGCCTTTATTAATCTGAGAAAACTACTCTTGAAACCAGCCAATAACCATTGTGTGCTAGCATAGGAAACCACTTTTGTTTGGTTGGCCTGTTAACTAGACGCCAGGTCTCCTAACATGTTTTTTTTTTCTTTCTCGTTTATAAATTTCATATGTATTATTAGAAGAGGGTTTTCACAAATTAAAAGCATTTCACACCAGACAAAAAATAAAGAACATTTTCCTGGGATACAATTTATTACAAGATGATCTAATTGGACTACAAATAAATAAGTTTCATTTTTAATAAAGCAAACTGTAAATACATTTAATAATAAATGTTTATTTTAATACAAATTGATTTAATAGCTGTGTGCATTTATATTTAAACAGGTTTATATAAACAGTTTTACTATTTTAGTACTGTATATTATAATAAATTGGTGTTTTCCAGTAAAATGGAAATACTATTACAGGTTGATTCAATTAGGGGGGCGAGCTGCCATTGCATCGGTGTGGAGAAGCAGGCAATGCCACCTGATTTATCTCGGACTCAATGATTTTTGTATGCAGCCCTATGGGGTTACAAACATAATCAGTGAGTCCAGAGCTAATATCAGTGTGGCATATAGCCCGATACTCGCACAAACCTTGCAGGAGCATGCTCGTTGAATCAACCTTTAATGGAAAAGTGTAGATACTTCAGTATTCCTTAAAACGTCACTGCCAAGGGTGGCCTAGAACAATCGCATCAAAGGACTGGTGGTCTCTGTGGGCAGGCTCAATGTGTTTTTGCAGCCATGTCCCAACTAAGACTCCAATCCTGCACTTACCAAACTGGGTCTAGTTAGGTATCTATCATGACAGTGGGACCCACACTGAGTTTCAATATTTAAAAAAGACAAGTAGCCCAGTTTAGCAGCCCTGGAGTAGTTTTACACACTAGCAGGAGGGGGTCTATGTTCCAAGTCCAGAGTGGTTGGTAAAACTGAGGAACATGGGAGCCACATTGTCCATTTGTATTCATCGATGTCAAGGTTTCCAATTCATAAATAATAATAGCATATTCATTTCAACTGAGTTTCTACATTTATTGGACATGTGGGAAACCACATTGAAATCAATGGGCTTTTGAAATGAAAAGGAAAAGCTCCATATTGGCTTGCATTTTGTATGCACATGAACACAAAGCACAATTGAACTACATATGAATAAATTATTAGATGTATGAGCAAATAAAAAGCGGTTATATACATTTCCACAAACCATGGAACTGGTGCACAACATATATCACATATTTTAATATTTTGCTTGAGAAACGGTCTTTATTCTGAAATGATATGAATGCAGACTTCTGATAGATTTTCTATGCAATGGAGAAAGACAAGATAGTGCTGGGAAAAGGGCCCACCAGTATCTAATTTGCATGATCAAGCCTGAGGCAAAGAGAACGCAGGCGCCGAACAGAGTAAGGGAAAGAGAGTTACATTTGGAGAGAGTGTCTTAAGTGATGTAAGAATGTTCAGCCCTGCATGACAAGTACATTTTAACATAAACTTTAAGGTTATTAATTAAACGTTTGGGAATACACTGAATGGGCTTAAAGCCAACATTTAACACATTTATATTAGCCTCTTAAAAATTAATTCACTTAAAATACACATTCAAGGTTGATTAATTAAAAGGTTATTCAAGGGAGCGGCACTTGACAAGTCCACTCAAAATTCTTTACTGACTCATACCATCTTCATGACTGAAAGTGGCTCACTCATCTCCAAATGCTTTGGCAAATGGCTGGTGTGGATATGCCTGTACAGAGGAACAATGGCATGTCGCTCAGAGACTAGATGTTTCAGTTTAGAAGGACCTCTGTTTGTGGCATTTTGTATCTCTCATAAACCACAATTTGTCAATATGGATTTTTGTATTGTCTTATAAATTATAAGGTCTCACAAATTGTAAGTTATTTTATATTGTTTTTGTTTTACTACAAAATCTTAGAACTAAAAAGGATTCAAATAATGTTGCAAACAAAATGACGAAAACTAGGTATTACCCTACGTAAAGTTAGTAATGGGTGTCATCTAGGAATACTTATAAAATAATTTGGGAAGTACAGAGGAGAACTCCGACACTAATCCAACCACTCACAGGACCTTTCATTTACCTTGTACAGTATGTCCCCAGGCCTCTGCACTGAACATGTAATTGTGTGTGTTTCATAATAAGATGTGTGATCCATGTGTGTGTCAGGGTGACATTCCTTGTTTTTTTTGTTGCCTTTAATTGTATTAGAACTTTTTTAAATAAAAAAAGAATTTAATGACCATGAACTTTTGTTTGCAATAAATGTGTATTATACTACAATTAAATATAATCCTGAACCAGCCAGCCAATGCACCTAAACATTACAGCTATTGCCTTCGAAGTAACTTCTATTCATGTAAAGCTGATTGAATGACCACTCACACATTATATTTGTACATAACATACACATTGTATAACTGCTCCCTATACACAAGCTCAGATATGTTACAGTACATTTGCAGAAGACCTGGTTATACTTTAAATGCTTATTTATCAGCTTTTGCTTTTACTTATTTTTAACTAGCACTTTAGTAGAAACTACAAAACAAATCCATTTTTCCAGATTATTAAAGCAGCCTTATGTATACCAGCCAAATAC
The DNA here is from genome assembly GCF_028390025.1 of Pseudophryne corroboree. Taxonomy (NCBI): domain Eukaryota; kingdom Metazoa; phylum Chordata; class Amphibia; order Anura; family Myobatrachidae; genus Pseudophryne; species Pseudophryne corroboree. The sequence continues at coordinate 992,237,334 of NC_086444.1, read as the reverse complement.
TGCCATCAATCCCTAATTACCCCCTAAAGGTATAAATAAGGTATGGTTTAGAATAGCAATGGGAAAAATGATCCATCATTTACATTCTAAAAGGAGACACATTTTTCAAAATTGTTGATCCTTGGCTTATCCACAAAACCCCAAAAATCTCATATTTTTCTTCGGGCACTAGATTATTATAAATTGTGATTTATAATTGCTTTATTTTATAATTTAATACTAGATGGTATATTATGTATACTTGTTTGATTACGAAGATTTTGCCATTTTTTGGAGTAAAAAAATAACTACTACTCATCCTAATCTCAGGAGTAACCCCTCCCAATAACTATTTACACTTTACTCCTTCCCGCCACCTAATCCTCACCTTACCTACTTATGTTAAATCGACCTAATGCCCATGTCGACCTTCAGTGGTCGACCTAATGACTGTCGACCTAAGTTGTGTCGACCCAACGACCCATACCCGTTTCCTGTTACTGCTTCTCAGAAGCCCCTCAGTACAAAGTCAAGAGGCAGTGGTTCCTCCTCCCCTCTCTGATCCTCATACTCTCATACACACAGATGATTAGCAGCATACCTGGAGCTATGACTTCTGTCAGATCCTACAGTATCACTCTTCACTAAACAAAATGTTTTTCAATCACTCAGCCTTGGGCTGCAGCAAAATAAGGAAAATACTGGAAGACCAGGCAGTCTGGTACAATCAAATATTTTAAAAGTGGCGACACCCCATAACATATTACATATTTTGTATCAGCCTCCAAAGGAAAATATTACACAGGCTCCAGACTGCAGTGAAAAGCTATAGCCTAGATAGGAAGTAACACAGAGTGCTGTATTGCTCAAGATGCGATAATACAAAGTATTCTAGAAAAAGAAGAGCTCCAGTCAATTTTACTCCATGCAAGCCTTTTATAAGCTTGCTTTAAATGTGGCTCTGTACTGTAATTTTTGCAGTATAGCTGTAACAAAAATATTACATGTACATACTGTGACTATCTAGTATCCAGACCCTGAAATCCAGTGGTTCTACTTCTAACCACACCAAACCTTGCTATGTGTAACCTATACAGTCGCCACATGAAAAATATGTATCCCATTCATAGGTTATACAGATGCACCATTTATGGGAGTAACTGTATTGCCCACAGGTTACATTTTATTGCATTATCAATGACAGATAATCGTTACAGAATCATTCAAACCACTAGGACTTATATGTCAGGTGGAAGAGTTGCCTATATCTACCCAACTTCTAGCCATCATTTTATAGAAAAGCTTGATAAATAATAGCTAGAAACTGAAAATGTAGTATCTTTAATTCACTGAGCCCTAGAGACATCAGCGAGACCCTACGAGAGGCAGCCATTTTGTTCGCTGAACATGCACCAATGGGAATACGGTGATAGGAAATTTGTTTTTGCACTGCTCTCTTCTGAGCCCAATAGAGTATACATGGGTGCTAACCAATGACACGGCTCTGCTGACTCTTCAGCAAGTAGAATACGCCCATTTAAATAAATTGTGACGAAATGCTAATGATGATCGTGTAACTTTACAAGGATGTCAAACGGTTTAAGAAGACACGTTGCAGAAATATATTGTTCGGTGAGGTGGTTTGCTTTGTATTATTGGTTCTGGTATTTCAGGTGAAGAAATCACAGCGATGTATAGAGCTGGGGAGAATTTCCCCTTTAAGAGCACATTTAGCTGACTACAGGCACTCTAATGCATCTTAATGACACAGGAAGCTTAAAGGGGTTCCCCGTTTTCCCTAAATGAATAGATTAAGAGAGAAGTACAAAAACCCAAATGCAGAAAGGAAATAAAACAATCTCTGCATGGAGTGTCTGTGGCGAGACAAACAGCAGACCACACAGCTGATTTAACAAACGAGCGCTCAATCAATGATGCATTGAGGCACATGACAAATCCAAGTCAAAACCCATTATATTCAAGTGGCCCTTTTATATTCCACCTCGCCGCGCTGACCCTGTTGCTTACTGCTAAAGACTTTACAGGCTTTTTTTGGAAGCATGGAGGGGAGCTTTTGTTTTGGCATTTGCTCAGCAGCACCTTCACAATTAACACTGCCAGGCTTCCCCTCTGATCAATTATTCATGGCGATGACTAGCATATATTTTGAGCTCTTTAACTTCACATCAGAAGTGTGCAGCGAGAGCTGACACGCGTGTGTGCTTTGCAGAATAAAAGGCTAGGCTCTGAAGCAGGTTTTTAACGCTAAATGGGAACAAGGCTAAGAGAAATGAAATCAACACTTTTAGTCAAAGTTAAGCTCCAGGCAAGCTGCAGGCACTGCACAGCGTGGGAGAAGCTGGCTCCGGAAAAAAATGCCCGCGTGCTGACAGCTGAATGAGAGTTTGAAGGCCTAATGGTAAGAGATATTCCACCAATGGAAGAGCTACGTAACTTTGCTCTCTTAGTTCCCCAGCCGCGCTAATCGCTGCAGACTATCAAGAATATGTCACTTTTAATTTCTTTAACAATAGTGCTCAAATATTCCCCTCACCCACCCTAGAGTCACTTTTTTGCATTATTAAACAAGCAATGTATATCAGTGGTAAAATAAAGTAAAACAATGACATGCAACTGAAAGACGATTTCATTACATTTTGAGGTAAAGTGTTCCCTAAAAGGTGAGTTACGGGCGTGTTTACCTCCCCATGCTCTGCAAATGAATGAATGAATGAACATTGTGGATTTTAGGCACCATGCTGTAGTAAACTGTTCCTTCTGGATGTTTCCACCGTTTTGCCTGCAATTCACTCATTATGCAATTTACAGAATGCTGCCTTCTGTATAATGAGGCAACCTAAGTCATTGGTCTCGGTAATATTCAGAATGTGCTGCAAAACATTAATAATTGTGCTGCAAAGGGCTAATTTAATGTCTGCCATAGTGTTGGTTGACCAAGCAATTACACAGGCCTGACAAATGGAGGTCATTGGGCTCGATTCAATTCCACACAAATCGAATGGTGCCGGGAAGGAGCTCCCCTAGCTATTCAATTCAGCATGCTGTATTGTTGGAGAATGCCAGTTCTGCACCTTAAACATGTATAGTTGAGAGAACCAGAGTGGTTTGCTTGCCACTATAACCTCATGGTGTTGCTATTACTATTGTATTTAAGAATAAGGAGGTGAGCAATTTAATGGTCTACTCTTTGTCTGGAAAAGACTACAATTAAACCTTTATTAACGTACCATCTTAACTCATATAAAGATTCTATAAGGGACGACTATACCTATAAGGTTAATTTGGAACTTTTTCCCTAGACGACTGTGTCAACTACATATTTAATACAGCTTTATATTCATTGTATGGTATATGTGTCAATTTTATGTTACATTGTTTTTAAATTTGTCAGGTGTACTGAATAAATTTCTATTTTCAATTGATAAGCGCTCCCTTGATATATATTTTTAATATCTCTTTTATAGTTCTGCCACTTAAGTGCCTGGCGTGATGCTGTTTTTGCCGTGCTAAGGGCAGAAAACAATATCACGCCAGTAGTTTTGTCGGATTTCTGCTCGCACCCCAGGAGGTGTGTGGGAAGACATTCGCTAGTCTAGCATAACATCGTGCTGAATTGAATAGCTTCGGGAGTTCCTTCACGGCACTATTCAATTCATGCAGAAATGAATCGAGCTCATTGAAAATTGTCTGCAATTTGAGGACTGCCTTATGGTTTTTGGCATGCTGATTTCAAATATGACCACAAAATGTCATCACGATGCAAGGTTTTCTCACAAAAATGAATGCAAAAGCAACATAATAATACGCATTCTGGTTGAAACATTTATTTCTACAAAAAAACAAACAAACATAAAAAATTGTTTTATGTACAAAATTATTGATAGGAATACATTCAGACGTTGTAAAAAACATCACACATAGTTTTATACATATTTACAAGTCCTTATACTGCCATTTCATAGAAACATAGAATTTGACGGCAGATAAGAACCACTTGGCCCATCTAGTCTGCCCTCTTTTTTTTTTTATCCTTTAGGCAATCTCAACCCTTTTTGAACCTTCAATCTTTGTAAGGATATTCATATGCCTATCCCAAGCATGTTTAAATTGCTCTACAGTCTTAGCCTCTACCACCTCTGATGGGAGACTATTCCACTTATCCACTACCCTTTCTGTGAAGTAATTTTTCCTTAAATTTCCCCTGAACCTCCCCCCCTCCAGTCTCAGTGTATGTCCTCGAGTTCTAATATTTCTCTTCCTTTGAAGAATGTTTCCCTCCTGAACTTTGTTAAGACCCTTGATATATTTGAAAGTTTCTATCATGTCCCCCCTTTCCCTTCTCTCCTCCAAACTATACATGTTAAGATCTTTTAGTCTTTCCGGGTACGTTTTGTGATGTAGGCCATGCACCATTTTAGGTGCCCTTCTTTGTACACTCTCTAATGTATTTATATCCTTCTGGAGATATGGTCTCCAGAACTGGACACAGTATTCCAGATGGGGCCGAACCAATGACCTATACAGTGGCATTATCACTTCTTTTTTCCTACTACTGATTCTTCTCCCTATGCAACCAAGCATCTGACTTGCCTTTCTCATTGCTTTGTTGCATTGCTTTCCTGCCTTCAAGTCACTTGAAATAGTGACTCCTAAATCCTTTTCCTCCTCAGTAGTTTCCATTATAGTACCCTTGATACTATATTTAGCCTTTGGGTTTTTGAGACACAAGTGCATGATTTTGCATTTTTTAGCATTAAACTGTAGTTGCCACGTTCTTGACCATTTCTCAAGCCTACCTAGTTCATCAATCATTTGTTTTACCCCTCCCGGTGTGTCTACCCTGTTGCATATCTTTGTATCATCTGCAAAAAGGCACACCTTCCCTTCAATACCATCTGCAATGTCACCAACAAAGATATTAAAGAGAACTGGACCAAGTACAGATCCCTGGGGTACTCCACTGGTAACATTTCCCTCCATAGATTGCACTCCATTAACTACAACTGTCTGTTTCCTATCCTGCAACTAGGTTCTTATCCATTTAACTGTTTTATAATCCACCCCCATGCTTTCAAGTTTATTTAGCAGTCTGCGATGTGGGACAGTGTCAAATGCCTTACTAAAGTCTAGATATGCTACATCTACAGCTCCCCCTTGATCTATTATTTTCGTCACAGAGTCAAAAAAGTCAATAAGATTTGTTTGGCATGATCTCCCACCAGTAAATCCATGCTGTTTTGGATCCTGTAAGTGGTTTGATTTAAGATAATCCACAACTCTTTCTTTTAATAGTTTTTCCATTACTTTCCCTACTACTGATGTAAGGCTTACTGGACTGTAGTTACTTTCTTCTTCCTTGCTTCCACTTTCCTCTGAAAGCTCCTTTTGGTACTTTTTTCTCTTGTAGACACCTTGCGGCTCTACTATTTCTCCCCTTTGTTATTAGAATGCTCCTTGTTCAAAACTTGTTCAAATGATAGTATATAATGTGATCTCAAAACGCTATAATAAAGCTTAATACAGTAATTCTGAAAATACTGAAAGCGAACATTTGAGTTTGCAAAAAAATGGTATGTGATGGAACTTAAGTATGTTTTCTGAAAATAGCACACAAAAACCTATAAAAATCAGCTATTTGTTTTCAGACAATTTTTTAATTGCAAGCCTACAGTATGTTATTAAAGTGACTTTGTTTTCTGGGAACACTAAATGTTTACAGTATGTTAAAGAGACCCCATTGCTATTTAGATATCTTTTATACTATGTAACTGTACACAAAATCTGATTTTTTTACTATAATCCCCTTGCCCGGGAACTGTATGCATATGCCCAGATATGGCTTAAGAGTCAGAAAGTGTTACACTTGGTTATGGAAGTATTACTTAATTCACTTACTCTGCTCCATAAGATCACACATAATAGGGGAGCTGTGATCTAGTGTGGAAGCAGTCTGTTGGCAAGCTAAACAGTAGTATTTGCATGCAGCCAAGGCCGTAACTAGGGTGGTGTGGACGGTACGCGGTACACAGCACATTTGCCCTGTGGGCACACTGGCTGCATCCACCCATGACCCCTTTTGTATGCGCCGATGCGTCACCTGCTGTGTACCATCCTCAGCAATGTATAATATCAGCGGAGTACCCAACTCCCTTCTATGCTAGTACACTGATACAATTACACATTACAGTTGCAGCGCTACAACTCCCTGCCCGTGTACTCCGTCCCTCCCCCATCTCCTGCAGTGTCTCTTGGGACTGGGAGACATGTCATGACATCTCTCCCAGTCCATTCCCACACTGCCCTGCGCTGAGGAGCAGAGGCTTTGGGGCAGGGAGAGCACCGCATAGTGACTGCACAATAAGCAGCCAACAGCAAGAGTCAAGACTCAAGAGAAGAGGAAGTAACTTGCAGGTGCTGAAAGAGGAAGAGGACTTAGGCTAGCAGCACCGCAGCTCCCTGTGTGGGTTGGAGGGAGAAAAAATTAAGATGAGGAGATGGAGGAATGATGATGATGAGGACAAGTGATGATGAATGAGGAGGAGGAAAAATGAGGAGGAGGAGAAGCTTTATTGTGGCATAATGTTTATAATGGCCTCTACTGTTGTACAATGTGTATATGGGGCTCTGCTGTCTAGTGTAATGTGAATAACGGTCACTACTGTGTGGCCCAGGTCAACGTGTATAAAGGGTTCTACTGTGTGATGTAATGTGAATTGGCTTTATTCTGTGGTGACGTCCCTTCCCCACAAAATCATGGCCCTTTATTTGGATTCAATATGGGATCACGACGATCATGATCCCGGTGGTCATAAGGCTGACGCCGGTATCCTGACAGGCGGGATGCCGACGGAGAACGCAGCATGCCCCCTCGCGGGCTTGCTATGCTTCGGGCCCGGTGGCGAGTTTTGCTCGTCACACCAATTTATTCCCCCTCTGGGGACCTCCCCCCGAATGTGGATTCTGGGCCCCAGTCGGGACTCCAACTCCCGGGATTCCCTTGGCTGTCAGGATTCCGGCGTCTGTATCCTGACCACCGGGATCCCGACAGCCGGGAAACTAACTGCTTCCCCTTTATTTTTATCCCTGTTTCAACTATGGGGGGACTGGGTACCAATTCTCTTTCTGGCACAGGGTAGCAAAATGTCTAGTTACGGCACTGCATGCAGCACTCACAAAATTAATAGTGGATTAAAATGCACAGTCCCTACAAATGTAATCTCAGAAATTCTAATTGTGCTGATCTAGAGCAAGATTAAAACTCCAGAGTGAAAAGTGTCAATTTAGCTTCACAGAGGGATTCTTTGTAGACCCCAAAACAGCAATTGTATTATGGTCTCTGGATCAAACAGACCCTGGGCCGGATGTAATACAGTGTGAGAGAGCCGTAGCTCAGAGATTCCAAACCAAACTCATGCGGTTTTTTTTAACGACAATTATTTACAAGGCAAGGCCAACCTGGTGTTGCCTTGTAAATGATGGGCGCTTTAGAAAAACATACAAGTTCATGCCTATATTCTGTGTGCGAGTGTGGCTGTATACGCATACAAAATGTTACCGAATTCCATGAAAACATTGTAACATATAATTTCGTATGCAGATACATCCACAGTCCCACACTGAATATATCCATGCCACATATAATTTCAATCAGCAGATTTTGCTTGCGCATCCTATTAGCATAGCAATGCATAAAAAGTATTGCTGGTTGCGTCTGTCTGAGATGCACAATCAGTTCAATGCAAGCAGATCTTTTTCTATGTTGTCATTCTTAGTTACAGTGCGTGATCACTTTACACAGTGATCCTGGGGCCCAGCATTCATTTGTAAGGCATGTAAGCAAACTGTGAGCACACCGCAAAAATTGATGATCGGCACTTGCTGCAGTGTGTAATAAAATGAGACTATCAATGTATAATATACAGTATATCCAGCATAAAATTGCTAACAAAAGTATTCTAAATGGTTTTTCAAAACATCTTGTTCATTGCGGGAATTGAACCCTAGCTCATGGGAATGGTAACCATTGGCTATACCATTATGCCAAGAGACCCATGGAGACAGGAAACGGATACCTGCAGTGACGTAGTGATGTCGCTCATTGTAATTTTTTTTGGTGTTTCCCAACTCTATCATAATGATTTTTTTTTCTTTTCGAGAGCCGTGTAGAATTTTGAACTGTGCTTTTCTTTGTACGAGTCAAAGACGCTGAGCAAATCCTTTTCTGTGTTCACATTTCTACTTAATGTAGAGATCGTTTTATACATCGCAAAAGGGGAGCTTTCAGTTGTAAGGCATCTTGTCACTGGGTGCCTGCCTTTCCGGTGATTTTGTAGTCTGCCCTGCAGTATTACTGCATTAAAAAGAACTACTGTATTTACTGTGCACTGGCCCGCTTGTCAGGGCTTGCTACATTGTACAGTATTCTGTAGTTCCAAATCCATCCGCTGCTATTCAGCGCTGTACTGCACTTTTCATTAGTGGAGCAATCGCCACATAGTGGTGAAGCTGTGTATTGCATGCTGTGGATCCTCTAGCGCCTTATCATGCCTTACTTCACCAATCTGCACTATTTGTATGGCGCGACTAGGACGCCAGTATGGCACAGCAGCAGCAACGATGAGCATGGCTACATCTGTACTACAGTAAATAAAGAACTTCTGAGTAGGACTGAATGGAAAAGACCAACCTTATCTGTGTAACAACAGACAAATGGCAGGATGCTGCAAAGCTAAAACTGTGGCCAAACTTCAGAAAATGCCGTTTTCTGAGGGTTGCCCGCTTTCCTCATATGCACCAAGCTCTGAGATGCGATACAGTCTTTAGATGGCATTACACAAATAGAAGCTTTTGAGCTTCTTTTCCTGTATCTCCTGAGGGGCTCCAACTGGATTCCTGCCATCACCCCCCGGCAGCTTGTGTGGCACTCAACATATGCACAGAAGGACCCCCAGGTCCTAAACCCGAAGTCCTTCTATTTGCAAAGGACAGCTCAAACCGGGAGAGCGGTACTTTGCAATTTTCTTCAAGCATACAGCATTACTTAATGCTGTTACGTTTGCGATGACTGCTGGGATGCAGCACATGCAAACTGTGATGCTTGATGCAACCAATCCACACAGTGGCTCTGAACGATGAATGGTAGTCTCCTGGTAACATACATACATACTGTACTTTGCAAATGTAAGCTAATCTACAAGGCTTTTTGTTTTTCTACAATACATGGCCACATTATAAAACTACATTATTCTTGAAATACAGTATAAAATAGTGTGTCCACATACCACAGAGCAGAGAACATGTTACTGTAACAAACAAATAATAGGATTTTAGTACCTACCGGTAAATCCTTTTCTCCTAGTCCGTAGAGGATGCTGGGGACTCCAAAAGTACCATGGGGTATAGACGGATCCGCAGGAGCTTGGGTACACTATAAAGACAAACTGGGTGTGAACTGGCTCCTCCCTCTATGCCCCTCCTCCAGACCTCAGTTAGAAAACTGTGCCCAGGAGAGATGGACATTTCGAGGAAAGACTTTATAAAGTAAACACAGTGAGTGTTACACCAGTTCACACCACGAACATACCGCAAGACATGCCCTTCAACAGAATACCAGCCCACGATATGAAAACCATAGCCATATGCTGAGAGAATATGTAACACAACCACTAATAAGAAAGCACATGCCAAGGCATGAACAACGGCAGTAACAGCCTGAACAATAAGAAATACCACAAAGTGTCACCAAACCAATACTGCAGACATAGCACGCACTGGGATGGGCGCCCAGCATCCTCTACGGACTAGGAGAAAAGGATTTACCGGTAGGTACTAAAATCCTATTTTCTCTTACGTCCTAGAGGATGCTGGGGACTCCAAAAGGACCATGGGGTCTATACCAAAGCTCCAGAACGGGCGGGAGAGTGCGGACGACTCTGCAGCACCGAATGAGCAAACACGAGGTCCCCATCAGCCAGGGTATCAAACTTGTAGAGCTTAGCAAAGGTGTTTGAAACCCAACCAAGTAGCCGCTCGGCAAAGTTAACCCGCCGAGACACCTCGGGCATCCGCCCAATAGGAGCCCATCTACCTAGTAGTACGGGGCACCCCCAACTTTGTCCACTGCAATCCAGCCACCGAGCTAGTACGCCGAATCGTATCACAGATCCAGCATGTAACAGCCTGCAGAGACGCAGGCGCCCCAAGCACGCTGGGATCATACCGGACAACCAAAGCCTCCGTTACCCCAAACGGAACCCAATTTGCGACATAAATCTTCAAAGCCCTGACTACATCGAGAGACTTAGAAGCAGCCAATGCTGAAGCTACCACAGACAGCAAAAAAGGCAGGTTTTTAGAGAACCCCGAAAACCCTTTCCGGCAAAACTAGTATCAGCGTCCACAATTCTATCCACTTGAAAGATCAAACAGGGCTCTTGTGATACAAAGCCGCTACTTCCGACAACCGCCTCGCAGTCGCCCAAAGGGGAAAAGCATGACGACTCACCAAGAGAGAAAAGTTTTCATAACCATTAATAAAGCTTACAATCAGTAAGACACAAGAGACCTCAACACCACGTCAAGATCCCCCTGTGCCAATAGGGCACAAAAGAGGTTGGATGTGCAGTACTCATTTCACGAAAGTCCAAACTTCCGGAAAGGTGGCCTATATTCTTCTTCTTTTTTCTTTTTTTTTTTTAAAGAAAAGCTATAAGGCCAATACTACCCTGAAAACCAAATACTGTGGTAAGGCTATTCCGGTCCTTATTTTCTAGCCTAAAGAAGTGTGGAAATGACCACCCTGGGAATACCCATTCGGACTAGGATAAGGCGTATAACCGCCCCTCCGTCAAACGCAGTCGCGGCAAATCCTGATACACGCCCGGATCTTATTGTAACAGTCCCTCGCGTAGAGGAAAAGGCCAGGGATCTTATATGAACAAATCTTGAAAAAGTGGATCCCAAGCCCTCCTTGGCTAGACCGGATAATGAAGTTCGCCGAAACCTCTGTTCTTCTAACTTTCATCGCCTTCCGCAGAGTGAAAGTGGAGGGGACACACATACTGAAAACACCCAAGGAGTCACGAGGTCGTCCACCGCTATAACTCGAGTGACCCTTGATCTGGAATCCTATTCCTGAGGTCTCTCGTTGAGTCAAGACGCCAACATGCCCAAATGAGACACTCCCCAAAAACTTGTCACAACTGCTAAACTACTTGCTGACGACAGTCTTTCTCCCGGATGGAGAGGGCGTCTGCAGAGGAAATCTATTTCTCCTTCGTTTACGTCCGGAACGAAGACTGCTAATATAACCTTTACCAGTCTTTACACTCAGGGAAACCATTTCAGCTTCTGCCAATGGCGCTCCGGTCGTTGTTCCGCCCCAGCGACTTACCTATGCCACCGCTGTCAAGTCGTCCGACAGACTTAATACGGGCAGATCACGAAGACTATTGTTCAATGAAAACCATTCTTAATTCAAGAAAGCTTATTGTAGACAAGCTGCTCAGCTTGACCTGATCCTCTGGAGATGCTTCCCATAAAAGGACTTCTCCCCAGCCTCGGCTATCCGCATACATGGACCCCAGGATCTAGTCCTGGATTTCGAACCTTCGTCCCTCTAGGAGGTGAGAACTGAGCAGACACCACAGGAGTGATATCCTGGCCATTAGAACTATATTCCGGTGTATGTGCCGGTGAAACCCGGGCCACAACCCCAACAGGTCCCATGAAATAGACTCTGGCATTCGACCTGCTCACCGAAAAAGCCTCTTAGGCCGCGCCCAACTTCCTCATTGACAGAACATACAGATGGAGTGGTACCACAAATCTGATCCGACTCAGAATCCTCAGACCACTTTTCCACAGGAAAACACAGAACCTCAACAGTTCAGTATCTACTCTGATACTACCTTCGACATCTGCATCCTTGGGAACAACAGCCCTTCCCTGCGTTGAAGAACAATCAGAGAGAAACAACGATTTGGACGACTTGTTTCTTGACCTCGCCTCAAGCCAGCGAACATCTCAGTACAGAATAACAATGGTTCTTACTATTGCGAGAAAACCATCACTCCAGGGAAATGGCCAAGACAATCCTGGCCATCCCTCCAGGTAATCTGAGTGCGTAGAACCACACATGTACCTTTTTTTTTTTTTATAACCGGGACAGGAGGACAAGGCCCGAACCTGACACACCCTTAGCATGGCGCCGCGTACTACCTCTCCTTCCAGAGGGGAAACGGCAAAATCCATCATAAAACCAGTGAGGGGAAACATCAGTCATCCAAAATGTCCCCCTTTGGATTCCATAAGCAACTCACCGGTCCTAGTCTATTCCCAGACTAACCGAAAGTAGTAACTGAGTCCCCACCGGGGCGGGGTCCCGCCATCTGCGATATGTGTCGTATGTGGTAGAAACAGAAACAACAACCTCTTCTGCGAACCTAACAGGCTGCAGAACTCTTACCTTTCCACCTTTCACAGGCTGTACAAAAAGTGAAAAACAAAAAAACCGTATCTAACTGATTAAAATGACTGCATCCCCCAAAAGAATGCGTCACCACCTGATGCCAGGAAATCTAACTCCCGAAGTTAGACTTACCAGGAATATCCATCGAGATCGGTTGAACTGAGGCATCCCCCAACCAGCGGTACACCGTCCCAGAAAAAACTCCAGTAACTCTCGGAATTAGCCTCAGCCGTCCCCTGGCCATACTACCTGTATACGTACGGCAGTCCGCTGCAAAATTATAGAGAAGATCCAACATAAGGAACCTCCCCTCGCTCTTTAGGGTAAATCTATTTTATGACTTACCGAACACAACACTCCCTCACGTGCCTGCAACCCTCACAGCATAGAAAGTAATGATATCACTTAGCTTTCCTGTATACGATCCTTTGAGACAGGGCTCCGTGTCGACCAGTCGTTGATTTTCACAATATTCCATCCGTGGCGGAAAAGGAACAACCCTTCGTACTCTGGAGAAGGTGTGAGTCACGGCCGACCGAGAGCTGCATCAACAGAGCGACCAGCACATGAGAAGAAATACTATTAATTCAGTATTCATTATAAATCATAATATGAATTTACATATTGTAATACACATATAGCCACATATCCTAATATATATATATATATATATATATATATATATATATATATATATATATGTAACATACATATAATCGGATTGTCCAGAGCCTTCTGGTCCCCAGTGACATTAATGTGGTCTGAACGTGCATGACCATGTACTGAAAAGCCCCAGTTGTGGATCTACTAGGAAACATTATAGTCGACCGAAAACTCCAGTATTCGTCGACAGCAGGGATTAGTAACCAGACAAAATTACCGTCTTGCGACCCCACGTGGTCCGAGGGAAGCAACGTACAACTGTATATACACAGGTATAAGTCAGATACCGCATGTCCATTTACCCCGGCGACAACACATACCATTGTACCTTCCATATAATATTTACTTTTTATGTTGTAGCGAGTACCCACGTGCATTGGCGATACCAACAGGGAACCCATAGGTGTTTCTAACAGAACACTCATGCCTGCCGACACAAGTGTACCAATAATGCGTATGTCTGAGAGGGGCACACCAAAATTACACACAAGAATGAACTCATGGTCATTCCTAATTCCATTAGCGGTATATAAGTGCAACATAACACCCAAACACTATGCCGCCCCCCCCCCCCCCCCCTGTTTGTGCTTTACAAACTTCTTGGCGGGGACAGAAGGAAAATGGCGCTGACTCTATGTGTGAGGCTAAGCCCCGCCCCCCTCGGCGCGCTATTGCCCCCCTGTATTCTAAAAAAAAACAGGTTGAGCACCATATATAGTGTAAAAACACTATACACACACAGACACCAATGCTGCCCCCCCCCTTGCGCCCTGCACCCCAGGCAACCGACGCCCGCAGCTCTAATGGCGGGTTATCGTATGCGGCGCCCGGGACCCCCAAAACACAATATATCTATGCTGCCCAGGGCGCCACCCCCCCCACCCCCCGGCGCCCTGGACCCATGGAGGCCGGCGGGGGAGAATGGCACGTAGTGCGCTATAACACGCCGGCGGGGGTCTGTATACGGAGCCCCGGCAGCGCAAGCTGTCAGCTGAAGAAGAAAAAACTAACTCGCTGCCCAGGGCGCTCCCCCCCCGCGCCCAGCACCCGTATAAGCGGCGGCGGGGAATCAAAGGCGTGTAGCGCTAAAATGCTTTTTATGCCAGACACATTAAGAAAACTAGTAACTTGCTGCCCAGGGCGCTCCCCCCCCAGCGCCCTGCACCCTGTGAGTGCGTTGGTGTGTGGGAGCATGGAGCGCAGCGCGACCGCTGTACCTCCGTTACTGAAGTCTTCTGCCGCCTGAAGTCTTCTTTTCTTCCAATACTCACCCGGCTTCTTTCTTCTGGCTTCTGTGAGGGGGGTGACGGCGTGGCTCCAGGAACAAGCAGCTAGGAGCACCAAGTGATCGAACCCTCTGGAGCTAACGGTGTCCAGTAGCCGAGAAGCAGAGCCCTTGAACTAAGAAGAAGTAGGTCCTGCTTCTCTCCCCTCACTCCCCCGCTGCAGAGAGCCTGTAGCCAGCAGGTCTCCCTGAAAATAAAAAAACCTAACAAAGTATTTTAGAAAAACTCAGTAGAGCTCCCCTAGTGTGTGACCCATCACTCCTGGGCACAAAGTCTAACTGAGGTCTGGAGGAGGGGCATAGAGGGAGGAGCCAGTTCACACCCAGTTTAAGTCTTTATAGTGTGCCCAAGCTCCTGCGGATCCGTCTATACCCCATGGTCCTTTTGGAGTCCCCAGCATCCTCTAGGACGTAAGAGAAAATCCTATTACACAAATTTTGGCAGCATCCTATAGTTAGTGCTGCGGATGAAAAATGCACACAAAGTTCACTTAAAAATAACTACAAAGCAGCACTAAACTAATTATCTAATTTTATTACTGTTATACACATTCCCAGTGACATAAGCCAAACGGGAGGCATTCAAGTAATGACACCATGTACTCTGAAAGCAATCCATGAGACAAATAAACAATTGGAGAGAAGAAAATAACAAAATGTAATCAAAATGTTTTACTCAAAGAAGCCACTACTTGCGGATATACTCAACAAGCACACCTGGGGCATCCGGTCTACAAAGTAACAATCAAATAATGTTCAGGAAGTTCTTCCCAACACTGTAACAGAAGTTCCCACAAATGTGTAGCACTTGTAGGTGCTTTGGGGGTAATTCCAAGTTGATCGCAGCAGGATTTTTGTTAGCAATTGGGCAAAACCATGTGCACTGCAGGGGAGGCAGATATAACATGTGCAGAGAGAGTTAGATTTGGGTGGGGTGTGTTCAATCTGCAATCTAATTTGCAGTGTAAAAATAAAGCAGCCAGTATTTACCCTGCACAGAAATAAAATAACCCACCCAAATCTAACTCTTTCTGCACATGTTATATCTGCCTCCCCTGCAGTGCACATGGTTTTGCCCAATTGCTATCAAAAATCCTGCTGCGATCAACTTGGAATTACCCCCTTTGTTTTCATCCTTCTGTCCAGGTCAGTGGTTCCCAAACTTGGTCATCAAGGACCCCAAACAGTTCCAGTTTTCTAGGTCACCCAGCAGGTGCACAGGTGCATTAATTACTCATTGACAGGTGGAGCTCATTTTTTTCACTTGTGATTCTGTGAGACCTAGAAAATTTCAGTTTGTGAACAACGTGGTTCAAACACGGAGACAATGCGGCAATTCCTTAATTTAGTACCTAATTTTGTGTTCCTCAAAAGGTAGTTCTGCCATAGCCTATATGTATGATTTTAGTCATTATCTTCCAGTAGGGGTGAACTCTCAAACCAACTAGGTATAGATCGGTGGGTACTGAATGGAGCAGCAAAATGCTGTGGTAGCCCTTTTGGCTCATGCCGCCAGCCACACATGTTTGACAGTTGGTGTGACTGGGGTTTATTTACGAAGCGTTGCTTCCCTGCAAGTTTAAACCCAAAATTTAAAAGGGCAAAGCATTTAATATAAAAACATGGAGTGCTGTTGATAATTAAAGCAATGCCTTTTTAAATGTTGTGCTTAAACACACTGGGAAGCCATACACTGGAACCATACTTTGCCTACTCGATGGTGAACAACAAAAGTGATGAAACAAAGACTTTACATTCATCAACCTGTAAGACTTTCTACCAGTCTTCAGTAGACCACTGGCAGGAATGCATAGAAGACATATGTACATCATTTTTATTTCATTTTAGTGTCACTTTTATAGCCAAAACCCACCGGAAAAAAGTAACCCAGAAAATGGAGTAGTTTTGCTGAAAACTCCACAATTATGCTAGAACATAAATCAAAAGTGACCTGCTGAAGACTTACTCAATTCCAAATTTGCTGCAAAGTATGTAGGTTTAGGAGCAGATTCTAAATCTGATGGATCTGTTAGCACAAACGCACATTTTTGTGTGTGTCCGTCCTGAGTCAGATGGCAGTTACCTGCATCTGTCTACATGGGAAATTGACCAGTTTGGGGCAGAAACTGTGGTGACAATAGGAGCGCACATAATCTATCCAAGTAGTGAGAGAGTCAAGCGAGTGTCGCTGATGTGTATATAATGCTCAGTGTGAATAGCGGAGAGAAGTCTGTATCTAACGGACCTCTTGCACCTAGCAGTTGCATAGTTTGCATAGAAATAGTGGTCGGTTTAGCTTTCTACGTGCAGTCGCACGGTTCCTAGCATTAGCCCTATAGAATCTCACATGGGGATCTATTCATTATGCTAAAATTAACTAATGTGTTTTTACTTTAAAAAATGTTTTTATCTTCTTGATAAAGTATCACTGCTCTTTTTGTAGAGACAGCCTTTTGGAAGTGCAAAAAAATTCTCATGCTTCAGTGAAACTCTATGGGGCTGTAACAGTGTCTTTTCCCCACACTGTGCTATGTCCTCTCCCCTCCCTCCCTGTATCCTCTCACCCCAGCTGTGCACACTCAATCCCCCCCCCCCGTTATCTTTTTTTCTTTTCTTCTGCCCCCATTGTTGTATTCTTTGATCCGTGCTGCCCCTCCCCCCGCTGAAACACTTATATCCTGTTACCCCACCACCGCTTCTCACCTGTCCCTATCTGTAGCAGTCTGTGGAGCCTGGATGGGATGAGAAACCGCAGTAAATAGTTGAGCTGGGAAAGGTGGGGGGAGACACACCCAGGGCTGCTGTTCCCTACCACAAGGAGGGATCTGAAAAGAAACACACAAGCTGCTGTGTAAATGACAGCTTGAGAAGTTATTCGGTGACTGTACGACATCTCAGGATGGCATAGAGTATTTCTCACAAGTTCCCCAAAAAATGCTTTTTCAGCACTTGACGCATGGCATAATTTCTACATCCCGATACTAGGGTATAGGGACTATGGAACCTATTGGGGGTAGAATTGGAACCAGGAGATATATACGATAACTCCTGCATTACATGAATGATGAATGGCTCTATACAGTACCTTAATTTATACAAAAGCTAAACATTTTCACCTAACTTTTGTGGAAATGAAAGGATGATATAGAACCCCCACAAAGTAGTACCTCAGTCTTCTGCAGCTGCCCACAACCACCACTTTGCACGCGACTCCGGCTTAAACCCTTAGCCTGCAGAATTTGCCCTTGTTCACAGGGGATGTAGTTAAGTGACCAGCAGTCGGGAGACCACCGGTCACAATACCGATGGCTACATCCTGCCCTCCTCTAAATCCCGACAGTTGGCATGCCGACTAGCAGGGACTATTCGAACTTGTGGGTGTCCACGACTTCCATAGAGTAGGAATAGAACCTGTAGCAAGTGCAGCGCCCCACCCACCCCGCAAGGGGCTTTGTTGCTCTCGCCCTCCCCCCCGCTGGCATTCTGCTGTCGGGATCCTGCTGTCTGTATGCTGAGCACCGGGATCACCAGCACAGATAACGCCTACCCAACTCTTCCCCAGTCATACCCCAACCATACCATAGAAGAAATGTGCCATAGGCTATAAATGTTAATTGACAAATATAATGGGGTACATAATCAGGCATAATGGTGCAGCAAAAGCTGAACTGGAACTCTGTATTGCCGGGATATTACACAACAGTCTGCTCTTGGGCAAAATGTATTCTCTCTTCCCTAATCCACATGCTGCAGCCAGATATAGATTTATGCTTGGGAAAATAGGAGCCAACAACTTTTACTAAAGCACCATAAAAAAAATATAGGAGGTCATTCCGAGTTGTTCGCTCGCAAGGCGATTTTAGCAGAGTTGCTCACGCTAAGCCGCCGCCTACTGGGAGTGAATCTTAGCATCTTAAAATTGCGAACGAAGTAATCGCAATATTGCGATTACACACCTCGTAGCAGTTTCTGAGTAGCTTCAGACTTACTCGGCATCTGCGATCAGTTCAGTGCTTGTCGTTCCTGGTTTGACGTCGCAAACACACCCAGCGTTTGCCCAGACACTCCTCCGTTTCTCCGGCCACTCCTGCGTTTTTTCCGGAAACGGTAGCGTTTTTTCCCACACGCCCATAAAACGGCCTGTTTCCGCCCAGTAACACCCATTTCCTGTCAATCACATTACGATCGCCAGACCGATGAAAAAGCCGTGAGTAAAATTACTAAGTGCATAGCAAATTTACTTGGCGCAGTCGCAGTGCGGACATTGCGCATGCGCATTAAGCGGAAAATCGCTGCGATGCGAAGATTTTTACCGAGCGAACAACTCGGAATGAGGGCCCTAGTGAGGAACTATTTGCCCCAAACCATCCCTCATCCCATCCCTTTGGTGTAAATTACAAATGCAACATTAATCCATTGGTTATTTCAGGTTAAAATGTCACAAATAGCGTGAAAATTACTTTACGCAACCTTGGGAATGTTAGTTTTAGTAAAATACAGTCACTGAAAGAGTAAAATGGATAAATAAAAACAAAACAAGCAAGGTACACTCATACACAACAGGTCAGTACATTACATACGACAAAAGTTCATAGCAACAGCAATGATTCATCTATAAAACGTACACATGAATAAGCGTGTTAACCTGTAGGGGAAGGCCAGGGGAAAAAGAGTCTCTCTCTGGACATCTGGGCTTGGTTCTGACAAACAACACATAAGAAAACCCTCGGAGGATTACAACTAGAACATTTTCTGCAGCTCTGAAACTCTATTGATAAATGTATATGGTATTACTGTACTACACGGAAAAGGGATTTACATTCACACATAGTTAGGGTCAAGTACTGAATGCAGTGCAACCACACGTGTGAAGAAACCCCAGATTCACCACTTAATGAAACTGAAGTGTAAGCTTCCCTTCTGGTAATATCAATAGTCATACACACAGATAAGGCTGCATGACTGGTGTCCCTAAGCACAAGCTGTGATATATATGCCAGGTTTTCTAACTGGCGAACATATATGTCTATCATCTATATGAATAAACACTGGCTTCAATCATGGTCATAGAGCTTATTTGTACTTCAGACTGGATCATTTTTAGGATCATTTAGCAATTATAAAACGAACTGCAAAAAGTATTTAATAATTGAACACAATGATGTATTTTATTCCTTCTCAAAATTGTTTAGTATTTGAACAGGGCACTTTTGGTTGAACAGCGTGATCACTCCACCCCCAATCTCGGCTCATACAGAGGATACAACTGCAGCCCGGCACACATCTGAGTTGGGGAGAAAGACTACTGATGACATGTAAAATGGGGGGACCACCGCAGACCCCTCCATTAAGCCTTAATTAGTACCTGCTCCCCCTCTTCCTCTCGGCAGCCCTGTATTGAAAACTGCCGTGATCTCTGTATTTCACCGTTATAGGATGCCACCTTTCCAACAAGTCAGCCTGACAAATCTGTGCCCTGCTAGAGCTGTCCCGGACAACTGTGAGTGCTGTTATTGTGATGTGGAAACACTGATCTACAACACTTCAGCTATTAAGTGGTACACTATAAAATCTCAAACGCCTTATCCGCAGAGTACTGAAATGTATACACTCAGTTACAACACACACTGCCTGTGGCAACCTGCCTCTGAGGCAACATTAGCCCAAGAAATGTTCATTCAGAGATCCATGAATTGGGCTTCCATGGCAGAGCAGTTGCACACAAGCACAATGCCAAATATCAGCTGGACCCTATATAGCAGTGGAAAGGTGTTCTCTAGAGTTTCAAATCCTGTTTCACCAACTGGCAGATTTATGTATGAATCTGGGTATAGTGGATGCCTGAAGATCAGTACCTGTGCTAAACCATATCTCCCAAATGTCCCGATTTCCCGCTGTCCCACCCAAGCTGCAGTGTTCTGCGGAGGGGTGGGGGGGGGGGGAGGGTTTACTTGGGAGGCTCCTATCAGTCACTGAGCAGCAATGAATAGATGTGCGCAACGTCTCTTCACGGGACTCAGAGGGACTGGGGGCATACCAACAGCTCAGTGACGGAAAACGGGGGCATGGCTCGAGATCACCGCACTCCTGTGAAGCCATGCCCCCTTTTCGGCACCAGAATCCCTCCTTTCCATCTCCTGATGTTGGGAGGTATGGTTAAACACTAAATATGTACTGCCATAAACAAAGTTTGGTGGGCAAGGAATAAAGGTCTGGGGCTGTTTGTCATGTTCTGGCCAGGTCCCCTTAGTTCCAGTGAAGATAAATCTTACTGCTAGAGCATACAATAACAGTCTAGGGAATTTTGTGCTTCCAACTTTGTGGCAGGAGTTTAGGGAGCCCTTTACTGTGACCTCCATACACAAAGCAAGGTCTATCAGTTGCCAACTTCACCAATACTCTTCGGATGTGAATCCCTGCAGCCATTTTTCAAAATGGAGTGAAACGCCTTCCCAAAATAGAGGAGGCTGTTACAGAAGCAAAGGCAGGACCAAATGCAAAATAATAGCCATGGTTTTGCCTCTGAAATTAGATTTTCAATGTGTAATTATAAATGTGATGTACAGGTGTCCACATCATTGTGGCCATGTACTGTAGCTTAGGTAACCTTTCCTGTCTACACTACATTTACATATACTATACATCTACCATATGATCCTTGGTTATGCCTCAACATCAGTCAAAGAAAAAGCTAAACTAATAATACATTATGCCTAAGAAATGCAGTATGCACTAACTAACTTTTATCCCCAGAAGCCAGATGTGAGCTGCAAACAAAGCAAAGAAGGACTTGTTTAGCTTATTGCTGTACCTTATATGCTACGCTTATTGTTTTGTTTGATATGCCCCCGCCCTTTTTTTTCCCCTTCCCCGTTTTTCTTCTGTACCCCCAATTTTGTGTATGTTCTTAGTAAAATGTACTAAAAAAAACAAAAAACTATTTATGAGAAAGACTGAACCTGTCCAGTTCTCTTCAATTCCTTTTGAAGATGACAGGTGCTTAGTGATATCTTAGTGCTTACTGGCTCCTGGTGACTCTAGAGCCCCTCTAACAGATACATGGGGGATAGGCAGATTATATAGGATGGATTTTCCAACAGGTATGTAACTCTATTGCACATAAAATGGCAAACACGTTGCTTATATGACATTTTAATGATTTGTGCTGTGTAGTTTGTTTTTTCTTTAACCCCCCCAATGACTGTTTGGTTACTGTCATCACTAGCTGAAGTACTATGTAGGACAGGGAAAATGTGTACTCTCATTGAAAACTATGTGTTATTGGCTGTTTCTATATGTTGTGTGTTTTGTAAAAACAATCAACACTAGTTGTGTTACCAAAACAGCAGAAACTATATATGGCATCTGCTCTCTGTAGACCATTAACTAAAGTTACAAAATGTTGGTCCAAACATCAGTGTAATGTGGCAAAATCACCACCTCTCACGTGTAAATAAAACGAAATGTTTGTACCAAACAGAGGCATTTCTAGAGAGGAGGGGACCCGTGTGCGGGTTCCCTCCTCTACTGTAGCCACCATTGCCGCTGTTAGCACTCTCAGCACTGAAACTCTGGCACAGGACTCGGAAAAAATGGCAGCTGCGTAATTTTTTTTCAGAGTCCTGCGCATGCGCTCTCTGCATGCATGCATGCGCATGAGTCTCTAGTGCTCAGTGCACTAGCAGCGGCGGTGCCGGCTACGGGAGAGGAGGGGGGCCACACACAGTCACCGATGGATGCCAGAAAGGTGAGTATAGAAGAAATGGGTGCAGTGTGCATGGTGTGGGCCCCCTCTGGACCCAGGGGCCCATGTGCACCGCACACACTGCACCCATTATAGATATGCCATTGGTACCAAATATATTTAACATGGACCTTAAAAGAAGATCCCTAACTGTGGTTGCTTCAGGGAGACAAAATGTTATGAAATAAACCATAGTCCAGAAGGTAATACTATGAATACTATGAATATGGGTCTTATTATTTGATTTTGAAGCCACACACAATTTGCTTGTCACTTCAATGTCACACTTCAAATCAAGAACGATCTCAAGAAAGATATTTTAGCAACAAAAAGAACGTGTTGATTTCAGACGAACCATAAGTTCTCTGAGAAAATATTAAAAATAAGAATTTACTTACCGATAATTCTATTTCTCGTAGTCCGTAGTGGATGCTGGGAACTCCGTAAGGACCATGGGGAATAGACGGGCTCCGCAGGAGACTGGGCACAAAAGTAAAGCTTTAGGACTACCTGGTGTGCACTGGCTCCTCCCCCTATGACCCTCCTCCAAGCCTCAGTTAGGATACTGTGCCCGGACGAGCGTACACAATAAGGAAGGATTCATGAATCCCGGGTAAGACTCATACCAGCCACACCAATCACACCGTACAACTTGTGATCTGAACCCAGTTAACAGCATGATAACAGAGTAGCCTCTGGAAAGATGGCTCACAACAACAATAACCCGATTTAGTTAACAATAACTATGTACAAGTATTGCAGACAATCCGCACTTGGGATGGGCGCCCAGCATCCACTACGGACTACGAGAAATAGAATTATCGGTAAGTAAATTCTTATTTTCTCTGACGTCCTAGTGGATGCTGGGAACTCCGTAAGGACCATGGGGATTATACCAAAGCTCCCAAACGGGCGGGAGAGTGCGGATGACTCTGCAGCACCGAATGAGAGAACTCCAGGTCCTCCTCAGCCAGGGTATCAAATTTGTAGAATTTAGCAAACGTGTTTGCCCCTGACCAAGTAGCTGCTCGGCAAAGTTGCAAAGCCGAGACCCCTCGGGCAGCCGCCCAAGATGAGCCCACCTTCCTTGTGGAATGGGCTTTTACATATTTTGGCTGTGGCAGGCCTGCCACAGAATGTGCAAGCTGAATTGTACTACAAATCCAACGAGCAATAGTCTGCTTAGAAGCAGGAGCACCCAGCTTGTTGGGTGCATACAGGATAAACAGCGAGTCAGATTTTCTGACTCCAGCCGTCCTGGAAACATATATTTTCAGGGCCCTGACTACGTCCAGCAACTTGGAGTCCTCCAAGTCCCTAGTAGCCGCAGGTACCACAATAGGCTGGTTCAGGTGAAACGCTGAAACCACCTTAGGGAGAAATTGAGGACGAGTCCTCAATTCTGCCCTGTCCGTATGAAAAATCAGGTAAGGGCTTTTATAGGATAAAGCCGCCAATTCTGACACACGCCTGGCCGAAGCCAGGGCCAACAGCATTACCACTTTCCATGTGAGATATTTTAAGTCCACAGTGGTGAGTGGTTCAAACCAATGTGATTTGAGGAACCCCAAAACTACATTGAGATCCCAAGGTGCCACTGGAGGCACAAAAGGAGGCTGTATATGCAGCACCCCCTTGACAAACGTCTGAACTTCAGGAACTGAAGCCAGTTCTTTCTGGAAGAAAATCGACAGGGCCGAAATTTGAACCTTAATGGACCCCAATTTTAGGCCCATAGACACTCCTGTTTGCAGGAAATGCAGGAATCGACCCAGTTGAAATTCCTCCGTAGGGGCCTTCCTGGCCTCGCACCACGCAACATATTTCCGCCAAATGCGGTGATAATGCTTTGCGGTTACATCCTTCCTGGCCTTGATCAGGGTAGGAATGACTTCATCCGGAATGCCTTTTTCCTTCAGGATCCGGCGTTCAACCGCCATGCCGTCAAACGCAGCCGCGGTAAGTCTTGGAACAGACAGGGTCCCTGCTGGAGCAGGTCCCTTCTTAGAGGTAGAGGCCACGGATCCTCTGTGAGCATCTCTTGAAGTTCCGGGTACCAAGTCCTTCTTGGCCAATCCGGAGCCACGAGTATAGTTCTTACTCCTCTCCGTCTTATAATTCTCAGTACCTTGGGTATGAGAGGCAGAGGAGGGAACACATACACTGACTGGTACACCCACGGTGTTACCAGAGCGTCCACAGCTATTGCCTGAGGGTCCCTTGACCTGGCGCAATACCTGTCCAATTTTTTGTTGAGGCGGGACGCCATCATGTCCACCTTTGGCTTTTCCCAACGGATTACAATCATGTGGAAGACTTCTGGGTGAAGTCCCCACTCTCCCGGGTGGAGGTCGTGCCTGCTGAGGAAGTCTGCTTCCCAGTTGTCCACTCCCGGAATGAACACTGCTGACAGTGCTATCACATGATTTTCCGCCCAGCGAAGAATCCTTGCAGCTTCTGCCATTGCCCTCCTGCTTCTTGTGCCGCCCTGTCTGTTTACGTGGGCGACTGCCGTGATGTTGTCTGACTGGATCAGCACCGGCTGACCTTGAAGCAGAGGTCTTGCTAGGCTTAGAGCATTGTAAATGGCCCTTAGCTCCAGGATATTTATGTGAAGTGATGTCTCCAGGCTTGACCACAAGCCCTGGAAATTTCTTCCCTGTGTGACTGCTCCCCAGCCTCGCAGGCTGGCATCCGTGGTCACTAGGACCCAGTCCTGAATGCCGAATCTGCGGCCCTCTAGAAGATGAGCACTCTGCAACCACCACAGGTGAGACACCCTTGTCTTTGGTGACAGGGTTATCCGCTGATGCATCTGAAGATGCGATCCGGACCATTTGTCCAGCAGGTCCCACTGGAAAGTTCTTGCGTGGAATCTGCCGAATGGGATTGCTTCGTAGGAAGCCACCATTTTCCCCAGGACCCTTGTGCATTGATGCACTGACACTTGGCCTGGTTTTAGGAGGTTTCTGACTAGCTCGGATAACTCCCTGGCTTTCTCCTCCGGGAGAAAACACCTTTTTCTGGACTGTGTCCAGGATCATCCCTAGGAATAGAAGACGTGTCGTCGGGATCAGCTGCGATTTTGGAATATTGAGAATCCAACCGTGCTGCCGCAACACTACTTGAGATAGTGCTACCCCGACTACCAACTGTTCCCTGGAACTTGCCCTTATCAGGAGATCGTCCAAGTAAGGGATAATTAAAACTCCCTTCCTTCGAAGGAGTATCATCATTTCGGCCATTACCTTGGTAAAGACCAGGGGTGCCGTGGACAATCCAAACGGCAGCGTCTGAAAACTGATAGTGACAGTTCTGTACCACAAACCCGAGGTACCCTTGGTGAGAAGGGTAAATTGGGACATGGAGGTAAGCATCCTTGATGTCCAGAGACACCATATAATCCCCTTCTTCCAGGTTCGCAATCACCGCTCTGAGTGACTCCTTCTTGAATTTGAACCTCTGTATGTAAGTGTTCAAGGATTTTAGATTTAAAATAGGTCTCACCGAGCCGTCCGGCTTCGGTACCACAAACAGCGTGGAATAATACCCCTTTCCCTGTTGCAGGAGGGGTACCTTGATTATCACCTGCCGGGAATACAGCTTGTGAATGGCTTCCAATACCGCCTCCCTGTCGGAGGGAGACGTCGGTAAAGCAGACTTTAGGAAACGGCGAGGGGGAGACGTCTCGAATTCCAATTTGTACCCCTGAGATACCACCGGAAGGATCCAGGGGTCCACTTGTGAGTGAGCCCACTGCGCGCTGAAATTCTTGAGACGGGCCCCCACCGTGCCTGAGTCCGCTTGTAAAGCCCCAGCGTCATGCTGAGGACTTGGCAGAGGCGGGAGAGGGCTTCTGTTCCTGGGAACTGGCTGTTTGCTGCAGCCTTTTCCCTCTCCCTCTGCCACGGGGCAGAAATGAGGAGCCTTTTGCCCGCTTGCCCTTATGGGGCCGAAAGGACTGCGCCTGATAATACGGCGTCTTCTTATGTTGAGAGGCTACCTGGGGTAAAAATGTGGATTTCCCAGCAGTTGCCGTGGCTACCAGGTCTGATAGACCTACCCCAAATAACTCGTCCCCTTTATAAGGCAATACTTCCATATGCCTTTTGGAATCAGCATCACCTGACCACTGCCGCGTCCATAACCCTCTTCTGGCAGAAATGGACAGCGCACTTACTCTTGATGCAAGTCGGCAGATATCCCTCTGTGCATCACGCATATATAGAAATGCATCTTTTAAATGCTCTATAGTCAGTAATATACTGTCCCTATCTAGGGTATCAATATTGTCCGTCAGGGAATCCGACCAAGCCACCCCAGCACTGCACATCCAGGCTGAGGCGATTGCTGGTCGCAGTATAACTCCCGTGTGAGTGTATATACATTTTAGGATATTCTCCTGCTTTCTGTCAGCAGGTTCCTTAAGGGCGGCCGTATCAGGAGACGGTAGTGCCACCTGTTTAGACAAGCATGTGAGCGCTTTATCCACCCTAGGGGGTGTTTCCCAACGTGCCCTATCCTCTGGCGGGAAGGGGTATGATGCCAATAACCTTTTAGGGATTATCAGTTTTTTATCGGGGGGAAACCCACGCTTCATCACACACTTCATTTAATTCCTCAGATGCAGGAAAAACTATAGGCAGTTTTTTCTCACCAAACATAATACCCTTTTTAGTGGTACTTGTATTATCAGAAATATGTAAAACATTTTTCATTGCCTCAATCATGTAACGTGTGGCCCTACTGGAAGTCACATTCGTCTCTTCATCGTCGACACTGGAGTCAGTATCCGTGTCGGCGTCTGTATCTGCCATCCGAGGTAACGGGCGTTTTAGAGCCCCTGATGGCCTTTGAGACGCCTGGACAGGCACAAGCTGAGTAGCCGGCTGTCTCATGTCATCAACCGTCTTTTGTAAAGAGCTGACACTGTCACGTAATTCCTTCCATAAGCCCATCCACTCAGTTGTCGACTCCCTAGGGGGTGACATCTCTACTACAGGCAATTGCTCCACCTCCACATCATTTTCCTCCTCATACATGTCGACACAATCGTACCGACACACTGCACACACACAGGGAATGCTCTGATAGAGGACAGGACCCCACTAGCCCTTTGGGGAGACAGAGGGAGAGTATGCCAGCACACACCAGAGCGCTATATATATACTGGGATAACACTATAAAGAGTGTTTTTCCCTTATAGCTGCTGTTTATATTATTACTGCGCCAAATTAGTGCCCCCCCCTCTTGTTTTACCCTTTTCTGTAGTGCAGGACTGCAGGGGAGAGTCAGGGAGACTTCCTTCCAGCGGAGCTGTGAGGGAAAATGGCGCCCGTGTGCTGAGGAGATAGGCTCCGCCCCCTTCTCGGCGGACTTTTCTCCCGCGTTTTGCTGTATTCTGGCAGGGGTTAAAATACATCCATATAGCCCTGGGGGTTATATGTGATGTATTTTCGCCAGCCAAGGTGTTTTTATTGCTGCTCAGGGCGCCCCCCCCCTAGCGCCCTGCACCCTCAGTGACCGGAGTGTGAAGTGTGCCTGAGGAGCAATGGCGCACAGCTGCAGTGCTGTGCGCTACCTTGTTGAAGACTGATGTCTTCTGCCGCCGATTTTCCGGACCTCTTCTTGCTTCTGGCTCTGTAAGGGGGCCGGCGGCGCGGCTCTGGGACCGGACTCTGAGGCTGGGCCTGTGTTCGGTCCCTCTGGAGCTAATGGTGTCCAGTAGCCTAAGAAGCCCAAGCTGGCTGCAAGCAGGCAGGTTCGCTTCTTCTCCCCTTAGTCCCTCAATGCAGTGAGCCTGTTGCCAGCAGGTCTCACTGAAAATAAGAAACCTAAAACTAACTTTTTCTAAGAAGCTCAGGAGAGCCCCCTAGATTGCACCCTGCTCGGTCGGGCACAAAAATCTAACTGAGGCTTGGAGGAGGGTCATAGGGGGAGGAGCCAGTGCACACCAGGTAGTCCTAAAGCTTTACTTTTGTGCCCAGTCTCCTGCGGAGCCGCTATTCCCCATGGTCCTTACGGAGTTCCCAGCATCCACTAGGACGTCAGAGAAAAATAATAATAATGACATGTATAGCACCCTGCTAAAACAGCCTAGCGTGAACACTAGCCTGGCGTGAGTGAGCTGCCAGGTCTCGTGCAATGTGCATAGGACATACGAGGAAACTGTGCTGAGTAATTTGCTATATGACACTTTTATATTGTGTGTGACTGAGTCTGTATAGGGAGCAGAACTTGTATTGGAAAAACGCTGCGGCTGCTAAATTGTAGCACTTTGTATACAGACGCAGAGACTCAGTCACACACAATATACAATTGTCGCATATCAAATTAATAAGCAGTCAAGATTGACTTGCCTACACAGTCTATCTAGCCTTGCGATACCGACCCAGCCTGAATACAGACACAATTTAGTCAGGTCGCTCGCTTCACCGCTGTGTGAAGTGAGCGCCCCTCCGCTCAGCATACATCGTGCTGAGCGGTCTGTGCTAGATCGTTCAGCACACGTCTACGTGTGTACCCCCCTTTAGGGATAGTCCTTTATTTATGAGAGGTCACAGAACCTTATCAGAGCATAAGCAGACTTTGGAAAAGTGTAAAAGCTGTGCATAAGAATATTCAGACTACTGGCAGTACTACATTTGTATGGCCGAAAGAGGGGTCTCTTAATTTGAGGGCACAAAAAAGGGTGTGATCTGTACCAATCTGAGTATATTTTGGTCAGATTAGATACATTGCCTTTTTTGAATACAGGCATGTTAGTAACTCAGATGCTTAATACAGAGAGAACACAACTGAGCGGCAGCTGAATCCCTACCCACCCCTCAGTTGGGTGTGGTATTGAAAGTCGACAGTAACTAGGTTACTCAGTTATTTATTCTCAGACACAAAGGGGACTGTGATACTGTATAGTTTGAGAAATCCGTTGTAGCAGCACATCATCTAAACTACAAATCCCTGATTTTGGTGATTTCACATCGATACTGAAGCTTTTGTTTTACATTGTCCCGATTACCTGAGAAAGAAGTCTGCCACTCTGCTATTGATTGAGTTACACCGAGGTAACGGATTGTCATTTCTCAATGCTGCTGCAGGAACAAGTGAACTGGACTGGCAGAAGCACTTACTGTGAAATCTCCATCCCTTACCAATGATTTCCCAGATAACTAACCAATTACGGACTCAGTGGGTTGCAGAAGATAGTGCTCACTAATTTCCTTTTTATACGTTACCACTTCAGCTTAACTTATTACAAGTCCTAGAGATCTTTGTGGCGCAGGATACAATAATTTCCTTAATAATGTTAGCGGAATCATAGGCTTAATACAGTTACTGTCTGTATATTTCTACTCTTGACCTTTGCAAATGAAGAGGCCAACGGCCCACTGCACAGCTGAATTCCCAGCCCTCCCCCCTCCTGTATGATGTGCATCTGGTCACTGCTCAGCTATTCTCCTCTGCCTTCACACTCAATAGCTATTATCTGGTCATGGGGATGACAGGTAACGTGTGATAGGAAGACTATCCTGGGTTACTAAGAGACCGTTCCCTCTGTCAGATCTCTGAAACAAACTATTGTGGAAAGGCCTCATTGCTGGTCAATATGAACAGAATGTCCAGAGAGTGACTGACATCCTACAATTGGAACACTGCGAGATAGGATTTATAAACACATAAAACAATAACCATAATTAGAATATCATCCTTATAAATATGACCATACAAAAAATGAAAAACAAAGTGGGGCTGATTCTGAGTCAGAGCGCAGCTGCGTTCTTGTCTGCATATTTTGCCGCAGATGTGCCTGCGGCTTACTGCTACGGCCGCTATAAAGCCTTTCTATTGTGTACAGTCGCACATCTACATTTGCAATTCACCCACTCTGAGCATCTTTACAAGCTCAAATACCGCTTGGCGAGTCGTTTGATGCCACCATTGGTCAAACCGTTGAAACTTGCACCAGCCTTACGCTGTGCGGAGATTCTCTAAGTTTGTCCTCCAATGGGAGCGATGAAGCATCCTTGTATACAACCACTTTCAGCGCCACACTCACGCCTTTCCCATTTAACCCAGCCTCTCCCTGCATCTGATTCGCAGATACCCCCCACCCCCAATCATTGCCTGGGAACGCAAAATACATTTCTAATACAATTCTGACACCGAGGGGGGGGATTCAATTGTTTAATTGCGTCCGATCTCCTGTCTAAAGTGACAGGAGATCGTGGGTCAATATTCAATTGTTCTTGCTGATTGTGCCCATCAGAGTCGGGTTTAGGTGTACAAAACACCTAAACCCGACTAAACTAATGGGTGCAAGCATGAAAGACCTCTTTATTTCAGCACACCGCCTCCAAGGGTAGCGAGCCGAAATTAACTTTTCTTGCCCGTCAGCGGCAACACTTGAATAGCTGCTGGCGGGTGCCAGGACCAGTGATAACATTTGAATTCGGCCCATGCGTCTGAACTAGTACTGCGACTTGGGCCCATTATGAAGAGTATTCAATTACAATCGGCATAGCAACTTTGCCGATCTTCCGATCCTGTCATATTGGTGGTCGATCAGAACTCCACAACTTGCATCCATTGCTCCTATTTCAATTATTGATTGGAATGTTCTAAATAAAAAAAAAGTGTGTATGTAACAGGAGGTTCACCATACAAAACAGAGATGCTACTACCTATGTGTTGAGCTCCTTATAAATAATATATACTCTTCCTCTCCATATAGATTGCATATTTGCTATAAAATTAAAATAATGCACAAAATTCCACACAATTGAACCGACAGTGCACTCTCTCAACCTGGATACGCTCCCCATTTACTTAAATGATATGAATTTTTAGAATACTAAGATGACTGGGTCCTGTTTGAAGAACCACAGATATCCCCTAGGTAATTAAGATAGCAGTGGAATGTGAAATGAAGTATATTTCATTAAAGGAAAAAGAGAAGAGAGAAAAAAATACTTTCACTCTCTAGTGTTCTGCTGCTGGGGCCGTTGTCCATCAGTTAGCTAGCTCTCTCATCTCAATGCCCTACTGTATAATTAACTCAAGCTAGGATTGTTATCCAAGTAGGTTAAAAGAAGTGATGGCATAGCCTCAGTTTCATTAACAGCATGATGATGAGCAGTTCCTACTGTCTGTATCCCGAGCACAGCGCCTAAAAGAGTAATCAGCAGCTCGAGATGAGCACCGTATGTTGTTTTTGCATTATAAGAGTGATTTAAGTAGGTATCAAGAGATTCACACAGTAGATCTGAGGCAAAGTCAGAATAGATCTAAGGCCAGACATGCCTTGATTAGGTACATAGTTAGTGCAAAGCAACTATGTGAAGCTCTTCAAAGTCCAACATGGTTTGTGCAATTAGAATTGAAGATGCAACAATAGTTGGTGAGACTTTACTGATATTTAACTCATTCCGTGCCATAAAGACTCTGAGTGTACTGGCTGGATAAAGAATGCCCTCATCAGCGGACTAGATGGTCACTACTAACTACTGTATAAAGCCCTCAGATCACTGGCATAAGAAAGTTGCAGACATTGACTGATATTTACAAGTGTTGCTCAAGGGGGCAAATTATCACTAAAGCAACAGCAACCTATCAGCACATACTGTAGTTTCTGTCTACTTTACAGTCCAATCAAGAGGAACTTGCTACAGACCTTGATTTTGAGTATAGACACGAATACATGTGCTATGCTGTCACCAATTAGTAAGTTCAATTAAAGAACTTATATAGTTGTTCATAAGCTAAGATTATTTTGCAATTAACTGCTCATAAACAAACTGCTTGGCTTATTATTAGTCAATTTCTTAGTGTGTGTCTCTCTCTAAAACCACATAAGCACTCCATACACCAATACCCCTTTCACATCGCAATAGCTTTATTCCCAGGTTACAATGGGGCAGATGTATTAACCTGGAGAAGGCACAAGGAAGTGATAAACCAGTGATATGTGCAAGGTGATAAATGCACCAGCCAATCAGCTCCCATATGTAAATTAACAGTTAGGAGCTGATTGGCTGGTGCATTATCACCTTGCACTAACACTGCTTTATCACTGGTTTATCAATTCCTTATGCCTTCTCCAGGTTAATACATCGACCCCATTATTGGGTCAGTCGACCCAGGAAATTGCAACATACCGCTTTCACACCGTACCTCCACCCGGGTCGTTATTTTGACGATGTGAAAGGGGTATTACTATTAATACAGACAATATTAATATTACACTGTATACATTCATTTTATTTAGAATGTAATGGCATATTGGCACCATACAGTGGGGCAGATGTATTAACCTGGAGAAGGCATAAGGAAGTGATAAACCAGTGATATGTGCAAGGTGATAAATGCACCAGCCAATCAGCTCCAATATGTAAATTAACAGTTAGGATCTGATTGGCTGGTGCCTTTATCACCTTGCACATATCACTGGTTTATCACTTCCTTATGCCTTCTCCAGGTTAATACATCTGCCCCACAATTTGCTATAGAAAAAGGAACATGCTAATTAGTATGCTAGACAATAACCAGATGTTTATAGAAAACATTTTGTATCATCTTCTAAATAAGTACAAACTAAAAACAAACAAACATTGCATGATGGATGTGTAAACACAGTAATCACACATGAGTACATACACACATATAAAGAAAAGGGAATAGAAAAGAAAAGGAAAACATGCAGTTCTACTGTAATCAGGGTTATATTATTCTCCTAACTCCCTTGTACGTTTAGTTGAGCGTATGCAGAGATTTTCAGAGCTGGGGCAAATGTGCACAGAAAGCGATGGCCGCTACTTCTGCAAGCGACTATATGGTGGCAGTGTGGCCACATAGAAGCGGGTGACTCTGCAGATGGGGAAATATCTGCATTTATTACTGTGCACACAATACGGTCATCTGAATCAGCCCCGTACTATGTATTTGCTACTTTTTTCTGTATAATTAATATCATACTGTAGAGAGTGAACACATAACAAACACTGCAATTACTTCTTTCTAGTTTCTAAAGACTACAAAACTATAAATTATATTTTTACATCGGTAAACAGATTTTATATTACAAATACAGGTTGAGTCTCCCTTATCCAAAATGCTTGGGACCAGAGGTATTTTGGATATGGGATTTTTCCGTATTTTGGAATAATTGCATATCATAATGAGATATCATGGGGATGGGACCTAAATCTAAGCACAGAATGCATTTATGTTACATATACACCTTATATACACAGCCTGAAGGTAATTGTAGCTAATATTTTTTATAACTTTGTGCATTAAACAAAGTGTGTCTACATTCACACAATTCATTTATGTTTCATATACACCTTATACACACAGCCTGAAGGTCATTTAATACAATATTTTTAATAACTTTGTGTATTAAACATAGTTTGGGTACATTGAGCCATCAAAAAACAAAGGTTTCACTATCTCACGCTCACTCAAAAAAGTCTGTGTTTCGGAATATTTGGATATGGGATACTCAACCTGTATGTAAAACTCACTATTTTTAATTTAAAACTCACACACACACACACACACACACACACAGGTTGAGCATCCCTTATCCAAAATGCCTGGGACCAGAAGTATTTTGGATATCAGATTTTTCTGTATTTTGGAATAATTGCATACCTGAAGGTCATTTAATACAATATTTTTAAGAACTTTGTGTATTAAACAAAGTTTGTGTACACTGAGCCATCAGAAAACAAAGTTTTCACTATCTCAGTCTCACACAAAAAATACCGTATATCGGAATATTTGGAAATGGGATACTCGACCTGTATATTTATATATATTCACATACATACATACATACATACACACACACACACACACACACACACACACACACACACGCAAAACAAACTGTCGGATGAGATTGTGCCATCATTTTTGTATTTATTATTATTATTGTATCCTCGTCTAAATTATGAGAATGTAAATGATGTACAGTAGTAACCAAAGTTGTGACTGTAGCATCTGATTAATCCCACTTCATGAAGAGTGTGGCAAGAACATCAATTAGTCTCTAAACAGAGGAGCAACAGTCCCTAAGCACTCCCTTGTTTACAATTAGTGACTGTCATTAGAGAGTAAGCATAATTATGATGCATTTATCCTTACAAAAAGCAGCACACAGAGCAGTGTAGAAGGTAACCAGTGTGCTTAGAATCGCAATGGAGTACTGTCATCTACTATATAAAAGCAAAAATATGTACTCCTGTCTTTCTATACAAATCCACAGTTTACAAGCGAAGATCGTGAAAATAAGAATTTACTTACCGATAATTCTATTTCTCATAGTCCGTAGTGGATGCTGGGACTCCGTAAGGACCATGGGGAATAGCGGCTCCGCAGGAGACTGGGCACAAAAGTAAAAGCTTGAACTAGCTGGTGTGCACTGGCTCCTCCCCCTATGACCCTCCTCCAAGCCTCAGTTAGGATACTGTGCCCGGACGAGCGTACATAATAAGGAAGGATATTGAATCCCGGGTAAGACTCATACCAGCCACACCAATCACACCGTACAACCTGTGATCTGAACCCAGTTAACAGTATGATAAACGAAGGAGCCTCTGAAAAGATGGCTCACAACAATAATAACCCGAATTTTGTAACAATAACTATATACAAGTATTGCAGACAATCCGCACTTGGGATGGGCGCCCAGCATCCACTACGGACTATGAGAAATAGAATTATCGGTAAGTAAATTCTTATTTTCTCTAACGTCCTAAGTGGATGCTGGGACTCCGTAAGGACCATGGGGATTACACCAAAGCTCCCAAACGGGCGGGAGAGTGCGGATGACTCTGCAGCACCGAATGAGAGAACTCCAGGTCCTCCTCAGCCAGGGTATCAAATTTGTAGAATTTAGCAAACGTGTTTGCC
Source organism: Pseudophryne corroboree (assembly GCF_028390025.1). Taxonomy (NCBI): domain Eukaryota; kingdom Metazoa; phylum Chordata; class Amphibia; order Anura; family Myobatrachidae; genus Pseudophryne; species Pseudophryne corroboree. The sequence goes on along the minus strand of NC_086444.1, from coordinate 992,202,258 downwards.
CCTGACCAAGTAGCTGCTCGGCAAAGTTGTAAAGCCGAGACCCCTCGGGCAGCCGCCCAAGATGAGCCCACCTTCCTTGTGGAATGGGCTTTTACAGATTTTGGCTGTGGCAGGCCTGCCACAGAATGTGCAAGCTGAATTGTACTACAAATCCAACGAGCAATCGTCTGCTTAGAAGCAGGAGCACCCAGCTTGTTGGGTGCATACAGGATAAACAGCGAGTCAGATTTCCTGACTCCAGCCGTCCTGGAAATATATATTTTCAGGGCCCTGACTACGTCCAGTAACTTGGAGTCCTCCAAGTCCCTAGTAGCCGCAGGCACCACAATAGGCTGGTTCACGTGAAACGCTGAAACCACCTTTGGGAGAAATTGAGGACGAGTCCTCAATTCTGCCCTATCCGTGTGAAAAATCAGGTAAGGGCTTTTATAAGATAAAGCCGCCAATTCTGAGACACGCCTGGCTGAAGCCAGGGCTAACAGCATTACCACCTTGTGAGATATTTTAATTCCACAGTGGTGAGTGGTTCAAACCAATGTGATTTTAGGAACCCCAAAACCACATTGAGATCCCAAGTTGCCACCGGGGGCACAAAAGGAGGCTGTATATGCAGTACCCCTTTGACAAGCGTCTGGACTTCAGGCACTGAAGCCAGTTCTTTTTGGAAGAAAATCGACAGGGCCGAAATTTGAACCTTAATGGACCCTAATTTTAGGCCCATAGACAGTCCTGTTTGCAGGAAATGTAGGAAGCGACCCAGTTGAAATTCCTCTGTAGGGGCCTCTTTGGCCTCACACCACGCAACATATTTTCGCCAAATGCGGTGATAATGTTTCGCGGTTACATCCTTCCTGGCCTTTATCAGGGTAGGGATGACTTCTTCTGGAATGCCTTTTTCCTTCAGGATCCGGCGTTCAACCGCCATGCCGTCAAACGCAGCCGCGGTAAGTCTTGGAACAGACAAGGTCCCTGCTGGAGCAGGTCCTTTCTTAGAGGTAGAGGCCACGGGTCCTCCGTGAGCATCTCTTGAAGTTCCGGGTACCAAGTCCTTCTTGGCCAATCCGGAACCACGAGTATAGTTCTTACTCCTCTCCTTTTTATGATTCTCAGTACTTTTGGTATGAGAGGCAGAGGAGGGAACACATACACTGACTGGTACACCCATGGTGTTACCAGAGCGTCCACCGCTATTGCCTGAGGGTCCCTTGACCTGGCGCAATATCTGTCTAGTTTTTTGTTGAGACGGGACGCCATCATGTCCACCTTTGGTTTTTCCCAACGGTTTACCATCTCTTGGAAGACTTCTGGATGAAGTCCCCACTCCCCCGGGTGAAGGTCGTGTCTGCTGAGGAAGTCCGCTTCCCAGTTGTCCACTCCCGGAATGAACACTGCTGACAGTGCTATCACATGATTCTCCGCCCAGCGAAGAATCCTTGCAGCTTCTGCCATCGCCCTCCTGCTTCTCGTGCCGCCCTGTCTGTTTACGTGGGCGACTGACGTGATGTTGTCCGATTGGATCAATACCGCCTGACCCTGAAGCAGGGGTTTTGCTTGACTTAGGGCATTGTAAATGGCCCTTAGTTCCAGAATGTTTATATGAAGAGATGTTTCCATGCTTGACCACAAGCCCTGGAAATTTTGTCCCTGTGTGACTGCTCCCCAGCCTCTCAGGCTGGCATCTGTGGTCACCAGGATCCAATCCTGAATGCCGAATCTGCGGCCCTCTAGTAGATGAGCACTCTGCAGCCACCACAGAAGAGACACCCTTGTCCTTGGCGACAGGGTTATCCGCTGATGCATCTGAAGATGCGATCCGGACCATTTGTCCAGAAGATCCCACTGAAACGTTCTTGCATGGAATCTTCCGAATGGCATCGCTTCGTAAGAAGCCACCATTTTTCCCAGGACCCTCGTGCACTGATGCACTGACACCTGGCCTGGTTTTAGGAGATTCCTGACTAGCTCGGATAACTCCCTGGCCTTCTCCTCTGGGAGAAACACCTTTTTCTGGACTGTGTCCAGAATCATTCCTAGGAACAGGAGACGTGTCGTTGGAATCAGCTGCGATTTTGGAATATTTAGAATCCACCCGTGCTGACGTAACACTAACTGAGATAGTGCTACTCCGACTTCTAACTGTTCCCTGGACCTTGCCCTTATCAGGAGATCGTCCAAGTAAGGGATAATTAAAACGCCTTTTCTTCGAAGAAGAATCATCATTTCGGCCATTACCTTGGTAAAGACCAGAGGTGCCGTGGACAATCCAAACGGCAGCGTCTGAAACTGATAATGACAGTTTTGTACTACAAACCTGAGGTACCCTTGGTGAGAAGGGTAGATTGGGACGTGGAGATAAGCATCTTTGATGTCCAGAGACACCATATAGTCCCCTTCTTCCAGGTTTGCTATCACTGCTCTGAGTGACTCCATCTTGAATTTGAACCTCTTTATGTAAGTGTTCAAGGATTTTAGATTTAAAATTGGTCTCACCGAGCCGTCCGGCTTCGGTACCACAAACAGCGTGGAATAATACCCCTTTCCCTGTTGTAGGAGAGGTACCTTGATTATCACCTGCTGGGAATACAGCTTGTGAATGGCTTCCAAAACTGCCTCCCTGTCGGAGGGAGACTTTGGTAGAGCAGACTTCAGGAACCGGCGAGGGGGAGACGTCTCGAATTCCAGTTTGTACCCCTGTGATACTACCTGCAGAATCCAGGGGTCCACTTGCGAGTGAGCCCACTGCGCGTTGAAATTTTTGAGACGGGCCCCCACCGTGTCCGAGTCCGCTTGTAAAGCCCCAACGTCATGCTGAAGACTTGGCAGAAGCAGAGGAGGGCTTCTGCTCCTGGGAAGAGGCTGCCTGGTGCAGTCTTTTTCCTCTTCCTCTGCCCCGGGGCAGAAATGAGTGGCCTTTTGCCCGCCTGTACTTATGGGAACGAAAGGACTGAGTTTGAAAAGACGGTGTCTTTTTCTGCTGAGAGGTGACCTGGGGTAAAAAGGTGGACTTTCCGGCCGTTGCCGTGGCCACCAGGTCCGATAGACCGGCCCCAAATAACTCCTCCCCTTTAAACGGAAATACTTCCATATGTCGTTTGGAATCCGCATCCCCTGACCACTGTCGCGTCCATAACGCTCTTCTGGCAGAAATGGACATAGCACTCACTCTTGATGCCAGGGTGCAAATATCCCTCTGTGCATCACGCATATATAGTAATGCATCCTTCAAATGCTCTATAGTTAGTAATATACTGTCCCTATCCAGGGTATCAATATTTTCAGTCAGGGAATCCGACCACGCAACTCCAGCACTGCACATCCAGGCTGATGCGATTGCTGGTCGCAGTATAACACCAGTATGTGTGTATATACCCTTCAGGATATTTTCCAGCCTTCTATCCGCTGGTTCTTTGAGGGTGGCCGTATCAGGAGACGGTAACGCTACTTGTTTAGATAAACGTGTGAGCGCTTTATCTACTCTAGGGGGTGTTTCCCAACGCGCCCTAACCTCTGGCGGGAAAGGGTATAGTGCCAATAATTTATTAGAAATTAGCACTTTTTTATCGGGGGAATCCCACGCTTTATCACACACCTCATTTAATTCATCTGACTCAGGAAAAGCTACTGGTAGTTTTTTCACTCCCCACATAATACCCTTCTTTGTGGTACTTGTAGTGTCAGAAATGTTCAATGCCTCCTTCATTGCCGTGATCATGTAACGTGTGGCCCTACTGGACATTACGTTTGTCTCCTCACCGTCGACACTGGACTCAGTATCAGTGTCTGGGTCTGTGTCGACCCACTGAGGTAACGGGCGTTTTATCGCTCCTGACGGTGTCTGAGACGCCTGGACAGGCACTAATTGATTTGTCGGCTGTCTCAAGTCGTCAACAGTTTTTTGTAAAGTGCTGACATTGTCACGTAGTTCTTTAAATACAACCATCCAGTCAGGTGTCGACTCCCTAGGGGGTGACATCACTAATACAGGCAATTGCTCTGCTTCCACATCATTTTCCTCCTCATACATGTCGACACAATCGTACCGACACCCAGCACACACACAGGGAATGCTCTGATAGAGGACAGGACCCCACTAGCCCTTTGGGGAGACAGAGGGAGAGTTTGCCAGCACACACCAGAGCGCTATATATATATATATAGGGATAACCTTATATAAGTGTTACTCCCTTTTATAGCTGCTGTTTATAATTTAGCTGCCAATAGTGCCCCCCCTCTCTCGTTTTTACCCTGATTCTGTAGGGACTGCAGGGGAGAGTCAGGGAGCCGTCCTTCCAGCGGAACTGTGAGGGAAAATGGCGCTTGTGTGCTGAGGAGATAGGCTCCGCCCCTTCACGACGGCCTTATCTCCCGCTTTTTTCTGGAAAACTGGCAGGGGTTAAATACATCCATAGCCCAGGAGCTATATGTGATGTATTTCTTTTGCCATCCTAAGGTATTTCTGTTTTTATTGCGTCTCAGGGCGCTCCCCCCCAGCGCCCTGCACCCTCAGTGACCGGAGTGTGAAGTGTGCTGAGAGCAATGGCGCACAGCTGCAGTGCTGTGCGCTACCTTAGTTGAAGACAGGAACGTCTTCTGCCGCCGATTTCACCGGACCTCTTCGTTCTTCTGGCTCTGTAAGGGGGCCTGCGGCGCGGCTTCGGGACCCATCCAGGCTGAACCTGTGATCGTCCCTCTGGAGCTAATGTCCAGTAGCCTAAGAAACCCAATCCACTCTGCACGCAGGTGAGTTCGTTTCTTCTCCCCTTAGTCCCACGATGCAGTGAGCCTGTTGCCAGCAGGACTCACTGAAAATAAAAAACCTAAAATAAACTTTTACTCTAAGCAGCTCAGGAGAGCCACCTAGCATGCACCCTTCTCGTTCGGGCACAAAAATCTAACTGAGGCTTGGAGGAGGGTCATAGGGGGAGGAGCCAGTGCACACCAGCTAGTTCAAGCTTTTACTTTTGTGCCCAGTCTCCTGCGGAGCCGCTATTCCCCATGGTCCTTACGGAGTCCCAGCATCCACTTAGGACGTTAGAGAAATTTTACATATGAGCGTATTAAAACACGGCTGAGGAAACTAAAACAATTAGAAATCCCTAGCACCCCTGGGGGGGACAGCAGCACAGAGTATATCAAGAGACAGCATAACTCCGGAATTGCTGGAGCAATGTACTCAAAAATTGGTACACATACAGTATGCCTTACAATCTGGCAACAAACACTGTGGGGGGAAGACACCCCTAGCACCCCTATGGGTGAGGCAGCAGCACTGAGTATTTCAGAAGACAGCATAACACTGGTATGCCTGTAGCAATTTACAACAAACTTGGTACACATATGACTTACAAGCTGGGAACAAACACTGTGGGGGTAAGACACCCCTAGCGGTGAGACAGCAGCACAGAGTTTGTCAGCAGACTGTATAACTCTGGAATGCCTGGAGCAATTTACACCAAACTTGCTAGACACATGACTTACGCTTTGGGAACAAACACTGTTGGGGTAACACACCACTAGCACCCCTAGGGGTGGGCCAGCAGCACAGACTATATCAGGACATACATGATATGTCAGTGATGACGGGGCTGCATGTGACAGGGGCAGTGACATGATGTGAGGAGGGGAATGCAGGTAGCACTAACCCACACACTGAGAGTTATATAGTGGAAGTAGCACGGCACCCCAGCAGCACAGAGTATATCAGGAGATACATAATGTGCTGCGCTATATCAGAAACTGTAAATAAATCGATAATTTCACAGGGGCACTGATATGATGTGAGGAGGGGAATGGAGGCAGCAGGAAGTCACAGACTGACAGTTGTATAGTGGGAAGAGCAGGGTACCTTGGGGGAACAAAAAGGGGTCCGGCCACTGCACAAAGTGCGTCAGGGAAGCAAGATATGCCAATATACTAGATCTCCAACCAACGTAAATTAACGAACAACTATCATTCTAATTTACCATCCTCATCCCATAGCGAAGCACGGGTATTCAGCCATCTACAATGTTATTTATACTGTGTTTGTTTTCAAAAATAAATGTTAATATCAGACATTCTTAAAATCCCGGGCAATGCCGGGTACTCCAGCTAGTGCTACATAAACATACAAATTAACACCATCTATATAATAAAGCCAAAAATATATCAACTCGGGTCTTTAAACGTCCTAACCATTCACAAAAGTACAAAATATGATAAATAGTTATATTACAGGTTGAGTATACCTTATCCAAAATGCTTGGGACCAGAGGTATTTTGGATATGGGATTTTTCCGTATTTTGGAATAATTGCATACCATAATGAGATATCATGGTGATGGGACCTAAATTTAAGCACAGAATGCATTTATGTCACATATACACCTTATACACACAGCCTGAAGGTCATTTTAGCCAATATTTTTTATAACTTTGTGCATTAAACAAAGTGTGTGTAAATTCACACAATTCATTTATGTTTCATATACACCTTATACACACAGCCTGAAGGTCATTTAATACAATATTTTTAATAACTTTGTGTATTTAACAAAGTTTGTGTACATTGAGTCATCAAAAAACAAAGGTTTCACTATCTCACTCAAAAAAGTCCGTATTTCGGAATATTCCGTATTTTGGAATATTTGGATATGGGATAATCAACCTGTATTACACCAGTGAAAATTATGATAAATATATTATTGCACCAGTCATAAAGTGACTGAAATTGCTTTCTCCTCGGCAGCAGTAAGTAGGCTGTTGAGGTTATATCCTCACTTTGCTGTACTGAGTATGTAATAATAATAATAATAAATAAGATTTTAAACCTACCGGTAAATCTATTTGTCCTAGTCCGTAGAGGATACTGGGGACTCCGTAATGACCATGGGGTATAGACGGGCTCCGCAGGAGATAGGGCACCTAAAAAGAACTTTGACTATGGGTGTGCACTGGCTCCTCCCTCTATGCCCCTCCTCCAAACCTCAGTTAGAGAACTGTGCCCAGAGGAGATGGACAATACAAGGCAGGATTTAGCAATCCAAGGGCAAGATTCATACCAGCCCACACCAATCATACCATGTAACCTGGAACATACATAACCAGTTAACAGTATGAACAAAAACAACAGTAACGGTCCTAGACCGATGTCAACTGTAACATAACCCTTATGTAAGCAACAACTATATACAAGTCTTGCAGAGTTTCCGCACTGGGACGGGCGCCCAGCATCCTCTACGGACTAGGAGAAATAGATTTACCGGTAGGTTTAAAATCTTATTTTCTCTTACGTCCTAGAGGATGCTGGGGACTCCGTAAGGACCATGGGGTTTATACCAAAGCATCCAATCGGGCGGGAGAGTGCGTATGACTCTGCAGCACCGACTGAGCAAACGCTAGGTCCTCATCAGCCAGGGTATCAAACTTGTAGAATTTAGCAAAAGTGTTTGACCCCGACCAAGTCGCCGCTCGGCAAAGTTGTAAAGCCGAGATGCCTCGGGCAGCCGCCCAAGAAGAGCCCACCTTCCTAGTGGAATGGGCCTTAACCGAATTTGGTACCGGCAATCCAGCCGTAGAGTGAACCTGCTGAATCGTATTACAGATCCAGCGAGCAATAGTCTGCTTTGAAGCAGGAGCGCCAATCTTATTGGCCGCATACAGGACAAACAGAGCCTCTGTTTTCCTAATTCTAGCCGTCCTGGCTACATAAATCTTTAAGGCCCTGACTACGTCTAGGGATCTGGAATCCTCCAGGTCACCGGTAGCCACAGGCACCACAATAGGTTGATTCATACGGAACGAAGAAACCACTTTAGGCAAAAATTGCGGACGTGTCCTCAATTCAGCTCGATCCACATGAAAAATCAAGTAGGGGCTCTTGTGTGATAGAGCCGCCAATTCTGACGCCTTGCTGATGCTAAGGCCAACAACATGACCACCTTCCAAGTAAGAAATTTCAACTCAACCTTGTTAAGCGGTTCAAACCAGTGTGATTTTAGGAACTGCAACACCACGTTCAGGTCCCATGGTGCCACTGGAGGCACAAAAGGGGGCTGGATGTGCAGCACTCCCTTTACAAACGTCTGGACTTCTGGAAGAGAAGCCAATTCCTTCTGAAAGAAAATCGAGAGGGCCGAAATCTGTACCTTAACCGAGCCTAATTTCAGGCCCATATCCACTCCTGTCTGTAGGAAGTGGAGAAAACGACCCAGATGAAAATCTTCCGTAGGTGCATTCTTGGTCTCACACCAAGACACATACTTTCGCCAGATCCGGTGATAATGTTTTATCGTCACCACATTCTAAGCCTTTATTAAAGTAGGGATGACCTCTTCCGGAATCCCTTTTTTTGCTAGGATTAGGCGTTCAACCGCCATGCCGTCAAACGTAACCGCGGTAAGTCTTGAAATACACAGGGCCCCTGCTGCAACAGGTCTTCCCTCAGAGGAAGAGGCCAGGGGTCTCCTGTGAGCATCTCCTGTAGATCCGAGTACCAGGCCCTTCGAGGCCAGTCTGGGACAACGAGTATCGTCTGTACTCTTCTTCGTCTTATGATCCTCAACACTTTCGTGATGAGAGGAAGAGGCGGAAACACGTAGACCGATTCGAACACCCACGGTGTTACCAGTGCGTCTACTGCTACTGCCTGAGGGTCCCGAGACCTTGCGCAATACCTCCGAAGTTTTTTGTTGAGGCGTGACGCCATCATGTCTATTTGAGGGGTTCCCCAAAGACGTGTTACGTCTGCAAAGACTTCTTGATGAAGTCCCCACTCTCCTGGATGGAGTTCGTGTCTGCTGAGGAAGTCTGCTTCCCAGTTGTCTACTCCCGGAATGAAGACAGCCGACAGAGCGCTTACATGATTTTCCGCCCAGCGAAGAATCCTTGTGGCTTCCGCTATCGCGACTCTGCTTCTTGTCCCGCCTTGGCGGTTCACATGAGCCACTGCTGTGACATTGTCTGATTGAATCAGAACCAGTAGGTTTCGAAGAAAACTCTCCGCTTGTCGAAGGCCGTTGTAAATGGCCCTGAGTTCCAACACATTGATGTGTAGACAGGACTCCTGGTCTGACCAAAGACCCTGAAAAGTCTTTCCCTGTGTGACCGCTCCCCATCCTCGGAGGCTCGCGTCCGTGGTAACCAGGATCCAGTCCTGAATCCCGAATCGGCGACCCTCCAGTAGGTGAGCAGTTTGCAACCACCACAGGAGGGACACTCTGGTTCCTGGGGACAGAGTTATTTTCCGATGTAAGTGCAGATGGGACCCTGACCACTTGTCCAGAAGGTCCCATTGAAAAGTCCGTGCATGGAACCTTCCGAAGGGAATGGCCTCGTAGGTCGTCACCATTTTTCCCAGAACTCGAGTGCATTGGTGAACTGACACCCTTTTCGGTTTTAGCAGTTCTCTGACCATGTTCTGGATGTCTTGGGCCTTCTCTATTGGGAGAAAGACCTTCATTTGTTCCGTATCCAATATCATACCTAGGAACGGTAGTCGAGTTGTCGGAATCAACTGTGACTTTGGTAGATTTAGAATCCAACCGTGTTGCTGGAGCACTCTCAGAGAGAGCGCCACACTGCTCAGCAATTTCTCCCTTGATCTCGCTTTTATCAGGAGATCGTCCAAGTATGGGATAATTGTGACTCCATGCTTGCGCAGGACCACCATCATTTCCGCCATTATTTTGGTGAAAATCCTCGGGGCCGTGGAAAGTCCAAACGGCAACGTCTGAAATTGGTAATGACAATCCTGTACAGCGAATCTCAGGTATTCCTGATGGGGGGCATATATGGGGACATGAAGGTACGCATCCTTTATGTCCAGAGACACCATAAACTCCCCCTCCTCCATGTTGGCTATTATCGCTCTGAGTGATTCCATGTTGAATTTGAATCTTTTTATGTACAGGTTTAGGGATTTCAGATTCAAAATCGGTCTGACCGAACCGTCCGGTTTCGGGACCACAAATAGGGTTGAGTAGTAACCTCTTCCCTGCTGGTGCAGGGGAACCTTGATTATCACTTGCTGTATACACAGCGTTTGAATTGCAGCTAACACTACATCCCTTTCCGATGTGTAAGCTGGTAGGGCCGATTTGAAAAATCGGCGCGGGGGCACCTCCTCGAATTCCAGTTTGTAACCCTGGGAAACTATTTCCAACACCCAGGGATTCAGGTCCGAACTGACCCAGGCCTGACTGAAAAGTCGAAGACGTGCCCACACCGGTGCGGACTCCCTCAGGGGAGCCCCAGCGTCATGCTGTGGGTTTTGGAGCAGCCGGGGAGGACTTTTGTTCCTGGGCACCTGCCGCAGCAGGTGCTCTCTTGCCTCTGCCCTTACCTCTGGCGAGGAAAGAGGATCCCCGACCTCTTTTGGACTTGTGCGACCGAAAGGACTGCATCTGATAGGGTGTTACTTTCTTTTGCTGTTGGGGAATATATGGTAAAAAATTTGATTTACCTACTGTAGCTGTGGAAACCAGGTCCGTCAGCCCATCCCCAAACAATACATCCCCCTTATAGGGTGTACTTCCATATGTTTCTTGGAATCCGCATCACCCGTCCATTGGCGAGTCCATAAGGATCTTCTCGCTGAGATAGCCATGGCATTGGCCCTAGAAGCTAGCAATCCAATGTCCCTTTGAGCATCCCTCATAAATAAGGCTGCGTCTTTTATATGGGCTAGAGTTAGGAATATAGTATCCTTATCCATAGTATCAAATTGATCTGTCAGCTCATCTGTCCAAGCTGCAATTGCGCTACACACCCATGCCGACGCAATCGTCGGTCTTAGCACAGCACCCGTATGAGAATAAATACCCTTTAAGGTAGTTTCTTGCCTGCGATCTGCTGGGTCTTTAAGGGCCGCTGTGTCAGGAGACGGTAGCGCCACTTTCTTGGATAAGCGCGTCAGGGCCTTGTCCACAGTGGGGGGTAATTCCCAAATCTCCCTGTCCTGCTTAGGGAAAGGGTATGCCATAAAAATTCTTTTGGGGATCTGCGGTCTCTTATCCGGAGTCTCCCAAGCTTTTCCAAAGAACTCATTTAATTCATGAGATGTGGGAAAATTAATAATCTGTTTCTTTCCCTTAAACATGTGTACCCTTGTGTCGGGGACTGAGGGTTCATCCACAATATGCAACACATCCCTTATTGCCACAATCATACACTGAATAGTTTTAGTCACCTTAGGGTGCAATTTTACTTCGTCATAGTCGACACTGGAATCAGAATCCGTGTCGGTAGTAGTGTCTTGTGTTAAGGGACGCTTTTGAGACACCGACGGGCCCTGTGAGTCGGTCCAATCTGAGGATTGACCGCCTGATGTCCCCCCTAAACCAGCCTTATCAAGCCTTTTATGTAAAGATGCCACACTTTCATGCAACGTATGCCACATGTCCATCCAATCAGGAGTCGGCACAACCGACGGGGACACACCACTCATTTGCTCCACCTCCTCCTTGGAGAAGCCTTCCGCCTCAGACATGTCGACCCACACGTACCGACACCCCACACACACAGGGATTTACCTATAAGGGGACAAAACCCCAACCAGGCCCTTAGGAGAGACAGAGAGATAGAGTATGCCAGCACACACCCAGCGCTTAAAAACACTGGAATATACAACCAGATAGCGCTTTTATATGTTTATAATCGTAATCTCCACTCACTGCGTCGCCAAAGTGCCCCCCCTCCTCCTTTTTCCAACCTGTGAAGCTCAGCAGGGGAGAGAACAGGGAGCCAGCGTTTTCTCATGCAGCCTCTGTGGAGAAAATGGCGCTGGTTAGTGCTGAGGATCAAGCCCCGCCCACCCGACGGCGGGCTTCGGTCCCTTCATCATATATTAATAAAATGGCGGGGGTCCGCGGATTTACTGTCCCCCAGCCTAATCCACCTTATTTATGGCCAAAACGAGGTTTATTGCTGCCCAAGGCGCCCCCCCCCTGCTCCCTGCACCCTTCAGTGCCTGCTTTGTGTGTGTGACTGGGAGCAATGGCGTGCAGCTTACCGCTGCGTGCTTACCTCATGAAGATCTGATGTCTTCTACCGCCTGAAGTCTTTTCCTCAATACTCACCCGGCTTCTATCTTCGGCATCTGTGAGGAGGACGGTGGCGGCGCGGCTCCGGGACGAACCCCAGGTGAGACCTGTGTTCCGACTCCCTCTGGAGCTAATGGTGTCCAGTAGCCTAGAAACAGTGCCCAACTTTACAAGCCAGCTCTGCTTCTCTCTCCTCGGTCCCACGATGCAGGGAGCCTGTTGCCAACAGGACTCCCTGAAAATAAAAAACCTAACAAAATTCTTTTTCCACAGAAAACTCTGGAGAGCTATCTGCAGTGCACCCATTCTCCTCTGGGCACAAGATCTAACTGAGGTCTGGAGGAGGGGTATAGAGGGAAGAGCCAGTGCACACCCATAGTCAAAGTTCTTTTTAGGTGCCCTATCTCCTGCGGAGCCCGTCTATACCCCATGGTCCTTACGGAGTCCCCAGCATCCTCTAGGACGTAAGAGAAATAATAATAATAATAATAATAATAATAATAATAATTGCCTAGTTTGCTAAATGCATGATATATATACAAACAATGTTTAAGCACACACATGCATCCAGCAAATCTGTGCAAGCCATCCTTGGATGTGTAGTTTCACAGCATCTGGAGTGTCACAGACTGTCTATCCAGAAGCAGATAATGAGAACAGCTGATAACATTTTATGACATTGGATTGTATGGTTGCTCTGTTTAAAGGGATAGTATCATATTATATGTTATTTATCTTATTTTACTGCTCTTTTCTCATCTTGAAATGACTGATGTTTTGCCTTGTACACCATGCCCTGCATGTCCATCACATACTTGCCTATTTTTGAAAAAGCATTTCAGGTAGTTTATAAAAGTCACGCCTATTAGCGTGGGGTGTGGTATGGAAGGTAGATAGTAACTAGGTCGACAGCATCTAGGTTGACCACTATTGGTCGACAGTAACTAGGTCTACAGGGTCTCTAGGTCGAAAGGGTCTTTAGGGCGACATGGTCTAGGTCGACAGGTCAAAAGGTTGACATGAGTTTTTAATGTGTTTTTTTTTGTCGTTTTCTTCGTAGAGTGACCGGGAACCCCAATTTGTGCACCGTGTCCCCTCGCATGGCAAGCGAACTTCGGGCAAGGTTACCGTTCCCAATCGTAGTCCGCGTGGATCGTTAAGTATGAAAAGATTTAAAAAAAAAAAATATCGTGAAAAACTCATGTCGACCTTTTGACCTGTCGACCTAGAGACCCTGTCGACCTAGTTACTGTCAACCTAGAGACTGGATCCCTTAGCGTGGACGTATACTGCTATCTTTGAGAGGCGTGTCATAAAAATGACTTGCATCCAAATGTAAATGAGCCCCAAAGTTAGCAAGATCTACTTGTTGAAGAAAAGACACCTGATATTTTTCAGGATTTGTTCATATATTGTGTTTTACAATAGGTTACATATACTGCAAGTGGCCACGAGAAACCTTATTTAAATGCATGTAGCCATAGGGATCAGTGGGGCAGATGTATTAACCTGGAGAAGGCATAAGGAAGTGATAAACCAGTGATAAATCAAGGTGATAAACACATCAGCCAATCAGCTCCCATATGTAAATTAACAGTTAGGAGCTGATTGGCTGGTGCATTATCACCTTGCACTTAACACTGCTTTATCACTGGTTTATCACTTCCTTATGCCTTCTCCAGGTTAATAAATCTGCCCCAGTGTTCCTTATAACCAATGCAGAGAAATAGCACTGATGAACACATTTGAATGCATGTATCTCTGATTTATTTATATTTTTTTTGCCCCCAAAGAATGTAACAGCTACATAATAGGGGTAAGGTGCAATCAAGGAGATTGCTGCTATTTCAGGGAGTCTCCTGCAGAATGCAGGAGGGTAGGCAACTATGGTCCATCGTCAAAGAGATATATCATCCTATATACAAGATTACAGCTTTGTAAAAATAAGCACTCACTCCTGCCAAAGTCGTGGGTAAAAAGCACAGAACGAAGATAGCGGTTAATAAATTATTTTGTGCTTTTCGTGATAAAAGTTCCCTGTATGTACAGGGCCATATGGTTATCAACTGACAAAACTCTGAATAGGAAACAGAAAAGGGGTGCTATTTCCCCCCTGCACACTAAAGTAGTACTTGCAACAATATTTGAAAACGATATGGTAATAGAACTTCAGAGATATTTGTTGCATATATCTGCAAATACATGGTAATCTGCCGAGGCCATTCATGGCTTCTCTGATTATCGGCAGTCCCTACATTGAATGATAACAGTGCCCACTTAGGGTCATGTAATTGTCTATTGTAAGGTCTCCTTATTAAGGGGGTAATACAGACCTGAGCGCTGCTGTGCGTTTTCGCACAGCGGGCGATCAGATCTGAACTGCGCATGCACCACTATGCTCCAGTGCGTCATATGATTGCACCGGGCGGGCATCGGTGCCTACCGAAGGGATGATGCAAAAAAAAGCGATCACACGGGAGATCGCAAGGTGATTGACAGGAAGAGGCCGTCTGTGGGTGGCAACTGACCGTTTTACAGGAGTATCCGGAAAAACGCAGGAGGGACCAGGCGTTTTGAGGGAAGGTGTCTGATGTCAGCTCCAGCCCCGATCAGCATGAAAACGAGTTTTATGGTAAGAACTTACCGTTGTTAAAACTTTTTCTGCGAGGTACACTGGGCTCCACAAGGATGGACAATGGGGTGTAGAGTAGGATCTTAATCCGAGGCACCAACAGGCTCAAAGCTTTGACTGTTCCCAGAATGCACAGCGCCGCCTTCTCCATAACCCCGCCTCAGGAACTCAGTTTTTAGTTAACCAGCCCAATGCAGTAGCAGGAAAAGAGACGACAACGGTTAGTAGCCACATACACCAAACTCTCATGACAAGAAAAGTGTCAGCGGCTAATGCCATACCAACCCGAAGAAGCTAAGTGCGTCAGGGTGGGCGTCTTGTGGAGCCCAGTGTACGTCGCAGAAAGAGTTTTAACAACGGTAAATTCTTACCATAAAACTTGTTTTCTGCTGCAGGGTACACTGGGCTCCACAAGGATGGACTATGGGGATGTCCTAAAGCAGTTCCTTATGGGAGGGGACGCACTGTAGCGGGCACAAGAACCTGGCGTCCAAAGGAAGCATCCTGGGAAGCGGCAGTATCGAAGGCATAGAACCTTATGAACGTGTTCCCGGAGGACCACGTAGCCGCCTTGCACAATTGGTCAAGGGTCGCACCACGTTGGGCCGCCCAAGAAGGTCCAACAGACCGAGTAGAATGGGCCGTAATGTGAGCAGGAGCTGACAGACCAGCCTGCACATAAGCATGTGCAATCACCATTCTAATCCACCTGGCCAGGGTCTGCTTGTGAGCAGGCCAGCCACGTTTGTAAAATCCAAACAAAACAAAGAGAGAATCAGATTTTCGAATAGAAGCAGTTCTCTTCACATAGATACAGAGAGCCCGTACCACATACAAAGACCGCTCTTTGGGAGACAAATCAGGAGAGACAAAGGCCGGAACCACAATCTCCTGATTAAGGTGGAATGAGGACACCACCTTCGGTAAATAACCGGGACGAGTCCGAAGAACCGCCCGGTCACGGTGAAAAATCAGATATGGGGAACTACAGGACAAGGCACCCAAATCCGACACTCTTCTAGCAGAGGCAATAGCCAGCAAGAACACCACCTTAAGGGAAAGCCACTTAAGATCAGCTGAACCAAGGGGTTCAAATGAAGGCTCCTGCAACGCCTCCAAAACCACCGACAAGTCCCAAGGAGCCACAGGCAGGACATAGGGAGGTTGGATACACAACACACCCTGAGTGAAAGTATGATCATCAGGTAAAGTCGCAATTTTTCTCTGAAACTACACCGACAAGGCAGAAATATGAACCTTGAGGGAGGCCAGACGCAGGCCTAAATCCAGGCCCTGTTGCAGAAAAGCCCAAAGTTTGGCTGTACTAAACTTGGAAGCGTCATAATTGTTAGATGCGCACCAAACAAAAGTAGGAATGCCAGACCCTATGGTAAATCCGGGCAGAAGCCGGTTTCCGGGCCCGCAACATAGTTTTAATGACCGCTTCAGAAAACCCCTTAGCCCTCAAGATGGAAGCTTCAAGAGCCACGCCGTCAAAGACAGCCCCTGCACAATTGTTGGTCCTGGAGCCAACAGAACAGCGACAGACGGACCTCCGGAGTCAATGAGATCATTTGAGACCTGATCCGGTGAGGCAGGCCGTCCCACTTGGCTAGAATCAGCCTCTGGAGGGGGCGAGAATGGAATTGAGCATACTCCACCATGTCGAATGCTGACACCATGAAGCCCAGCACCTGCATAGCCGAATGTATCGACACTTGCGGACGAGAAAGGAAGTAATGAATCCTGTCCTGAAGCTTCAGGACCTTCTCCTGACACAAGAACAACCTCTGCTTGTGAGTGTCCAATAGCGCTCTCAGATGCACCATGCTCTGAGCAGGGATCAAGGAGGATTTCTTCCAGTTGATGAGCCACCCGTGGGCTTGTAGAAACCAGACCGTCATATCCAGATGACATATGAGAAGTTCTGGAGAATTTGCCAGGATTAACAAGTCGTCCAAATACGGCAGTATCCTGACCCCTTGACGGCGGAGTACCACCGTCATCACCGCCATTACTTTGGTGAAGACTCGCGGAGCCATTGTTAAACCAAAAGGTAACGCCCGAAACTGGTAATGGAGGTTGCCAATAGCAAACCTCAGGTATTGCTGATGTGGCGCTGCTATAGGAATATGCAGGTAAGCATCCTGTATGTCCAGGGAGACCATGTAGTCCCCAGGTTCCAAGGCTAGAACTATAGAGCGAATGGTTTCCATACGGAACTTGTAAACCTTCACAAACCTGTTCAATGCCTTGAGGTTGAGAATGGGCCGGGAGGACCCATTCAGTTTCGGGACTAGAAACAGCGGAGAATAGTACCCCCGGCCCCTCTGCGCAAAAGGCACCTGTACTACGACTCCTGTATCCAGGAGGGTCTGTACCACCGAATGCAGAGCGTTTGCCTTTGTCTTGTTCAACGGGACGTCTGTCTGGCAAAATCGATGAGGGGGTCGGTTTTTGAAGGCTATGGCGTAACCTCGAGTGACGACTTCCCGTACCCAGGCATCTGAAGTGGTTTTCAACCATTCCTGGGTATACCCTAGAAGCCGGCCCCCCACCCTGGGATCCCCCAGGGGGAGGCCCGCCCCGTCATGCGGCAGGCTTATCGGTCTTGGAAGCTGGCTGACGGGCCGCCCAGGCTCTTTTTGGCTTCGGCTTACCAGGTTTGGAAGTGCGGGCCTGCTTGTTGTACGCCTGACCCTTTGCTTTACCTGAAGGATGAAAGGGGCGAAAGGAAGTACCTTTTTTAGCCTTCGACACAGAAGGAGCGGTACTTGGCAGACAGGCAGTTTTGGCAGTAGCCAAGTCAGCCACTATCTTATTTAAGTACTCCCCAAACAGAACATCTCCCTGAAAGGGAGTACCTCCAGGGTTTTTCTAGAGTCCAGATCCACAGACCAGGATCTCAGCCACAGTATCCGGCGAGCCAGGACTGACGTAGTAGAGGCCTTGGCTGCCAGGATACCGGCATCAGAAGCCGCCTCTTTAATATAGCGAGAAGCTGTGACAATATATGACAAGCATTGTCTAGCATGGTCAGAGGAGATTTCAGCTTCTAACTCCAAGGCCCATGCTTCAATAGCCTCTGCAGCCCATGTAGCTGCAATAGTGGGCCTTTGTGCAGCACCCATGAGGGTGTAAATCACTTTAAGACAAACCCTCCACACGTTTATCCGTAGGCTCTTTTAGAGACGTGACGGTAGTGACAGGCAGAGCTGAGGAAACCACCATCCTAGCCACATGTGAGTCCACTGGAGGAGGCGTTTCCCAATTCTTAGACAGCTCTGGCGCGAGGGGATAGCGAGCCAGCATCTTTTGAGGCACAAACTTCGTACCCGGGTTTTCCCAGGGTTCCTGACGTATATCCACTAGGTGATCAGAGTGAGGTAAAACTTGTTTAACCACCTTCTGACTCTTGAATCTATCAGGTTTCTTAGGAGGGACGGATGGCACGGGATCATCCGTAATCTGTAGAATTAACTTAATAGCCTCCAAAAGATCAGGAACATCCACATGTGAACTACCCTCCCCATCAGCCGTATCTGAGTCAGAACCTGTGGGGTCAATGTAAGTGCCGTCTTCATCAGATGAGGTGTCAGTGACAGCAGTGGATTGTGAAGAGACAAGCGCTCGCTTAGAGGACCCCTCGGACTTAGGCGAGCGATGGTCAAACTTTTTAGTAGTCAGGGACTGGTTCAACTTCTTCAATTGAGCAGATAAATCGTCCGCCCACGGCGGGTTAGCTGCAGGGACCACATACGGTTGTACCGGCATTGGGGGTGTTAGTTTATGAACTAGCATATGCAGAAGCGTGGAAAAAGCAGCCCACGGTGGGTCATTATGTGCCACCGTTGCCACAGTCCCACTGGGGGGCAAGGAGCCCCCAGAACCAGAGCCCACAGCTGCTATATTCCCCTCATAGGGATCTGTGGCTTCAGCTACACCAGCAGTGTGTTCAGCCCCAGAACCGTTACCCTCAGAAGCAGACATGATATAACTTGCAGTATCAGGTAACACAGTACAATTGGCAGCAGCACAATACCTCTTACCCAAACCCCTGCGCAGTGTAGTCAGCACTAGCAGAGATAAAGGAGAGATATGGTGACTAAATCACAGAGAAAAATACGTATTAAAGTATATCTTTATGAAAATCCTATATCAATATAAAACCTGACGCACCAAGCCCCCTCAGGTTATAGAATATAGGGAAAGCAAGTTGAGTGAAAGACACGAAATGGACACCAATCAGCTATCTAATGCACACACAGATAGTCACAGTTTGTACAATGCAGAGGTTATTACTAACAATAAAACTGCACTGGACTAGCTTATATATATATATATATATATATATATATATAGCTATATAGTCAATAGATATAACACTACACAGTAAGAACTGGATGTATATCACAGGGTAATTGTACTAGAAAACCCTGACTAAATGCACTCTTTCTTAACTAGCACTGTCTAGCACTAGCTCTGTCATGTAAAGTCACAGCACTGACAACCAGGCGGCTTTACACAGGAGGATTTGCCCAAGCAGTCCCAGGAACAGTGAGCTGAGGGATAATGGCGCCCAGACACTGACAGGTAGTGAGGGAGAGACCGATATGCAGCTACAGGGTGGGAACATTTGCGGGAAATGGCGCCCTGGGGCTGGGGGAGGGGCTTCAGGTCTAAGCCTTATCCCCCTGCTGGCAAAACCACCGGGTACTGTGGGCTCTATTAAACTGGTTTAGAGAGAAAACCTGACCTGCGCCCATGCCCTGGTGATCTAGTGGGATCGCCTGTACTGCTAGAGTGTCCACCGCCAGCGAGTGCGGCCCGCCACCCACTGACCGCGCCGGATGGCAATAAAGACCGGGTCCCGCATGCGGGACCCACTCACCACCTCCCGAAGCGCGGCCACGCGATCCCGGAGAGCCCCCGTCGTGTGTGCCTGACGTGAAGAAAACCGGAGCCTCCTGCTGTAGTTACCCGGCAACCAGGGCTCGGGAGTGTACAGCGCCGCTGGGGAGAGCTGGAGCTGCAGCAGTGAATGTCTTCTGACATTTACCACCGCTGCTGCCCTTGAAGTCTTCACTTTTTCTTCAGAAAAAAGCTCTTCTTAGGGCTGGCTGGAGCAGCCCCTCTGTTAAGTGCCTGCTTACTGCAGCACCAACTACAAAACTGAGCTCCTGTGCAGGGAGACGGGGTTATGGAGGAGGCGGCGCTGTGTATTCTGGGAACAGTCAAAGCTTTGAGCCTGTTGGTGCCTCGGATCAAGATCCTACTCTACACCCCATTGTCCATCCTTGTGGAGCCCAGTGTACCCCGCAGCAGAAACAAACGCAGCGCCTGAATAAGTTCTGGGCAGCGCAGGGACTGCACAAACTGATGATTGTGCAGGTCTCCTACAAAAGCCAATGCACACACCATATACCCTGCCCCTGTAGGCGGCGACTATCTGATCGCAGGGATGCAATTTTGCAGGTTTATGGTTCGCTATAGAATATGCAAGCCAGTAAATGTATGAAAACATAAATTGAAGGCCAGTCATGTGACACAACCAATTATGTCTGGTGCTATAGTGAGGTTTTTATTCTTAAAAGGAATATATAAAATATTTTTTGGGCCTTCACTTTCCCTTAGAGTTGAAGTAATAAAGAGTTAAGAATTCTGCATCTGAGACGTTAATTGTAAATTTTTGCATTTCTGAAAAATAAATCAATAAACAATGGGCAATGGGTAGAAAAGCACACACATCATTTGTTTCTGTGACAGAAATCTGTAAACTCATGTCATATCACAACATATTCTTAAAGTAGGAAACACATCACATGGCAACAATATATTTCTAAAATAAACAACCTAAAGAATCAAAAGGATTTACATTTCATTACAGCAAATAAAGTAAAGTTGTGGTGTTGCTGACATAAGCCTTAATGTAGTCATACTGACATGTCACTAAAGAAATTACTCACAAGAGCACTTGCTAAATCAGCTTTACTGAAATAAAAATGCAAAACACTTTAAAGTCTGGCACATAAGTTTGGCCTTTTATGAGTCATTTTATTTCAGTTCTTCTTGTTTGCATAATTCACACTTTATGCTGAACAATACAGCAGCAAAAACATCAGGAATGTGTAAAAAAAATAAAATAAGGCTAAGCGATATACAGGCTGGAAAATCCAGATACAAAAACCAATATTTTCTATTCTCAGTAAAAACAACGGAGAAACGGTGTGGTCTGAAGGACAACCATTAGAGTGTCAGCTTGTAAGGCACAAGTGTCCGCAGGACAGAATACCCCCTTTGTAATTAGCTCCATCCAGGTACAGCTAAACCCAGTACAATAACCCTGAACGCATACAGACCACTAGGGAGGTTACTCAGGTTTCTTAGGAAACCAAAAAAATGAGCAATTGGGCAAAACCATGTTGCACTGCAGGTGGGTAACATGTACAAAGAGATTTAGATTTGGGTGGGTTATATTGTTTCTGTGCAGGGTAAATACTGGCTGCTTATTTTCTACATAGTAATTTAGATTTCAGTTTGAACACACCCCACCCAAATCTAACTCTCTCTGCACATGTTACATCTGCCTCATCTGCAGTGCACATGGTTTTGCCCAATTGCTAACTTTTTTGGTTGCGAACAAACCTGAATTAGGTCCTATATCCATTTCAACAATATACTGCCTTTTGTTCTAGCTACCGATACTTCTGTTCTCGGTGTATGTGGTCTTACGCCTTTTGTGTGGGGTGTAAAACAAATATTGTGCTGTAAATATATATACACACTTAGGAGCAGATTCAATTGCAGTTAGGAAATGTAAAAAACTCCCATGACACGGGGTTTTTCCCGCAGTCGCAGGGTTTAGCTATTCAATTGCTGGACTGAACATGGTATTTCTAGAGAAATCATTGCATCTTTTTTCTCGCATCTCCAGAGCAAATTTTTTGGGGTAATTCAGAACTGATCGCTGCTGTGCGCTTCCGAACAGCGTGCGATCAGATCTGAACTGCTAATGTGTATTCAACGTAATGTACAGGCGCGACGGACCACAGCAATGGGGATCGCCGGTCAGCGACAGGATGGTGCGATAAATCCGATCGCATGGGCGTTCGCAAGGTGATTGACAGCAGGAGGCTGTTTGTGGGTAGCAACTGACCATTTCCAGGGAGTGTCCGGAAAAACGTAGGTGTGTCAAAGCGTTTTCAGGGAGGGTGTCGGACGTCCGCTCTGGCCCCCATCAGCAGGAAGCAATCGCAGCAGCTGAGTAAGTTCTGTGCTGAGCAGAGACTGCACAAAATCAGTTTGTGCAGCTCTGCTTCACATCTGAACGCACACTTGCACAGCGAATTTACACTTCCCCTGTATGTGGCGACTATCTGATCGCAGGGCAGCAAAAAACGCAGCCCAGCGGTCAGGTCTGAATTACCCCCTTATTTTCCAAAAAGTCATTATTTTTAGCAAACAACACCGGGACTTGCTCTGGGACACTGTCGGCAACCCCCCTGAGTACTAATTAAGCAATTGGAAGTTTCCGAATAGCTTAATTAGTCAGTAATTACTTGTGTAATGTTCCATGTCAACATCATAGCTGTTGACATTGTAACGGCATCCCCTAGATTCTCATGGTGAAAGTACAGAAAGAACAGAAAGACCGCTATAACAGATCCTTTTATGCTGGAACTCCCAATAAACTTATCTTAATAATGTGGTTTTATGTGGAGATAGCAAATCCACTGTTATAATCACAAAGGCTTTTTCTTTATACCTTCTACGTCATATTTACATCTCACAAATAATGTACTAAATTGCATATATAGTACCCCGAATACATTTATAGTAGATGTGAAGGTGTGCTGGATTATCACAGGCCCGGTGTCACCAGGATGCGGTGTGTTGGCAGGAATCCGGCACTCTGTCCCCGGTTGCACTGTTGCTGCTCTCCTCATATCACAGCAGAGAGATGGGCAAGGATAAGTTACCCTTTCCCAGGCACACACAAAATGGCAGCCAGTCTGTGTGCAAAAGGATTATTTTTATTTATTTCTAGTGACTACAAATAAAAGAATGTGTCACTTCAATTAAAGGAACCGGTTATGAAACTATCAGCCACTCAGTCCCAAAATCACCCAGTTATCATTTACTATATCCACGCCATAGCACCATGCCACAAAGAAGCGTAAACATTATTTTACTTGAGATATTATTCTCCTAACACTGTTTTTACATTAAAGTTAAGCTATATGAAGTTGCATTAATACTCATATAGTGCTTGTGAGTTTTTGTGTTACATACTAAAACATATGACCATATAAAAGAGTCATAAATGACACACATTCAAAGAGTCAATCTACTTTTAATACTTACTAACAAAGCACCAACAGGAATTTTCTTTTGGAAATTACCATATATAAAACATTTACAAACATACTGTAAGGAGCCCATTTAGCTTAGTACAGGTTGCGTATCCCATATCCAAATATTCCGAAATACGGAATATTCCGAAATACGGACTTTTTTGAGTGAGAGTGAGATAGTGAAACCTTTGTTTTTTGATGGCTCAATGTACACAAACTTTGTTTAATACACAAAGTTATTAAAAATATTGTATTAAATGACCTTCAGGCTGTGTGTATAAGGTGTATATGATACATAAATGCATTCTGTGCTTAGATTTAGGTCCCATCACCATGATATCTCATTATGGTATGCAATTATTCCAAAATACGGAAAAATCCCATATCCAAAATACCTCTGGTCCCAAGCATTTTGGATAAGGGATACTCAACATGTACTAATAGTACTGCGCATGTGCCATAGCGAAGCACGAGCATCTACGGGCAAATCACAGTCATACTAAATTGGTATAGCTGGGAAGATTTCAGCTGGATCCTATGAACCAGGTACAGGGCCGGTGCACGTACATGTGGAGAATGACAGCGGCTAGGGAAGCCAATCCCGGGCCATTTTTTCAATCCCGGGTATCGGGATTGAAAAATGGCCAATCCCGGGATTCCCGGGATTGGCTTTTAGCTATGTGGCCGCCCCCTCGCCCACATAACTCACCATATACCGGGGGCGGGTGGGGAACAACCTCTGATCTCCCCTGGCGGCTCCCTGCAACAGCTGACGGTGCAGCGTGACCTCTCACGTTGCGCTGAGGAGCCGGAAAAAGGAAGCCGGGCAGCGTCTCAGCGTCCTGTGGACGCTCACCGCTGATCCCTCAATCCCCGGGATTGGAGCTTCCAATCCAGGGATTGAATCCCGGCCATTTTTGGCCCTAAATCCCGGGATCCCGCCAATCCCAATCCCGGGATTGGCCATCATAACAGCGGCTATATGAAAAGTGTATAAGTGTGGGGTGTCCACACAGGCGCGTACCGCTCTGCATAGAGGTGAAGATCCACCTTTATTTACATGCACACAATGCAAGTATAATTGTCCCCTATATGTAGAAGTTTTGGGAGATTATCTCGAAAATGAAGATGCGAGTAAGGGGTGACCAAAGGGTCGACAATGGACATGTGATCAGTCGATCGAGGTGGACACAGTCTGTAGCAGCCAGCCCAGCAGCAGCAAATAAGAATCAGGCTGATTCCTTATTGGCTGAGGCTGTCACATGTGATGCAGATGGAGAGCTGGGTTGATGGAGGGGAATGGTTGCATGGTGGGTTAGGGGGGCAGTGCAACCAATGCTTGGACCAAGACTAGCAGGCATGGCAGTAACCACAGCTGGACACTGGACTTTGGAGCTCTTCTCTGACAGGTCAGGCTGACTGGGGCATTTTAATATATTTTTTTGGTGGGGGACAATGGGGCAGATGTATTAAGCCTGGAGAAGGCATAAAGAAGTGATAAAGCAGTGATAAGTACAAGGTGATAGTGCACCAACCAATCAGCTCCAATATGTAAATTGGCAGTTATGTGCCGATCGCCTGGTGCGTAATCACCTTGCACTTTTCACCACTTTATCACTTCTTTATGCCTTCTCCAGGCTTAATACATCTACTTAATCCAATGTTTTTATTTTCCCTTTGTGGGGCAATGTGTCTCACTCCTGCGTGGGGCAATGTGTCTCACTCCTGCGTGGGGCAATGTGTCTCACTCCTGCGTGGGGCAATGTGTTTGATGTTTGTCCTGTGTGGCCCAATATTTGACTTTAGACGAAGCGGTCCCTAAACCCTGTATGGTGAGGTCACGGCCCCTTTTTTGGCCACGCACCTGCAGCGCATGCTATTGTCCCTCCGAGGTACAGTAGCTCACAAAAGCTTTTTAGCTTTCAAAGTACATCGCCGACTCCAAAAGTCTGGCCACCCCTGATGTGAGGGATAATGCAGTCACTACGGTAATATTAGAAGTCACAAAAGAGGTCTGTGATTACACATCTCCCAGCACAGTGTGGATGCACACGACATATATTTAATGCCGTAGCGTTAACAGAATGCCCCTTCAACCGCCAGCCCCCACCTACGGAACAATGCGGTAGTGTTGTGCTGAAATCGATTGGGAGGTATATATAAAAGCTTAAGTCCGTTGGCCTACTTATTTTATACAGCTTACAGAGTTACACGTTGGTTTCTTATATTTTTATAATTTACAGTAGGTGGTATTTTATTCTTTGTTTTACTCAAGTTTTCCTTTAGAATGCTGATGTGATGACATCAGATCTCATTGATAATAAGCAATGATATAAGAACTCCGTGTTTATAACGATATAGTCAAAGTCTTTATATTTTTATTATATATGAACTATCAATGAACCCTACATGTATCCTCTTCTACATGGAAGTTAGTTGTAATTCTATTTAAGTAGTGATACAAACTGAAAATTTCTATGGCAAAATGCTTGATTCCTCATTTGTTTTAAGAATATTAATCATACACACTTATTTTTATTGCAAAGGATATAGTAATACTGTTCTACAAGCACTGGATTACAACAAGGCCCACAAAGGGAAGATAACTGGTTCATGTGGATGACAGACAGAGGAAAGGGAGAGAAGAGGTCTCAGTGCAGTAGCCACCTATCTAATGCATGCTAAACTGGGCTCACACAATAACATGAATAATTTAGCTCACAGAAACTTCACATGTGCCGAATACTAGAAGCCGACCACTGGCATTTTCACTTCAAATTTGAACACTCTTTAGTCAATAGGCTTCATCTGCATTTCTAACACCTGCTTCAGTCATCTGTGAAGAGCCGTTATGAACAAATTTCCCTTTCATCTTTATACTGTCCATCCAGAACGCATACACAAAAAATTATACAGTGGAACATAATTATTTAGCTTTTACGTCGGTGACACGGGTCTACTAGCGGAAATATTTTGATCATTTCTTGAAAGAAAATGGTTATTCAATGAGATAATACCTAAAACACGCAAGCGTTTTATCTTCATAAAATCAAATGTGTAATAGCTTTTCTTATCCTGATGATCATTAATTTTACATGGGTGAAGTAAAATATGTTTCATTGTTGAAATAATTAAGCATTCTGCTATATTGCAAGGGTGGTGTGGTTTTCAGTATGTATCTATAAACGTGTTTTCTAGATTAATGTAGGTATGGAAGATTGCAGGTTCCCGGAAACCACAATAGCAGATACACTGCTAAGTGCTGGGAACACATCTGATGCAGTACCATTTGTGGCCATCTGGTGGCGATGCCAAGCATTCCCAAAACTTACACAATAAAACTGACCAAATAATTAGATATTAATATGAATTTATTATTTAATTACAAAGGTTAGTGTATACAGCAGTTCTACTATATTCAATTCTCGTTCAGTACCTCTACACAATGTATCATTGTGACGTATGTTTCTGTGCATATTTGGGTATAATTCATTTATATGTGATTTTGGCAATGCAGTGTACAGCTGTGTGGTACATAAGGGATTACCTAAATCGCAAGTTTTAATACGCACATTTTTGGGCGAAAGTCAAATCTAATCCCGCCGGCAGCAACTAGATGGCGCCCAAACTGAGCTATTCAATTGTAGCCTCATTCGGGCATGGTAGCTGCCGGCGTCTTGCATTTCAGCTCACAACCCCCAGGGGTGGCAAGTTGATATCCGCAAAAAGTGATCTATTTGGGCACCCAAACGGCACTTTTCACTGTCGCGCCCAGCGCTATGGTCAGGCTTAGCTGCTTTACGGGCGCGATCAGGGCGAAAAAATGTTTTACTTGCACCACACGATCTCCCTGTCACTTTAGACGAAGCTGCAAAACAACTGAATATATTGCCCTTTCTAAAATCTAAACTATTTAATATAGGGGCAAAATCAGAGCAATTTTAGGGGAAATGAAGGGTGCAGTTGTCAGCATTTCAACTATGAACACTATGGGTAAAATGTAAAATGCGAGAAGCAGGAGGTGCAGGACTTTGTGCGATTCTGCCCAGATTTTTAAAGCAGGAATCATATACACAACAAAATCAACTTGGTTTTGCCAAGTAAATAATTGCTGCTTTGAAAATCCGGGCAGACTCACACAAAGTCCTGCACCTCCTGCTTTTCGCAGCATATTACACTCTACCCAATATGTATAAATGAAGCTGGTCATGAGGAGCAGATGTATTAACCTGGAGAAGCATAAGGAAGTGATAAACCAGTGAGATGTGCAAGGTGATAAACATACCAGACAATCAGCTCCTGACTGTTAATTTACATATTGGAGCTGATTGGCTGCTGCTTTTATCACCTTGCACTTATCACTGGTTTATCACTTCCTTATGCCTTCTCCAGGTTAATACATCTGCCCGAATATGGGCCTAATTCAGAGTTGATCGCAGCAGCAAATTTGTTAGCAGTTGGGCAAAGCCATGTGCACTGCAGGGGGGGGGGGGGGGGGGGGGGGGGGGGGGGGGGGGCAGATATAACATGTGCAGAGAGAGTGAGATTTGGGTGGGGTGTGTTCAAACTGAAATCTAAATTACAGTGTAAAAATAAAGCCGCCAGTACTTACCCTGCACAGAAACAATATAAACACACCCAAATCGAACTCTCATTGCACGTTATATCTGCCCCCCCCCCCCCCCCCCCCCCCCCCCCCCCCCCCCCCCCCTTGCAGTGCACATGGTTTTGTCCAACTGCTAACAAATTTGCTGGTGCAATTTTTTTAACCCCCAATATCCCTTACCTGAATATTATTGTCAGCTGTCTAGTGTGCACATTAATCTGGGGTGTCTCATACATGAGTGGGAGGTGCAAATAGAAGCATACAATACTTGTGGGACTGGACATGTGCAAGTATTGCAGCACAGCTGTGTACGTGGCCTGCTCTGTTGTCATCTGCAGCATCTACACGGATTTGGAATGTATACAATGAGGGCCCCAGTCCAATTTCCATTTCTCCTACTTTGATGATTAGAATACCTATATACAGTCACCGATTAGAGAGCCTGACTGAGTATGAGAGAAATGGTAAGACCAATATGGTTTGTGGAGTTCATCTACCTTTTCCATGAAGACCTTTTCATTTTATATTTTTAGGACTTTGATGAAGATCTGACATTTAAGGCCACATTTATGTAGCACTAGCTGGAGTACCCGGCGTTGCCGGGATTTTCAGAATGTCTGTTTACAAAAATAAACGTAAATATTAAACACACAGTATAAATAACATTGTAGATAGCTGAATACCCGTGCTTCTTTACGTGATGAGGATGGTAAATTAGAGTGATAGTTGTTTGTTAATTTATGTTGGTTGGAGATCTAGTAATATAGACATATCTTGCTTCCCTGGACGCACTTTGTGTAGTGGACGTACCCCTTTTTTTGTTCCCCCCAAGGGACCCTGCTCTTCCCACTATACAACTCTCAGTCTGTGACTTCCTGCTGCCTCCATTCCCTCCTCACATCATGTCAGTGCCCCTGTGAAATTATCGATTTTTTTCCCTGATATACTCTGTGCTGCTGGGGGTCCGTGCTACTTCCACTATATAACTCTCAGTGTGTGGGTTAGTGCTACCTGCATTCTCCTCCTCACATCATGTCACTGGCCCTGTCATCACTGACATATCATGCATGTCCTGATATAGTCTGTGCTGGTGGCCCACCCTAGGGGTGCTAGTGGTGTCTGACCCCCACAGTGTTTGTCTCCAGAGTGTAAGGCATATGTGTACCAAGTTTGGAGTACATTGCTCTAGCAATTCCGGAGTTATGCTGTCTCCTGATATACTCTGTGCTGCCCCCCTGGAGGTGCTAGGGATTTCTAATATTTTTAGTTGCCTCGCCCGTGTTTATTACGCTCATATGTCAAATTTCAACGATCTTCGCTTGTAAACTGTGGATTTGTATAGAAAGACAAAGAGACAAAATTTTCACTTTTAGATAGTAGATTCAGACAGTACTGTATATAGTATGGTGGAGATAATCACATCTTAACAGCAGTAATACATCTCTGGTAGTAAAATAATGGGAAAGAACGAAAGCAAAGATAACTTTACGGAATGATAAATTATCCAATAAGACATAACGCAACATCCCATAACAGGACTCTCTCTCTATATATATTGTTCACAGCCGCGCCCTGCCCGATTTTTTAAGGCCAAAACCCGCCCTGCCCTTTCTGCGGTGCTATAAACTGCCGCCCGCTTCCTGCCCTCACAGCGTGTAAAGACGCTGAGAGAGCGCTTGGGGAAGCCCAGCAATAGTAGGTGCTGGGCACGCCCCCAACAGTGATGCCGCCGGCCCGCCCACCGGCCCCGTTTTTTTTTACCCGCAATGACCCCGCCCCCCTATTTTGCATGGTCGCGCGC
The DNA here is from genome assembly GCF_028390025.1 of Pseudophryne corroboree. Lineage (NCBI taxonomy): Eukaryota > Metazoa > Chordata > Amphibia > Anura > Myobatrachidae > Pseudophryne > Pseudophryne corroboree. The sequence goes on along the minus strand of NC_086444.1, from coordinate 992,172,845 downwards.
TCCTCTAGATCGGGAGCCCTGCCCGGATTCCAGAGTGAACACTCGTATATATATATATATATACACACATACATATATACACACACACACACCACACACACACACACACACATATACATATACATACTAGAGATGAGCGGGTTCGGTTCCCTCGGAATCCGAACCCGCCCGAACTTCAGCTTTTTTTACACGGATCCGAGCGACTCGGATCCTTCCCCGCCTTGCTCGGTTAACCCGAGCGCGCCCGAACGTCATCATGACGCTGTCGGATTCTCGCGAGGCTCGGATTCTATCGCGAGACTCGGATTCTATATAAGGAGCCGCGCGTCGCAGCCATTTTCACACGTGCATTGAGATGATAGGGAGAGGACGTGGCTGGCGTCCTCTCCATTTAGATTAGAAGAGAGAGAGTGAGATTGAGACAGAGACACTTGATTTAATGGAGCTTAGGAGTAC